>NC_060130.1:60689057-61889057 GCF_021461395.2 Schistocerca americana
ACCTTAAGAGAGTCATAGTTACTCCTTGCTGTTGCTCCCCATTTTACAACAGGCACATCTACAAGGTTACTCTGGCCAGTTCTCCAGAAGCGATACGCTAATATCTGTTGACATAAAGACTTTCACAGTACTCCTGCCGGGAGCATCTCGACTTTACCGATGTATTTCGCCTATTGACGAGGCATTTGGCGTCCTTAAGAGAGTCGTAGTTACTCCTGCCAGTGTCTCTCCGTTAAACCACAGTCACATCTACAATATTCCTCTGCCCCTTTCACCAGACGCGATACGCCATTATTTGTCGACATTATGACTTTCACAGTACTCCTGCTATTGGCTCCTCCAGTTTACAAATGTATTTCGCCTGTTGACGAGGCGTTTGGCTACCTTAAGAGAGTCATAGTTACTCCTGCCTGTGTCTCTCCGTTAAACCACAGTCACGTCTACCATTTTCCTCTGCCCCTTTCACCAGACGCGATACGATATTATTCTTCGACATTATGACTTTCACAGTTCTCCTGCTAGGGGCTCCTCCTGTTTACCAATGTATTTCGCCTGTTGACGAGGCATTTGGCTACCTTAAGAGAGTCATAGTTACTCCTGTCAGTTGCTCCCCGTTTTACCACAGTCATATTTTCAATCTTATTCAGGCCAGTTCACCTGAACCGATACGCCATTATTAGTCAACCTAAAGTATATCACAGTACTCCTGCCGGGAGCTTCTCGAGGTTGCCGATGTATTTCGCCTGTTGACGAGGCATTTGGATACCTTAAGAGAGTCATAGTTACTCCTTGCTGTTGCTCCCCATTTTACAACAGGCACATCTACAAGGTTACTCTGGCCAGTTCTCCAGAAGCGATACGCTAATATCTGTTGACATAAAGACTTTCACAGTACTCCTGCCGGGAGCTTCTCGACTTTACCGATGTATTTCGCCTATTGACGAGGCATTTGGCGTCCTTAAGAGAGTCGTAGTTACTCCTGCCAGTGTCTCTCCGTTAAACCACAGTCACATCTACAATATTCCTCTGCCCCTTTCACCAGACGCGATACGCCATTATTTGTCGACATTATGACTTTCACAGTACTCCTGCTAGGGGCTCCTCCAGTTTACAAATGTATTTCGCCTGTTGACGAGGCGTTTGGCTACCTTAAGAGAGTCATAGTTACTCCTGCCTGTGTCTCTCCGTTAAACCACAGTCACGTCTACCATTTTCCTCTGCCCCTTTCACCAGACGCGATACGATATTATTCTTCGACATTATGACTTTCACAGTTCTCCTGCTAGGGGCTCCTCCTGTTTACCAATGTATTTCGCCTGTTGACGAGGCATTTGGCTACCTTAAGAGAGTCATAGTTACTCCTGTCAGTTGCTCCCCGTTTTACCACAGTCATATTTTCAATCTTATTCTGGCCATTTCACCTGAAGCGATACGCCATTATCAGTCAACCTAAAGAATTTCACAGTACTCCTGCCGGGAGCATCTCGAGTATGCCGATGTATTTCGCCTGTTGACGAGGCATTTGGATGCCTTAAGAGAGTCATAGTTACTCCTTGCTGTTGCTCAACATTTTACAACAGGCACATCTACAAGCTTACTCTGGCCAATACTCCTGAAGCGATACGCTAATATCTGTTGACATAAAGACTTTCACAGTACTCCTGCCGGGAGCTTTTCGACTTTGCCGATGTATTTCGCCTATTGACGAGGCGTTTGGCTACCTTAAGAGAGTCATAGTTACTCCTGCCAGTGTCTCTCGGTTAAACCACAGTCACATCTACCATTTTCCTCTGCCCCTTTCACTAGACGCGATACGATATTATTCTTCGACATTATGACTTTCACAGTACTCCTGCTAGGGGCTCCTTCTGTTTACCAATGTATTTCGCCTGTTGACGAGGCATTTGGCTACCTTAAGAGAGTCACAGTTTTTCCTGTCAGTTGCTCCCCGTTTTACAAAAGTCACATTTTCAATCTTATTCAGGCCAGTTCACCTGAACCGATACGCCATTATTAGTCAACCTAAAGTATATCACAGTACTCCTGCCGGGAGCTTCTCGAGGTTGCCGATGTATTTCGCCTGTTGACGAGGCATTTGGATACCTTAAGAGAGTCATAGTTACTCCTTGCTGTTGCTCCCCATTTTACAACAGGCACATCTACAAGGTTACTCTGGCCAGTTCTCCAGAAGCGATACGCTAATATCTGTTGACATAAAGACTTTCACAGTACTCCTGCCGGGAGCTTCTCGACTTTACCGATGTATTTCACCTATTGACGAGGCATTTGGCGTCCTTAAGAGAGTCGTAGTTACTCCTGCCAGTGTCTCTCCGTTAAACCACAGTCACATCTACAATATTCCTCTGCCCCTTTCACCAGACGCGATACGCCATTATTTGTCGACATTATGACTTTCACAGTACTCCTGCTAGGGGCTCCTCCAGTTTACAAATGTATTTCGCCTGTTGACGAGGCGTTTGGCTACCTTAAGAGAGTCATAGTTACTCCTGCCTGTGTCTCTCCGTTAAACCACAGTCACGTCTACCATTTTCCTCTGCCCCTTTCACCAGACGCGATACGATATTATTCTTCGACATTATGACTTTCACAGTTCTCCTGCTAGGGGCTCCTCCTGTTTACCAATGTATTTCGCCTGTTGACGAGGCATTTGGCTACCTTAAGAGAGTCATAGTTACTCCTGTCAGTTGCTCCCCGTTTTACCACAGTCATATTTTCAATCTTATTCTGGCCAGTTCACCTGAAGCGATACGCCATTATCAGTCAACCTAAAGAATTTCACAGTACTCCTGCCGGGAGCATCTCGAGTATGCCGATGTATTTCGCCTGTTGACGAGGCATTTGGATGCCTTAAGAGAGTCATAGTTACTCCTTGCTGTTGCTCCCCATTTTACAACAGGCACATCTACAAGCTTACTCTGGCCAATACTCCTGAAGCGATACGCTAATATCTGTTGACATAAAGACTTTCACAGTACTCCTGCCGGGAGCTTTTCGACTTTGCCGATGTATTTCGCCTATTGACGAGGCGTTTGGCTACCTTAAGAGAGTCATAGTTACTCCTGCCAGTGTCTCTCGGTTAAACCACAGTCACATCTACCATTTTCCTCTGCCCCTTTCACTAGACGCGATACGATATTATTCTTCGACATTATGACTTTCACAGTACTCCTGCTAGGGGCTCCTTCTGTTTACCAATGTATTTCGCCTGTTGACGAGGCATTTGGCTACCTTAAGAGAGTCACAGTTTTTCCTGTCAGTTGCTCCCCGTTTTACAAAAGTCACATTTTCAATCTTATTCAGGCCAGTTCACCTGAACCGATACGCCATTATTAGTCAACCTAAAGTATATCACAGTACTCCTGCCGGGAGCTTCTCGAGGTTGCCGATGTATTTCGCCTGTTGACGAGGCATTTGGATACCTTAAGAGAGTCATAGTTACTCCTTGCTGTTGCTCCCCATTTTACAACAGGCACATCTACAAGGTTACTCTGGCCAGTTCTCCAGAAGCGATACGCTAATATCTGTTGACATAAAGACTTTCACAGTACTCCTGCCGGGAGCTTCTCGACTTTACCGATGTATTTCGCCTATTGACGAGGCATTTGGCGTCCTTAAGAGAGTCGTAGTTACTCCTGCCAGTGTCTCTCCGTTAAACCACAGTCACATCTACAATATTCCTCTGCCCCTTTCACCAGACGCGATACGCCATTATTTGTCGACATTATGACTTTCACAGTACTCCTGCTAGGGGCTCCTCCAGTTTACAAATGTATTTCGCCTGTTGACGAGGCGTTTGGCTACCTTAAGAGAGTCATAGTTACTCCTGCCTGTGTCTCTCCGTTAAACCACAGTCACGTCTACCATTTTCCTCTGCCCCTTTCACCAGACGCGATACGATATTATTCTTCGACATTATGACTTTCACAGTTCTCCTGCTAGGGGCTCCTCCTGTTTACCAATGTATTTCGCCTGTTGACGAGGCATTTGGCTACCTTAAGAGAGTCATAGTTACTCCTGTCAGTTGCTCCCCGTTTTACCACAGTCATATTTTCAATCTTATTCTGGCCAGTTCACCTGAAGCGATACGCCATTATCAGTCAACCTAAAGAATTTCACAGTACTCCTGCCGGGAGCATCTCGAGTATGCCGATGTATTTCGCCTGTTGACGAGGCATTTGGATGCCTTAAGAGAGTCATAGTTACTCCTAGCTACTGCTCCCCATTTTACAACAGGCACATCTACAAGCTTACTCTGGCCAATACTCCTGAAGCGATACGCTAATATCTTTTGACATAAAGACTTTCACAGTACTCCTGCCGGGAGCTTTTCGACTTTGCCGATGTATTTCGCCTATTGACGAGGCGTTTGGCTACCTTAAGAGAGTCATAGTTACTCCTGCCAGTGTCTCTCGGTTAAACCACAGTCACATCTACCATTTTCCTCTGCCCCTTTCACTAGACGCGATACGATATTATTCTTCGACATTATGACTTTCACAGTACTCCTGCTAGGGGCTCCTTCTGTTTACCAATGTATTTCGCCTGTTGACGAGGCATTTGGCTACCTTAAGAGAGTCACAGTTTTTCCTGTCAGTTGCTCCCCGTTTTACAAAAGTCACATTTTCAATCTTATTCAGGCCAGTTCACCTGAACCGATACGCCATTATTAGTCAACCTAAAGTATATCACAGTACTCCTGCCGGGAGCTTCTCGAGGTTGCCGATGTATTTCGCCTGTTGACGAGGCATTTGGATACCTTAAGAGAGTCATAGTTACTCCTTGCTGTTGCTCCCCATTTTACAACAGGCACATCTACAAGGTTACTCTGGCCAGTTCTCCAGAAGCGATACGCTAATATCTGTTGACATAAAGACTTTCACAGTACTCCTGCCGGGAGCTTCTCGACTTTACCGATGTATTTCGCCTATTGACGAGGCATTTGGCGTCCTTAAGAGAGTCGTAGTTACTCCTGCCAGTGTCTCTCCGTTAAACCACAGTCACATCTACAATATTCCTCTGCCCCTTTCACCAGACGCGATACGCCATTATTTGTCGACATTATGACTTTCACAGTACTCCTGCTAGGGGCTCCTCCAGTTTACAAATGTATTTCGCCTGTTGACGAGGCGTTTGGCTACCTTAAGAGAGTCATAGTTACTCCTGCCTGTGTCTCTCCGTTAAACCACAGTCACGTCTACCATTTTCCTCTGCCCCTTTCACCAGACGCGATACGATATTATTCTTCGACATTATGACTTTCACAGTTCTCCTGCTAGGGGCTCCTCCTGTTTACCAATGTATTTCGCCTGTTGACGAGGCATTTGGCTACCTTAAGAGAGTCATAGTTACTCCTGTCAGTTGCTCCCCGTTTTACCACAGTCATATTTTCAATCTTATTCTGGCCAGTTCACCTGAAGCGATACGCCATTATCAGTCAACCTAAAGAATTTCACAGTACTCCTGCCGGGAGCATCTCGAGTATGCCGATGTATTTCGCCTGTTGACGAGGCATTTGGATGCCTTAAGAGAGTCATAGTTACTCCTTGCTGTTGCTCCCCATTTTACAACAGGCACATCTACAAGCTTACTCTGGCCAATACTCCTGAAGCGATACGCTAATATCTGTTGACATAAAGACTTTCACAGTACTCCTGCCGGGAGCTTTTCGACTTTGCCGATGTATTTCGCCTATTGACGAGGCGTTTGGCTACCTTAAGAGAGTCATAGTTACTCCTGCCAGTGTCTCTCGGTTAAACCACAGTCACATCTACCATTTTCCTCTGCCCCTTTCACCAGACGCGATACGATATTATTCTTCGACATTATGACTTTCACAGTACTCCTGCTAGGGGCTCCTCCTGTTTACCAATGTATTTCGCCTGTTGACGAGGCATTTGGCTACCTTAAGAGAGTCATAGTTTTTCCTGTCAGTTGCTCCCCGTTTTACAAAAGTCACATTTTCAATCTTATTCAGGCCAGTTCACCTGAACCGATACGCCATTATCAGTCAACCTAAAGTATATCACAGTACTCCTGCCGGGAGCTTCTCGAGTTTGCCGATGTATTTCGCCTGTTGACGAGGCATTTGGATACCTTAAGAGAGTCATAGTTACTCCTTGCTGTTGCTCCCCATTTTACAACAGGCACATCTACAAGCTTACTCTGGCCAGTTCTCCTGAAGCGATACGCTAATATCTGTTGACATAAAGACTTTCACAGTACTCCTGCCGGGAGCTTCTCGACTTTACCGATGTATTTCGCCTATTGACGAGGCATTTGGCTACCTTAAGAGAGTCATAGTTACTCCTGCCAGTGTCTCTCCGTTAAACCACAGTCACAACTACAATATTCCTCTGCCCCTTTCACCAGACGCGATACGCCATTATTTGTCGACATTATGACTTTCACAGTACTCCTGCTAAGGGCTCCTCCAGTTTACAAATGTATTTCGCCCGTTGACGAGGCGTTTGGCTACCTTAAGAGAGTCATAGTTACTCCTGCCAGTGTCTCTCCGTTTATCCCAAAGTCACATTCTCAATCTTATTCTGGCCAGTTCACCTGAAGCGATACGCCATTATCAGTCAACCTAAAGAATATCACAGTACTCCTGCCGGGAGCTTCTCGAGTTTGCCGATGTATTTCGCCTGTTGACGAGGCATTTGGATACCTTAAGAGAGTCA
The DNA here is from genome assembly GCF_021461395.2 of Schistocerca americana. Lineage (NCBI taxonomy): Eukaryota > Metazoa > Arthropoda > Insecta > Orthoptera > Acrididae > Schistocerca > Schistocerca americana. The sequence continues at coordinate 60,695,759 of NC_060130.1, forward strand.
TAGTTACCCCTTGCTGTTGCTCCCCATTTTACAACAGGCACATCTACAAGCTTACTCTGGCCAGTTCTCCTGAGCCGATACGCTAATATCTGTTGACATAAAGACTTTCACAGTACTCCTGCCGTTAGCTTCTCGACTTTACCGATGTATTTCGCCTATTGACGAGGCATTTGGCTCCCTTAAGAGAGTCATAGTTACTCCTGCCAGTGTCTCTCCGTTAAACCACAGTCACATCTACAATATTCCTCTGCCCCTTTCACCAGACGCGATATGCCATTATTTGTCGACATTATGACTTTCACAGTACTCCTGCTAGGGGCTCCTCCAGTTTACCAAAGTATTTTGCCTGTTGAAGAGGCATTTGGCTACCTTAAGAGAGTCATAGTTACTCCTGTCAGTTGCTCCCCGTTTTACCAAAGTCACATTCTCAATCTTATTCTGGCCAGGTCACCTGAAGCGATACGCCATTATCAGTCAACCTAAAGAATATCACAGTACTCCTGCCGGGAGCTTCTCGAGTTTGCCGATGTATTTCGCCTGTTGACGAGGCATTTGGATACCTTAAGAGAGTCATAGTTACCCCTTGCTGTTGCTCCCCATTTTACAACAGGCACATCTACAAGCTTACTCTGACCAATTCACCTGAAGCGATACGCTAATATCTGTTGACATAAAGACTTTCACAGTACTCCTGCCGGGAGCTTTTCGATTTTTGCCGATGTATTTCGCCTATTGACGAGGCGTTTGGCTACCTTAAGAGAGTCATAGTTACTCCTGCCAGTGTCTCTCCGTTAAACCACAGTCACGTCTACCATTTTCCTCTGCCCCTTTCACCAGACGCGATACGATATTATTCTTCGACATTATGACTTTCACAGTTCTCCTGCTAGGGGCTCCTCCTGTTTACCAATGTATTTCGCCTGTTGACGAGGCATTTGGCTACCTTAAGAGAGTCATAGTTACTCCTGTCAGTTGCTCCCCGTTTTACCACAGTCACATTTTCAATCTTATTCTGGCCAGTTCACCTGAAGCGATACGCCATTATCAGTCAACCTAAAGAATTTCACAGTACTCCTGCCGGGAGCATCTCGAGTATGCCGATGTATTTCGCCTGTTGACGAGGCATTTGGATGCCTTAAGAGAGTCATAGTTACTCCTGCCAGTGTCTCTCCGTTTATCCCAAAGTCACATTCTCAATCTTATTCTGGCCAGTTCACCTGAAGCGATACGCCATTATCAGTCAACCTAAAGAATATCACAGTACTCCTGCCGGGAGCTTCTCGAGTTTGCCGATGTATTTCGCCTGTTGACGAGGCATTTGGATACCTTAAGAGAGTCATAGTTACCCCTTGCTGTTGCTCCCCATTTTACAACAGGCACATCTACAAGCTTACTCTGGCCAGTTCTCCTGAAGCGATACGCTAATATCTGTTGACATAAAGACTTTCACAGTACTCCTGCCGTTAGCTTCTCGACTTTACCGATGTATTTCGCCTATTGACGAGGCATTTGGCTCCCTTAAGAGAGTCATAGTTACTCCTGCCAGTGTCTCTCCGTTAAACCACAGTCACATCTACAATATTCCTCTGCCCCTTTCACCAGACGCGATATGCCATTATTTGTCGACATTATGACTTTCACAGTACTCCTGCTAGGGGCTCCTCCAGTTTACCAAAGTATTTCGCCTGTTGAAGAGGCATTTGGCTACCTTAAGAGAGTCATAGTTACTCCTGTCAGTTGCTCCCCGTTTTACCAAAGTCACATTCTCAATCTTATTCTGGCCAGGTCACCTGAAGCGATACGCCATTATCAGTCAACCTAAAGAATATCACAGTACTCCTGCCGGGAGCTTCTCGAGTTTGCCGATGTATTTCGCCTGTTGACGAGGCATTTGGATACCTTAAGAGAGTCATAGTTACCCCTTGCTGTTGCTCCCCATTTTACAACAGGCACATCTACAAGCTTACTCTGACCAATTCTCCTGAAGCGATACGCTAATATCTGTTGACATAAAGACTTTCACAGTACTCCTGCCGGGAGCTTTTCGACTTTGCCGATGTATTTCGCCTATTGACGAGGCGTTTGGCTACCTTAAGAGAGTCATAGTTACTCCTGCCAGTGTCTCTCCGTTAAACCACAGTCACGTCTACCATTTTCCTCTGCCCCTTTCACCAGACGCGATACGATATTATTCTTCGACATTATGACTTTCACAGTTCTCCTGCTAGGGGCTCCTCCTGTTTACCAATGTATTTCGCCTGTTGACGAGTCATTTGGCTACCTTAAGAGAGTCATAGTTACTCCTGTCAGTTGCTCCCCGTTTTACCACAGTCACATTTTCAATCTTATTCTGGCCAGTTCACCTGAAGCGATACGCCATTATCAGTCAACCTAAAGAATTTCACAGTACTCCTGCCGGGAGCATCTCGAGTATGCCGATGTATTTCGCATGTTGACGAGGCATTTGGATGCCTTAAGAGAGTCATAGTTACTCCTTGCTGTTGCTCCCCATTTTACAACAGGCACATCTACAAGCTTACTCTGGCCAATACTCCTAAAGCGATACGCTAATATCTGTTGACATAAAGACTTTCACAGTACTCCTGCCGGGAGCTTTTCGACTTTGCCGATGTATTTCGCCTATTGACGAGGCGTTTGGCTACCTTAAGAGAGTCATAGTTACTCCCGCCAGTGTCTCTCGGTTAAACCACAGTCACATCTACCATTTTCCTCTGAACCTTTCACCAGACGCGATACGATATTATTCTTCGACATTATGACTTTCACAGTACTCCTGCTAGGGGCTCCTCCTGTTTACCAATGTATTTCGCCTGTTGACGAGGCATTTGGCTACCTTAAGAGAGTCATAGTTTTTCCTGTCAGTTGCTCCCCGTTTTACAAAAGTCACATTTTCAATCTTATTCAGGCCAGTTCACCTGAACCGATACGCCATTATTAGTCAACCTAAAGTATATCACAGTACTCCTGCCGGGAGCTTCTCGAGGTTGGCGATGTATTTCGCCTGTTGACGAGGCATTTGGATACCTTAAGAGAGTCATAGTTACTCCTTGCTGTTGCTCCCCATTTTACAACAGGCACATCTACAAGGTTACTCTGGCCAGTTCTCCAGAAGCGATACGCTAATATCTGTTGACATAAAGACTTTCACAGTACTCCTGCCGGGAGCTTCTCGACTTTACCGATGTATTTCGCCTATTGACGAGGCATTTGGCGTCCTTAAGAGAGTCGTAGTTACTCCTGCCAGTGTCTCTCCGTTAAACCACAGTCACATCTACAATATTCCTCTGCCCCTTTCACCAGACGCGATACGCCATTATTTGTCGACATTATGACTTTCACAGTACTCCTGCTAGGGGCTCCTCCAGTTTACAAATGTATTTCGCCTGTTGACGAGGCGTTTGGCTACCTTAAGAGAGTCATAGTTACTCCTGCCTGTGTCTCTCCGTTAAACCACAGTCACGTCTACCATTTTCCTCTGCCCCTTTCACCAGACGCGATACGATATTATTCTTCGACATTATGACTTTCACAGTTCTCCTGCTAGGGGCTCCTCCTGTTTACCAATGTATTTCGCCTGTTGACGAGGCATTTGGCTACCTTAAGAGAGTCATAGTTACTCCTGTCAGTTGCTCCCCGTTTTACCACAGTCACATTTTCAATCTTATTCTGGCCAGTTCACCTGAAGCGATACGCCATTATCAGTCAACCTAAAGAATTTCACAGTACTCCTGCCGGGAGCATCTCGAGTATGCCGATGTATTTCGCCTGTTGACGAGGCATTTGGATGCCTTAAGAGAGTCATAGTTACTCCTGCCAGTGTCTCTCCGTTTATCCCAAAGTCACATTCTCAATCTTATTCTGGCCAGTTCACCTGAAGCGATACGCCATTATCAGTCAACCTAAAGAATATCACAGTACTCCTGCCGGGAGCTTCTCGAGTTTGCCGATGTATTTCGCCTGTTGACGAGGCATTTGGATACCTTAAGAGAGTCATAGTTACCCCTTGCTGTTGCTCCCCATTTTACAACAGGCACATCTACAAGCTTACTCTGGCCAGTTCTCCTGAAGCGATACGCTAATATCTGTTGACATAAAGACTTTCACAGTACTCCTGCCGTTAGCTTCTCGACTTTACCGATGTATTTCGCCTATTGACGAGGCATTTGGCTCCCTTAAGAGAGTCATAGTTACTCCTGCCAGTGTCTCTCCGTTAAACCACAGTCACATCTACAATATTCCTCTGCCCCTTTCACCAGACGCGATATGCCATTATTTGTCGACATTATGACTTTCACAGTACTCCTGCTAGGGGCTCCTCCAGTTTACCAAAGTATTTCGCCTGTTGAAGAGGCATTTGGCTACCTTAAGAGAGTCATAGTTACTCCTGTCAGTTGCTCCCCGTTTTACCAAAGTCACATTCTCAATCTTATTCTGGCCAGGTCACCTGAAGCGATACGCCATTATCAGTCAACCTAAAGAATATCACAGTACTCCTGCCGGGAGCTTCTCGAGTTTGCCGATGTATTTCGCCTGTTGACGAGGCATTTGGATACCTTAAGAGAGTCATAGTTACCCCTTGCTGTTGCTCCCCATTTTACAACAGGCACATCTACAAGCTTACTCTGACCAATTCTCCTGAAGCGATACGCTAATATCTGTTGACATAAAGACTTTCACAGTACTCCTGCCGGGAGCTTTTCGACTTTGCCGATGTATTTCGCCTATTGACGAGGCGTTTGGCTACCTTAAGAGAGTCATAGTTACTCCTGCCAGTGTCTCTCCGTTAAACCACAGTCACGTCTACCATTTTCCTCTGCCCCTTTCACCAGACGCGATACGATATTATTCTTCGACATTATGACTTTCACAGTTCTCCTGCTAGGGGCTCCTCCTGTTTACCAATGTATTTCGCCTGTTGACGAGGCATTTGGCTACCTTAAGAGAGTCATAGTTACTCCTGTCAGTTGCTCCCCGTTTTACCACAGTCACATTTTCAATCTTATTCTGGCCAGTTCACCTGAAGCGATACGCCATTATCAGTCAACCTAAAGAATTTCACAGTACTCCTGCCGGGAGCATCTCGAGTATGCCGATGTATTTCGCCTGTTGACGAGGCATTTGGATGCCTTAAGAGAGTCATAGTTACTCCTTGCTGTTGCTCCCCATTTTACAACAGGCACATCTACAAGCTTACTCTGGCCAATACTCCTAAAGCGATACGCTAATATCTGTTGACATAAAGACTTTCAGAGTACTCCTGCCGGGAGCTTTTCGACTTTGCCGATGTATTTCGCCTATTGACGAGGCGTTTGGCTACCTTAAGAGAGTCATAGTTACTCCTGCCAGTGTCTCTCGGTTAAACCACAGTCACATCTACCATTTTCCTCTGCCCCTTTCACCAGACGCGATACGATATTATTCTTCGACATTATGACTTTCACAGTACTCCTGCTAGGGGCTCCTCCTGTTTACCAATGTATTTCGCCTGTTGACGAGGCATTTGGCTACCTTAAGAGAGTCATAGTTTTTCCTGTCAGTTGCTCCCCGTTTTACAAAAGTCACATTTTCAGTCTTATTCAGGCCAGTTCACCTGAACCGATACGCCATTATCAGTCAACCTAAAGTATATCACAGTACTCCTGCCGGGAGCTTCTCGAGTTTGCCGATGTATTTCGCCTGTTGACGAGGCATTTGGATACCTGAAGAGAGTCATAGTTACTCCTTGCTGTTGCTCCCCATTTTACAACAGGCACATCTACAAGCTTACTCTGGCCAGTTCTCCTGAAGCGATACGCTAATATCTGTTGACATAAAGACTTTCACAGTACTCCTGCCGGGAGCTTCTCGACTTTACCGATGTATTTCGCCTATTGACGAGGCATTTGGCTACCTTAAGAGAGTCATAGTTACTCCTGCCAGTGTCTCTCCGTTAAACCACAGTCACATCTACAATATTCCTCTGCCCCTTTCACCAGACGCGATACGCCATTATTTGTCGACATTATGACTTTCACAGTACTCCTGCTAAGGGCTCCTCCAGTTTACAAATGTATTTCGCCCGTTGACGAGGCGTTTGGCTACCTTAAGAGAGTCATAGTTACTCCTGCCAGTGTGTCTCCGTTTATCCCAAAGTCACATTCTCAATCTTATTCTGGCCAGTTCACCTGAAGCGATACGCCATTATCAGTCAACCTAAAGAATATCACAGTACTCCTGCCGGGAGCTTTTCGAGTTTGCCGATGTATTTCGCCTGTTGACGAGGCATTTGGATACCTTAAGAGAGTCATAGTTACCCCTTGCTGTTGCTCCCCATTTTACAACAGGCACATCTACAAGCTTACTCTGGCCAGTTCTCCTGAAGCGATACGCTAATATCTGTTGACATAAAGACTTTCACAGTACTCCTGCCGTTAGCTTCTCGACTTTACCGATGTATTTCGCCTATTGACGAGTCATTTGGCTCCCTTAAGAGAGTCATAGTTACTCCTGCCAGTGTCTCTCCGTTAAACCACAGTCACAACTACAATATTCCTCTGCCCCTTTCACCAGACGCGATATGCCATTATTTGTCGACATTATGACTTTCACAGTACTCCTGCTAGGGGCTCCTCCAGTTTACAAATGTATTTCGCCTGTTGACGAGGCGTTTGGCTACCTTAAGAGAGTCATAGTTACTCCTGCCAGTGTCTCTCGGTTAAACCACAGTCACATCTACCATTTTCCTCTGCCCCTTTCACCAGACGCGATACGATATTATTCTTCGACATTATGACTTTCACAGTACTCCTGCTAGGGGCTCCTCCTGTTTACCAATGTATTTCGCCTGTTGAAGAGGCATTTGGCTACCTTAAGAGAGTCATAGTTTTTCCTGTCAGTTGCTCCCCGTTTTACAAAAGTCACATTTTCAATCTTATTCAGGCCAGTTCACCTGAACCGATACGCCATTATCAGTCAACCTAAAGTATATCACAGTACTCCTGCCGGGAGCTTCTCGAGTTTGCCGATGTATTTCGCCTGTTGACGACGCATTTGGATACCTTAAGAGAGTCATAGTTACTCCTTGCTGTTGCTCCCCATTTTACAACAGGCACATCTACAAGCTTACTCTGGCCAGCTCTCCTGAAGCGATACGCTAATATCTGTTGACATAAAGACTTTCACAGTACTCCTGCCGGGAGCTTCTCGACTTTACCGATGTATTTCGCCTATTGACGAGGCATTTGGCTACCTTAAGAGAGTCATAGTTACTCCTGCCAGTGTCTCTCCGTTAAACCACAGTCACATCTACAATATTCCTCTGCCCCTTTCACCAGACGCGATACGCCATTATTTGTCGACATTATGACTTTCACAGTACTCCTGCTAAGGGCTCCTCCAGTTTACAAATGTATTTCGCCCGTTGACGAGGCGTTTGGCTACCTTAAGGGAGTCATAGTTACTCCTGCCAGTATCTCTCCGTTTATCCCAAAGTCACATTCTCAATCTTATTCTGGCCAGTTCACCTGAAGCGATACGCCATTATCAGTCAACCTAAAGAATATCACAGTACTCCTGCCGGGAGCTTCTCGAGTTTGCCGATGTATTTCGCCTGTTGACGAGGCATTTGGATACCTCAAGAGAGTCATAGTTACCTCTTGCTGTTGCTCCCCATTTTACAACAGGCACATCTACAAGCTTACTCTGGCCAGTTCTCCTGAAGCGATACGCTAATATCTGTTGACATAAAGACTTTCACAGTACTCCTGCCGTTAGCTTCTCGACTTTACCGATGTATTTCGCCTATTGACGAGGCATTTGGCTCCCTTAAGAGAGTCATAGTTACTCCTGCCAGTGTCTCTCCGTTAAACCACAGTCACATCTACAATATTCCTCTGCCGCTTTCACCAGACGCGATATGCCATTATTTGTCGACATTATGACTTTCACAGTACTCCTGCTAGGGGCTCCTCCAGTTTACCAAAGTATTTCGCCTGTTGAAGAGGCATTTGGTTACCTTAAGAGCGTCATAGTTACTCCTGTCAGTTGCTCCCCGTTTTACCAAAGTCACATTCTCAATCTTATTCTGGCTAGGTCACCTGAAGCGATACGCCATTATCAGTCAACCTAAAGAATATCACAGTACTCCTGCCGGGAGCTTCTCGAGTTTGCCGATGTATTTCGCCTGTTGACGAGGCATTTGGATACCTTAAGAGAGTCATAGTTACCCCTTGCTGTTGCTCCCCATTTTACAACAGGCACATCTACAAGCTTACTCTGACCAATTCTCCTGAAGCGATACGCTAATATCTGTTGACATAAAGACTTTCACAGTACTCCTGCCGGGAGCTTTTCGACTTTGCCGATGTATTTCGCCTATTGACGAGGCGTTTGGCTACCTTAAGAGAGTCGTAGTTACTCCTGCCAGTGTCTCTCCGTTAAACCACAGTCACATCTACCATTTTCCTCTGCCCCTTTCACCAGACGCGATACGATATTATTCTTCGACATTATGACTTTCACAGTACTCCTGCTAGGGGCTCCTCCTGTGTACCAATGTATTTCGCCTGTTGACGAGGCATTTGGCTACCTTAAGAGAGTCATAGTTACTCCTGTCAGTTGCTCCCCGTTTTACCAAAGTCACATTTTCAATCTTATTCTGGCCAGTTCACCTGAACCGATACGCCATTATTAGTCAACCTAAAGTATATCACAGTACTCCTGCCGGGAGCTTCTCGAGGTTGCCGATGTATTTCGCCTGTTGACGAGGCATTTGGATACCTTAAGAGAGTCATAGTTACTCCTTGCTGTTGCTCCCCATTTTACAACAGGCACATCTACAAGCTTACTCTGGCCAGTTCTCCTGAAGCGATACGCTAATATCTGTTGACATAAAGACTTTCACAGTACTCCTGCCGGGAGCTTCTCGACTTTACCGATGTATTTCGCCTATTGACGAGGCATTTGGCGTCCTTAAGAGAGTCATAGTTACTCCTGCCAGTGTCTCTCCGTTAAACCACAGTCACATCTACAATATTCCTCTGCCCCTTTCACCAGACGCGATACGCCATAATTTGTCGACATTATGACTTTCACAGTACTCCTGCTAGGGGCTCCTCCAGTTTACAAATGTATTTCGCCAGTTGACGAGGCGTTTGGCTACCTTAAGAGAGTCATAGTTACTCCTGCCAGTGTCTCTCGGTTAAACCACAGTCACATCTACCATTTTCCTCTGCCCCTTTCACCAGACGCGATACGATATTATTCTTCGACATTATGACTTTCACAGTACTAATGCTAGGGGCTCCTCCTGTTTACCAATGTATTTCGCCTGTTGACGAGGCATTTGGCTACCTTAAGAGAGTCATAGTTTTTCCTGTCAGTTGCTCCCCGTTTTACAAAAGTCACATTTTCAATCTTATTCAGGCCAGTTCACCTGAACCGATACGCCATTATAAGTCAACCTAAAGTATATCACAGTACTCCTGCCGGGAGCTTCTCGAGTTTGCCGATGTATTTCGCCTGTTGACGAGGCATTTGGATACCTTAAGAGAGTCATAGTTACCCCTTGCTGTTGCTCCCCATTTTACAACAGGCTCATCTACAAGCTTACTCTGACCAATTCTCCTGAAGCGATCCGCTAATATCTGTTGACATAAAGACTTTCACAGTACTCCTGCCGGGAGCTTTTCGACTTTGCCGATGTACACTCCTGGAAATGGAAAAAAGAACACATTGACACCGGTGTGTCAGACCCACCATACTTGCTCTGGACACTGCGAGAGGGCTGTACAAGCAATGATCACACGCACGGCACAGCGGACACACCAGGAACCGCGGTGTTGGCCATCGAATGGCGCTAGCTGCGCAGCATTTGTGCACCGCCGCCGTCAGTGTCAGCCAGTTTGACATGGCATACGGAGCTCCAACGCAGTCTTTAACACTGGTTGCATGTCGCGACAGCGTGGACGTGAACCGTATGTGCAGTTGACGGACTTTGAGCGGGGGCGTATAGTGGGCATGCGGGAGGCCGGGTGGACGTACCGCCGAATTGCTCAACATGAGGGGCGTGAGGTCTCCACAGTACATCGATGTTGTCGCCAGTGGTCGGCGGAAGGTGCACGTGCCCGTCGACCTGGGACCGGACCGCAGCGACGCACGGATGCACGCCAAGACCGTAGGATCCTACGCAGTGCCGTAGGGGACCGCACCGCCACTTCCCAGCAAATTAGGGACACTGTTGCTCCTGGGGTATCGGCGAGGACCAAACGCAACCGTCTCCATGAAGCTGGGCTACGGTCCCGCACACCGTTAGGCCGTCTTCCGCTCACGCCCCAACATCGTGCAGCCCGCCTCCAGTGGTGTCGCGACAGGCGTGAATGGAGGGACGAATGGAGACGTGTCGTCTTCAGCGATGAGAGTCGCTTCTGCCTTGGTGCCAATGATGGTCGTATGTGTGTTTGGCGCCGTGCAGGTGAGCGCCACAATCAGAACTGCATACGACCGAGGCACACAGGGCCAACACCCGGCATCATGGTGTGGGGAGCGATCTCCTACACTGGCCGTACACCACTGGTGATCGTCGAGGGGACACTGAATAGTGCACGGTACATCCAAACCGTCATCGAACCCATCGTTCTACCATTCCTAGACCGGCAAGGGAACTTGCTGTTCCAACAGGACAATGCACGTCCGCATGCATCCAGTGCCACCCAACATGCTCTAGAAGGTGTAAGTCAACTACCCTGGCCAGCAAGATCTCCGGATCTGTCCCCCATTGAGCATGTTTGGGACTGGATGAAGCGTCGTCTCACGCGGTCTGCACGTCCAGCGCGAACGCTGGTCCAACTGAGGCGCCAGGTGGAAATGGCATGGCAAGCCGTTCCACAGGACTACATCCAGCATCTCTACGATCGTCTCCATGGGAGAATAGCAGCCTGCATTGCTGCGAAAGGTGGATATACACTGTACTAGTGCCGACATTGTGCATGCTCTGTTGCCTGTGTCTATGTGCCTGTGGTTCTGTCAGTGTGATCATGTGATGTATCTGACCCCAGGAATGTGTCAATAAAGTTTCCCCTTCCTGGGACAATGAATTCACGGTGTTCTTATTTCAATTTCCAGGAGTGTATTTCGCCTATTGACGAGGCGTTTGGCTACCTTAAGAGAGTCATAGTTACTCCTGCCAGTGTCTCTCCGTTAAACCACAGTCAGATCTACCATTTTCCTCTGCCCCTTTCACCAGACGCGATACGATATTATTCTTCGACATTATGACTTTCACAGTACTCCTGCTAGGGGCTCCTCCTGTGTACCAATGTATTTCGCCTGTTGACGAGGCATTCGGCTACCTTAAGAGAGTCATAGTTACTCCTGTCAGTTGCTCCCCGTTTTACCAAAGTCACATTCTCAATCTTATTCTGGCCAGTTCACCTGAACCGATACGCCATTATTAGTCAACCTAAAGTATATCACAGTACTCCTGCCGGGAGCTTCTCGAGGTTGCCGATGTATTTCGCCTGTTGACGAGGCATTTGGATACCTTAAGAGAGTCATAGTTACTCCTTGCTGTTGCTCCCCATTTTACAACAGGCACATCTACAAGCTTACTCTGGCCAGTTCTCCTGAAGCGATACGCTAATATCTGTTGACATAAAGACTTTCACAGTACTCCTGCCGGGAGCTTCTCGACTTTACCGATGTATTTCGCCTATTGACGAGGCATTTGGCGTCCTTAAGAGAGTCATAGTTACTCCTGCCAGTGTCTCTCCGTTAAACCACAGTCACATCTACAATATTCCTCTGCCCCTTTCACCAGACGCGATACGCCATAATTTGTCGACATTATGACTTTCACAGTACTCCTGCTAGGGGCTCCTCCAGTTTACAAATGTATTTCGCCAGTTGACGAGGCGTTTGGCTACCTTAAGAGAGTCATAGTTACTCCTGCCAGTGTCTCTCCGTTAAACCACAGTCACGTCTACCATTTTCCTCTGCCCCTTTCACCAGACGCGATACGATATTATTCTTCGACATTATGACTTTCACAGTACTCCTGCTAAGGGCTCCTCCAGTTTACAAATGTATTTCGCCCGTTGACGAGGCGTTTGGCTACCTTAAGAGAGTCATAGTTACTCCTGCCAGTGTGTCTCCGTTTATCCCAAAGTCACATTCTCAATCTTATTCTGGCCAGTTCACCTGAAGCGATACGCCATTATCAGTCAACCTAAAGAATATCACAGTACTCCTGCCGGGAGCTTCTCGAGTTTGCCGATGTATTTCGCCTGTTGACGAGGCATTTGGATACCTTAAGAGAGTCATAGTTACCCCTTGCTGTTGCTCCCCATTTTACAACAGGCACATCTACAAGCTTACTCTGGCCAGTTCTCCTGAAGCGATACGCTAATATCTGTTGACATAAAGACTTTCACAGTACTCCTGCCGTTAGCTTCTCGACTTTACCGATGTATTTCGCCTATTGACGAGTCATTTGGCTCCCTTAAGAGAGTCATAGTTACTCCTGCCAGTGTCTCTCCGTTAAACCACAGTCACAACTACAATATTCCTCTGCCCCTTTCGCCAGACGCGATATGCCATTATTTGTCGACATTATGACTTTCACAGTACTCCTGCTAGGGGCTCCTCCAGTTTACCAAAGTATTTCGCCTGTTGAAGAGGCATTTGGCTACCTTAAGAGAGTCATAGTTACTCCTGTCAGTTGCTCCCCGTTTTACCAAAGTCACATTCTCAATCTTATTCTGGTCAGGTCACCTGAAGCGATACGCCATTATCAGTCAACCTAAAGAATATCACAGTACTCCTGCCGGGAGCTTCTCGAGTTTGCCGATGTATTTCGCCTGTTGACGAGGCATTTGGATACCTTAAGAGAGTCATAGTTACCCCTTGCTGTTGCTCCCCATGTTACAACAGGCACATCTACAAGCTTACTCTGACCAATTCTCCTGAAGCGATACGCTAATATCTGTTGACATAAAGACTTTCACAGTACTCCTGCCGGGAGCTTTTCGACTTTGCCGATGTATTTCGCCTATTGACGAGGCGTTTGGCTACCTTAAGAGAGTCATAGTTACTCCTGCCAGTGTCTCTCCGTTAAACCACAGTCACATCTACCATTTTCCTCTGCCCCTTTCACCAGACGCGATACGATATTATTCTTCGACATTATTACTTTCACAGTACTCCTGCTAGGGGCTCCTCCTGTGTACCAATGTATTTCGCCTGTTGACGAGGCATTTGGCTACCTTAAGAGAGTCATAGTTACTCCTGTCAGTTGCTCCCCGTTTTACCAAAGTCACATTTTCAATCTTATTCTGGCCAGTTCACCTGAACCGATACGCCATTATTAGTCAACCTAAAGTATATCACAGTACTCCTGCCGGGAGCTTCTCGAGGTTGCCGATGTATTTCGCCTGTTGACGAGGCATTTGGATACCTTAAGAGAGTCATAGTTACTCCTTGCTGTTGCTTCCCATTTTACAACAGGCACATCTACAAGCTTACTCTGGCCAGTTCTCCTGAAGCGATACGCTAATATCTGTTGACATAAAGACTTTCACAGTAATCCTGCCGGGAGCTTCTCGACTTTACCGATGTATTTCGCCTATTGACGAGGCATTTGGCGTCCTTAAGAGAGTCATAGTTACTCCTGCCAGTGTCTCTCCGTTAAACCACAGTCACATCTACAATATTCTTCTGCCCCTTTCACCAGACGCGATACGCCATTATTTGTCGACATTATGACTTTCACAGTACTCCTGCTAGGGGCTCCTCCAGTTTACAAATGTATTTCGCCTGTTGACGAGGCGTTTGGCTACCTTAAGAGAGTCATAGTTACTCCTGCCAGTGTCTCTCCGTTTATCCCAAAGTCACATTCTCAATCTTATTCTGGACAGTTCACCTGAAGCGATACGCCATTATCAGTCAACCTAAAGAATTTCACAGTACTCCTGCCGGGAGCATCTCGAGTATGCCGATGTATTTCGCCTGTTGACGAGGCATTTGGATGCCTTAAGAGAGTCATAGTTACTCCTTGCTGTTGCTCCCCATTTTACAACAGGCACATCTACAAGCTTACTCTGGCCAGTTCTCCTGAAGCGATACGCTAATATCTGTTGACATAAAGACTTTCACAGTACTCCTGCCGTTAGCTTCTCGACTTTACCGATGTATTTCGCCTATTGACGAGTCATTTGGCTCCCTTAAGAGAGTCATAGTTACTCCTGCCAGTGTCTCTCCGTTAAACCACAGTCACAACTACAATATTCCTCTGCCCCTTTCACCAGACGCGATATGCCATTATTTGTCGACATTATGACTTTCACAGTACTCCTGCTAGGGGCTCCTCCAGTTTACCAAAGTATTTCGCCTGTTGAAGAGGCATTTGGCTACCTTAAGAGAGTCATAGTTACTCCTGTCAGTTGCTCCCCGTTTTACCAAAGTCACATTCTCAATCTTATTCTGGTCAGGTCACCTGAAGCGATACGCCATTATCAGTCAACCTAAAGAATATCACAGTACTCCTGCCGGGAGCTTCTCGAGTTTGCCGATGTATTTCGCCTGTTGACGAGGCATTTGGATACCTTAAGAGAGTCATAGTTACCCCTTGCTGTTGCTCCCCATGTTACAACAGGCACATCTACAAGCTTACTCTGACCAATTCTCCTGAAGCGATACGCTAATATCTGTTGACATAAAGACTTTCACAGTACTCCTGCCGGGAGCTTTTCGACTTTGCCGATGTATTTCGCCTATTGACGAGGCGTTTGGCTACCTTAAGAGAGTCATAGTTACTCCTGCCAGTGTCTCTCCGTTAAACCACAGTCACATCTACCATTTTCCTCTGCCCCTTTCACCAGACGCGATACGATATTATTCTTCGACATTATTACTTTCACAGTACTCCTGCTAGGGGCTCCTCCTGTGTACCAATGTATTTCGCCTGTTGACGAGGCATTTGGCTACCTTAAGAGAGTCATAGTTACTCCTGTCAGTTGCTCCCCGTTTTACCAAAGTCACATTTTCAATCTTATTCTGGCCAGTTCACCTGAACCGATACGCCATTATTAGTCAACCTAAAGTATATCACAGTACTCCTGCCGGGAGCTTCTCGAGGTTGCCGATGTATTTCGCCTGTTGACGAGGCATTTGGATACCTTAAGAGAGTCATAGTTACTCCTTGCTGTTGCTCCCCATTTTACAACAGGCACATCTACAAGCTTACTCTGGCCAGTTCTCCTGAAGCGATACGCTACTATCTGTTGACATAAAGACTTTCACAGTACTCCTGCCGGGAGCTTCTCGACTTTACCGATGTATTTCGCCTATTGACGAGGCATTTGGCGTCCTTAAGAGAGTCATAGTTACTCCTGCCAGTGTCGCTCCGTTAAACCACAGTCACATCTACAATATTCTTCTGCCCCTTTCACCAGACGCGATACGCCATTATTTGTCGACATTATGACTTTCACAGTACTCCTGCTAGGGGCTCCTCCAGTTTACAAATGTATTTCGCCTGTTGACGAGGCGTTTGGCTACCTTAAGAGAGTCATAGTTACTCCTGCCAGTGTCTCTCCGTTTATCCCAAAGTCACATTCTCAATCTTATTCTGGCCAGTTCACCTGAAGCAATACGCCATTATCAGTCAACCTAAAGAATTTCACAGTACTCCTGCCGGGAGCATCTCGAGTATGCCGATGTATTTCGCCTGTTGACGAGGCATTTGGATGCCTTAAGAGAGTCATAGTTACTCCTTGCTGTTGCTCCCCATTTTACAACAGGCACATCTACAAGCTTACTCTGGCCAATACTCCTGAAGCGATACGCTAATATCTGTTGACATAAAGACTTTCACAGTACTCCTGCCGGGAGCTTTTCGACTTTGCCGATGTATTTCGCCTATTGACGAGGCGTTTGGCAACCTTAAGAGAGTCATAGTTACTCCTGCCAGTGTCTCTCGGTTAAACCACAGTCACATCTACCATTTTCCTCTGCCCCTTTCACCAGACGCGATACGATATTATTCTTCGACATTATGACTTTCACAGTACTCCTGCTAGGGGCTCCTCCTGTTTACCAATGTATTTCGCCTGTTGACGAGGCATTTGGCTACCTTAAGAGAGTCATAGTTTTTCCTGTCAGTTGCTCCCCGTTTTACAAAAGTCACATATTCAATCTTATTCAGGACAGTTCACCTGAACCGATACGCCATTATCAGTCAACCTAAAGTATATCACAGTACTCCTGCCGGGAGCTTCTCGAGTTTGCCGATGTATTTCGCCTGTTGACGACGCATTTGGATACCTTAAGAGAGTCATAGTTACTCCTTGCTGTTGCTCCCCATTTTACAACAGGCACATCTACAAGCTTACTCTGGCCAGCTCTCCTGAAGCGATACGCTAATATCTGTTGACATAAAGACTTTCACAGTACTCCTGCCGGGAGCTTCTCGACTTTACCGATGTATTTCGCCTATTGACGAGGCATTTGGCTACCTTAAGAGAGTCATAGTTACTCCTGCCAGTGTCTCTCCGTTAAACCACAGTCACATCTACAATATTCCTCTGCCCCTTTCACCAGACGCGATACGCCATTATTTGTCGACATTATGACTTTCACAGTACTCCTGCTAAGGGCTCCTCCAGTTTACAAATGTATTTCGCCCGTTGACGAGGCGTTTGGCTACCTTAAGAGAGTCATAGTTACTCCTGTCAGTTGCTCCCCGTTTTACCAAAGTCACATTCTCAATCTTATTCTGGCTAGGTCACCTGAAGCGATACGCCATTATCAGTCAAACTAAAGAATATCACAGTACTCCTGCCAGGAGCTTCTCGAGTTTGCCGATGTATTTCGCCTGTTGACGAGGCATTTGGATACCTTAAGAGAGTCATAGTTACCCCTTGCTGTTGCTCCCCATTTTACAACAGGCACATCTACAAGCTTACTCTGACCAATTCTCCTGAAGCGATACGCTAATATCTGTTGACATAAAGACTTTCACAGTACTCCTGCCGGGAGCTTTTCGACTTTGCCGATGTATTTCGCCTATTGACGAGGCGTTTGGCTACCTTAAGAGAGTCATAGTTACTCCTGCCAGTGTCTCTCCGTTAAACCACAGTCACATCTACCATTTTCCTCTGCCCCTTTCACCAGACGCGATACGATATTATTCTTCGACATTATGACTTTCACAGTACTCCTGCTAGGGGCTCCTCCTGTGTACCAATGTATTTCGCCTGTTGACGAGGCATTTGGCTACCTTAAGAGAGTCATAGTTACTCCTGTCAGTTGCTCCCCGTTTTACCAAAGTCACATTTTCAATCTTATTCTGGCCAGTTCACCTGAACCGATACGCCATTATTAGTCAACCTAAAGTATATCACAGTACTCCTGCCGGGAGCTTCTCGAGTTTGCCGATGTATTTCGCCTGTTGACGACGCATTTGGATACCTTAAGAGAGTCATAGTTACTCCTTGCTGTTGCTCCCCATTTTACAACAGGCACATCTACAAGCTTACTCTGGCCAGCTCTCCTGAAGCGATACGCTAATATCTGTTGACATAAAGACTTTCACAGTACTCCTGCCGGGAGCTTCTCGACTTTACCGATGTATTTCGCCTATTGACGAGGCATTTGGCTACCTTAAGAGAGTCATAGTTACTCCTGCCAGTGTCTCTCCGTTAAACCACAGTCACATCTACAATATTCCTCTGCCCCTTTCACCAGACGCGATACGCCATTATTTGTCGACATTATGACTTTCACAGTACTCCTGCTAAGGGCTCCTCCAGTTTACAAATGTATTTCGCCCGTTGACGAGGCGTTTGGCTACCTTAAGAGAGTCATAGTTACTCCTGCCAGTGTCTCTCCGTTTATCCCAAAGTCACATTCTCAATCTTATTCTGGCCAGTTCACCTGAAGCGATACGCCATTATCAGTCAACCTAAAGAATATCACAGTACTCCTGCCGGGAGCTTCTCGAGTTTGCCGATGTATTTCGCCTGTTGACGAGGCATTTGGATACCTTAAGAGAGTCATAGTTACCCCTTGCTGTTGCTCCCCATTTTACAACAGGCACATCTACAAGCTTACTCTGGCCAGTTCTCCTGAAGCGATACGCTAATATCTGTTGACATAAAGACTTTCACAGTACTCCTGCCGTTAGCTTCTCGACTTTACCGATGTATTTCGCCTATTGACGAGGCATTTGGCTCCCTTAAGAGAGTCATAGTTACTCCTGCCAGTGTCTCTCCGTTAAACCACAGTCACATCTACAATATTCCTCTGCCCCTTTCACCAGACGCGATATGCCATTATTTGTCGACATTATGACTTTCACAGTACTCCTGCTAGGGGCTCCTCCAGTTTACCAAAGTATTTCGCCTGTTGAAGAGGCATTTGGCTACCTTAAGAGCGTCATAGTTACTCCTGTCAGTTGCTCCCCGTTTTACCAAAGTCACATTCTCAATCTTATTCTGGCTAGGTCACCTGAAGCGATACGCCATTATCAGTCAAACTAAAGAATATCACAGTACTCCTGCCAGGAGCTTCTCGAGTTTGCCGATGTATTTCGCCTGTTGACGAGGCATTTGGATACCTTAAGAGAGTCATAGTTACCCCTTGCTGTTGCTCCCCATTTTACAACAGGCACATCTACAAGCTTACTCTGACCAATTCTCCTGAAGCGATACGCTAATATCTGTTGACATAAAGACTTTCACAGTACTCCTGCCGGGAGCTTTTCGACTTTGCCGATGTATTTCGCCTATTGACGAGGCGTTTGGCTACCTTAAGAGAGTCATAGTTACTCCTGCCAGTGTCTCTCCGTTAAACCACAGTCACATCTACCATTTTCCTCTGCCCCTTTCACCAGACGCGATACGATATTATTCTTCGACATTATGACTTTCACAGTACTCCTGCTAGGGGCTCCTCCTGTGTACCAATGTATTTCGCCTGTTGACGAGGCATTTGGCTACCTTAAGAGAGTCATAGTTACTCCTGTCAGTTGCTCCCCGTTTTACCAAAGTCACATTTTCAATCTTATTCTGGCCAGTTCACCTGAACCGATACGCCATTATTAGTCAACCTAAAGTATATCACAGTACTCCTGCCGGGAGCTTCTCGAGGTTGCCGATGTATTTCGCCTGTTGACGAGGCATTTGGATACCTTAAGAGAGTCATAGTTACTCCTTGCTGTTGCTCCCCATTTTACAACAGGCACATCTACAAGCTTACTCTGGCCAGTTCTCCTGAAGCGATACGCTAATATCTGTTGACATAAAGACTTTCACAGTACTCCTGCCGGGAGCTTCTCGACTTTACCGATGTATTTCGCCAATTGACGAGGCATTTGGCGTCCTTAAGAGAGTCATAGTTACTCCTGCCAGTGTCTCTCCGTTAAACCACAGTCACATCTACAATATTCCTCTGCCCCTTTCACCAGACGCGATACGCCATAATTTGTCGACATTATGACTTTCACAGTACTCCTGCTAGGGGCTCCTCCAGTTTACAAATGTATTTCGCCAGTTGACGAGGCGTTTGGCTACCTTAAGAGAGTCATAGTTACTCCTGCCAGTGTCTCTCCGTTAAACCACAGTCACGTCTACCATTTTCCTCTGCCCCTTTCACCAGACGCGATACGATATTATTCTTCGACATTATGACTTTCACAGTTCTCCTGCTAGGGGCTCCTCCTGTGTACCAATGTATTTCGCCTGTTGACGAGGCATTTGGCTACCTTAAGAGAGTCATAGTTACTCCTGTCAGTTGCTCCCCGTTTTACCAAAGTCACATTTTCAATCTTATTCTGGCCAGTTCACCTGAACCGATACGCCATTATTAGTCAACCTAAAGTATATCACAGTACTCCTGCCGGGAGCTTCTCGAGTTTGCCGATGTATTTCGCCTGTTGACGACGCATTTGGATACCTTAAGAGAGTCATAGTTACTCCTTGCTGTTGCTCCCCATTTTACAACAGGCACATCTACAAGCTTACTCTGGCCAGCTCTCCTGAAGCGATACGCTAATATCTGTTGACATAAAGACTTTCACAGTACTCCTGCCGGGAGCTTCTCGACTTTACCGATGTATTTCGCCTATTGACGAGGCATTTGGCTACCTTAAGAGAGTCATAGTTACTCCTGCCAGTGTCTCTCCGTTAAACCACAGTCACATCTACAATATTCCTCTGCCCCTTTCACCAGACGCGATACGCCATTATTTGTCGACATTATGACTTTCACAGTACTCCTGCTAAGGGCTCCTCCAGTTTACAAATGTATTTCGCCCGTTGACGAGGCGTTTGGCTACCTTAAGAGAGTCATAGTTACTCCTGCCAGTGTCTCTCCGTTTATCCCAAAGTCACATTCTCAATCTTATTCTGGCCAGTTCACCTGAAGCGATACGCCATTATCAGTCAACCTAAAGAATATCACAGTACTCCTGCCGGGAGCTTCTCGAGTTTGCCGATGTATTTCGCCTGTTGACGAGGCATTTGGATACCTTAAGAGAGTCATAGTTACCCCTTGCTGTTGCTCCCCATTTTACAACAGGCACATCTACAAGCTTACTCTGGCCAGTTCTCCTGAAGCGATACGCTAATATCTGTTGACATAAAGACTTTCACAGTACTCCTGCCGTTAGCTTCTCGACTTTACCGATGTATTTCGCCTATTGACGAGGCATTTGGCTCCCTTAAGAGAGTCATAGTTACTCCTGCCAGTGTCTCTCCGTTAAACCACAGTCACATCTACAATATTCCTCTGCCCCTTTCACCAGACGCGATATGCCATTATTTGTCGACATTATGACTTTCACAGTACTCCTGCTAGGGGCTCCTCCAGTTTACCAAAGTATTTCGCCTGTTGAAGAGGCATTTGGCTACCTTAAGAGCGTCATAGTTACTCCTGTCAGTTGCTCCCCGTTTTACCAAAGTCACATTCTCAATCTTATTCTGGCTAGGTCACCTGAAGCGATACGCCATTATCAGTCAAACTAAAGAATATCACAGTACTCCTGCCAGGAGCTTCTCGAGTTTGCCGATGTATTTCGCCTGTTGACGAGGCATTTGGATACCTTAAGAGAGTCATAGTTACCCCTTGCTGTTGCTCCCCATTTTACAACAGGCACATCTACAAGCTTACTCTGACCAATTCTCCTGAAGCGATACGCTAATATCTGTTGACATAAAGACTTTCACAGTACTCCTGCCGGGAGCTTTTCGACTTTGCCGATGTATTTCGCCTATTGACGAGGCGTTTGGCTACCTTAAGAGAGTCATAGTTACTCCTGCCAGTGTCTCTCCGTTAAACCACAGTCACATCTACCATTTTCCTCTGCCCCTTTCACCAGACGCGATACGATATTATTCTTCGACATTATGACTTTCACAGTACTCCTGCTAGGGGCTCCTCCTGTGTACCAATGTATTTCGCCTGTTGACGAGGCATTTGGCTACCTTAAGAGAGTCATAGTTACTCCTGTCAGTTGCTCCCCGTTTTACCAAAGTCACATTTTCAATCTTATTCTGGCCAGTTCACCTGAACCGATACGCCATTATTAGTCAACCTAAAGTATATCACAGTACTCCTGCCGGGAGCTTCTCGAGTTTGCCGATGTATTTCGCCTGTTGACGACGCATTTGGATACCTTAAGAGAGTCATAGTTACTCCTTGCTGTTGCTCCCCATTTTACAACAGGCACATCTACAAGCTTACTCTGGCCAGCTCTCCTGAAGCGATACGCTAATATCTGTTGACATAAAGACTTTCACAGTACTCCTGCCGGGAGCTTCTCGACTTTACCGATGTATTTCGCCTATTGACGAGGCATTTGGCTACCTTAAGAGAGTCATAGTTACTCCTGCCAGTGTCTCTCCGTTAAACCACAGTCACATCTACAATATTCCTCTGCCCCTTTCACCAGACGCGATACGCCATTATTTGTCGACATTATGACTTTCACAGTACTCCTGCTAAGGGCTCCTCCAGTTTACAAATGTATTTCGCCCGTTGACGAGGCGTTTGGCTACCTTAAGAGAGTCATAGTTACTCCTGCCAGTGTCTCTCCGTTTATCCCAAAGTCACATTCTCAATCTTATTCTGGCCAGTTCACCTGAAGCGATACGCCATTATCAGTCAACCTAAAGAATATCACAGTACTCCTGCCGGGAGCTTCTCGAGTTTGCCGATGTATTTCGCCTGTTGACGAGGCATTTGGATACCTTAAGAGAGTCATAGTTACCCCTTGCTGTTGCTCCCCATTTTACAACAGGCACATCTACAAGCTTACTCTGGCCAGTTCTCCTGAAGCGATACGCTAATATCTGTTGACATAAAGACTTTCACAGTACTCCTGCCGTTAGCTTCTCGACTTTACCGATGTATTTCGCCTATTGACGAGGCATTTGGCTCCCTTAAGAGAGTCATAGTTACTCCTGCCAGTGTCTCTCCGTTAAACCACAGTCACATCTACAATATTCCTCTGCCCCTTTCACCAGACGCGATATGCCATTATTTGTCGACATTATGACTTTCACAGTACTCCTGCTAGGGGCTCCTCCAGTTTACCAAAGTATTTCGCCTGTTGAAGAGGCATTTGGCTACCTTAAGAGCGTCATAGTTACTCCTGTCAGTTGCTCCCCGTTTTACCAAAGTCACATTCTCAATCTTATTCTGGCTAGGTCACCTGAAGCGATACGCCATTATCAGTCAAACTAAAGAATATCACAGTACTCCTGCCAGGAGCTTCTCGAGTTTGCCGATGTATTTCGCCTGTTGACGAGGCATTTGGATACCTTAAGAGAGTCATAGTTACCCCTTGCTGTTGCTCCCCATTTTACAACAGGCACATCTACAAGCTTACTCTGACCAATTCTCCTGAAGCGATACGCTAATATCTGTTGACATAAAGACTTTCACAGTACTCCTGCCGGGAGCTTTTCGACTTTGCCGATGTATTTCGCCTATTGACGAGGCGTTTGGCTACCTTAAGAGAGTCATAGTTACTCCTGCCAGTGTCTCTCCGTTAAACCACAGTCACATCTACCATTTTCCTCTGCCCCTTTCACCAGACGCGATACGATATTATTCTTCGACATTATGACTTTCACAGTACTCCTGCTAGGGGCTCCTCCTGTGTACCAATGTATTTCGCCTGTTGACGAGGCATTTGGCTACCTTAAGAGAGTCATAGTTACTCCTGTCAGTTGCTCCCCGTTTTACCAAAGTCACATTTTCAATCTTATTCTGGCCAGTTCACCTGAACCGATACGCCATTATTAGTCAACCTAAAGTATATCACAGTACTCCTGCCGGGAGCTTCTCGAGGTTGCCGATGTATTTCGCCTGTTGACGAGGCATTTGGATACCTTAAGAGAGTCATAGTTACTCCTTGCTGTTGCTCCCCATTTTACAACAGGCACATCTACAAGCTTACTCTGGCCAGTTCTCCTGAAGCGATACGCTAATATCTGTTGACATAAAGACTTTCACAGTACTCCTGCCGGGAGCTTCTCGACTTTACCGATGTATTTCGCCAATTGACGAGGCATTTGGCGTCCTTAAGAGAGTCATAGTTACTCCTGCCAGTGTCTCTCCGTTAAACCACAGTCACATCTACAATATTCCTCTGCCCCTTTCACCAGACGCGATACGCCATAATTTGTCGACATTATGACTTTCACAGTACTCCTGCTAGGGGCTCCTCCAGTTTACAAATGTATTTCGCCAGTTGACGAGGCGTTTGGCTACCTTAAGAGAGTCATAGTTACTCCTGCCAGTGTCTCTCCGTTAAACCACAGTCACGTCTACCATTTTCCTCTGCCCCTTTCACCAGACGCGATACGATATTATTCTTCGACATTATGACTTTCACAGTTCTCCTGCTAGGGGCTCCTCCTGTTTACCAATGTATTTCGCCTGTTGACGAGGCATTTGGCTACCTTAAGAGAGTCATAGTTACTCCTGTCAGTTGCTCCCCGTTTTACCACAGTCACATTTTCAATCTTATTCTGGCCAGTTCACCTGAAGCGATACGCCATTATTAGTCAACCTAAAGAATTTCACATACTCCTGCCGGAGCTTCTCGAGTATGCCGATGTATTTCGCCTGTTGACGAGGCATTTGGATGCCTTAAGAGAGTCATAGTTACTCCTTGCAGTTGCTCCCCATTTTACAACAGGCACATCTACAAGCTTACTCTGGCCAATACTCCTGAAGCGATAAGCTAATATCTGTTGACATAAAGACTTTCACAGTACTCCTGCCGGGAGCTTTTCGACTTTGCCGATGTATTTCGCCTATTGACGAGGCGTTTGGCTACCTTAAGAGAGTCATAGTTACTCCTGCCAGTGTCTCTCGGTTAAACCACAGTCACATCTACCATTTTCCTCTGCCCCTTTCACCAGACGCGATACGATATTATTCTTCGACATTATGACTTTCACAGTACTAATGCTAGGGGCTCCTCCTGTTTACCAATGTATTTCGCCTGTTGACGAGGCATTTGGCTACCTTAAGAGAGTCATAGTTTTTCCTGTCAGTTGCTCCCCGTTTTACAAAAGTCACATTTTCAATCTTATTCAGGCCAGTTCACCTGAACCGATACGCCATTATAAGTCAACCTAAAGTATATCACAGTACTCCTGCCGGGAGCTTCTCGAGTTTGCCGATGTATTTCGCCTGTTGACGAGGCATTTGGATACCTTAAGAGAGTCATAGTTACCCCTTGCTGTTGCTCCCCATTTTACAACAGGCTCATCTACAAGCTTACTCTGACCAATTCTCCTGAAGCGATACGCTAATATCTGTTGACATAAAGACTTTCACAGTACTCCTGCCGGGAGCATTTCGACTTTGCCGATGTATTTCGCCTATTGACGAGGCGTTTGGCTACCTTAAGAGAGTCATAGTTACTCCTGCCAGTGTCTCTCCGTTAAACCACAGTCAGATCTACCATTTTCCTCTGCCCCTTTCACCAGACGCGATACGATATTATTCTTCGACATTATGACTTTCACAGTACTCCTGCTAGGGGCTCCTCCTGTGTACCAATGCATTTCGCCTGTTGACGAGGCATTAGGCTACCTTAAGAGAGTCATAGTTACTCCTGTCAGTTGCTCCCCGTTTTACCAAAGTCACATTCTCAATCTTATTCTGGCCAGTTCACCTGAACCGATACGCCATTATTAGTCAACCTAAAGTATATCACAGTACTCCTGCCGGGAGCTTCTCGAGGTTGCCGATGTATTTCGCCTGTTGACGAGGCATTTGGATACCTTAAGAGAGTCATAGTTACTCCTTGCTGTTGCTCCCCATTTTACAACAGGCACATCTACAAGCTTACTCTGGCCAGTTCTCCTGAAGCGATACGCTAATATCTGTTGACATAAAGACTTTCACAGTACTCCTGCCGGGAGCTTCTCGACTTTACCGATGTATTTCGCCTATTGACGAGGCATTTGGCGTCCTTAAGAGAGTCATAGTTACTCCTGTCAGTTGCTCCCCGTTTTACCAAAGTCACATTTTCAATCTTATTCTGGCCAGTTCACCTGAACCGATACGCCATTATCAGTCAACCTAAAGTATATCACAGTACACCTGCCGGGAGCTTCTCGAGTTTGCCGATGTATTTCGCCTGTTGACGAGGCATTTGGATACCTTAAGAGAGTCATAGTTACTCCTGCCAGTGTCTCTCCGTTAAACCACAGTCACGTCTACCATTTTCCTCTGCCCCTTTCACCAGACGCGATACGATATTATTCTTCGACATTATGACTTTCACAGTTCTCCTGCTAGGGGCTCCTCCTGTTTACCAATGTATTTCGCCTGTTGACGAGGCGTTTGGCTACTTTAAGAGAGTCATAGTTACTCCTGTCAGTTGCTCCCCGTTTTACCAAAGTCACATTTTCAATCTTATTCTGGCCAGTTCACCTGAACCGATACGCCATTATTAGTCAACCTAAAGTATATCACAGTACTCCTGCCGGGAGCTTCTCGAGGTTGCCGATGTATTTCGCCTGTTGACGAGGCATTTGGATACCTTAAGAGAGTCATAGTTACTCCTTGCTGTTGCTCCCCATTTTACAACAGGCACATCTACAAGCTTACTCTGGCCAGTTCTCCTGAAGCGATACGCTAATATCTGTTGACATAAAGACTTTCACAGTACTCCTGCCGGGAGCTTCTCGACTTTACCGATGTATTTCGCCTATTGACGAGGCATTTGGCGTCCTTAAGAGAGTCATAGTTACTCCTGTCAGTTGCTCCCCGTTTTACCAAAGTCACATTTTCAATCTTATTCTGGCCAGTTCACCTGAACCGATACGCCATTATCAGTCAACCTAAAGTATATCACAGTACACCTGCCGGGAGCTTCTCGAGTTTGCCGATGTATTTCGCCTGTTGACGAGGCATTTGGATACCTTAAGAGAGTCATAGTTACTCCTGCCAGTGTCTCTCCGTTAAACCACAGTCACGTCTACCATTTTCCTCTGCCCCTTTCACCAGACGCGATACGATATTATTCTTCGACATTATGACTTTCACAGTTCTCCTGCTAGGGGCTCCTCCTGTTTACCAATGTATTTCGCCTGTTGACGAGGCATTTGGCTACTTTAAGAGAGTCATAGTTACTCCTGTCAGTTGCTCCCCGTTTTACCACAGTCAGATTTTCAATCTTATTCTGGCCCGTTCACCTGACGCGATACGCCATTATCAGTCAACCTAAAGAATTTCACAGTACTCCTGCCGGGAGCTTCTCGAGTATGCCGATGTATTTCGCCTGTTGACGAGGCATTTGGATGCCTTAAGAGAGTCATATTTACTTCTTGCTGTTGCTCCCCATTTTACAACAGGCACATCTACAAGCTTACTCTGGCCAATTCTCCTGAAGCGATACGCTAATATCTGTTGACATAAAGACTTTCACAGTACTCCTGCCGGGAGCTTTTCGACTTTGCCGATGTATTTCGCCTATTGACGAGGCGTTTGGCTACCTTAAGAGAGTCATAGTTACTCCTGCTATTGTCCCTCCATTAAACCACATTCACATTTACAATTTTCCTCTGCCCCTTTCACCAGACGCGATAAGCCACTACTTGTCGACTTTGTGAATATCACAGTACACCTGCTAGGGGCTCCTCCAGTTTACCAATGTATTTCACCTGTTGACGAGACATTTGGCTACCTTAAGATAGTTATAGTGACTCCTGTCAGTTGCTCCCCGTTTTACCACAGTCACATTTTCAATCTTATTCTGGCCAGTTCACCTGAAGCGATACGCCATTATCAGTCAACCTAAAGAATTTCACAGTACTCCTGCTGGGAGCTTCTCGAGTTTGCCGATGTATTTCGCCTGTTGACGAGGCATTTGGATACCTTAAGAGAGTCATAGTTACTCCTTGCTGTTGCCCCCCATTTTACAACAGGCACATCTACAAGCTTACTCTGGCCAATTCTCCTGAAGCGTTACGCTAATATCTGTTGACATAAAGACTTTCACAGTACTCCTTCCGGGAGCTTTTCGACTTTGCCGATGTATTTCGCCTATTGACGAAGCATTTGGCTACCTTAAGAGAGTCATAGTTACTCCTGCTAGTGTCTCTCCACTAAACCACATTCACATTTACAATTTTCCTCTGCCCCTTTCACCAGACGCGATACGCCATTACTTGTCGACATTGTGAATTTCACAGTACACCTGCTAGGGGCTCCTCCAGTTTACCAATGTATTTCGCCTGTTGACGAGGCATTTGGCTACCTTAAGAGAGTCATAGTTTTTAGTGTCAGTTGCTCCCCGTTTTACCACAGTCACATTTTCAATCATATTCTGGCCAGTTCACCTGAAGCGATTCGCCATTATCAGTCAACCTAAAGAATTTCACGGTACTCCTGCCGGGAGCTTCTCGAGTTTGCCGATGTATTTCGCCTGTTGACGAGGCATTTGGATGCCTTAAGAGAGTCATATTTACTCCTAGCTGTTGCTCCCCATTTTACAACAGGCACATCTACACGCTTACTCTGGCCAATTCTCCTGAAGCGATACGCTAATATCTGTTGACATAAAGACTTTCACAGTACTCCTGCCGGGAGCTTTTCGACTTTGCCGATGTATTTCGCCTATTGACGAGGCGTTTGGCTACCTTAAGAGAGTCATACTTACTCCTGCCAGTGTCTCTCCGTTAAACCACAGTCACATCTACCATTTTCCTCTGCCCCTTTCACCAGACGCGATACGATATTATTCTTCGACATTATGACTTTCACAGTACTCCTGCTAGGGGCTCCTCCTGTGTACCAATGTATTTCGCCTGTTGACGAGGCATTAGGCTACCTTAAGAGAGTCATAATTACTCCTGTCAGTTGCTCCCCCTTTTACCAAAGTCACATTTTCAATCTTATTCTGGCCAGTTCACCTGAACCGATACCCCATTATCAGTCAACCTAAAGTATATCACAGTACACCTGCCGGGAGCTTCTCGAGGTTGCCGATGTATTTCGCCTGTTGACGAGGCATTTGGATACCTTAAGAGAGTCATAGTTACTCCTTGCTGTTGCCCCCCATTTTACAACAGGCACATCTACAAGCTTACTCTGGCCAATTCTCCTGAAGCGATACGCTAATATCTGTTGACATAAAGACTTTCACAGTACTCCTGCCGGGAGCTTCTCGACTTTACCGATGTATATCGCCTATTGACGAGGCATTTGGCTACCTTAAGAGAGTCATAGTTACTCCTGCCAGTGTCTCTCCGTTAAACCACAGTCACATCTACAATATTCCTCTGCCCCTTTCACCAGACGCGATACGCCATTATTTGTCGACATTATGACTTTCACAGTACTCCTGCTAAGGGCTCCTCCAGTTTACAAAAGTATTTCGCCCGTTGACGAGGCGTTTGGCTACCTTAAGAGAGTCATAGTTACTCCTGCCAGTGTCTCTCCGTTTATCCCAAAGTCACATTCTCAATCTTATTCTGGCCAGTTCACCTGAAGCGATACGCCATTACCAGTCAACCTAAAGAATATCACAGTACTCCTTCCGGGAGCTTCTCGAGTTTGCCGATGTATTTCGCCTGTTGACGATGCATTTGGATGCCTTAAGAGAGTCATATTTACTCCTTGCTGTTGCTACCCATTTTACAACAGGCACATCTACAAGCTTACTCTGGCCAATTCTCCTGAAGCGATACGCTAATATCTGTTGACATAAAGACTTTCACAGTACTCCTGCCGGGGGCTTTTCGACTTTGCCGATGTATTTCGCCTATTGACGAGGCGTTTGGCTACCTTAAGAGAGTCATAGTTACTCCTGCTATTGTCCCTCCATTAAACCACATTCACATTTACAATTTTCCTCTGCCCCTTCCACCAAACGCGATAAGCCACTACTTGTCGACATTGTGAATTTCACAGTAAAACTGCTAGGGGCTCCTCCAGTTTACCAATGTATTTCACCTGTTGACGAGACATTTGGCTACCTTAAGATAGTTATAGTGACTCCTGTCAGTTGCTCCCCGTTTTACCACAGTCACATTTTCAATCTTATTCTGGCCAGTTCACCTGAAGCGATACGCCATTATCAGTCAACCTAAAGAATATCACAGTACTCCTTCCGGGAGCTTCTCGAGTTTGCCGATGTATTTCGCCTGTTGACGAGGCATGTGGATACCTTAAGAGAGTCATAGTTACCCCTTGCTGTTGCTCCCCATTTTACAACAGGCACATCTACAAGCTTACTCTGACCAATTCTCCTGAGGCGATACGCTAATATCTGTTGACATAAAGACTTTCACAGTACTCCTGCCGGGAGCTTTTCGACTTTGCCGATGTATTTCGCCTATTGACGAGGCGTTTGGCTACCTTAAGAGAGTCATAGTTACTCCTGCCAGTGTCTCTCCGTTAAACCACAGTCACATCTACCATTTTCCTCTGCCCCTTTCACCAGACGCGATACGATATTATTCTTCGACATTATGACTTTCACAGTACTCCTGCTAGGGGCTCCTCCTGTGTACCAATGTATTTCGCCTGTTGACGAGGCATTAGGCTACCTTAAGAGAGTCATAGTTACTCCTGTCAGTTGCTCCCCGTTTTACTAAAGTCACATTTTCAATCTTATTCTGGCCAGTTCACCTGAACCGATACGCCATTATCAGTCAACCTAAAGTATATCACAGTACACCTGCCGGGAGCTTCTCGATTTTGCCGATGTATTTCGCCTGTTGACGAGGCATTTGGATACCTTAAGAGAGTCATAGTTACTCCTGCCAGTGTCTCTCCGTTTATCCCAAAGTCACATTCTCAATCTTATTCTGGCCAGTTCACCTGAAGCGATACGCCATTATCAGTCAACCTAAAGAATTTCACAGTACTCCTGCCTTTAGCTTCTCGAGTTTGCCGATGTATTTCGCCTGTTGACGAGGCATTTGGATACCTTAAGAGAGTCATAGTTACTCCTTGCTGTTGCCCCCCATTTCACAACAGGCACATCTACAAGCTTACTCTGGCCAATTCTCCTGAAGCGGTACGCTAATATCTGTTGACATAAAGACTTTCACAGTACTCCTTCCGGGAGCTTTTCGACTTTGCCGATGTATTTCGCCTATTGACGAGGCATTTGGCTACCCTAAGAGAGTCATAGTTATTCCTGCTAGTGTCTCTCCATTAAACCACATTCACATTTACAATTTTCCTCTGCCCCGTTCACCAGACGCGATACGCCATTACTTGTCGACATTGTGAATTTCACAGTACACCTGCTAGGGGCTCCTCCAGTTTACCAATGTATTTCGCCTGTTGACGAGGCATTTGGCTACCTTAAGAGAGTCATAGTTTTTCCTGTCAGTTGCTCCCCGTTTTACCACAGTCACATTTTCAATCATATTCTGGCCAGTTCACCTGAAGCGATTCGCCATTATCAGTCAACCTAAAGAATTTCACGGTACTCCTGCCGGGAGCTTCCCGAGTTTGCCGATGTATATCGCCTGTTGACGAGGCATTTGGATGCCTTAAGAGAGTCATATTTACTCCTTGCTGTTGCTCCCCATTTTACAACAGGCACATCTACAAGCTTACTCTGGCCAATTCTCCTGAAGCGATACGCTAATATCTGTTGACATAATGACTTTCACAGTACTCCTGCCGGGAGCTTTTCGACTTTGCCGATGTATTTCGCCTATTGACGAGGCGTTTGGCTACCTTAAGAGAGTCATAGTTACTCCTGTCAGTGTCTCTCCGTTAAACCACAGTCACATCTACCTTTTTCCTCTGCCCCTTTCACCAGACGCGATACGATTATATTCTTCGACATTATGACTTTCACAGTACTCCTGCTAGGGGCTCCTCCTGTGTACCAATGTATTTCGCATGTTGACGAGGCATTTGGCTACCTTAAGAGAGTCATAGTTACTCCTGTCAGTTGCTCCCCGTTTTACCAAAGTCACATTTTCAATCTTATTCTGGCCAGTTCACCTGATCCGATACGCCATTATTAGTCAACCTAAAGTATATCACAGTACTCCTGCCGGGAGCTTCTCGTGGTTGCCGATGTATTTCGCCTGTTGACGAGGCATTTGGATACCTTAAGAGAGTCATAGTTACTCCTTGCTGTTGCCCCACATTTTACAACAGGCACATCTACAAGCTTACTCTGGCCAATTTTCCTGAAGCGATACGCTAATATCTGTTGACATAAAGACTTTCACAGTACTCCTGCCGGGAGCTTCTCGACTTTACCGATGTATTTCGCCTATTGACGAGGCATTTGGCTACCTTAAGAGAGTCATAGTTACTCCTGCCAGTGTCTCTCCGTTAAACCACAGTCACATCTACAATATTCCTCTGCCCCTTTCACCAGACGCGATACGCCATTATTTGTCGACATTATGACTTTCACAGTACTCCTGCTAGGGGCTCCTCCAGTTTACAAATGTATTTCGCCCGTTGACGAGGCGTTTGGCTATCTTAAGAGAGTCATAGTTACTCCTGCCAGTGTCTCTCCGTTTATCCCAAAGTCACATTTTCAATCTTATTCTGGCCAGTTCACCTGAAGCGATACGCCATTATCAGTCAACCTAAAGAATATCACAGTACTCCTTCCGGGAGCTTCTCGAGTTTGCCGATGTATTTCGCCTGTTGACGAGGCATTTGGATACCTTAAGAGAGTCATAGTTACTCCTTGCTGTTGCTCCCCATTTTACAACAGGCACATCTACAAGCTTACTCTGGCCAGTTCTCCTGAAGCGATACGCTAATATCTGTTGACATAAAGACTTTCACAGTACTCCTACCGGGAGCTTCTCGACTTTACCGATGTATTTCGCCTATTGACGAGGCATTTGGCTACCTTAAGAGAGTCATAGTTACTCCTGCCAGTGTCTCTCCGTTAAACCACAGTCACATCTACAATATTCCACTGCCCCTTTCACCAGACGCGATACGCCATTATTTGTCGACATTATGACTTTCACAGTACTCCTGCTAGGGGCTCCTCCAGTTTTCAAATGTATTTCGCCCATTGACGAGGCGTTTGGCTACATTAAGAGAGTCATAGTTACTCCTGCCAGTGTCTCTCCGTTTTACCAAAGTCACATTCTCCATCTTATTCTGGCCAGTTCACCTGAAGCGATACGCCATTATCAGTCAACCTAAAGAATATCACAGTACTCCTGCCGGGAGCTTCTCGAGTTTGCCGATGTATTTCGCCTGTTGACGAGGCATTTGGATGCCTTAAGAGAGTCATATTTACTCCTTGCTGTTGCTCCCCATTTGACAACAGGCACATCTACAAGCTTACTCTGGCCAATTCTCCTGAAGCGATACGCTAATATCTGTTGACATAAAGACTTTCACAGTACTCCTGCCGGGAGCTTTTCGACTTTGCCGATGTATTTCGCCTATTGACGAGGCGTTTGGCTCCCTTAAGAGAGTCATAGTTACTCCTGCCAGTGTCTCTCCGTTAAACCACAGTCACATCTACAATATTCCTCTGCCCCTTTCACCAGACGCGATACGCCATTATTTGTCGACATTATGACTTTCACATTACTCCTGCTAGGGGCTCCTCCAGTTTACAAATGTATTTCGCCTGTTGACGAGGCGTTTGGCTACCTTAAGAGAGTCATAGTTACTCCTGCCAGTGTCTCTCCGTTAAACCACAGTCACGTCTACCATTTTCCTCTGCCCCTTTCACCAGACGCGATACGATATTATTCTTCGACATTATGACTTTCACAGTTCTCCTGCTAGGGGCTCCTCCTGTCTACCAATGTATTTCGCCTGTTGACGAGGCATTTGGCTACCTTAAGAGAGTCATAGTTACTCCTGTCAGTTGCTCCCCGTTTTACCACAGTCACATTTTCAATCTTATTCTGGCCAGTTCACCTGAAGCGATATGCCATTATCAGTCAACCTAAAGAATATCACAGTACTCCTGCCGGGAGCTTCTCGAGTTTGCCGATGTATTTCGCCTGTTGACGAGGCATTTGGATGCCTTAAGAGAGTCATATTTACTCCTTGCTGTTGCTCCCCATTTTACAACAGGCACATCTACAAGCTTACTCTGGCCAATTCTCCTGAAGCGATACGCTAATATCTGTTGACATAAAGACTTTCACAGTACTCCTGCCGGGAGCTTTTCGACTTTGCCCATGTATTTCGCCTATTGACGAGGCGTTTGGCTCCCTTAAGAGAGTCATAGTTACTCCTGCCAGTGTCTCTCCGTTAAACCACAGTCACATCTACAATATTCCTCTGCCCCTTTCACCAGACGCGATACGCCATTATTTGTCGACATTATGACTTTCACAGCACTCCTGCTAGGGGCTCCTCCAGTTTACAAATGTATTTCGCCTGTTGACGAGGCGTTTGGCTACCTTAAGAGAGTCATAGTTACTCCTGCCAGTGTCTCTCCGTTAAACCACAGTCACGTCTACCACTTTCCTCTGCCCCTTTCACCAGACGCGATACGATATTATTCTTCGACATTATGACTTTCACAGTTCTCCTGCTAGGGGCTCCTCCTGTCTACCAATGTATTTCGCCTGTTGACGAGGCATTTGGCTACCTTAAGAGAGTCATAGTTACTCCTGTCAGTTGCTCCCCGTTTTACCACAGTCACATTTTCAATCTTATTCTGGCCAGTTCACCTGAAGCGATACGCCATTATCGATCAACCTAAAGAATTTCACAGTACTCCTGCCGGGAGCTTCTCGAGTATGCCGATGTATTTCGCCTGTTGACGAGGCATTTGGATGCCTTAAGAGAGTCATAGTTACTCCTTGCTGTTGCTCCCCATTTTACAACAGGCACATCTACAAGCTTACTCTGGCCAATACTCCTGAAGCGATACGCTAATATCTGTTGACATAAAGACTTTCACAGTACTCCTGCCGGGAGCTTTTCGACTTTGCCGATGTATTTCGCCTATTGACGAGGCGTTTGGCTACCTTAAGAGAGTCATAGTTACTCCTGCCAGTGTCTCTCCGTTAAACCACAGTCACATCTACCATTTTCCTCTGCCCCTTTCACCAGACGCTATACGATATTATTCTTCGGCATTATGACTTTCACAGTACTCCTGCTAGGGGCTCCTCCTGTTTACCAATGTATTTCGCCTGTTGACGAGGCATTTGGCTACCTTAAGAGAGTCATAGTTTTTCCTGTCAGTTGCTCCCCGTTTTACAAAAGTCACATTTTCAATCTTATTCAGGCCAGTTCACCTGAACCGATACGCCATTATCAGTCAACCTAAAGTATATCACAGTACTCCTGCCGGGAGCTTCTCGAGTTTGCCGATGTATTTCGCCTGTTGACGAGGCATTTGGATACCTTAAGAGAGTCATAGTTACTCCTTGCTGTTGCTCCCCATTTTACAACAGGCACATCTACAAGCTTACTCTGGCCCGTTCTCCTGAAGCGATACGCTAATATCTGTTGACATAAAGACTTTCACAGTACTCCTGCCGGGAGCTTCTCGA
The DNA here is from genome assembly GCF_021461395.2 of Schistocerca americana. Classification (NCBI taxonomy): domain Eukaryota; kingdom Metazoa; phylum Arthropoda; class Insecta; order Orthoptera; family Acrididae; genus Schistocerca; species Schistocerca americana. Next base: position 60,730,756 of record NC_060130.1, read on the forward strand.
CTTTACCGATGTATTTCGCCTATTGACGAGGCATTTGGCTACCTTAAGAGAGTCATAGTTACTCCTGCCAGTGTCTCTCCGTTAAACCACAGTCACATCTACCATTTTCCTCTGCCCCTTTCACCAGACGCGATACGATATTATTCTTCGACATTATGACTTTCACAGTACTCCTGCTAGGGGCTCCTCCTGTGTACCAATGTATTTCGCCTGTTGACGAGGCATTAGGCTACCTTAAGAGAGTCATAGTTACTCCTCTCAGTTGCTCCCCGTTTTACCAAAGTCACATTTTCAATCTTATTCTGGCCAGTTCACCTGAACCGATACGCCATTATCTGTCAACCTAAAGTATATCACAGTACACCCGCCGGGAGCTTCTCGAGTTTGCCGATGTGTTTCGCGTGTTGACGAGGCATTTGGATACCTTAAGAGAGTCATAGTTACTCCTGCCAGTGTCTCTCCGTTAAACCACAGTCACGTCTACCATTTTCCTCTGCCCCTTTCACCAGACGCGATACGATATTATTCTTCGACATTATGACTTTCACAGTTCTCCTGCTAGGGGCTCCTCCTGTTTACCAATGTATTTCGCCTGTTGACGAGGCATTTGGCTACTTTAAGAGAGTCATAGTTACTCCTGTCAGTTGCTCCCCGTTTTACCACAGTCAGATTTTCAATCTTATTCTGGCCCGTTCACCTGAAGCGATACGCCATTAACAGTCAACCTAAAGAATTTCACAGTACTCCTGCCGGGAGCTTCTCTAGTATGCCGATGTATTTCGCCTGTTGACGAGGCATTTGGATGCCTTAAGAGAGTCATATTTACTCCTTGCTCTTGCTCCCCATTTTACAACAGGCACATCTACAAGCTTACTCTGGCCAATTCTCCTGAAGCGATACGCTAATATCTGTTGACATAAAGACTTTCACAGTACTCCTGCCGGGAGCTTTTCGACTTTGCCGATGTATTTCGCCTATTGACGAGGCGTTTGGCTACCTTAAGAGAGTCATAGTTACTCCTGCTATTGTCCCTCCATTAAACCACATTCACATTTACAATTTTCCTCTGCCCCTTTCACCAGACGCGATAAGCCACTACTTGTCGACATTGTGAATTTCACAGTACACCTGCTAGGGGCTCCTCCAGTTTACCAATGTATTTCACCTGTTGACGAGACATTTGGCTACCTTAAGATAGTTATAGTGACTCCTGTCAGTTGCTCCCCGTTTTACCACAGTCACATTTTCAATCTTATTCAGGCCAGTTCACCTGAAGCGATACGCCATTATCAGTCAACCTAAAGAATTTCACAGTTCTCCTGCCGGGAGCTTCTCGAGTTTGCCGATGTATTTCGACTGTTGACGAGGCATTTGGATACCTTAAGAGAGTCATAGTTACTCCTTGCTGTTGGCCCCCATTTTACAACAGGCACATCTACAAGCTTACTCTGGCCAATTCTCCTGAAGCGATACGCTAATATCTGTTGACATAAAGACTTTCACAGTACTCCTTCCGGGAGCTTTTCGACTTTGCCGATGTATTTCGCCTATTGACGAGGCATTTGGCTACCTTACGAGAGTCATAGTTACTCCTGCTAGTGTCTCTCCATTAAACCACATTCACATTTACAATTTTCCTCTGCCCCTTTCACCAGACGCGATACGCCATTACTTGTCGACATTGTGAATTTCACAGTACACCTGCTAGGGGCTCCTCCAGTTTACCAATGTATTTCGCCTGTTGACGAGGCATTTGGCTACCTTAAGAGAGTCATAGTTTTTCCTGTCAGTTGCTCCCCGTTTTACCACAGTCACATTTTCAATCATATTCTGGCCAGTTCACCTGAAGCGATTCGCCATTATCAGTCAACCTAAAGAATTTCACGGTACTCCTGCCGGGAGCTTCTCGAGTTTGCCGATGTATTTCGCCTGTTGACGATGCATTTGGATGCCTTAAGAGAGTCATATTTACTCCTTGCTGTTGCTACCCATTTTACAACAGGCACATCTACAAGCTTACTCTGGCCAATTCTCCTGAAGCGATACGCTAATATCTGTTGACATAAAGACTTTCACAGTACTCCTGCCGGGAGCTTTTCGACTTTGCCGATGTATTTCGCCTATTGACGAGGCGTTTGGCTACCTTAAGAGAGTCATAGTTACTCCTGCTATTGTCCCTCCATTAAACCACATTCACATTTACAATTTTCCTCTGCCCCTTTCACCAGACGCGATAAGCCACTACTTGTCGACATTGTGAATTTCACAGTACACCTGCTAGGGGCTCCTCCAGTTTACCAATGTATTTCACCTGTTGACGAGACATTTGGCTACCTTAAGATAGTTATAGTGACTCCTGTCAGTTGCTCCCCGTTTTACCACAGTCACATTTTCAATCTTATTCAGGCCAGTTCACCTGAAGCGATACGCCATTATCAGTCAACCTAAAGAATTTCACAGTTCTCCTGCCGGGAGCTTCTCGAGTTTGCCGATGTATTTCGACTGTTGACGAGGCATTTGGATACCTTAAGAGAGTCATAGTTACTCCTTGCTGTTGGCCCCCATTTTACAACAGGCACATCTACAAGCTTACTCTGGCCAATTCTCCTGAAGCGATACGCTAATATCTGTTGACATAAAGACTTTCACAGTACTCCTTCCGGGAGCTTTTCGACTTTGCCGATGTATTTCGCCTATTGACGAGGCATTTGGCTACCTTACGAGAGTCATAGTTACTCCTGCTAGTGTCTCTCCATTAAACCACATTCACATTTACAATTTTCCTCTGCCCCTTTCACCAGACGCGATACGCCATTACTTGTCGACATTGTGAATTTCACAGTACACCTGCTAGGGGCTCCTCCAGTTTACCAATGTATTTCGCCTGTTGACGAGGCATTTGGCTACCTTAAGAGAGTCATAGTTTTTCCTGTCAGTTGCTCCCCGTTTTACCACAGTCACATTTTCAATCATATTCTGGCCAGTTCACCTGAAGCGATTCGCCATTATCAGTCAACCTAAAGAATTTCACGGTACTCCTGCCGGGAGCTTCTCGAGTTTGCCGATGTATTTCGCCTGTTGACGATGCATTTGGATGCCTTAAGAGAGTCATATTTACTCCTTGCTGTTGCTACCCATTTTACAACAGGCACATCTACAAGCTTACTCTGGCCAATTCTCCTGAAGCGATACGCTAATATCTGTTGACATAAAGACTTTCACAGTACTCCTGCCGGGAGCTTTTCGACTTTGCCGATGTATTTCGCCTATTGACGAGGCGTTTGGCTACCTTAAGAGAGTCATAGTTACTCCTGCTATTGTCCCTCCATTAAACCACATTCACATTTACAATTTTCCTCTGCCCCTTTCATCAGACGCGATAAGCCACTACTTGTCGACATTGTGAATTTCACAGTACACCTGCTAGGGGCTCCTCCAGTTTACCAATGTATTTCGCCTGTTGACGAGACATTTGGCTACCTTAAGATAGTTATAGTGACTCCTGTCAGTTGCTACCCGTTTTACCACAGTCACATTTTCAATCTTATTCTGGCCAGTTCACCTGAAGCGATACGCCATTATCAGTCAACCTAAAGAATTTCACAGTACTCCTGCCGGGAGCTTCTCGAGTTTGCCGATGTATTTCGCCTGTTGACGAGGCATTTGGATACCTTAAGAGAGTCATAGTTACTCCTTGCTGTTGCCCCCCATTTTACAACAGGCACATCTACAAGCTAACTCTGGCCAATTCCCCTGAGGCGATACGCTAATATCTGTTGGCATAAAGACTTTCACAGTACTCCTGCCGTGAGCTTCTCGAGTTTGCCGATGTATTTCACCAATTGACGAGGAATTTGGCTACCTTAAGAGAGTCTTAGCTACTACTGCCAGTGTCTCTCCGTTAAACCACAGTCACATCTACGATTTTCCTCTGCCCCTTTCAAAAGACGCGATACGCCATTTTTTGTCGACATTATGACTTTCACAGTACTCCTGCTAGGGGCTCCTCCAGTTTACCAATGTATTTCGCCTGTTGTCGAGGCTTTTGGCTGCCTTAAGAGAGTCATAGTTACTCCTGTCAGTTGCTCCCCGTTTTACCACAGTCACATTTTCAATCTTATTGTGGCCAGTTCACCTGAAGCGATACGCCATTATTAGTCACCCTAAAGACTTTCACAGTACTCCTGCCGGGAGCTTTTCGACGTTGCCGATGTATTTCGCCTATCGACGAGGCGTTTGGCTACCTTAAGAGAGTCATAGTTACGCCTGCCAGTGTCTCTCCGTTAAACCACAGTCACATCTACCATTTTCCTCTGCCCCTTTCACCAGACGCGATACGATATAATTCTACGACATTATGACTTTCACAGTACTCCTGCTAGGGGCTCCTCCTGTTTACCAATGTATTTCGCCTGTTGACGAGGCATTTGGCTACCTTAAGAGAGTCATAGTTTTTCCTGTCAGTTGCTCCCCGTTTTACCACGGTCACATTTTCAATCTTATTCTGGCCAGTTCTCCTGAAGCGATACGCTAATATCTGTTGACATAAAGACTTTCACAGTACTCCTGCCGGGAGCTTCTCGACTTTACCGATGTATTTCGCCTATTGACGTTGCATTTGGCTACCTTAAGAGAGTCATAGTTACTCCTGCCAGTGTCTCTCCGTTAAACCACAGTCACATATACAATATTCCTCTGCCCCTTTCACCAGACGCGATACGCCATAATTTGTTGACATTATGACTTTCACAGAACTCCTGCTAGGGGCTCCTCCAGTTTACAAATGTATTTCGCCTGTTGACGAGTTATATGGCTACCTTAAGAGAGTCATAGTTACTCCTGTCAGTTGCTCCCCGTTTTACCACAGTCACATTTTCAATCTTATTCAGGCCAGTTCACCTGAAGCGATACGCCATTATCAGTCAACCTAAAGAATTTCACAGTACTCCTGCCGGGAGCTTCTCGAGTTTGCCGATGTATTTCGCCTGTTGACGAGGCATTTGGATACCTTAAGAGAGTCATAGTTACTCCTTGCTGTTGCTCCCCATTTTACAACAGGCACATCTACAAGCTTACTCTGGCCAGTTCTCCTGAAGCGATACGCTAATATCTGTTGACATAAAGACTTTCACAGTACTCCTACCGGGAGCTTCTCGACTTTACCGATGTATTTCGCCTATTGACGAGGCATTTGGCTACCTTAAGAGAGTCATAGTTACTCCTGCCAGTGTCTCTCCGTTAAACCACAGTCACATCTACAATATTCCACTGCCCCTTTCACCAGACGCGATACGCCATTATTTGTCGACATTATGACTTTCACAGTACTCCTGCTAGGGGCTCCTCCAGTTTTCAAATGTATTTCGCCCATTGACGAGGCGTTTGGCTACATTAAGAGAGTCATAGTTACTCCTGCCAGTGTCTCTCCGTTTTACCAAAGTCACATTCTCCATCTTATTCTGGCCAGTTCACCTGAAGCGATACGCCATTATCAGTCAACCTAAAGAATATCACAGTACTCCTGCCGGGAGCTTCTCGAGTTTGCCGATGTATTTCGCCTGTTGACGAGGCATTTGGATGCCTTAAGAGAGTCATATTTACTCCTTGCTGTTGCTCCCCATTTGACAACAGGCACATCTACAAGCTTACTCTGGCCAATTCTCCTGAAGCGATACGCTAATATCTGTTGACATAAAGACTTTCACAGTACTCCTGCCGGGAGCTTTTCGACTTTGCCGATGTATTTCGCCTATTGACGAGGCGTTTGGCTCCCTTAAGAGAGTCATAGTTACTCCTGCCAGTGTCTCTCCGTTAAACCACAGTCACATCTACAATATTCCTCTGCCCCTTTCACCAGACGCGATACGCCATTATTTGTCGACATTATGACTTTCACATTACTCCTGCTAGGGGCTCCTCCAGTTTACAAATGTATTTCGCCTGTTGACGAGGCGTTTGGCTACCTTAAGAGAGTCATAGTTACTCCTGCCAGTGTCTCTCCGTTAAACCACAGTCACGTCTACCATTTTCCTCTGCCCCTTTCACCAGACGCGATACGACATTATTCTTCGACATTATGACTTTCACAGTTCTCCTGCTAGGGCCTCCTCCTGTCTACCAATGTATTTCGCCTGTTGACGAGGCATTTGGCTACCTTAAGAGAGTCATAGTTACTCCTGTCAGTTGCTCCCCGTTTTACCACAGTCACATTTTCAATCTTATTCTGGCCAGTTCACCTGAAGCGATATGCCATTATCAGTCAACCTAAAGAATATCACAGTACTCCTGCCGGGAGCTTCTCGAGTTTGCCGATGTATTTCGCCTGTTGACGAGGCATTTGGATGCCTTAAGAGAGTCATATTTACTCCTTGCTGTTGCTCCCCATTTTACAACAGGCACATCTACAAGCTTACTCTGGCCAATTCTCCTGAAGCGATACGCTAATATCTGTTGACATAAAGACTTTCACAGTACTCCTGCCGGGAGCTTTTCGACTTTGCCGATGTATTTCGCCTATTGACGAGGCGTTTGGCTCCCTTAAGAGAGTCATAGTTACTCCTGCCAGTGTCTCTCCGTTAAACCACAGTCACATCTACAATATTCCTCTGCCCCTTTCACCAGACGCGATACGCCATTATTTGTCGACATTATGACTTTCACAGCACTCCTGCTAGGGGCTCCTCCAGTTTACAAATGTATTTCGCCTGTTGACGAGGCTTTTGGCTACCTTAAGAGAGTCATAGTTACTCCTGCCAGTGTCTCTCCGTTAAACCACAGTCACGTCTACCATTTTCCTCTGCCCCTTTCACCAGACGCGATACGATATTATTCTTCGACATTATGACTTTCACAGTTCTCCTGCTAGGGGCTCCTCCTGTCTACCAATGTATTTCGCCTGTTGACGAGGCATTTGGCTACCTTAAGAGAGTCATAGTTACTCCTGTCAGTTGCTCCCCGTTTTACCACAGTCACATTTTCAATCTTATTCTGGCCAGTTCACCTGAAGCGATACGCCATTATCGATCAACCTAAAGAATTTCACAGTACTCCTGCCGGGAGCTTCTCGAGTATGCCGATGTATTTCGCCTGTTGACGAGGCATTTGGATGCCTTAAGAGAGTCATAGTTACTCCTTGCTGTTGCTCCCCATTTTACAACAGGCACATCTACAAGCTTACTCAGGCCAATACTCCTGAAGCGATACGCTAATATCTGTTGACATAAAGACTTTCACAGTACTCCTGCCGGGAGCTTTTCGACTTTGCCGATGTATTTCGCCTATTGGCGAGGCGTTTGGCTACCTTAAGAGAGTCATAGTTACTCCTGCCAGTGTCTCTCCGTTAAACCACAGTCACATCTACCATTTTCCTCTGCCCCTTTCACCAGACGCTATACGATATTATTCTTCGGCATTATGACTTTCACAGTACTCCTGCTAGGGGCTCCTCCTGTTTACCAATGTATTTCGCCTGTTGACGAGGCATTTGGCTACCTTAAGAGAGTCATAGTTTTTCCTGTCAGTTGCTCCCCGTTTTACAAAAGTCACATTTTCAATCTTATTCAGGCCAGTTCACCTGAACCGATACGCCATTATCAGTCAACCTAAAGTATATCACAGTACTCCTGCCGGGAGCTTCTCGAGTTTGCCGATGTATTTCGCCTGTTGACGAGGCATTTGGATACCTTAAGAGAGTCATAGTTACTCCTTGCTGTTGCTCCCCATTTTACAACAGGCACATCTACAAGCTTACTCTGGCCCGTTCTCCTGAAGCGATACGCTAATATCTGTTGACATAAAGACTTTCACAGTACTCCTGCCGGGGGCTTCTCGACTTTACCGATGTATTTCGCCTATTGACGAGGCATTTGGCTACCTTAAGAGAGTCATAGTTACTCCTGCCAGTGTCTCTCCGTTAAACCACAGTCACATCTACCATTTTCCTCTGCCCCTTTCACCAGACGCGATACGATATTATTCTTCGACATTATGACTTTCACAGTACTCCTGCTAGGGGCTCCTCCTGTGTACCAATGTATTTCGCCTGTTGACGAGGCATTAGGCTACCTTAAGAGAGTCATAGTTACTCCTGTCAGTTGCTCCCCGTTTTACCAAAGTCACATTTTCAATCTTATTCTGGCCAGTTCACCTGAACCGATACGCCATTATCTGTCAACCTAAAGTATATCACAGTACACCCGCCGGGAGCTTCTCGAGTTTGCCGATGTGTTTCGCGTGTTGACGAGGCATTTGGATACCTTAAGAGAGTCATAGTTACTCCTGCCAGTGTCTCTCCGTTAAACCACAGTCACGTCTACCATTTTCCTCTGCCCCTTTCACCAGACGCGATACGATATTATTCTTCGACATTATGACTTTCACAGTTCTCCTGCTAGGGGCTCCTCCTGTTTACCAATGTATTTCGCCTGTTGACGAGGCATTTGGCTACTTTAAGAGAGTCATAGTTACTCCTGTCAGTTGCTCCCCGTTTTACCACAGTCAGATTTTCAATCTTATTCTGGCCCGTTCACCTGAAGCGATACGCCATTAACAGTCAACCTAAAGAATTTCACAGTACTCCTGCCGGGAGCTTCTCTAGTATGCCGATGTATTTCGCCTGTTGACGAGGCATTTGGATGCCTTAAGAGAGTCATATTTACTCCTTGCTCTTGCTCCCCATTTTACAACAGGCACATCTACAAGCTTACTCTGGCCAATTCTCCTGAAGCGATACGCTAATATCTGTTGACATAAAGACTTTCACAGTACTCCTTCCGGGAGCTTTTCGACTTTGCCGATGTATTTCGCCTATTGACGAGGCATTTGGCTACCTTACGAGAGTCATAGTTACTCCTGCTAGTGTCTCTCCATTAAACCACATTCACATTTACAATTTTCCTCTGCCCCTTTCACCAGACGCGATACGCCATTACTTGTCGACATTGTGAATTTCACAGTACACCTGCTAGGGGCTCCTCCAGTTTACCAATGTATTTCGCCTGTTGACGAGGCATTTGGCTACCTTAAGAGAGTCATAGTTTTTCCTGTCAGTTGCTCCCCGTTTTACCACAGTCACATTTTCAATCATATTCTGGCCAGTTCACCTGAAGCGATTCGCCATTATCAGTCAACCTAAAGAATTTCACGGTACTCCTGCCGGGAGCTTCTCGAGTTTGCCGATGTATTTCGCCTGTTGACGATGCATTTGGATGCCTTAAGAGAGTCATATTTACTCCTTGTTGTTGCTACCCATTTTACAACAGGCACATCTACAAGCTTACTCTGGCCAATTCTCCTGAAGCGATACGCTAATATCTGTTGACATAAAGACTTTCACAGTACTCCTGCCGGGAGCTTTTCGACTTTGCCGATGTATTTCGCCTATTGACGAGGCGTTTGGCTACCTTAAGAGAGTCATAGTTACTCCTGCTATTGTCCCTCCATTAAACCACATTCACATTTACAATTTTCCTCTGCCCCTTTCATCAGACGCGATAAGCCACTACTTGTCGACATTGTGAATTTCACAGTACACCTGCTAGGGGCTCCTCCAGTTTACCAATGTATTTCGCCTGTTGACGAGACATTTGGCTACCTTAAGATAGTTATAGTGACTCCTGTCAGTTGCTACCCGTTTTACCACAGTCACATTTTCAATCTTATTCTGGCCAGTTCACCTGAAGCGATACGCCATTATCAGTCAACCTAAAGAATTTCACAGTACTCCTGCCGGGAGCTTCTCGAGTTTGCCGATGTATTTCGCCTGTTGACGAGGCATTTGGATACCTTAAGAGAGTCATAGTTACTCCTTGCTGTTGCCCCCCATTTTACAACAGGCACATCTACAAGCTAACTCTGGCCAATTCCCCTGAGGCGATACGCTAATATCTGTTGGCATAAAGACTTTCACAGTACTCCTGCCGTGAGCTTCTCGAGTTTGCCGATGTATTTCACCAATTGACGAGGAATTTGGCTACCTTAAGAGAGTCTTAGCTACTACTGCCAGTGTCTCTCCGTTAAACCACAGTCACATCTACGATTTTCCTCTGCCCCTTTCAAAAGACGCGATACGCCATTTTTTGTCGACATTATGACTTTCACAGTACTCCTGCTAGGGGCTCCTCCAGTTTACCAATGTATTTCGCCTGTTGTCGAGGCTTTTGGCTGCCTTAAGAGAGTCATAGTTACTCCTGTCAGTTGCTCCCCGTTTTACCACAGTCACATTTTCAATCTTATTGTGGCCAGTTCACCTGAAGCGATACGCCATTATTAGTCACCCTAAAGACTTTCACAGTACTCCTGCCGGGAGCTTTTCGACGTTGCCGATGTATTTCGCCTATCGACGAGGCGTTTGGCTACCTTAAGAGAGTCATAGTTACGCCTGCCAGTGTCTCTCCGTTAAACCACAGTCACATCTACCATTTTCCTCTGCCCCTTTCACCAGACGCGATACGATATAATTCTACGACATTATGACTTTCACAGTACTCCTGCTAGGGGCTCCTCCTGTTTACCAATGTATTTCGCCTGTTGACGAGGCATTTGGCTACCTTAAGAGAGTCATAGTTTTTCCTGTCAGTTGCTCCCCGTTTTACCACAGTCACATTTTCAATCTTATTCTGGCCAGTTCTCCTGAAGCGATACGCTAATATCTGTTGACATAAAGACTTTCACAGTACTCCTGCCGGGAGCTTCTCGACTTTACCGATGTATTTCGCCTATTGACGTTGCATTTGGCTACCTTAAGAGAGTCATAGTTACTCCTGCCAGTGTCTCTCCGTTAAACCACAGTCACATATACAATATTCCTCTGCCCCTTTCACCAGACGCGATACGCCATAATTTGTTGACATTATGACTTTCACAGAACTCCTGCTAGGGGCTCCTCCAGTTTACAAATGTATTTCGCCTGTTGACGAGTTATATGGCTACCTTAAGAGAGTCATAGTTACTCCTGTCAGTTGCTCCCCGTTTTACCACAGTCACATTTTCAATCTTATTCAGGCCAGTTCACCTGAAGCGATACGCCATTATCAGTCAACCTAAAGAATTTCACAGTACTCCTGCCGGGAGCTTCTCGAGTTTGCCGATGTATTTCGCCTGTTGACGAGGCATTTGGATACCTTAAGAGAGTCATAGTTACTCCTTGCTGTTGCCCCCCATTTTACAACAGGCACATCTACAAGCTTACTCTGGCCAGTTCTCCTAAAGCGATACGCTAATATCTGTTGACATAAAGACTTTCACAGCACTCCTGAAGGGAGCTTCTCGACTTTACCGATGTATTTCGCCTATTGACGAGGCATTTGGCTACCTTAAGAGAGTCATAGTTACTCCTGCCAGTGTCTCTCCGTTAAACCACAGTCACGTCTACCATTTTCCTCTGCCCCTTTCACCAGACGCGATACGCCATTACTTGTCGACATTGTGAATTTCACAGTACACCTGCTAGGGGCTCCTCCAGTTTACCAATGTATTTCGCCTGTTGACGAGGCATTTGGCTACCTTAAGAGAGTCATAGTTACTCCTGTCAGTTGCTCCCCGTTTTACCAAAGTCACATTTTCAATCTTATTCTGGCCAGTTCACCTGAAGCGATACGCCATTATCAAACAACCTAAAGAATATCACAGTACTCCTGCCGGGAGCTTCTCGAGTTTGCCGATGTATTTCGCCTGTTGACGAGGCATTTGGATACCTTAAGAGAGTCATAGTTACCCCTTGCTGTTGCTCCCCATTTTACAACTGGCACATCTACAAGCTTACTCTGGCCAATTCTCTTGAAGCGATACGCTAATATCTGTTGACATAAAGACTTTCACAGTACTCCTGCCGGGAGCTTTTCGACTTTGCCGATGTATTTCGCCTATTGACGAGGCGTTTGGCTACCTTAAGAGAGTCATAGTTACTCCTGCCAGTGTCTCTCCGTTAAACCACAGTCACATCTACCATTTTCCTCTGCCCCTTTCACCAGACGGGATACGATATTATTCTTCGACATTATGACTTTCACAGTACTCCTGCTAGGGGCTCCTCCTGTGTACCAATGTATTTCGAAAGTTGACGAGGCATTTGGCTACCTTAAGAGAGTCATAGTTACTCCTGTCAGTTGCTCCCCGTTTTACCAGAGTCACATTTTCAATCTTATTCTGGCCAGTTCACCTGAACCGATACGCCATTATCAGTCAACCTAAAGTATATCACAGTACTCCTGCCGGGAGCTTCTCGAGTTTGCCGATGTATTTCGCCTGTTGACGAGGCATTTGGATACCTTAAGAGAGTCATAGTTACCTCTTGCTGTTGCTCCCCATTTTACAACAGGCACATCTACAAGCTTACTCTGGCCAGTTCTCCTGAAGCGATACGCTAATATCTGTTGACATAAAGACTTTCACAGTACTCCCGCCGGGAGCTTCTCGACTTTACCGTTGTATTTCGCCTATTGACGAGGCATTTGGCTACCTTAAGAGAGTCATAGTTACTCCTGCCAGTGTCTCTCCGTTAAACCACATTCATATTTACAATTTTCCTCTGCCCCTTTCACCAGACGCGATATGATATTATTTATCGACATTATGACTTTCACAGTACTCCTGCTAGGGGCTCCTCCAGTTTACCAAAGTACACTCCTGGAAATGGAAAAAAGAACACATTGACACCGGTGTGTCAGACCCACCATACTTGCTCCGGACACCGCGAGAGGGCTGTACAAGCAATGATCACACGCACGGGACAGCGGACACACCAGGAACCGCGGTGTTGGCCGTCGAATGGCGCTAGCTGCGCAGCATTTGTGCACCGCCGCCGTCAGTGTCAGCCAGTTTGCCGTGGCATACGGAGCTCCATCGCAGTCTTTAACACTGGTAGCATGCGGCGACAGCGTGGACGTGAACCGTATGTGCAGTTGACGGACTTTGAGCGAGGGCGTGTAGTGGTCATGCGGGAGGCCGGGTGGACGTACCGCCGAATTGCTCAACACGTGGGGCGTGAGGTCTCCACAGTACATCGATGTTGTCGCCAGTGGTCGGCGGAAGGTGCACGTGCCCGTCGACCTGGGACCGGACCGCAGCGACGCACGGATGCACGCCAAGATCGTAGGATCCTACTCAGTGCCGTAGGGGACCGCACCGCCACTTCCCAGCAAATTAGGGACACTGTTGCTCCTTGGGTATCGGCGAGGACCATTCGCAACCGTCTCCATGAAGCTGGGCTACGGTCCCGCACACCGTTAGGCCGTCTTCCGCTCACGCCCCAACATCGTGCAGCCCGCCTCCAGTGGTGTCGCGACAAGCGTGAATGGAGGGACGAATGGAGACGTGTCGTCTTCAACGATGACAGTCGCTTCTGCTTTGGTGCCAATGATGGTCGTATGCGTGTTTGGCGCCGTGCAGGTGAGCGCCACAATCAGGACTGCATACGACCGAGGCACACAGGGCCAACACCCGGCATCATGGTGAGGGGAGCGATCTCCAACACTGGCCGTACATCACTGGTGATCGTCGTGGGGACACTGAATAGTGCACGGTACATCCAAACCGTCATCGAACCCATCGTTCTACCATTCCTAGACCGGGAAGGGAACTTGCTGTTCCAACAGGACAATGCACGTCCGCATGTATCCCGTGCCACCCAACGTGCTCTAGAAGCTGTAAGTCAACTACCCTGGCCAGCAAGATCTCCGGATCTGTCCCCCATTGAGCATGTTTGGGACTGGATGAAGCGTCGTCTCACGCGGTCTGCACGTCCAGCACGAACGCTGGTCCAACTGAGGCGCCAGGTGGAAATGGCATGGCAAGCTGTTCCACAGGACTACATCCAGCATCTCTACGATCGTCTCCATGGGAGAATAGCAGCCTGCATTGCTGCGAAAGGTGGATATACACTGTACTAGTGCCGACATTGTGCATGCTCTATTGCCTGTGTCTAAGTGCCTGTGGTTCTGTCAGTGTGATCATGTGATGTATCTGAATCCAGGAATGTGTCAATAAAGTTTCCCCTTCCTGGGACAATGAATTCACGGTGTTCTTATTTCAATTTCCAGGAGTGTATTTCGATTGTTGAAGAGGCATTTGGCTACCTTAAGAGAGTCATAGTTACTCCTGTCAGTTGCTCCCCGTTTTACCAAAGTCACATTCTCAATCTTATTCCGGCCAGTTCACCTGAAGCGATACGCCATTATCAAACAACCTAAAGAATATCACAGTACTCCTGCCGGGAGCTTCTCGAGTTTGCCGATGTATTTCGCCTGTTGACGAGGCATTTGGATACCTTAAGAGAGTCATAGTTACCCCTTGCTGTTGCTCCCCATTTTACAACTGGCACATCTACAAGCTTACTCTGGCCAATTCTCCTGAAGCGATACGCTAATATCTGTTGACATAAAGACTTTCACAGTACTCCTGCCGGGAGCTTTTCGACTTTGCCGATGTATTTCGCCTATTGACGAGGCGTTTGGCTACCTTAAGAGAGTCATAGTTACTCCTGCCAGTGTCTCTCCGTTAAACCACAGTCACATCTACCATTTTCCTCTGCCCCTTTCACCAGACGGGATACGATATTATTCTTCGACATTATGACTTTCACAGTACTCCTGCTAGGGGCTCCTCCTGTGTACCAATGTATTTCGAAAGTTGACGAGGCATTTGGCTACCTTAAGAGAGTCATAGTTACTCCTGTCAGTTGCTCCCCGTTTTACCAAAGTCACATTTTCAATCTTATTCTGGCCAGTTCACCTGAAGCGATACGCCATTATCAAACAACCTAAAGAATATCACAGTACTCCTGCCGGGAGCTTCTCGAGTTTGCCGATGTATTTCGCCTGTTGACGAGGCATTTGGATACCTTAAGAGAGTCATAGTTACCCCTTGCTGTTGCTCCCCATTTTACAACTGGCACATCTACAAGCTTACTCTGGCCAATTCTCTTGAAGCGATACGCTAATATCTGTTGACATAAAGACTTTCACAGTACTCCTGCCGGGAGCTTTTCGACTTTGCCGATGTATTTCGCCTATTGACGAGGCGTTTGGCTACCTTAAGAGAGTCATAGTTACTCCTGCCAGTGTCTCTCCGTTAAACCACAGTCACATCTACCATTTTCCTCTGCCCCTTTCACCAGACGGGATACGATATTATTCTTCGACATTATGACTTTCACAGTACTCCTGCTAGGGGCTCCTCCTGTGTACCAATGTATTTCGAAAGTTGACGAGGCATTTGGCTACCTTAAGAGAGTCATAGTTACTCCTGTCAGTTTCTCCCCGTTTTACCAAAGTCACATTTTCAATCTTATTCTGGCCAGTTCACCTGAACCGATACGCCATTATCAGTCAACCTAAAGTATATCACAGTACTCCTGCCGGGAGCTTCTCGAGTTTGCCGATGTATTTCGCCTGTTGACGAGGCATTTGGATACCTTAAGAGAGTCATAGTTACCTCTTGCTGTTGCTCCCCATTTTACAACAGGCACATCTACAAGCTTACTCTGGCCAGTTCTCCTGAAGCGATACGCTAATATCTGTTGACATAAAGACTTTCACAGTACTCCCGCCGGGAGCTTCTCGACTTTACCGTTGTATTTCGCCTATTGACGAGGCATTTGGCTATCAACAGCCGTCTTTATTCAAAATAATTTGAATAACACAAAATATATACATATATAGTACGTGGCAGGTGTTTGACGCCATGTCCGCCACCGAGGTGGGGACTTACAGGGCGGTACCACAAAATACAAGTATAAAATTAACATACACATATACATATAAATCAGTGCGGAAGAACAACAACAAAACACAAAATAAAGACACAAAGAAGGAAGAACAAAGACGGTTTATTCCTCCTGTGGATAGGCCCCAGGAGTCAAGGCGAAGAAAAATAACCAGCAGCCTAGCCGACGCCGACACGCTGCTTCGGGCTAGGAGCCGTCATACGCTCGAAAATCTTGTAACTTTTGCAGCAGCTCTGTAGTGTTAAGAGAGTCATAGTTACTCCTGCCAGTGTCTCTCCGTTAAACCACATTAATATTTACAATTTTCCTCTGCCCCTTTCACCAGACGCGATATGTTATTATTTATCGACATTATGACTTTCACAGTACTCCTGCTAGGGGCTCCTCCAGTTTACCAAAGAACACTCCTGGAAATGGAAAAAAGAACACATTGACACCGGTGTGTCAGACCCACCATACTTGCTCCGGACACCGCGAGAGGGCTGTACAAGCAATGATCACACGCACGGGACAGCGGACACACCAGGAACCGCGGTGTTGGCCGTCGAATGGCGCTAGCTGCGCAGCATTTGTGCACCGCCGCCGTCAGTGTCAGCCAGTTTGCCGTGGCATACGGAGCTCCATCGCAGTCTTTAACACTGGTAGCATGCGGCGACAGCGTGGACGTGAACCGTATGTGCAGTTGACGGACTTTGAGCGAGGGCGTGTAGTGGGCATGCGGGAGGCCGGGTGGACGTACCGCCGAATTGCTCAACACGTGGGGCGTGAGGTCTCCACAGTACATCGATGTTGTCGCCAGTGGTCGGCGGAAGGTGCACGTGCCCGTCGACCTGGGACCGGACCGCAGCGACGCACGGATGCACGCCAAGACCGTAGGATCCTACTCAGTGCCGTAGGGGACCGCACCGCCACTTCCCAGCAAATTAGGGACACTGTTGCTCCTTGGGTATCGGCGAGGACCATTCGCAACCGTCTCCATGAAGCTGGGCTACGGTCCCGCACACCGTTAGGCCGTCTTCCGCTCACGCCCCAACATCGTGCAGCCCGCCTCCAGTGGTGTCGCGACAGGCGTGAATGGAGGGACGAATGGAGACGTGTCGTCTTCAACGATGACAGTCGCTTCTGCTTTGGTGCCAATGATGGTCGTATGCGTGTTTGGCGCCGTGCAGGTGAGCGCCACAATCAGGACTGCATACGACCGAGGCACACAGGGCCAACACCCGGCATCATGGTGAGGGGAGCGATCTCCAACACTGGCCGTACATCACTGGTGATCGTCGTGGGGACACTGAATAGTGCACGGTACATCCAAATCGTCATCGAACCCATCGTTCTACCATTCCTAGACCGGGAAGGGAACTTGCTGTTCCAACAGGACAATGCACGTCCGCATGTATCCCGTGCCACCCAACGTGCTCAAGAAGCTGTAAGTCAACTACCCTGGCCAGCAAGATCTCCGGATCTGTCCCCCATTGAGCATGTTTGGGACGGGATGAAGCGTCGTCTCACGCGGTCTGCACGTCCAGCACGAACGCTGGTCCAACTGAGGCGCCAGGTGGAAATGGCATGGCAAGCTGTTCCACAGGACTACATCCAGCATCTCTACGATCGTCTCCATGGGAGAATAGCAGCCTGCATTGCTGCGAAAGGTGGATATACACTGTACTAGTGCCGACATTGTGCATGCTCTATTGCCTGTGTCTATGTGCCTGTGGTTCTGTCAGTGTGATCATGTGATGTATCTGACCCCAGGAATGTGTCAATAAAGTTTCCCCTTCCTGGGACAATGAATTCACGGTGTTCTTATTTCAATTTCCAGGAGTGTATTTCGATTGTTGAAGAGGCATTTGGCTACCTTAAGAGAGTCATAGTTACTCCTGTCAGTTGCTCCCCGTTTTACCAAAGTCACATTCTCAATCTTATTCCGGCCAGTTCACCTGAAGCGATACGCCATTATCAAACAACCTAAAGAATATCACAGTACTCCTGCCGGGAGCTTCTCGAGTTTGCCGATGTATTTCGCCTGTTGACGAGGCATTTGGATACCTTAAGAGAGTCATAGTTACCCCTTGCTGTTGCTCCCCATTTTACAACTGGCACATCTACAAGCTTACTCTGGCCAATTCTCCTGAAGCGATACGCTAATATTTGTTGACATAAAGACTTTCACAGTACTCCTGCCGGGAGCTTTTCGACTTTGCCGATGTATTTCGCCTATTGACGAGGCGTTTGGCTACCTTAAGAGAGTCATACTTACTCCTGCCAGTGTCTCTCCGTTAAACCACAGTCACATCTACCATTTTCCTCTGCCCCTTTCACCAGACGGGATACGATACTATTCTTCGACATTATGACTTTCACAGTACTCCTGCTAGGGGCTCCTCCTGTGTACCAATGTATTTCGAAAGTTGACGAGGCATTTGGCTACCTTAAGAGAGTCATAGTTACTCCTGTCAGTTGCTCCCCGTTTTACCAAACTCACATTTTCAATCTTATTCTGGCCAGTTCACCTGAACCGATACGCCATTATCAGTCAACCTAAAGTATATCACAGTACTCCTGCCGGGAGCTTCTCGAGTTTGCCGATGTATTTCGCCTGTTGATGAGGCATTTGGATACCTTAAGAGAGTCATAGTTACCCCTTGCTGTTGCTCCCCATTTTACAACAGGCACATCTACAAGCTTACTCTGGCCAGTTCTCCTGAAGCGATACGCTAATATCTCTTGACATAAAGACTTTCACAGTACTCCTGCCAGGAGCTTCTCGACTTTAACGATGTATTTCGCCTATTGACGAGGCATTTGGCTACCTTAATAGAGTCATAGTTACTCCTGCCAGTGTCTCTCCGTTAAACCACAGTCACATCTACAATATTCCTCTGCCCCTTTCACCAGACGCGATACGATATTATTCTTCGACATTATGACTTTCACAGTACTCCTGCTAGGGGCTCCTCCTGTATACCAATGTATTTCGTTTGTTGACGAGGCATTTGGCTACCTTAAGAGAGTCATAGTTTTTCCTGTCAGTTCTCCCCGTTTTACAAAAGTCACATTTTCAATCTCATTCTGGCCAGTTCACCTGAAGCGATACGCCATTATCAGTAAACCTAAAGAATTTCACAGTACTCCTGCCGGGAGCTTCTCGAGTATGCCGATGTATATCGCCTGTTGACGAGGCATTTGGAAGCCTTAAGAGAGTCATAGTTACTCCTTGCTGTTGCTCCCCATTTTACAACAGGCACATCTACAAGCTTACTCTGGCCAGTTCTCTTGAAGCGATACGCTAAAATCTGTTGACATAAAGACTTTCACAGTACTCCTGCCGGGAGCATCTCGACTTTGCCGATGTATTTCGCACATTGTCGAGGCATTTGGCTAACTTAAGAGAGTCATAGTTACTCCTGCCAGTGTCTCTCCGTTAAACCACATTCACATTTACAATTTCCTCTGCCCCTTTCACCAGACGCGATACGATATTATTTATCGACATTATGACTTTCACAGTACTCCTGCTAGGGGCTCCTCCAGTTTACCAAAGTATTTCGCCTGTTGAAGAGGCATTTGGCTACCTTAAGAGAGTCATAGTTACTCCTGTCAGTTGCTCCCCGTTTTACCACAGTCACATTTTCAATCTTATTCTGGCCAGTTCACCTGAAGCGATACGCCATTATCAGTCAACCTAAAGAATATCACAGTACTCCTGCCGGGAGCTTCTCGAGTTTGCCGATGTATTTCGCCTGTTGACGAGGCATTTGGATACCTTAAGAGAGTCATAGTTACTCCTTGCTGTTGCCCCCCATTTTACAACAGGCACATCTACAAGCTTACTCTGGCCAGTTCTCCTAAAGCGATACGCTAATATCTGTTGACATAAAGACTTTCACAGCACGCCTGCCGGGAGCTTCTCGACTTTACCGATGTATTTCGCCTATTGACGAGGCATTTGGCTACCTTAAGAGAGTCATAGTTACTCCTGCCAGTGTCTCTCCGTTAAACCACAGTCACATCTACAATATTCCTCTGCCCCTTTCACCAGACGCGATACGCCATTACTTGTCGACATTGTCAATTTCACAGTACACCTGCTAGGGGCTCCTCCAGTTTACCAGTGTATTTCGCCTGTTGACGAGGCATTTGGCTACCTTAAGAGAGTTATAGTGACTCCTGTCAGTTGCTCCCCGTTTTACCACAGTCACATTTTCAATCTTATTCTGGTCAGTTCACCTGAAGCGATACGCCATTATCAGTCAACCTAAAGGATTTCACAGTATTCCTGCCGGAAGCTTCTCGAGTTTGCCGATGTATTTCGCCTGTTGACGAGGCATTTGGCTACCCTAAGTGAGTCATTCTTACACCTTGCTGTTGCTCCCCATTTTAAAACAGGCACATCTACAAGCTTACTCTGGCCAATTCTCCTGATGCGATACGCTAATATCTGTTGACATAAAGACTTTCACAGTACTCCTGCCGGGAGCTTTTCGACTTTGCCGATGTATTTCGCCTATTGACGAGGCATTTGGCTACCTTAAGAGAGTCATAGTTACTCCTGCTAGTGTCTCTCCATTAAACCACATTCACATTTACAATTTTCCTCTGCCCCTTTCACCAGACGCGATACGCCATTACTTGTCGACATTGTGAAATTCACAGTACACCTGCTAGGGGCTCCTCCAGTTTACCAATGTATTTCGCCTGTTGACGAGGCATTTGGCTACCTTAAGAGAGTCATAGTGACTCCTGTCAGTTGCTCCCCGTTTTACCACAGTCACATTTTCAATCTTATTCTGGCCAGTTCACCTGAAGCGATTCGGCATTATCAGTCAACCTAAAGAATTTCACGGTACTCCTGCCGGGAGCTTCTCGAGTTTGCCGATGTATTTCGCCTGTTGACGAGGCATTTGGATGCCTTAAGAGAGTCATAGTTACTCCTTGCTGTTGCTCCCCATTTTAAAACAGGCACATCTACAAGCTTAGTCTGGCCAGATCTCCTGAGAGATACGCTAATATCTGTTGACATTAAAACTTTCACAGTACTCCTGCCGGGAGCTTCTCGACTTTACCGATGTATTTCGCCCAGTGACGACGCATTTGGCTACCTTAAGAGAGTCATTGTTACTCCTGCCAGTGTCTCCCGTTAAACCACAGTCATATCTACAATTTTCCTCTGCCCCTTTCAAAAGACGCGATACGCCATTATTTGTCGACATTATGACTTTCACAGTACTCCAGCTAGGGGCTCCTCCAGTTTACCAATGTATTTCGCCTGTTGACGAGGCATTTGGCTACCTTAAGAGAGTCATAGTTACTCCTGTCAGTTGCTCCCCGTTTTACCACAGTCACAGTTTCAATCTTATTCTGGCCAGTTCACCTGAAGCGATACGCCATTATCAGTCACCCTAAAGAATTTCACAGTACTCCTGCCGGGAACATCTCGAGTTTGCCGATGTATTTCGCCTGTTGACGAGGCATTTGGATACCTTAAGAGAGTCATAGTTACTCCTTGCTGTTGCTCCCCATTTTACAACAGGCACATCTACAAGCTTACTCTGGCCAGTTATCCTGAAGCGATACGCTAATATCTGTTGAAATAAAGACTTTCACAGTACTCCCGCCGGGAGCTTCTCGACTTTACCGTTGTATTTCGCCTATTGACGAAACATTTGGCTACCTTGAGAGAGTCATAGTTACTCCTGCCAGTGTCTCTCCGTTAAACCACAGTCACATCTACAATATTCCTCTGCCCCTTTCACCAGACGCGATATGATATTATTCTTCGACATTATGACTTTCACAGTACTCCTGCTAGGAGCTCCTCCTGTTTACCAATGTATTTCGTTTGTTGACGAGGCATTTGGCTACCTTAAGAGAGTCATAGTTTTTCCTGTCAGTTCTCCCCGTTTTACAAAAGTCTTATTTTCAATCTCATTCTGGCCAGTTCACCTGAAGCGATACGCCATTATCAGTCAACCTAAAGAATTTCACAGTACTCCTGCCGGGAGCTTCTCGAGTATGCCGATGTATATCGCCTGTTGACGAGGCATTTGGATGCCTTAAGAGAGTCATAGTTACTCCTTGCTGTTGCTCCCCATTTTACAACAGTCACATCTACAAGCTTACTCTGGCCAGTTCTCTTGAAGCGATACGCTAATATCTGTTGACATAAAGACTTTCACAGTACTCCTGCCGGGAGCACCTCGACTTTGCCGATGTATTTCGCACATTGTCGAGGCATTTGGCTACCTTAAGAGAGTCATAGTTACTCCTGCCAGTGTCTCTCCGTTAAACCACATTCACATTTACAATTTCCTCTGCCCCTTTCACCAGACGCGATACGATATTATTTATCGACATTATGACTTTCACAGTACTCCTGCTAGGTTCTCCTCCAGTTTACCAAAGTATTTCGCCTGTTGAAGAGGCATTTGGCTACCTTAAGAGAGTCATAGTTACTCCTGCCAGTTGCTCCCCGTTTTACCACAGTCACATTTTCAATCTTATTCTGGCCAGTTCACCTGAAGCGATACGTCATTATCAGTCAACCTAAAGGATTTCACAGCACTCCTGCCGGGAGCTTCTCGACTTTACCGATGTATTTCGCCTATTGACGAGGCATTTGGCTACCTTAAGAGAGTCATAGTTACTCCTGCCAGTGTCTCTCCGTTAAACCACAGTCACATCTACAATATTCCTCTGCCCCTTTCACCAGACGCGATACGCCATTATTTGTCGACATTATGACTTTCACAGTATTCCTGCTAGGGGCTCCTCCAGTTTACAAATGTATTTCGCCTGTTGACGAGGCGATTGGCTACCTTAAGAGAGTCATAGTTACTCCTGCCAGTGTCTCTCCGTTAAACCACAGTCACGTCTACCATTTTCCTCTGCCCCTTTCACCAGACGCGATACGCCATTACTTGTCGACATTGTGAATTTCACAGTACACCTGCTATGGGCTCCTCCAGTTTACCAATGTATTTCGCCTATTGACGAGGCATTTGGCTACCTTAAGAGAGTTATAGTGACTCCTGTCAGTTGCTCCCCGTTTTACCACAGTCACATTTTCAATCTTATTCTGGCCAGTTCACCTGAAGCGATACGCCATTATCAGTCAACATAAAGGATTTCACAGTATTCCTGCCGGAAGCTTCTCGAGTTTGCCGATGTATTTCGCCTTTTGACGAGGCATTTGGCTACCTTAAGTGAGTCATAGTTACACCTTGCTGTTGCTCCCCATTTTACAACAGGCACATCTACAAGCTTACTCTGGCCAATTCTCCTGAAGCGATACGCTAATATCTGTTGACATAAAGACTTTCACAGCACTCCTGCCGGGAGCTTCTCGACTTTACCGATGTATTTCGCCTATTGACGAGGCATTTGGCTACCTTAAGAGAGTCATAGTTACTCCTGCCAGTGTCTCTCCGTTAAACCACAGTCACATCTACAATATTCCTCTGCCCCTTTCACCAGACGCGATACGCCATTATTTGTCGACATTATGACTTTCACAGTACTCCTGCTAGGGGCTCCTCCAGTTTACAAATGTATTTCGCCCTTTGACGAGGCGATTGGCTACCTTAAGAGAGTCATAGTTACTCCTGCCAGTGTCTCTCCGTTAAACCACAGTCACGTCTACCATTTTCCTCTGCCCCTTTCACCAGACGCGATACGCCATTACTTGTCGACATTGTGAATTTCACAGTACAACTGCTAGGGGCTCCTCCAGTTTACCAATGTATTTCGCCTGTTGACGAGGCATTTGGCTACCTTAAGAGAGTTATAGTGACTCCTGTCAGTTGCTCCCCGTTTTACCACAGTCACATTTTCAATCTTATTCTGGGCAGTTCACCTGAAGCGATACGCCATTATCAGTCAACCTAAAGGATTTCACAGTATTCCTGCCGGAAGCTTCTCGAGTTTGCCGATGTATTTCGCCTGTTGACGAGGCATTTGGCTACCTTAAGTGAGTCATAGTTACACCTTGCTGTTGCTCCCCATTTTACAACAGGCACATCTACAAGCTTACTCTGGCCAATTCTCCTGAAGCGATACGCTAATATCTGTTGACATAAAGACTTTCACAGTACTCCTGCCGGGAGCTTTTCGACTTTGCCGATGTATTTCGCCTATTGACGAGGCATTTGGCTACCTTAAGAGAGTCATAGTTACTCCTGCTAGTGTCTCTCCATTAAACCACATTCACATTTACAATTTTCCTCTGCCCCTTTCACCAGACGCGATACGCCATTACTTGTCGACATTGTGAATTCACAGTACACCTGCTAGGGGCTCCTCCAGTTTACCAATGTATTTCGCCTGCTGACGAGGCATTTGGCTACCTTAAGAGAGTCATAGTGACTCCTGTCAGTTGCTCCCCGTTTTACCACAGTCACATTTTCAATCTTATTCTGGCCAGTTCACCTGAAGCGATTCGCCATTATCAGTCAACCTAAAGAATTTCACGGTACTCCTGCCGGGAGCTTCTCGAGTTTGCCGATGTATTTCGCCTGTTGACGAGGCATTTGGATGCCTTAAGAGAGTCATAGTTACTCCTTGCTGTTGCTCCCCATTTTAAAACAGGCACATCTACAAGCTTAGTCTGGCCAGAACTCCTGAGCGATACGCTAATATCTGTTGACATTAAAACTTTCACAGTACTCCTGCCGGGAGCTTCTCGACATTACCGATGTATTTCGCCTAGTGACGACGCATTTGTCTACCTTAAGAGAGTCATTGTTACTCCTGCCAGTGTCTCCCGTTAAACCACAGTCATATCTACAATTTTCCTCTGCCCCTTTCAAAAGACGCGATACGCCATTATTTGTCGACATTATGACTTTCACAGAACTTCAGCTAGGGGCTCCTCCAGTTTACCAATGTATTTCGCCTGTTGACGAGGCATTTGGCTACCTTAAGAGAGTCATAGTTACTCCTGTCAGTTGCTCCCCGTTTTGCCACAGTCACATTTTCAATCTTATTCTGGCCAGTTCACCTGAAGCGATACGCCATTATCAGTCACCCTAAAGAATTTCACAGTTCTCCTGCCGGGAACTTCTCGAGTTTGCCGATGTATTTCGCCTGTTGACGAGGCATTAGGATACCTTAAGAAAGTCATAGTTACTCCTTGCTGTTGCTCCCCATTTTACAACAGGCACATCTACAAGCTTACTCTGGCCAGTTATCCTGAAGCGATACGCTAATATCTGTTGACATAAAGACTTTCACAGTACTCCCGCCGGGAGCTTCTCGACTTTACCGTTGTATTTCGCCTATTGACGAGGCATTTGGCTACCTTAAGAGAGTCATAGTTACTCCTGCCAGTGTCTCTCCGTTAAACCACAGTCACATCTACAATATTCCTCTGCCCCTTTCACCAGACGCGATACGATATTATTCTTCGACATTATGACTTTCACAGTACTCCTGCTAGGAGCTCCTCCTGTTTACCAATGTATTTCGTTTGTTGACGAGGCATTTGGCTACCTTAAGAGAGTTATAGTGACTCCTGTCAGTTGCTCCCCGTTTTACCACAGTCACATTTTCAATCTTATTCTGGCCAGTTCACCTGAAGCGATACGCCATTATCAGTCAACCTAAAGAATTTCACAGTATTCCTGCCGGGAGCTTCTCGAGTTTGCCGATGTATTTCGCCTGTTGACGAGGCATTTGGATACCTTAAGAGAGTCATAGTTACTCCTTGCTGTTGCCCCCCATTTTACAACAGGCACATCTACAAGCTTACTCTGGCCAATTCTCCTAAAGCGATACGCTAATATCTGTTGACATAAAGACTTTCACAGCACTCCTGCCGGGAGCTTCTCGACTTTACCGATGTATTTCGCCTATTGACAAGGCATTTGGCTACCTTAAGAGAGTCATAGTTACTCCTGCCAGTGTCTCTCCGTTAAACCACAGTCACATCTACAATATTCCTCTGCCCCTTTCACCAGACGCGATACGCCATTATTTGTCGACATTATGACTTTCACAGTACTCCTGCTAGGGGCTCCTCCAGTTTACCAATGTATTTCACCTGTTGACGAGGCATTTGGCTACCTTAAGAGAGTCATACTTACACCTGTCAGTTGCTCCCCGTTTTACCACAGTCACATTTTCAATCTTATTCTGGCCAGTTCACCTGAAGCGATACGCCATTATCAGTCAACCTAAAGAATTTCACAGTACTCCTGCCGGGAGCTTCTCGAGTATGTCGATGTATTTCGCGTGTTGACGAGGCATTTGGATGCCTTAAGAGAGTCATAGTTACTCCTTGCTGTTGCTCCCCATTTTACAACAGGCACATCTACAAGCTTACTGTGGCCAGTTCTCTTGAAGCGATACGCTAATATCTGTTGACATAAAGACTTTTACAGTACTCCTGCTGGGAGCTTCTCGACTTTGCCGATGTATTTCGCATATTGACGAGGCATTGGGCTACCTTAAGAGAGTCATAGTTACTCCTGCCAGTGTCTCTCCGTTAATCCACATTCACATAAACAATTTTCCTCTGCCCCTTTCACCAGACGCGATACGATATTATTTATCGACATTATGACTTTCACAGTACTCCTGCTATGGGCTCCTCCACTTTACCAAAGTATTTCGCCTGTAGAAGAGGCATTTGGCTACCTTAAGAGAGTCATAGATACTCCTGTATGTTGCTCCCCGTTTTACCAAATTCACATTCTCAATCTTATTCTGGCCAGTTCACCTGAAGCGATACGCCATTATCAGTCAACCTAAAGAATATCACAGTACTCCTGCCGGGAGCTTCTCGAGTTTGCCGATGTATTTCGCCTGTTGACGAGGCATTTGGATACCTTAAGAGAGTCATAGTTACCCCTTGCTGTTGCTCCCCATTTTACAACAGGCACATCTACAAGCTTTCTCTGGCCAATTCTCCTGAAGCGATACGCTAATATCTGTTGACATAAAGACTTTCACAGTACTCCTGCCGGGAGCTTTTCGACTTTGCCGATGTATTTCGCCTATTGACGAGGCGTTTGGCTACCTTAAGGGAGTCATAGTTACTCCTTCCAGTGTCTCTTCGTTAAACCACAGTCACATCTACCATTTTCCTCTGCCCCTTTCACCAGACGCGATACGCCATTATTTGTCGACATTATGACTTTCACAGTACTCCTGCTAGGGGCTCCTCCAGTTTACCAATGTATTTCACCTGTTGACGAGGCATTTGGCTACCTTAAGAGAGTCATACTTACTCCTGTCAGTTGCTCCCCGTTTTACCAAAGTCACATTCTCAATCTTATTCTGGCCAGTTCACCTGAAGCGATACGCCATTATCAGTCAACCTAAAGAATATCACAGTACTCCTGCCGGGAGCTTCTCGAGTTTGCCGATGTATTTCGCCTGTTGACGAGGCATTTGGATACCTTAAGAGAGTCATAGTTACCCCTTGCTGTTGCTCCCCATTTTACAACAGGCACATCTACAAGCTTTCTCTGGCCAATTCTCCTGAAGCGATACGCTAATATCTGTTGACATATAGACTTTCACAGTACTCCTGCCGGGAGCTTTTCGACTTTGCCGATGTATTTCGCCTATTGACGAGGCGTTTGGCTACCTTAAGAGAGTCATAGTTACTCCTTCCAGTGTCTCTTCGTTAAACCACAGTCACATCTACCATTTTCCTCTGCCCCTTTCACCAGACGCGATACGCCATTATTTGTCGACATTATGACTTTCACAGTACTCCTGCTAGGGGCTCCTCCAGTTTACCAATGTATTTCACCTGTTGACGAGGCATTTGGCTACCTTAAGAGAGTCATACTTACTCCTGTCAGTTGCTCCCCGTTTTACCACAGTCACATTTTCAATCTTATTCTGGCCAGTTCACCTGAAGCGATACGCCATTATCAGTCAACCTAAAGAATTTCACAGTACTCCTGCCGGGAGCTTCTCGAGTATGTCGATGTATTTCGCGTGTTGACGAGGCATTTGGATGCCTTAAGAGAGTCATAGTTACTCCTTGCTGTTGCTCCCCATTTTACAACAGGCACATCTACAAGCTTACTGTGGCCAGTTCTCTTGAAGCGATACGCTAATATCTGTTGACATAAAGACTTTTACAGTACTCCTGCCGGGAGCTTCTCGACTTTGCCGATGTATTTCGCATATTGACGAGGCATTGGGCTACCTTAAGAGAGTCATAGTTACTCCTGCCAGTGTCTCTCCGTTAATCCACATTCACATAAACAATTTTCCTCTGCCCCTTTCACCAGACGCGATACGATATTATTTATCGACATTATGACTTTCACAGTACTCCTGCTAGGGGCTCCTCCACTTTACCAAAGTATTTCGCCTGTAGAAGAGGCATTTGGCTACCTTATGAGAGTCATAGATACTCCTGTCAGTTGCTCCCCGTTTTACCAAAGTCACATTCTCAATCTTATTCTGGCCAGTACACCTGAAGCGATACGCCATTATCAGTCAACCTAAAGAATATCACAGTACTCCTGCCGGGAGCTTCTCGAGTTTGCCGATGTATTTCGCCTGTTGACGAGGCATTTGGATACCTTAAGAGAGTCATAGTTACCCCTTGCTGTTGCTCCCCATTTTACAACAGGCACATCTACAAGCTTTCTCTGGCCAATTCTCCTGAAGCGATACGCTAATATCTGTTGACATAAAGACTTTCACAGTACTCCTGCCGGGAGCTTTTCGACTTTGCCGATGTATTTCGCCTATTGACGAGGCGTTTGGCTACCTTAAGAGAGTCATAGTTACTCCTTCCAGTGTCTCTTCGTTAAACCACAGTCACATCTACCATTTTCCTCTGCCCCTTTCAAAAGATGCGATACGCCATTATTTGTCGACATTATGACTCTCACAGTACTCCTGCTAGGGGCTCCTCCAGTTTACCAAAGTATTTCGCCTGTTGACGAGGCATTTGGCTACCTTAAGAGAGTCATACTTACTCCTGTCAGTTGCTCCCCGTTTTACCACAGTCACATTTTCAATCTTATTCTGGCCAGTTCACCTGAAGCGATACGCCATTATCAGTCAACCTAAAGAATTTCACAGTACTCCTGCCGGGAGCTTCTCGAGTATGTCGATGTATTTCGCGTGTTGACGAGGCATTTGGATGCCTTAAGAGAGTCATAGTTACTCCTTGCTGTTGCTCCCCATTTTACAACAGGCACATCTACAAGCTTACTGTGGCCAGTTCTCTTGAAGCGATACGCTAATATCTGTTGACATAAAGACTTTTACAGTACTCCTGCCGGGAGCTTCTCGACTTTGCCGATGTATTTCGTATATTGACGAGGCATTGGGCTACCTTAAGAGAGTCATAGTTACTCCTGCCAGTGTCTCTCCGTTAATCCACATTCACATAAACAATTTTCCTCTGCCCCTTTCACCAGACGCGATACGATATTATTTATCGACATTATGACTTTCACAGTACTCCTGCTAGGGGCTCCTCCACTTTACCAAAGTATTTCGCCTGTAGAAGAGGCATTTGGCTACCTTAAGAGAGTCATAGATACTCCTGTCAGTTGCTCCCCGTTTTACCAAAGTCACATTCTCAATCTTATTCTTGCCAGTTCACCTGAAGCGATACGCCATTATCAGTCAACCTAAAGAATATCACAGTACTCCTGCCGGGAGCTTCTCGAGTTTGCCGATGTATTTCGCCTGTTGACGAGGCATTTGGATACCTTAAGAGAGTCATAGTTACCCCTTGCTGTTGCTCCCCATTTTACAACAGGCACATCTACAAGCTTTCTCTGGCCAATTCTCCTGAAGCGATACGCTAATATCTGTTGACATAAAGACTTTCACAGTACTCCTGCCGGGAGCTTTTCGACTTTGCCGATGTATTTCGCCTATTGACGAGGCGTTTGGCTACCTTAAGAGAGTCATAGTTACTCCTGCCAGTGTCTCTCCGTTAAACCACAGTCACATCTACCATTTTCCTCTGCCCCTTTCACCAGACGCGATACGATACTATTCTTCGACATTATGACTTTCACAGTTCTCCTGCTAGGGGCTCCTCCTGTTTACCAATGTATTTCGCCTGTTGACGAGGCATTTGGCTACCTTAAGAGAGTCATAGTTACTCCTGTCAGTCGCTCCCCGTTTTACCACAGTCACATTTTCAATCTTATTCTGGCCAGTTCACCTGAAGCGATACGCCATTATCAGTCAACCTAAAGAATTTCACAGTACTCCTGCCGGGAGCTTCTCGAGTATGTCGATGTATTTCGCGTGTTGACGAGGCATTTGGATGCCTTAAGAGAGTCATAGTTACTCCTTGCTGTTGCTCCCCATTTTACAACAGGCACATCTACAAGCTTACTGTGGCCAGTTCTCTTGAAGCGATACGCTAATTTCTGTTGACATAAAGACTTTTACAGTACTCCTGCCGGGAGCTTCTCGACTTTGCCGATGTATTTCGCATATTGACGAGGCATTGGGCTACCTTAAGAGAGTCATAGTTACTCCTGCCACTGTCTCTCCGTTAATCCACATTCACATAAACAATTTTCCTCTGCCCCTTTCACCAGACGCGATACGATATTATTTATCGACATTATGACTTTCACAGTACTCCTGCTAGGGGCTCCTCCACTTTACCAAAGTATTTCGCCTGTAGAAGAGGCATTTGGCTACCTTAAGAGAGTCATAGATACTCCTGCCAGTTGCTCCCCGTTTTACCAAAGTCACATTCTCAATCTTATTCTGGCCAGTTCACCTGAAGCGATACGCCATTATCAGTCAACCTAAAGAATTTCACAGTACTCCTGCCGGGAGCTTCTCGAGTATGTCGATGTATTTCGCGTGTTGACGAGGCATTTGGATGCCTTAAGAGAGTCATAGTTACTCCTTGCTGTTGCTCCCCATTTTACAACAGGCACATCTACAAGCTTACTGTGGCCAGTTCTCTTGAAGCGATACGCTAATATCTGTTGACATAAAGACTTTTACAGTACTCCTGCCGGGAGCTTCTCGACTTTGCCGATGTATTTCGTATATTGACGAGGCATTGGGCTACCTTAAGAGAGTCATAGTTACTCCTTCCAGTGTCTCTCCGTTAATCCACATTCACATAAACAATTTTCCTCTGCCCCTTTCACCAGACGCGATACGATATTATTTATCGACATTATGACTTTCACAGTACTCCTGCTAGGGGCTCCTCCACTTTACCAAAGTATTTCGCCTGTAGAAGAGGCATTTGGCTACCTTAAGAGAGTCATAGATACTCCTGTCAGTTGCTCCCCGTTTTACCAAAGTCACATTCTCAATCTTATTCTTGCCAGTTCACCTGAAGCGATACGCCATTATCAGTCAACCTAAAGAATATCACAGTACTCCTGCCGGGAGCTTCTCGAGTTTGCCGATGTATTTCGCCTGTTGACGAGGCATTTGGATACCTTAAGAGAGTCATAGTTACCCCTTGCTGTTGCTCCCCATTTTACAACAGGCACATCTACAAGCTTTCTCTGGCCAATTCTCCTGAAGCGATACGCTAATATCTGTTGACATAAAGACTTTCACAGTACTCCTGCCGGGAGCTTTTCGACTTTGCCGATGTATTTCGCCTATTGACGAGGCGTTTGGCTACCTTAAGAGAGTCATAGTTACTCCTTCCAGTGTCTCTTCGTTAAACCACAGTCACATCTACCATTTTCCTCTGCCCCTTTCACCAGACGCGATACGCCATTATTTGTCGACATTATGACTTTCACAGTACTCCTGCTAGGGGCTCCTCCAGTTTACCAATGTATTTCACCTGTTGACGAGGCATTTGGCTACCTTAAGAGAGTCATACTTACTCCTGTCAGTTGCTCCCCGTTTTACCACAGTCACATTTTCAATCTTATTCTGGCCAGTTCACCTGAAGCGATACGCCATTATCAGTCAACCTAAAGAATTTCACAGTACTCCTGCCGGGAGCTTCTCGAGTATGTCGATGTATTTCGCGTGTTGACGAGGCATTTGGATGCCTTAAGAGAGTCATAGTTACTCCTTGCTGTTGCTCCCCATTTTACAACAGGCACATCTACAAGCTTACTGTGGCCAGTTCTCTTGAAGCGATACGCTAATATCTGTTGACATAAAGACTTTTACAGTACTCCTGCCGGGAGCTTCTCGACTTTGCCGATGTATTTCGCATATTGACGAGGCATTGGGCTACCTTAAGAGAGTCATAGTTACTCCTGCCAGTGTCTCTCCGTTAATCCACATTCACATAAACAATTTTCCTCTGCCCCTTTCACCAGACGCGATACGATATTATTTATCGACATTATGACTTTCACAGTACTCCTGCTAGGGGCTCCTCCACTTTACCAAAGTATTTCGCCTGTAGAAGAGGCATTTGGCTACCTTATGAGAGTCATAGATACTCCTGTCAGTTGCTCCCCGTTTTACCAAAGTCACATTCTCAATCTTATTCTGGCCAGTACACCTGAAGCGATACGCCATTATCAGTCAACCTAAAGAATATCACAGTACTCCTGCCGGGAGCTTCTCGAGTTTGCCGATGTATTTCGCCTGTTGACGAGGCATTTGGATACCTTAAGAGAGTCATAGTTACCCCTTGCTGTTGCTCCCCATTTTACAACAGGCACATCTACAAGCTTTCTCTGGCCAATTCTCCTGAAGCGATACGCTAATATCTGTTGACATAAAGACTTTCACAGTACTCCTGCCGGGAGCTTTTCGACTTTGCCGATGTATTTCGCCTATTGACGAGGCGTTTGGCTACCTTAAGAGAGTCATAGTTACTCCTTCCAGTGTCTCTTCGTTAAACCACAGTCACATCTACCATTTTCCTCTGCCCCTTTCAAAAGATGCGATACGCCATTATTTGT
The DNA here is from genome assembly GCF_021461395.2 of Schistocerca americana. NCBI lineage: Eukaryota > Metazoa > Arthropoda > Insecta > Orthoptera > Acrididae > Schistocerca > Schistocerca americana. Next base: position 60,763,327 of record NC_060130.1, read on the forward strand.
CGACATTATGACTCTCACAGTACTCCTGCTAGGGGCTCCTCCAGTTTACCAAAGTATTTCGCCTGTTGACGAGGCATTTGGCTACCTTAAGAGAGTCATACTTACTCCTGTCAGTTGCTCCCCGTTTTACCACAGTCACATTTTCAATCTTATTCTGGCCAGTTCACCTGAAGCGATACGCCATTATCAGTCAACCTAAAGAATTTCACAGTACTCCTGCCGGGAGCTTCTCGAGTATGTCGATGTATTTCGCGTGTTGACGAGGCATTTGGATGCCTTAAGAGAGTCATAGTTACTCCTTGCTGTTGCTCCCCATTTTACAACAGGCACATCTACAAGCTTACTGTGGCCAGTTCTCTTGAAGCGATACGCTAATATCTGTTGACATAAAGACTTTTACAGTACTCCTGCCGGGAGCTTCTCGACTTTGCCGATGTATTTCGTATATTGACGAGGCATTGGGCTACCTTAAGAGAGTCATAGTTACTCCTGCCAGTGTCTCTCCGTTAATCCACATTCACATAAACAATTTTCCTCTGCCCCTTTCACCAGACGCGATACGATATTATTTATCGACATTATGACTTTCACAGTACTCCTGCTAGGGGCTCCTCCACTTTACCAAAGTATTTCGCCTGTAGAAGAGGCATTTGGCTACCTTAAGAGAGTCATAGATACTCCTGTCAGTTGCTCCCCGTTTTACCAAAGTCACATTCTCAATCTTATTCTTGCCAGTTCACCTGAAGCGATACGCCATTATCAGTCAACCTAAAGAATATCACAGTACTCCTGCCGGGAGCTTCTCGAGTTTGCCGATGTATTTCGCCTGTTGACGAGGCATTTGGATACCTTAAGAGAGTCATAGTTACCCCTTGCTGTTGCTCCCCATTTTACAACAGGCACATCTACAAGCTTTCTCTGGCCAATTCTCCTGAAGCGATACGCTAATATCTGTTGACATAAAGACTTTCACAGTACTCCTGCCGGGAGCTTTTCGACTTTGCCGATGTATTTCGCCTATTGACGAGGCGTTTGGCTACCTTAAGAGAGTCATAGTTACTCCTGCCAGTGTCTCTCCGTTAAACCACAGTCACATCTACCATTTTCCTCTGCCCCTTTCACCAGACGCGATACGATACTATTCTTCGACATTATGACTTTCACAGTTCTCCTGCTAGGGGCTCCTCCTGTTTACCAATGTATTTCGCCTGTTGACGAGGCATTTGGCTACCTTAAGAGAGTCATAGTTACTCCTGTCAGTCGCTCCCCGTTTTACCACAGTCACATTTTCAATCTTATTCTGGCCAGTTCACCTGAAGCGATACGCCATTATCAGTCAACCTAAAGAATTTCACAGTACTCCTGCCGGGAGCTTCTCGAGTATGTCGATGTATTTCGCGTGTTGACGAGGCATTTGGATGCCTTAAGAGAGTCATAGTTACTCCTTGCTGTTGCTCCCCATTTTACAACAGGCACATCTACAAGCTTACTGTGGCCAGTTCTCTTGAAGCGATACGCTAATTTCTGTTGACATAAAGACTTTTACAGTACTCCTGCCGGGAGCTTCTCGACTTTGCCGATGTATTTCGCATATTGACGAGGCATTGGGCTACCTTAAGAGAGTCATAGTTACTCCTGCCACTGTCTCTCCGTTAATCCACATTCACATAAACAATTTTCCTCTGCCCCTTTCACCAGACGCGATACGATATTATTTATCGACATTATGACTTTCACAGTACTCCTGCTAGGGGCTCCTCCACTTTACCAAAGTATTTCGCCTGTAGAAGAGGCATTTGGCTACCTTAAGAGAGTCATAGATACTCCTGCCAGTTGCTCCCCGTTTTACCAAAGTCACATTCTCAATCTTATTCTGGCCAGTTCACCTGAAGCGATACGCCATTATCAGTCAACCTAAAGAATTTCACAGTACTCCTGCCGGGAGCTTCTCGAGTATGTCGATGTATTTCGCGTGTTGACGAGGCATTTGGATGCCTTAAGAGAGTCATAGTTACTCCTTGCTGTTGCTCCCCATTTTACAACAGGCACATCTACAAGCTTACTGTGGCCAGTTCTCTTGAAGCGATACGCTAATATCTGTTGACATAAAGACTTTTACAGTACTCCTGCCGGGAGCTTCTCGACTTTGCCGATGTATTTCGTATATTGACGAGGCATTGGGCTACCTTAAGAGAGTCATAGTTACTCCTGCCAGTGTCTCTCCGTTAATCCACATTCACATAAACAATTTTCCTCTGCCCCTTTCACCAGACGCGATACGATATTATTTATCGACATTATGACTTTCACAGTACTCCTGCTAGGGGCTCCTCCACTTTACCAAAGTATTTCGCCTGTAGAAGAGGCATTTGGCTACCTTAAGAGAGTCATAGATACTCCTGTCAGTTGCTCCCCGTTTTACCAAAGTCACATTCTCAATCTTATTCTTGCCAGTTCACCTGAAGCGATACGCCATTATCAGTCAACCTAAAGAATATCACAGTACTCCTGCCGGGAGCTTCTCGAGTTTGCCGATGTATTTCGCCTGTTGACGAGGCATTTGGATACCTTAAGAGAGTCATAGTTACCCCTTGCTGTTGCTCCCCATTTTACAACAGGCACATCTACAAGCTTTCTCTGGCCAATTCTCCTGAAGCGATACGCTAATATCTGTTGACATAAAGACTTTCACAGTACTCCTGCCGGGAGCTTTTCGACTTTGCCGATGTATTTCGCCTATTGACGAGGCGTTTGGCTACCTTAAGAGAGTCATAGTTACTCCTTCCAGTGTCTCTCCGTTAAACCACAGTCACAACTACCATTTTCCTCTGCCCCTTTCACCAGACGCGATACGCCATTATTTGTCGACATTATGACTTTCACAGTACTACTGCTAGGGGCTCCTCCAGTTTACCAATGTATTTCACCTGTTGACGAGGCATTTGGCTACCTTAAGAGAGTCATACTTACTCCTGTCAGTTGCTCCCCGTTTTACCACAGTCACATTTTCAATCTTATTCTGGCCAGTTCACCTGAAGCGATACGCCATTATCAGTCAACCTAAAGAATTTCACAGTACTCCTGCCGGGAGCTTCTCGAGTATGTCGATGTATTTCGCGTGTTGACGAGGCATTTGGATGCCTTAAGAGAGTCATAGTTACTCCTTGCTGTTGCTCCCCATTTTACAACAGGCACATCTACAAGCTTACTGTGGCCAGTTCTCTTGAAGCGATACGCTAATTTCTGTTGACATAAAGACTTTTACAGTACTCCTGCCGGGAGCTTCTCGACGTTGCCGATGTATTTCGCATATTGACGAGGCATTGGGCTACCTTAAGAGAGTCATAGTTACTCCTGCCACTGTCTCTCCGTTAATCCACATTCACATAAACAATTTTCCTCTGCCCCTTTCACCAGACGCGATACGATATTATTTATCGACATTATGACTTTCACAGTACTCCTGCTAGGGGCTCCTCCACTTTACCAAAGTATTTCGCCTGTAGAAGAGGCATTTGGCTACCTTAAGAGAGTCATAGATACTCCTGCCAGTTGCTCCCCGTTTTACCAAAGTCACATTCTCAATCTTATTCTGGCCAGTTCACCTGAAGCGATACGCCATTATCAGTCAACCTAAAGAATTTCACAGTACTCCTGCCGGGAGCTTCTCGAGTATGTCGATGTATTTCGCGTGTTGACGAGGCATTTGGATGCCTTAAGAGAGTCATAGTTACTCCTTGCTGTTGCTCCCCATTTTACAACAGGCACATCTACAAGCTTACTGTGGCCAGTTCTCTTGAAGCGATACGCTAATATCTGTTGACATAAAGACTTTTACAGTACTCCTGCCGGGAGCTTCTCGACTTTGCCGATGTATTTCGTATATTGACGAGGCATTGGGCTACCTTAAGAGAGTCATAGTTACTCCTGCCAGTGTCTCTCCGTTAATCCACATTCACATAAACAATTTTCCTCTGCCCCTTTCACCAGACGCGATACGATATTATTTATCGACATTATGACTTTCACAGTACTCCTGCTAGGGGCTCCTCCACTTTACCAAAGTATTTCGCCTGTAGAAGAGGCATTTGGCTACCTTAAGAGAGTCATAGATACTCCTGTCAGTTGCTCCCCGTTTTACCAAAGTCACATTCTCAATCTTATTCTTGCCAGTTCACCTGAAGCGATACGCCATTATCAGTCAACCTAAAGAATATCACAGTACTCCTGCCGGGAGCTTCTCGAGTTTGCCGATGTATTTCGCCTGTTGACGAGACATTTGGATACCTTAAGAGAGTCATAGTTACCCCTTGCTGTTGCTCCCCATTTTACAACAGGCACATCTACAAGCTTTCTCTGGCCAATTCTCCTGAAGCGATACGCTAATATCTGTTGACATAAAGACTTTCACAGTACTCCTGCCGGGAGCTTTTCGACTTTGCCGATGTATTTCGCCTATTGACGAGGCGTTTGGCTACCTTAAGAGAGTCATAGTTACTCCTTCCAGTGTCTCTCCGTTAAACCACAGTCACAACTACCATTTTCCTCTGCCCCTTTCACCAGACGCGATACGCCATTATTTGTCGACATTATGACTTTCACAGTACTCCTGCTAGGGGCTCCTCCAGTTTACCAATGTATTTCACCTGTTGACGAGGCATTTGGCTACCTTAAGAGAGTCATACTTACTCCTGTCAGTTGCTCCCCGTTTTACCACAGTCACATTTTCAATCTTATTCTGGCCAGTTCACCTGAAGCGATACGCCATTATCAGTCAACCTAAAGAATTTCACAGTACTCCTGCCGGGAGCTTCTCGAGTATGTCGATGTATTTCGCGTGTTGACGAGGCATTTGGATGCCTTAAGAGAGTCATAGTTACTCCTTGCTGTTGCTCCCCATTTTACAACAGGCACATCTACAAGCTTACTGTGGCCAGTTCTCTTGAAGCGATACGCTAATTTCTGTTGACATAAAGACTTTTACAGTACTCCTGCCGGGAGCTTCTCGACTTTGCCGATGTATTTCGCATATTGACGAGGCATTGGGCTACCTTAAGAGAGTCATAGTTACTCCTGCCACTGTCTCTCCGTTAATCCACATTCACTTAACAATTTTCCTCTGCCCCTTTCACCAGACGCGATACGATATTATTTATCGACATTATGACTTTCACAGTACTCCTGCTAGGGGCTCCTCCACTTTACCAAAGTATTTCGCCTGTAGAAGAGGCATTTGGCTACCTTAAGAGAGTCATAGATACTCCTGCCAGTTGCTCCCCGTTTTACCAAAGTCACATTCTCAATCTTATTCTGGCCAGTTCACCTGAAGCGATACGCCATTATCAGTCAACCTAAAGAATTTCACAGTACTCCTGCCGGGAGCTTCTCGAGTATGTCGATGTTTTTCGCGTGTTGACGAGGCATTTGGATGCCTTAAGAGAGTCATAGTTACTCCTTGCTGTTGCTCCCCATTTTACAACAGGCACATCTACAAGCTTACTGTGGCCAGTTCTCTTGAAGCGATACGCTAATATCTGTTGACATAAAGACTTTTACAGTACTCCTGCCGAGGGCTTCTCGACTTTGCCGATGTATTTCGCAAATTGACGAGGCATTGGGCTACCTTAAGAGAGTCATAGTTACTCCTGCCAGTGTCTCTCCGTTAATCCACATTCACATAAACAATTTTCCTCTGCCCCTTTCACCAGACGCGATACGATATTATTTATCGACATTATGACTTTCACAGTACTCCTGCTAGGGGCTCCTCCACTTTACCAAAGTATTTCGCCTGTAGAAGAGGCATTTGGCTACCTTAAGAGAGTCATAGATACTCCTGTCAGTTGCTCCCCGTTTTACCAAAGTTACATTCTCAATCTTATTCTGGCCAGTTCACCTGAAGCGATACGCCATTATCAGTCAACCTTAAGAATATCACAGTACTCCTGCCGGGAGCTTCTCGAGTTTCCCGATGTATTTCGCCTGTTGACGAGGCATTTGGATACCTTAAGAGAGTCATAGTTACCCCTTGCTGTTGCTCCCCATTTTACAACAGGCACATCTACAAGCTTTCTCTGGCCAATTCTCCTGAAGCGATACGCTAATATCTGTTGACATAAAGACTTTCACAGTATTCCTGCCGGGAGCTTTTCGACTTTGCCGATGTATTTTGCCTATTGACGAGGCGTTTGGCTACCTTAAGAGAGTCATAGTTACTCCTTCCAGTGTCTCTTCGTTTAACCACAGTCACATCTACCATTTTCCTCTGCCCCTTTCACCAGACGCGATACGCCATTATTTGTCGACATTATGACTTTCACAGTACTCCTGCTAGGGGCTCCTCCAGTTTACCAATGTATTTCACCTGTTGACGAGGCATTTGGCTACCTTAAGAGAGTCATACTTACTCCTGTCAGTTGCTCCCCGTTTTACCACAGTCACATTTTCAATCTTATTCTGGCCAGTTCACCTGAAGCGATACGCCATTATCAGTCAACCTAAAGAATTTCACACTACTCCTGCCGGGAGCTTCTCGAGTATGTCGATGTATTTCGCGTGTTGACGAGGCATTTGGATGCCTTAAGAGAGTCATAGTTACTCCTTGCTGTTGCTCCCCATTTTACAACAGGCACATCTACAAGCTTACTGTGGCCAGTTCTCTTGAAGCGATACGCTAATATCTGTTGACATAAAGACTTTTACAGTACTCCTGCCGGGAGCTTCTCGACTTTGCCGATGTATTTCGTATATTGACGAGGCATTGGGCTACCATAAGAGAGTCATAGTTACTCCTGCCAGTGTCTCTCCGTTAATCCACATTCACATAAACAATTTTCCTCTGCCCCTTTCACCAGACGCGATACGATATTATTTATCGACATTATGACTTTCACAGTACTCCTGCTAGGGGCTCCTCCACTTTACCAAAGTATTTCGCCTGTAGAAGAGGCATTTGGCTACCTTAAGAGAGTCATAGATACTCCTGTCAGTTGCTCCCCGTTTTACCAAAGTCACATTCTCAATCTGATTCTGGCCAGTTCACCTGAAGCGATACGCCATTATCAGTCAACCTAAAGAATATCACAGTACTCCTGCCGGGAGCTTCTCGAGTTTCCCGATGTATTTCGCCTGTTGACGAGGCATTTGGATACCTTAAGAGAGTCATAGTTACCCCTTGCTGTTGCTCCCCATTTTACAACAGGCACATCTACAAGCTTTCTCTGGCCAATTCTCCTGAAGCGATACGCTAATATCTGTTGACATAAAGACTTTCACAGTATTCCTGCCGGGAGCTTTTCGACTTTGCCGATGTATTTCGCCTATTGACGAGGCGTTTGGCTCCCTTAAGAGAGTCATAGTTACTCCTTCCAGTGTCTCTTCGATAAACCAGAGTCACATCTACCATTTTCCTCTGCCCCTTTCACCAGACGCGATACGCCATTATTTGTCGACATTATGACTTTCACAGTACTCCTGCTAGGGGCTCCTCCAATTTACCAATGTATTTCACCTGTTGACGAGGCATTTGGCTACCTTAAGAGAGTCATACTTACTCCTGTCAGTTGCTCCCCGTTTTACCACAGTCACATTTTCAATCTTATTCTGGCCAGTTCACCTGAAGCGATACGCCATTATCAGTCAACCTAAAGAATTTCACAGTACTCCTGCCGGGAGCTTCTCGATTATGTCGATGTATTTCGCGTGTTGACGAGGCATTTGGATGCCTTACGAGAGTCATAGTTACTCCTTGCTGTTGCTCCCCATTTTACAACAGGCACATCTACAAGCTTACTGTGGCCAGTTCTCTTGAAGCGATACGCTAATATCTGTTGACGTAAAGACTTTTACAGTACTCCTGCCGGGAGCTTCTCGACTTTGCCGATGTATTTCGTATATTGACGAGGCATTGGGCTACCTTAAGAGAGTCGTTGTTACTCCTGCCAGTGTCTCTCCGTTAATCCACATTCACATAAACAATTTTCCTCTGCCCCTTTCACCAGACGCGATACGATATTATTTATCGACATTATGACTTTCACAGTACTCCTGCTAGGGGCTCCTCCACTTTACCAAAGTATTTCGCCTGTAGAAGAGGCATTTGGCTACCTTAAGAGAGTCATAGATACTCCTGTCAGTTGCTCCCCGTTTTACCAAAGTCACATTCTCAATCTTATTCTGGCCAGTTCACCTGAAGCGATACGCCATTATCAGTCAACCTAAAGAATATCACAGTACTCCTGCCGGGAGCTTCTCGAGTTTGCCGATGTATTTCGCCTGTTGACGAGGCATTTGGATACCTTAAGAGAGTCATAGTTACCCCTTGCTGTTGCTCCCCATTTTACAACAGGCACATCTACAAGCTTTCTCTGGCCAATTCTCCTGAAGCGATACGCTAATATCTGTTGACATAAAGACTTTCACAGTACTCCTGCCGGGAGCTTTTCGACTTTGCCGATGTATTTCGCCTATTGACGAGGCGTTTGGCTACCTTAAGAGAGTCATAGTTACTCCTTCCAGTGTCTCTTCGTTAAACCACAGTCACATCTACCATTTTCCTCTGCCCCTTTCACCAGACGCGATACGCCATTATTTGTCGACATTATGACTTTCACAGTACTCCTGCTAGGGGCTCCTCCAGTTTACCAATGTATTTCACCTGTTGACGAGGCATTTGGCTACCTTAAGAGAGTCATACTTACACCTGTCAGTTGCTCCCCGTTTTACCACAGTCACATTTTCAATCTTATTCTGGCCAGTTCACCTGAAGCGATACGCCATTATCAGTCAACCTAAAGAATTTCACAGTACTCCTGCCGGGAGCTTCTCGATTATGTCGATGTATTTCGCGTGTTGACGAGGCATTTGGATGCCTTACGAGAGTCATAGTTACTCCTTGCTGTTGCTCCCCATTTTACAACAGGCACATCTACAAGCTTACTGTGGCCAGTTCTCTTGAAGCGATACGCTAATATCTGTTGACGTAAAGACTTTTACAGTACTCCTGCCGGGAGCTTCTCGACTTTGCCGATGTATTTCGTATATTGACGAGGCATTGGGCTACCTTAAGAGAGTCGTTGTTACTCCTGCCAGTGTCTCTCCGTTAATCCACATTCACATAAACAATTTTCCTCTGCCCCTTTCACCAGACGCGATACGATATTATTTATCGACATTATGACTTTCACAGTACTCCTGCTAGGGGCTCCTCCACTTTACCAAAGTATTTCGCCTGTAGAAGAGGCATTTGGCTACCTTAAGAGAGTCATAGATACTCCTGTCAGTTGCTCCCCGTTTTACCAAAGTCACATTCTCAATCTTATTCTGGCCAGTTCACCTGAAGCGATACGCCATTATCAGTCAACCTAAAGAATATCACAGTACTCCTGCCGGGAGCTTCTCGAGTTTGCCGATGTATTTCGCCTGTTGACGGGGCATTTGGATACCTTAAGAGAGTCATAGTTACCCCTTGCTGTTGCTCCCCATTTTACAACAGGCACATCTACAAGCTTTCTCTGGCCAATTCTCCTGAAGCGATACGCTAATATCTGTTGACATAAAGACTTTCACAGTACTCCTGCCGGGAGCTTTTCGACTTTGCCGATGTATTTCGCCTATTGACGAGGCGTTTGGCTACCTTAAGAGAGTCATAGTTACTCCTTCCAGTGTCTCTTCGTTAAACCACAGTCACATCTACCATTTTCCTCTGCCCCTTTCACCAGACGCGATACGCCATTATTTGTCGACATTATGACTTTCACAGTACTCCTGCTAGGGGCTCCTCCAGTTTACCAATGTATTTCACCTGTTGACGAGGCATTTGGCTACCTTAAGAGAGTCATACTTACACCTGTCAGTTGCTCCCCGTTTTACCACAGTCACATTTTCAATCTTATTCTGGCCAGTTCACCTGAAGCGATACGCCATTATCAGTCAACCTAAAGAATTTCACAGTACTCCTGCCGGGAGCTTCTCGAGTATGTCGATGTATTTCGCGTGTTGACGAGGCATTTGGATGCCTTAAGAGAGTCATAGTTACTCCTTGCTGTTGCTCCCCATTTTACAACAGGCACATCTACAAGCTTACTGTGGCCAGTTCTCTTGAAGCGATACGCTAATATCCGTTGACATAAAGACTTTTACAGTACTCCTGCTGGGAGCTTCTCGACTTTGCCGATGTATTTCGCATATTGACGAGGCATTGGGCTACCTTAAGAGAGTCATAGTTACTCCTGCCAGTGTCTCTCCGTTAATCCACATTCACATAAACAATTTTCCTCTGCCCCTTTCACCAGACGCGATACGATATTATTTATCGACATGATGACTTTCACAGTACTCCTGCTAGGGGCTCCTCCACTTTACCAAAGTATTTCGCCTGTAGAAGAGGCATTTGGCTACCTTAAGAGAGTCATAGATACTCCTGTCAGTTGCTCCCCGTTTTACCAAATTCACATTCTCAATCTTATTCTGGCCAGTTCACCTGAAGCGATACGCCATTATCAGTCAACCTAAAGAATATCACAGTACTCCTGCCGGGAGCTTCTCGAGTTTGCCGATGTATTTCGCCTGTTGACGAGGCATTTGGATACCTTAAGAGAGTCATAGTTACCCTTTGCTGTTGCTCCCCATTTTACAACAGGCACATCTACAAGCTTTCTCTGGCCAATTCTCCTGAAGCGATACGCTAATATCTGTTGACATAAAGACTTTCACAGTACTCCTGCCGGGAGCTTTTCGACTTTGCCGATGTATTTCGCCTATTGACGAGGCGTTTGGCTACCTTAAGAGAGTCATAGTTACTCCTTCCAGTGTCTCTTCGTTAAACCACAGTCACATCTACCATTTTCCTCTGCCCCTTTCACCAGACGCGATACGCCATTATTTGTCGACATTATGACTTTCACAGTACTCCTGCTAGGGGCTCCTCCAGTTTACCAATGTATTTCACCTGTTGACGAGGCATTTGGCTACCTTAAGAGAGTCATACTTTTTCCTGTCAGTTGCTCCCCGTTTTACCAAAGTCACATTCTCAATCTTATTCTGGCCAGTTCACCTGAAGCGATACGCCATTATCAGTCAACCTAAAGAATATCACAGTACTCCTGCCGGGAGCTTCTCGAGTATGCCGATGTATTTCGCCTGTTGACGAGGCATTTGGATACCTTAAGAGAGTCATAGTTACCCCTTGCTGTTGCTCCCCATTTTACAACAGGCACATCTACAAGCTTTCTCTGGCCAATTCTCCTGAAGCGATACGCTAATATCTGTTGACATAAAGACTTTCACAGTACTCCTGCCGGGAGCTTTTCGACTTTGCCGATGTATTTCGCCTATTGACGAGGCGTTTGGCTACCTTAAGAGAGTCATAGTTACTCCTTCCAGTGTCTCTTCGTTAAACCACAGTCACATCTACCATTTTCCTCTGCCCCTTTCACCAGACGCGATACGCCATTATTTGTCGACATTATGACTTTCACAGTACTCCTGCTAGGGGCTCCTCCAGTTTACCAATGTATTTCACCTGTTGACGAGGCATTTGGCTACCTTAAGAGAGTCATACTTACTCCTGTCAGTTGCTCCCCGTTTTACCACAGTCACATTTTCAATCTTATTCTGGCCAGTTCACCTGAAGCGATACGCCATTATCAGTCAACCTAAAGAATTTCACAGTACTCCTGCCGGGAGCTTCTCGAGTATGTCGATGTATTTCGCGTGTTGACGAGGCATTTGGATGCCTTAAGAGAGTCATAGTTACTCCTTGCTGTTGCTCCCCATTTTACAACAGGCACATCTACAAGCTTACTGTGGCCAGTTCCCTTGAAGCGATACGCTAATATCTGTTGACATAAAGACTTTTACAGTACTCCTGCCGGGAGCTTCTCGACTTTGCCGATGTATTTCGCATATTGACGAGGCATTGGGCTACCTTAAGAGAGTCATAGTTACTCCTGCCAGTGTCTCTCCGTTAATCCACATTCACATAAACAATTTTCCTCTGCCCCTTTCACCAGACGCGATACGATATTATTTATCGACATTATGACTTTCACAGTACTCCTGCTAGGGGCTCCTCCACTTTACCAAAGTATTTCGCCTGTAGAAGAGGCATTTGGCTACCTTATGAGAGTCATAGATACTCCTGTCAGTTGCTCCCCGTTTTACCAAAGTCACATTCTCAATCTTATTCTGGCCAGTTCACCTGAAGCGATACGCCATTATCAGTCAACCTAAAGAATATCACAGTACTCCTGCCGGGAGCTTCTCGAGTTTGCCGATGTATTTCGCCTGTTGACGAGGCATTTGGATACCTTAAGAGAGTCATAGTTACCCCTTGCTGTTGCTCCCCATTTTACAACAGGCACATCTACAAGCTTTCTCTGGCCAATTCTCCTGAAGCGATACGCTAATATCTGTTGACATAAAGACTTTCACAGTACTCCTGCCGGGAGCTTTTCGACTTTGCCGATGTATTTCGCCTATTGACGAGGCGTTTGTCTACCTTAAGAGAGTCATAGTTACTCCTTCCAGTGTCTCTTCGTTAAACCACAGTCACATCTACCATTTTCCTCTGCCCCTTTCACCAGACGCGATACGCCATTATTTGTCGACATTATGACTTTCACAGTACTCCTGCTAGGGGCTCCTCCAGTTTACCAATGTATTTCACCTGTTGACGAGGCATTTGGCTACCTTAAGAGAGTCATACTTACTCCTGTCAGTTGCTCCCCGTTTTACCACAGTCACATTTTCAATCTTATTCTGGCCAGTTCACCTGAAGCGATACGCCATTATCAGTCAACCTAAAGAATTTCACAGTACTCCTGCCGGGAGCTTCTCGAGTATGTCGATGTATTTTGCGTGTTGACGAGGCATTTGGATGCCTTAAGAGAGTCATAGTTACTCCTTGCTGTTGCTCCCCATTTTACAACAGGCACATCTACAAGCTTACTGTGGCCAGTTCTCTTGAAGCGATACGCTAATATCTGTTGACATAAAGACTTTTACAGTACTCCTGCCGGGAGCTTCTCGACTTTGCCGATGTATTTCGCATATTGACGAGGCATTGGGCTACCTTAAGAGAGTCATAGTTACTCCTGCCAGTGTCTCTCCGTTAATCCACATTCACATAAACAATTTTCCTCTGCCCCTTTCACCAGACGCGATACGATATTGTTTATCGACATTATGACTTTCACAGTACTCCTGCTAGGGGCTCCTCCACTTTACCAAAGTATTTCGCCTGTAGAAGAGGCATTTGGCTACCTTATGAGAGTCATAGATACTCCTGTCAGTTGCTCCCCGTTTTACCAAAGTCACATTCTCAATCTTATTCTGGCCAGTTCACCTGAATCGATACGCCATTATCAGTCAACCTAAAGAATTTCACAGTACTCCTGCCGGGAGCTTCTCGAGTTTGCCGATGTATTTCGCCTGTTGACGAGGCATTTGGATACCTTAAGAGAGTCATAGTTACCCCTTGCTGTTGCTCCCCATTTTACAACAGGCAGATCTACAAGCTTTCTCTGGCCAATTCTCCTGAAGCGATACGCTAATATCTGTTGACATAAAGACTTTCACAGTACTCCTGCCGGGAGCTTTTCGACTTTGCCGATGTATTTCGCCTATTGACGAGGCGTTTGGCTACCTTAAGAGAGTCATAGTTACTCCTTCCAGTGTCTCTTCGTTAAACCACAGTCACATCTACCATTTTCTCTGCCCCTTTCACCAGACGCGATACGCCATTATTTGTCGACATTATGACTTTCACAGTACTCCTGCTAGGGGCTCCTCCAGTTTACCAATGTATTTCACCTGTTGACGAGGCATTTGGCTACCTTAAGAGAGTCATACTTACTCCTGTCAGTTGCTCCCCGTTTTACCACAGTCACATTTTCAATCTTATTCTGGCCAGTTCACCTGAAGCGATACGCCATTATCAGTCAACCTAAAGAATTTCACAGTACTACTGCCGGGAGCTTCTCGAGTATGTCGATGTATTTCGCGTGTTGACGAGGCATTTGGATGCCTTAAGAGAGTCATAGTTACTCCTTGCTGTTGCTCCCCATTTTACAACAGGCACATCTACAAGCTTACTGTGGCCAGTTCTCTTGAAGCGATACGCTAATATCTGTTGACATAAAGACTTTTACAGTACTCCTGCCGGGAGCTTCTCGACTTTGCCGATGTATTTCGCATATTGACGAGGCATTGGGCTACCTTAAGAGAGTCATAGTTACTCCTGCCAGTGTCTCTCCGTTAATCCACATTCACATAAACAATTTTCCTCTGCCCCTTTCACCAGACGCGATACGATATTATTTATCGACATTATGACTTTCACAGTACTCCTGCTAGGGGCTCCTCCACTTTACCAAAGTATTTCGCCTGTAGAAGAGGCATTTGGCTACCTTATGAGAGTCATAGATACTCCTGTCAGTTGTTCCCCGTTTTACCAAAGTCACATTCTCAATCTTATTCTGGCCAGTTCACCTGAAGCGATACGCCATTATCAGTCAACCTAAAGAATTTCACAGTACTCCTGCCGGGAGCTTCTCGAGTTTGCCGATGTATTTCGCCTGTTGACGAGGCATTTGGATACCTTAAGAGAGTCATAGTTACCCCTTGCTGTTGCTCCCCATTTTACAACAGGCACATCTACAAGCTCTCTCTGGCCAATTCTCCTGAAGCGATACGCTAATATCTGTTGACATAAAGACTTTTACAGTACTCCTGCCGGGAGCTTCTCGACTTTGCCGATGTATTTCGTATATTGACGAGGCATTGGGCTACCTTAAGAGAGTCGTAGTTACTCCTGCCAGTGTCTCTCCGTTAATCCACATTCACATAAACAATTTTCCTCTGCCCCTTTCACCAGACGCGATACGATATTATTTATCGACATTATGACTTTCACAGTACTCCTGCTAGGGGCTCCTCCACTTTACCAAAGTATTTCGCCTGTAGAAGAGGCATTTGGCTACCTTAAGAGAGTCATAGATACTCCTGTCAGTTGCTCCCCGTTTTACCAAAGTCACATTCTCAATCTTATTCTGGCCAGTTCACCTGAAGCGATACGCCATTATCAGTCAACCTAAAGAATATCACAGTACTCCTGCCGGGAACTTCTCGAGTTTGCCGATGTATTTCGCCTGTTGACGAGGCATTTGGATACCTTAAGAGAGTCATAGTTACCCCTTGCTGTTGCTCCCCATTCTACAACAGGCACATCTACAAGCTTACTCTGGCCAATTCTCCTGAAGCGATACGCTAATATCTGTTGCCATAAAGACTTTCACAGTACTCTTGCCGGGAGCTTTTCGACTTTGCCGATGTATTTCGCCTATTGACGAGGCGTTTGGCTACCTTAAGAGAGTCATAGTTACTCCTTCCAGTGTCTCTCCGTTAAACCACAGTCACAACTACCATTTTCCTCTGCCCCTTTCACCAGACGCGATACGCCATTATTTGTCGACATTATGACTTTCACAGTACTCCTGCTAGGGGCTCCTCCAGTTTACCAATGTATTTCACCTGTTGACGAGGCATTTGGCTACCTTAAGAGAGTCATACTTACTCCTGTCAGTTGCTCCCCGTTTTACCAAAGTCACTTTCTCAATCTTATTCTGGCCAGTTCACCTGAAGCGATACGCCATTATCAGTCAACCTAAAGAATATCACAGTACTCCTGCCGGGAGCTTCTCGAGTTTGCCGATGTATTTCGCCTGTTGACGAGGCATTTGGATACCCTAAGAGAGTCATAGTTACCCCTTGCTGTTGCTCCCCATTTTACAACAGGCACATCTACAAGCTTTCTCTGGCCAATTCTCCTGAAGCGATACGCTAATATCTGTTGACATAAAGACTTTCACAGTACTCCTGCCGGGAGCTTTTCGACTTTGCCGATGTATTTCGCCTATTGACGAGGCGTTTGGCTACCTTAAGAGAGTCATAGTTACTCCTTCCAGTGTCTCTTCGTTAAACCACAGTCACATCTACCATTTTCCTCTGCCCCTTTCACCAGACGCGATACGCCATTATTTGTCGACATTATGACTTTCACAGTACTCCTGCTAGGGGCTCCTCCAGTTTACCAATGTATTTCACCTGTTGACGAGGCATTTGGCTACCTTAAGAGAGTCATACTTACTCCTGTCAGTTGCTCCCCGTTTTACCACAGTCACATTTTCAATCTTA
This sequence comes from Schistocerca americana, assembly GCF_021461395.2. NCBI lineage: Eukaryota > Metazoa > Arthropoda > Insecta > Orthoptera > Acrididae > Schistocerca > Schistocerca americana. Next base: position 60,779,521 of record NC_060130.1, read on the forward strand.
TTCTGGCCAGTTCACCTGAAGCGATACGCCATTATCAGTCAACCTAAAGAATTTCACAGTACTCCTGCCGGGAGCTTCTCGAGTATGTCGATGTATTTCGCGTGTTGACGAGGCATTTGGATGCCTTAAGAGAGTCATAGTTACTCCTTGCTGTTGCTCCCCATTTTACAACAGGCACATCTACAAGCTTACTGTGGCCAGTTCTCTTGAAGCGATACGCTAATATCTGTTGACATAAAGACTTTTACAGTACTCCTGCCGGGAGCTTCTCGACTTTGCCGATGTATTTCGTATATTGACGAGGCATTGGGCTACCTTAAGAGAGTCGTAGTTACTCCTGCCAGTGTCTCTCCGTTAATCCACATTCACATAAACAATTTTCCTCTGCCCCTTTCACCAGACGCGATACGATATTATTTATCGACATTATGACTTTCACAGTACTCCTGCTAGGGGCTCCTCCACTTTACCAAAGTATTTCGCCTGTAGAAGAGGCATTTGGCTACCTTAAGAGAGTCATAGATACTCCTGTCAGTTGCTCCCCGTTTTACCAAAGTCACATTCTCAATCTTATTCTGGCCAGTTCACCTGAAGCGATACGCCATTATCAGTCAACCTAAAGAATATCACAGTACTCCTGCCGGGAGCTTCTCGAGTTTGCCGATGTATATCGCCTGTTGACGAGGCATTTGGATACCTTAAGAGAGTCATAGTTACCCCTTGCTGTTGCTCCCCATTTTACAACAGGCACATCTACAAGCTTTCTCTGGCCAATTCTCCTGAAGCGATACGCTAATATCTGTTGACATAAAGACTTTCACAGTACTCCTGCCGGGAGCTTTTCGACTTTGCCGATGTATTTCGCCTATTGACGAGGCGTTTGGCTACCTTAAGAGAGTCATAGTTACTCCTTCCAGTGTCTCTCCGTTAAACCACAGTCACAACTACCATTTTCCTCTGCCCCTTTCACCAGACGCGATACGCCATTATTTGTCGACATTATGACTTTCACAGTACTCCTGCTAGGGGCTCCTCCAGTTTACCAATGTATTTCACCTGTTGACGAGGCATTTGGCTACCTTAAGAGAGTCATACTTACTCCTGTCAGTTGCTCCCCGTTTTACCAAAGTCACTTTCTCAATCTTATTCTGGCCAGTTCACCTGAAGCGATACGCCATTATCAGTCAACCTAAAGAATATCGCAGTACTCCTGCCGGGAGCTTCTCGAGTTTGCCGATGTATTTCGCCTGTTGACGAGGCATTTGGATACCTTAAGAGAGTCATAGTTACCCCTTGCTGTTGTTCCCCATTTTACAACAGGCACATCTACAAGCTTTCTCTGGCCAATTCTCCTGAAGCGATACGCTAATATCTGTTGACATAAAGACTTTCACAGTACTCCTGCCGGGAGCTTTTCGACTTTGCCGATGTATTTCGCCTATTGACGAGGCGTTTGGCTACCTTAAGAGAGTCATAGTTACTCCTTCCAGTGTCTCTTCGTTAAACCACAGTCACATCTACCATTTTCCTCTGCCCCTTTCACCAGACGCGATACGCCATTATTTGTCGACATTATGACTTTCACAGTACTCCTGCTAGGGGCTCCTCCAGTTTACCAATGTATTTCACCTGTTGACGAGGCATTTGGCTACCTTAAGAGAGTCATACTTACTCCTGTCAGTTGCTCCCCGTTTTACCACAGTCACATTTTCAATCTTATTCTGGCCAGTTCACCTGAAGCGATACGCCATTATCAGTCAACCTAAAGAATTTCACAGTACTCCTGCCGGGAGCTTCTCGAGTATGTCGATGTATTTCGCGTGTTGACGAGGCATTTGGATGCCTTAAGAGAGTCATAGTTACTCCTTGCTGTTGCTCCCCATTTTACAACAGGCACATCTACAAGCTTACTGTGGCCAGTTCTCTTGAAGCGATACGCTAATATCTGTTGACATAAAGACTTTTACAGTACTCCTGCCGGGAGCTTCTCGACTTTGCCGATGTATTTCGCATATTGACGAGGCATTGGGCTACCTTAAGAGAGTCATAGTTACTCCTGCCAGTGTCTCTCCGTTAATCGACATTCACATAAGCAATTTTCCTCTGCCCCTTTCACCAGACGCGATACGATATTATTTATCGACATTATGACTTTCACAGTACTCCTGCTAGGGGCTCCTCCACTTTACCAAAGTATTTCGCCTGTAGAAGAGGCATTTGGCTACCTTAAGAGAGTCATAGATACTCCTGTCAGTTGCTCCACGTTTTACCAGTCACATTCTCAATCTTATTCTGGCCAGTTCACCTGAAGCGATACGCCATTATCAGTCAACCTAAAGAATATCACAGTACTCCTGCCGGGAGCTTCTCGAGTTTGCCGATGTATTTCGCCTGTTGACGAGGCATTTGGATACCTTAAGAGAGTCATAGTTACCCCTTGCTGTTGCTCCCCGTTTTACAACAGGCACATCTACAAACTTTCTCTGGCCAATTCTCCTGAAGCGATACGCTAATATCTGTTGACATAAAGACTTTCACAGTACTCCTGCCGGGAGCTTTTCGACTTTGCCGATGTATTTCGCCTATTGACGAGGCGTTTGGCTACCTTAAGAGAGTCATAGTTACTCGTTCCAGTGTCTCTTCGTTAAACCACAGTCACATCTACCATTTTCCTCTGCCCCTTTCACCAGACGCGATACGCCATTATTTGTCGACATTATGACTTTCACAGTACTCCTGCTAGGGGCTCCTCCAGTTTACCAATGTATTTCACCTGTTGACGAGGCATTTGGCTACCTTAAGAGAGTCATACTTACACCTGTCAGTTGCTCCCCGTTTTACCACAGTCACATTTTCAATCTTATTCTGGCCAGTTCACCTGAAGCGATACGCCATTATCAGTCAACCTAAAGAATTTCACAGTACTCCTGCCGGGAGCTTCTCGAGTATGTCGATGTATTTCGCGTGTTGACGAGGCATTTGGATGCCTTAAGAGAGTCATAGTTACTCCTTGCTGTTGCTCCCCATTTTACAAAAGGCACATCTACAAGCTTACTGTGGCCAGTTCTCTTGAAGCGATACGCTAATATCTGTTGACATAAAGACTTTTACAGTACTCCTGCTGGGAGCTTCTCGACTTTGCCGATGTATTTCGCATATTGACGAGGCATTGGGCTACCTTAAGAGAGTCATAGTTACTCCTGCCAGTGTCTCTCCGTTAATCCACATTCACATAAACAATTTTCCTCTGCCCCTTTCACCAGACGCGATACGATATTATTTATCGACATTATGACTTTCACAGTACTCCTGCTAGGGGCTCCTCCACTTTACCAAAGTATTTCGCCTGTAGAAGAGGCATTTGGCTACCTTAAGAGAGTCATAGATACTCCTGTCAGTTGCTCCCCGTTTTACCAAATTCACATTCTCAATCTTATTCTGGCCAGTTCACCTGAAGCGATACGCCATTATCAGTCAACCTAAAGAATATCACAGTACTCCTGCCGGGAGCTTCTCGAGTTTGCCGATGTATTTCGCCTGTTGACGAGGCATTTGGATACCTTAAGAGAGTCATAGTTACCCCTTGCTGTTGCTCCCCATTTTACAACAGGCACATCTACAAGCTTTCTCTGGCCAATTCTCCTGAAGCGATACGCTAATATCTGTTGACATAAAGACTTTCACAGTACTCCTGCCGGGAGCTTTTCGACTTTGCCGATGTATTTCGCCTATTGACGAGGCGTTTGGCTACCTTAAGAGAGTCATAGTTACTCCTTCCAGTGTCTCTTCGTTAAACCACAGTCACATCTACCATTTTCCTCTGCCCCTTTCACCAGACGCGATACGCCATTATTTGTCGACATTATGACTTTCACAGTACTCCTGCTAGGGGCTCCTCCAGTTTACCAATGTATTTCACCTGTTGACGAGGCATTTGGCTACCTTAAGAGAGTCATACTTACTCCTGTCAGTTGCTCCCCGTTTTACCAAAGTCACATTCTCAATCTTATTCTGGCCAGTTCACCTGAAGCGATACGCCATTATCAGTCAACCTAAAGAATATCACAGTACTCCTGCCGGGAGCTTCTCGAGTTTGCCGATGTATTTCGCCTGTTGACGAGGCATTTGGATACCTTAAGAGAGTCATAGTTACCCCTTGCTGTTGCTCCCCATTTTACAACAGGCACATCTACAAGCTTTCTCTGGCCAATTCTCCTGAAGCGATACGCTAATATCTGTTGACATAAAGACTTTCACAGTACTCCTGCCGGGAGCTTTTCGACTTTGCCGATGTATTTCGCCTATTGACGAGGCGTTTGGCTACCTTAAGAAAGTCATAGTTACTCCTTCCAGTGTCTCTTCGTTAAACCACAGTCACATCTACCATTTTCCTCTGCCCCTTTCACCAGACGCGATACGCCATTATTTGTCGACATTATGACTTTCACAGTACTCCTGCTAGGGGCTCCTCCAGTTTACCAATGTATTTCACCTGTTGACGAGGCATTTGGCTACCTTAAGAGAGTCATACTTACTCCTGTCAGTTGCTCCCCGTTTTACCAAAGTCACATTCTCAATCTTATTCTGGCCAGTTCACCTGAAGCGATACGCCATTATCAGTCAACCTAAAGAATATCACATTACTCCTGCCGGGAGCTTCTCGAGTTTGCCGATGTATTTCGCCTGTTGACGAGGCATTTGGATACCTTAAGAGAGTCATAGTTACCCCTTGCTGTTGCTCCCCATTTTACAACAGGCACATCTACAAGCTTTCTCTGGCCAATTCTCCTGAAGCGATACGCTAATATCTGTTGACATAAAGACTTTCACAGTACTCCTGCCGGGAGCTTTTCGACTTTGCCGATGTATTTCGCCTATTGACGAGGCGTTTGTCTACCTTAAGAGAGTCATAGTTACTCCTTCCAGTGTCTCTTCGTTAAACCACAGTCACATCTACCATTTTCCTCTGCCCCTTTCACCAGACGCGATACGCCATTATTTGTCGACATTATGACTTTCACAGTACTCCTGTTAGGGGCTCCTCCAGTTTACCAATGTATTTCACCTGTTGACGAGGCATTTGGCTACCTTAAGAGAGTCATACTTACTCCTGTCAGTTGCTCCCCGTTTTACCACAGTCACATTTTCAATCTTATTCTGGCCAGTTCACCTGAAGCGATACGCCATTATCAGTCAACCTAAAGAATTTCACAGTACTCCTGCCGGGAGCTTCTCGAGTATGTCGATGTATTTCGCGTGTTGACGAGGCATTTGGATGCCTTAAGAGAGTCATAGTTACTCCTTGCTGTTGCTCCCCAATTTACAACAGGCACATCTACAAGCTTACTGTGGCCAATTCTCTTGAAGCGATACGCTAATATCTGTTGACATAAAGACTTTCACAGTACTCCTGCCGGGAGCTTCTCGACTTTGCCGATGTATTTCGCATATTGACGAGGCGTTTGGCTACCTTAAGAGAGTCATAGTTACTCCTGCCAGTGTCTCTCCGTTAATCCACATTCACATAAACAATTTTCCTCTGCCCCTTTCACCAGACGCGATACGATATTATTTATCGACATTATGACTTTCACAGTACTCCTGCTAGGGGCTCCTCCACTTTACCAAAGTATTTCGCCTGTAGAAGAGGCATTTGGCTACCTTATGAGAGTCATAGATACTCCTGTCAGTTGCTCCCCGTTTTACCAAAGTCACATTCTCAATCTTATTCTGGCCAGTTCACCTGAAGCGATACGCCATTATCAGTCAACCTAAAGAATTTCACAGTACTCCTGCCGGGAGCTTCTCGAGTTTGCCGATGTATTTCGCCTGTTGACGAGGCATTTGGATACCTTAAGAGAGTCATAGTTACCCCTTGCTGTTGCTCCCCATTTTACAACAGGCACATCTACAAGCTTACTGTGGCCAATTCTCCTGAAGCGATACGCTAATATCTGTTGACATAAAGACTTTCACAGTACTCCTGTCGGGAGCTTCTCGACTTTGCCGATGTATTTCGCATATTGACGAGGCATTGGGCTACCTTAAGAGAGTCATAGTTACTCCTGCCAGTGTCTCTCCGTTAAACCACATTCACATATACAATTTTCCTCTGCCCCTTTCACCAGACGCGATACGCCATTATTTGTCGACCTTATGACTTTCACAGTACTCCTGCTAGGGGCTCCTCCAGTTTACCAAAGTATTTCGCCTGTAGAAGAGGCATTTGGCTACCTTAAGAGAGTCATAGTTACTCCTGTCAGTTGCTCCCCGTTTTACCAAAGTCACATTCTCAATCTTATTCTGGCCAGTTCACCTGAAGCGATACGCCATTATCAGTCACCCTAAAGAATATCACAGTACTCCTGCCGGGAGCTTCTCGAGTTTGCCGATGTATTTCACCTGTTGACGAGGCATTTGGATACCTTAAGAGAGTCATAGTTACCCCTTGCTGTTGCTCCCCATTTTACAACAGGCACATCTACAAGCTTACTCTGGCCAATTCTCCTGAAGCGATACGCTAATATCTGTTGACATAAAGACTTTCACAGTACTCCTGCCGGGAGCTTCTCGACTTTACTGATGTATTTCGCCTATTGACGAGGCATTTGGCTACCTTAAGAGAGTCATAGTTACTCCTGCCAGTGTCTCTCCGTTAAACCACAGTCACATCCACCATTTTCCTCTGCCCCTTTCACCAGACGCGATACGCCATTATTTGTCAACATTATGACTTTCACAGTACTCCTGCTAGGGGCTCCTCCAGTTTACCGATGTATATCGCCTGTTGACGAGGCATTTGGCTACCTTAAGAGAGTCATAGTTACTCCTGCCAGTGTCTCTCCGTTAAACCACAGTCACATCTACCATTTTCCTCTGCCCCTTTCACCAGACGCGATACGATATTGTTTATCGACATTATGACTTTCACAGTACTCCTGCTAGGGGCTCCTACATTTTACCAAAGTATTTCGCCTGTTGACGAGGCATTTGGCTACCTTAAGAGAGTCATACTAACTCCTGTCAGTTGCTCCCAGTTTTACCACAGTCACATTTTCAATCTTATTCTGGCCAGTTCACCCGAAGCGATAAGCCATTGTCAGTCAACCTAAAGACTTTCACAGTACTCCTGCCGGGAGCTTCTCGAGTTTGCCGATGTATTTCGCCTGTTGACGAGGCATTTGGATACCTTAAGAGAGTCATAGTTTCACCTTGCTGTTGCTCCCCATTTTACAACAGGCACATCTACAAGCTTACTCTGGCCAATTCTCCTGAAGCGATACGCTAATGTCTGTTGACATAAAGACTTTCACAGTACTCTTGCCGGGAGCTTCTCGACTTTGCCGATGTATTTCGCCTATTGACGAGGCGTTTGGCTACCTTAAGAGAGTCATAGTTACTCCTTCCAGTGTCTCTCCGTTAATCCACAGTCACATCTACCATTTTCCTCTGCCCCTTTCACCAGACGCGATATGCCATTATTTGTCGACATTATGACTTTCACAGTACTCCTGCTAGGGGTTCCTCCAGTTTACCAATGTATTTCACCTGTTGACGAGGCATTTGGCTACCTTAAGAGAGTCATACTTACTCCTGTCAGTTGCTCCCCGTTTTACCACAGTCACATTTTCAATCTTATTCTGGCCAGTTCACCTGAAGCGATACGCTATTATCAGTCAACCTAAAGAATTTCACAGTACTCCTGCCGGGAGCTTCTCGAGCATGCCGATGTATTTCGCGTGTTGACGAGGCATTTGGATGCCTTAAGAGAGTCATAGTTACTCCTTGCTGTTGCTCCCCATTTTACAACAGGCACATCTGCAAGCTTACTCTGGCCAGTTCTCTTGAAGCGATACGCTAATATCTGTTGACATAAAGACTTTCACAGTACTCCTGCCGGGAGCTTCTCGACTTTGCCGATGTATTTCGCATATTGACGAGGCATTGGGCTAAATTAAGAGAGTCATAGTTACTCCTGCCAGTGTCTCTCCGTTAAACCACATTCACATATACAATTTTCCTCTGCCCCTTTCACCAGACGCGATACGCCATTATTTGTCGACATTATGACTTTCACAGTACTCCTGCTAGGGGCTCCTCCAGTTTACCAATGTATTTCACCTGTTGACGAGGCATTTGGCTACCTTAAGAGAGTCATACTTACTCCTGTCAGTTGCTCCCCGTTTTACCACAGTCACATTTTCAATCTTATTCTGGCCAGTTCACCTGAAGCGATACGCCATTAACAGTCAGCCTAAAGAATTTCACAGTACTCCTGCCGGGAGCTTCTCGAGTTTGCCGATGTATTTCGCCTGTTGACGAGGCATTTGGTTACCTTAAGAGAGTCATAGTTACCCTTTGCTGTTGCTCCCCATTTTACAACAGGCACATCTACAAGCTTACTCTGGCCAATTCTCCTGAAGCGATACGCTAATATCTGTTGACATAAAGACTTTCACAGTACTCCTGCCGGGAGCTTCTCGACTTTACTGATGTATTTCGCCTATTGACGAGGCATTTGGCTACCTTAAGAGAGTCATAGTTACTCCTGCCAGTGTCTCTCCGTTAAACCACAGTCACATCCACCATTTTCCTCTGCCCCTTTCACCAGACGCGATACGCCATTATTTGTCAACATTATGACTTTCACAGTACTCCTGCTAGGGGCTCCTCCAGTTTACCGATGTATATCGCCTGTTGACGAGGCATTTGGCTACCTTAAGAGAGTCATAGTTACTCCTGCCAGTGTCTCTCCGTTAAACCACAGTCACATCTACCATTTTCCTCTGCCCCTTTCACCAGACGCGATACGATATTGTTTATCGACATTATGACTTTCACAGTACTCCTGCTAGGGGCTCCTACATTTTACCAAAGTATTTCGCCTGTTGACGAGGCATTTGGCTACCTTAAGAGAGTCATACTAACTCCTGTCAGTTGCTCCCAGTTTTACCACAGTCACATTTTCAATCTTATTCTGGCCAGTTCACCCGAAGCGATAAGCCATTGTCAGTCAACCTAAAGACTTTCACAGTACTCCTGCCGGGAGCTTCTCGAGTTTGCCGATGTATTTCGCCTGTTGACGAGGCATTTGGATACCTTAAGAGAGTCATAGTTTCACCTTGCTGTTGCTCCCCATTTTACAACAGGCACATCTACAAGCTTACTCTGGCCAATTCTCCTGAAGCGATACGCTAATGTCTGTTGACATAAAGACTTTCACAGTACTCTTGCCGGGAGCTTCTCGACTTTGCCGATGTATTTCGCCTATTGACGAGGCGTTTGGCTACCTTAAGAGAGTCATAGTTACTCCATCCAGTGTCCCTCCGTTAAACCACAGTCACATCTACCATTTTCCTCCGCCCCTTTCATCAGACGCGATACGCCATTATTTGTCGACATTATGACTTTCACAGTACTCCTGCTAGGGGCTCCTCCAGTTTACCAATGTATTTCACCTGTTGACGAGGCATTTGGCTACCTTAAGAGAGTCATACTTACTCCTGTCAGTTGCTCCCCGTTTTACCACAGTCACATTTTCAATCTTATTCTGGCCAGTTCACCTGAAGCGATACGCTATTATCAGTCAACCTAAAGAATTTCACAGTACTCCTGCCGGGAGCTTCTGGAGCATGCCGATGTATTTCGCGTGTTGACGAGGCATTTGGATGCCTTAAGAGAGTCATAGTTACTCCTTGCTGTTGCTCCCCATTTTACAACAGGCACATCTGCAAGCTTACTCTGGCCAGTTCTCTTGAAGCGATACGCTAATATCTGTTGACATAAAGACTTTCACAGTACTCCTGCCGGGAGCTTCTCGACTTTGCCGATGTATTTCGCATATTGACGAGGCATTGGGCTACCTTAAGAGAGTCATAGTTACTCCTGCCAGTGTCTCTCCGTTAAACCACATTCACATATACAATTTTCCTCTGCCCCTTTCACCAGACGCGATACGCCATTATTTGTCGACCTTATGACTTTCACAGTACTCCTGCTAGGGGCTCCTCCAGTTTACCAAAGTATTTCGCCTGTAGAAGAGGCATTTGGCTACCTTAAGAGAGTCATAGTTACTCCTGTCAGTTGCTCCCCGTTTTACCAAAGTCACATTCTCAATCTTATTCTGGCCAGTTCACCTGAAGCGATACGCCATTATCAGTCAACCTAAAGAATATCACAGTACTCCTGCCGGGAGCTTCTCGAGTTTGCCGATGTATTTCGCCTGTTGACGAGGCATTTGGATACCTTAAGAGAGTCATAGTTACCCCTTGCTGTTGCTCCCCATTTTACAACAGGCACATCTACAAGCTTACTCTGGCCAATTCTCCTGAAGCGATACGCTAATGTCTGTTGACATAAAGACTTTCACAGTACTCCTGCCGGGAGCTTCTCGACTTTGCCGATGTATTTCGCCTATTGACGAGGCGTTTGGCTACCTTAAGAGGGTCATAGTTACTCCTTCCAGTGTCTCTCCGTTAAACCACAGTCACATCTACCATTTTCCTCTGCCCCTTTCACCAGACGCGATATGCCATTATTTGTCGACATTATGACTTTCACAGTATTCCTGCTAGGGTTGGTTGGTTGGTTTGGGGAAGGAGACCAGACAGCGTGGTCATCGGTCTCATCGGATTAGGGAAGGATGGGGAAGGAAGTCGGCCGTGCCCTTTCAGAGGAACCATCCCGGCATTTGCCTGGAGTGATTTAGGAAAATCACTCCTGCTAGGGGTTCCTCCAGTTTACCAATGTATTTCACCTGTTGACGAGGCATTTGGCTACCTTAAGAGAGTCATACTTACTCCTGTCAGTTGCTCCCCGTTTTACCACAGTCACATTTTCAATCTTATTCTGGCCAGTTCACCTGAAGCGATACGCCATTAACAGTCAACCTAAAGAATTTCACAGTACTCCTGCCGGGAGCTTCTCGAGTTTGCCGATGTATTTCGCCTGTTGACGAGGCATTTGGTTACCTTAAGAGAGTCATAGTTACCCTTTGCTGTTGCTCCCCATTTTACAACAGGCACATCTACAAGCTTACTCTGGCCAATTCTCCTGAAGCGATACGCTAATATCTGTTGACATAAAGACTTTCACAGTACTCCTGCCGGGAGCTTCTCGACTTTACTGATGTATTTCGCCTATTGACGAGGCATGTGGCTACCTTAAGAGAGTCATTGTTACTCCTGCCAGTGTCTCTCCGTTAAACCACAGTCACATCTACCATTTTCCTCTGCCCCTTTCACCAGACGCGATACGCCATTATTTGTCGACATTATGACTTTCACAGTACTCCTGCTATGGGCTCCTCCAGTTTACCAAAGTATTTCGCCTGTAGAAGAGGCATTTGGCTACCTTAAGAGAGTCATAGTTACTCCTGTCAGTTGCTCCCCGTTTTACCAAAGTTACATTCTCAATCTTATTCTGGCCAGTTCACCTGAAGCGATACGCCATTAACAGTCAACCTAAAGAATTTCACAGTACTCCTGCCGGGAGCTTCTCGAGTTTGCCGATGTATTTCGCCTGTTGACGAGGCATTTGGTTACCTTAAGAGAGTCATAGTTACCCTTTGCTGTTGCTCCCCATTTTACAACAGGCACATCTACAAGCTTACTCTGGCCAATTCTCCTGAAGCGATACGCTAATATCTGTTGACATAAAGACTTTCACAGTACTCCTGCCGGGAGCTTCTCGACTTTACTGATGTATTTCGCCTATTGACGAGGCATTTGGCTACCTTAAGAGAGTCATAGTTACTCCTGCCAGTGTCTCTCCGTTAAACCACAGTCACATCTACCATTTTCCTCTGCCCCTATCACCAGACGCGATACGCCATTATTTGTCGACATTATGACTTTCACAGTACTCCTGCTAGGGGCTCCTCCAGTTTACCAATGTATTTCGCCTGTTGACGAGGCATTTGGCTACCTTAAGAGAGTCATACTTACTCCCGTCAGTTGCTCAAAGTTTTACCACAGTCACATTTTCTATCTTATTCTGGCTAGTTCACCCGAAGCGATACGCCATTATCAGTCAACCTAAAGAATTTCACAGTACTCCTGCCGGGAGCTTCTCGAGTTTGCCGATGTATTTCGCCTGTTGACGAGGCATTTGGTTACCTTAAGAGAGTCATAGTTACCCTTTGCTGTTGCTCCCCATTTTACAACAGGCACATCTACAAGCTTACTCTGGCCAATTCTCCTGAAGCGATACGCTAATATCTGTTGACATAAAGACTTTCACAGTACTCCTGCCGGGAGCTTCTCGACTTTACTGATGTATTTCGCCTATTGACGAGGCATTTGGCTACCTTAAGAGAGTCATAGTTACTCCTGCCAGTGTCTCTCCGTTAAACCACAGTCACATCTACCATCTTCCTCTGCCCCTTTCACCAGACGCGATACGCCATTATTTGTCGACATTATGACTTTCACAGTACTCCTGCTAGGGGCTCCTCCAGTTTACCAATGTATTTCGCCTGTTGACGAGGCATTTGACTACCTTAAGAGAGTCATACTTACTCCCGTCAGTTGCTCAAAGTTTTACCACAGTCACATTTTCTATCTTATTCTGGCTAGTTCACCCGAAGCGATACGCCATTATCAGTCAACCTAAAGAATTTCACAGTACTCCTGCCGGGAGCTTCTCGAGTTTGCCGATGCATTTCGCCTGTTGACGAGGCATTTGGATACCTTAAGAGAGTCATAGTTTCACCTTGCTGTTGCTCCCCATTTTACAACAGGCACATCTACAAGCTTACTCTGGCCAATTCTCCTGAAGCGATACGCTAATATCTGTTGACGTAAAGACTTTCACAGTACTCTTGCCGGGAGGTTTTCGACTTTGCCGATGTATTTCGCCTATTGACGAGGCGTTTGGCTACCTTAAGAGAGTCATAGTTACTCCTTCCAGTGTCTCTTTGTTAGACCACAGTCACATCTACCATTTTCCTCTGCCCCTTTCACCAGACGCGATACGCCATTATTTGTCGACATTATGACTTTCACAGTACTCCTGCTAGGGGCTCCTCCAGTTTACCAATGTATTTCACCTGTTGACGAGGCATTTGGCTACCTTAAGAGAGTCATAGTTACTCCTGTCAGTTGCTCCCCGTTTTACCACAGTCACATTTTCAATCTTATTCTGGCCAGTTCACCTGAAGCGATACGCCATTATCAGTCAACCTAAAGAATTTCACAGTGCTCCTGCCGTGAGCTTCTCGAGTATGTCGATGTATTTCGCGTGTTGACGAGGCATTTGGATGCCTTAAGAGAGTCATAGTTACTCCTTGCTGTTGCTCCCCATTTTACAACAGGCACATCTACAAGCTTACTGTGGCCAGTTCTCTTGAAGCGATACGCTAATATCTGTTGACATAAAGACTTTTACAGTACTCCTGCCGGGAGCTTCTCGACTTTGCCGATGTATTTCGCATATTGACGAGGCATTGGGCTACCTTAAGAGAGTCATAGTTACTCCTGCCAGTGTCTCTCCGTTAATCCACATTCACATAAACAATTTTCCTCTGCCCCCTTCACCAGACGCGATACGATATTATTTATCGACATTATGACTTTCACAGTACTCCTGCTAGGGGCTCCTCCACTTTACCAAAGTATTTCGCCTGTAGAAGAGGCATTTGGCTACCTTAAGAGAGTCATAGATACTCCTGTCAGTTGCTCCCCGTTTTACCAAAGTCACATTCTCAATCTTATTCTGGCCAGTTCACCTGAAGCGATACGCCATTATCAGTCAACCTAAAGAATATCACAGTACTCCTGCCGGGAGCTTCTCGAGTTTGCCGATGTATTTCGCCTGTTGACGAGGCATTTGGATACCTTAAGAGAGTCATAGTTACCCCTTGCTGTTGCTCCCCATTTTACAACAGGCACATCTACAAGTTTTCTCTAGCCAATTCTCCTGAAGCGATACGCAAATATCTGTTAACATAAAGACTTTCACAGTACTCCTGCCGGGAGCTTTTCGACTTTGCCGATGTATTTCGCCTATTGACGAGGCGTTTGGCTACCTTAAGAGAGGCATAGTTACTCCTTCCAGTGTCTCTCCGTTAAACCACAGTCACATCTACCATTTTCCTCTGCCCCTTTCACCAGACGCGATACGCCATTATTTGTCGACATTATGACTTTCACAGTACTCCTGCTAGGGGCTCCTCCAGTTTACCAATGTATTTCACCTGTTGACGAGGCATTTGGCTACCTTAAGAGAGTCATACTTACTCCTGTCAGTTGCTCCCCGTTTTACCACAGTCACATTTTCAATCCTATTCTGGCCAGTTCACCTGAAGCGATACGCCATTATCAGTCTACCTAAAGAATTTCACAGTACTCCTGCCGGGAGCTTCTCGAGTATGCCGATGTATTTCGCGTGTTGACGAGGCATTTGGATGCCTTAAGAGAGTCATAGTTAGCCCTTGCTGTTGCTCCCCATTTTACAACAGGCATATCTACAAGCTTACTCTGGCCAGTTCTCTTGAAGCGATACGCTAATATCTGTTGACATAAAGACTTTCACAGTACTCCTGCCGGGGGCTTCTCGACTTTACTGATGTATTTCGCCTATTGACGAGGCATTTGGCTACCTTAAGAGAGTCATAGTTACTCCTGCCAGTGTCTCTCCGTTAAACCACAGTCACATCTACCATTTTCCTCTGCCCCTTTCACCAGACGCGATACGCCATTATTTGTCGACATTATGACTTTCACAGTACTCCTGCTAGGGGCTCCTCCAGTTTACCAATGTATTTCGCCTGTTGACGAGGCATTTGGCTACCTTAAGAGAGTCATACTTACTCCCGTCAGTTGCTCAAAGTTTTACCACAGTCACATTTTCTATCTTATTCTGGCTTGTTCACCCGAAGCGATACGCCATTATCAGTCAACCTAAAGAATTTCACAGTACTCCTGCCGGGAGCTTCTCGAGTTTGCCGATGCATTTCGCCTGTTGACGAGGCATTTGGATACCTTAAGAGAGTCATAGTTTCACCTTGCTGTTGCTCCCCATTTTACAACAGGCACATCTACAAGCTTATTCTGGCCAATTCTCCTGAAGCGATACGCTAATATCTGTTGACATAAAGACTTTCACAGTACTCCTGCCGGGAGCTTTTCGACTTTGCCGATGTATTTCGCCTATTGACGAGGCGTTTGGCTACCTTAAGAGAGTCATAGTTACTCCTCCCAGTGTCTCTTCGTTAAACCACAGTCACATCTACCATTTTCCTCTGCCCCTTTCACCAGACGCGATACGCCAATATTTGTCGACATTATGACTTTCACAGTACTCCTGCTAGGGGCTCCTCCAGTTTACCAATGTATTACACCTGTTGACGAGGCATTTGGCTACCTTAAGAGAGTCATACTTACTCCTGTCAGTTGCTCCCCGTTTTACCACAGTCACATTTTCAATCTTATTCTGGCCAGTTCACCTGAAGCGATACGCCATTATCAGTCAACCTAAAGAATTTCACAGTACTCCTGCCGGGAGCTTCTCGAGTATGTCGACGTATTTCGCGTGTTGACGAGGCATTTGGATGCCTTAAGAGAGTCATAGTTACTCCTTGCTGTTGCTCCCCATTTTCCAACAGGCACATCTACAAGCTTACTGTGGCCAGTTCTCTTGAAGCGATACGCTAATATCTGTTGACATAAGGACTTTTACAGTACTCCTGCCGGGAGCTTCTCGACTTTGACGATGTATTTCGCATATTGACGAGGCATTGGGCTACCTTAAGAGAGTCATAGTTACTCCTGCCAGTGTCTCTCCGTTAATCCACATTCACATAAACAATTTTCCTCTGCCCCTTTCACCAGACGCGATACGATATGATTTATCGACATTATGACTTTCACAGTACTCCTGCTAGGGGCTCCTCCAGTTTACCAAAGTATTTCGCCTGTAGAAGAGGCATTTGGCTACCTTAAGAGAGTCATAGTTACTCCTGTCAGTTGCTCCCCGTTTTACCAAAGTCACATTCTCAATCTTATTCTGGCCAGTTCACCTGAAGCGATACGCCATTATCAGTCAACCTAAAGAATATCACAGTACTCCTGCCGGGAGCTTCTCGAGTTTGCCGATGTATTTCGCCTGTTGACGAGGCATTTGGATACCTTAAGAGAGTCATAGTTACCCCTTGCTGTTTCTCCCCATTTTACAACAGGCACATCTACAAGCTTACTCTGGCCAATTCTCCTGAA
The DNA here is from genome assembly GCF_021461395.2 of Schistocerca americana. Taxonomy (NCBI): domain Eukaryota; kingdom Metazoa; phylum Arthropoda; class Insecta; order Orthoptera; family Acrididae; genus Schistocerca; species Schistocerca americana. The sequence goes on from NC_060130.1 coordinate 60,795,735, forward strand.
GCGATACGCTAATGTCTGTTGACATAAAGACTTTCACAGTACTCCTGCCGGGAGCTTCTCGACTTTGCCGATGTATTTCGCATATTGACGAGGCATTGGGCTACCTTAAGAGAGTCATAGTTACTCCTGCCAGTGTCTCTCCGTTAATCCACATTCACATAAACAATTTTCCTCTGCCCCCTTCACCAGACGCGATACGATATTATTTATCGACATTATGACTTTCACAGTACTCCTGCTAGGGGCTCCTCCAGTTTACCAAAGTATTTCGCCTGTAGAAGAGGCATTTGGCTACCTTAAGAGAGTCATAGATACTCCTGTCAGTTGCTCCCCGTTTTACCAAAGTCACATTCTCAATCTTATTCTGGCCAGTTCACCTGAAGCGATACGCCATTATCAGTCAACCTAAAGAATTTCACAGTACTCCTGCCGGGAGCTTCTCGAGTATGCCGATGTATTTCGCGTGTTGACGAGGCATTTGGATGCCTTAAGAGAGTCATAGTTAGCCCTTGCGGTTGCTCCCCATTTTACAACAGGCATATCTACAAGCTTACTCTGGCCAGTTCTCTTGAAGCGATACGCTAATATCTGTTGACATAAAGACTTTCACAGTACTCCTGCCGGGAGCTTCTCGACTTTACTGATGTATTTCGCCTATTGACGAGGCATTTTTCTACCTTAAGAGAGTCATAGTTACTCCTGCCAGTGTCTCTCCGTTAAACAACAGTCACATCTACCATTTTCCTCGGCCCCTTTCACCAGACGCGATACGCCATTATTTGTCGACATTATGACTTTCACAGTACTCCTGCTAGGGGCTCCTCCAGTTTACCAATGTATTTCGCCTGTTGACGAGGCATTTGGCTACCTTAAGAGAGTCATACTTACTCCCGTCAGTTGCTCAAAGTTTTACCACAGTCACATTTTCTATCTTATTCTGGCTAGTTCACCCGAAGCGATACGCCATTATCAGTCAACCTAAAGAATTTCACAGTACTCCTGCCGGGAGCTTCTCGAGTTTGCCGATGCATTTCGCCTGTTGACGAGGCATTTGGATACCTTAAGAGAGTCATAGTTTCACCTTGCTGTTGCTCCCCATTTTACAACAGGCACATCTACAAGCTTACTCTGGCCAATTCTCCTGAAGCGATACCCTAATATCTGTTGACATAAAGACTTTCACAGTACTCCTGCCGGGAGCTTTTCGACTTTGCCGATGTATTTCGCCTATTGACGAGGCGTTTGGCTACCTTAAGAGAGTCATAGTTACTCCTTCCAGTGTCTCTTCGTTAAACCACAGTCACATCTACCATTTTCCTCTGCCCCTTTCACCAGACGCGATACGCCATTATTTGTCGACATTATGACTTTCACAGTACTCCTGCTAGGGGCTCCTCCAGTTTACCAATGTATTTCACCTGTTGACGAGGCATTTGGCTACCTTAAGAGAGTCATACTTACTCCTGTCAGTTGCTCCCCGTTTTACCACAGTCACATTTTCAATCTTATTCTGGCCAGTTCACCTGAAGCGATACGCCATTATCAGTCAACCTAAAGAATTTCACAGTACTCCTGCCGGGAGCTTCTCGAGTATTTCGATGTATTTCGCGTGTTGACGAGGCATTTGGATGCCTTAAGAGAGTCATAGTTACTCCTTGCTGTTGCTCCCCATTTTACAACAGGCACATCTACAAGCTTACTGTGGCCAGTTCTCTTGAAGCGATACGCTAATATCTGTTGACATAAAGACTTTTACAGTACTCCTGCCGGGAGCTTCTCGACTTTGCCGATGTATTTCGCATATTGACGAGGCATTGGGCTACCTTAAGAGAGTCATAGTTACTCCTGCCAGTGTCTCTCCGTTAATCCACATTCACATAAACAATTTTCCTCTGCCCCTTTCACCAGACGCGATACGATATTATTTATCGACATTATGAATTTCACAGTACTCCTGCTAGGGGCTCCTCCAGTTTACCAAAGTATTTCGCCTGTAGAAGAGGCATTTGGCTACCTTAAGAGAGTCATAGTTACTCCTGTCAGTTGCTCCCCGTTTTACCAAAGTCACATTCTCAATCTTATTCTAGCCAGTTCACCTGAAGCGATACGCCATTATCAGTCAACCTAAAGAATATCACAGTACTCCTGCCGGGAGCTTCTCGAGTTTGCCGATGTATTTCGCCTGTTGACGAGGCATTTGGATACCTTAAGAGAGTCATAGTTAGCCCTTGCTGTTGCTCCCCATTTTACAACAGGCATATCTACAAGCTTACTCTGGCCAGTTCTCTTGAAGCGATACGCTAATATCTGTTGACATAAAGACTTTCACAGTACTCCTGCCGGGAGCTTCTCGACTTTACTGATGTATTTCGCCTATTGACGAGGCATTTGGCTACCTTAAGAGAGTCATAGTTACTCCTGCCAGTGTCTCTCCGTTAAACCACAGTCACATCTACCATTTTCCTCTGCCCCTTTCACCAGACGCGATACGCCATTATTTGTCGACATTATGACTTTCACAGTACTCCTGCTAGGGGCTCCTCCAGTTTACCAATGTATTTCGCCTGTTGACGAGGCATTTGGCTACCTTAAGAGAGTCATACTTACTCCCGTCAGTTGCTCAAAGTTTTACCACAGTCACATTTTCTATCTTATTCTGGCTAGTTCACCCGAAGCGATACGCCATTATCAGTCAACCTAAAGAATTTCACAGTACTCCTGCCGGGAGCTTCTCGAGTTTGCCGATGCATTTCGCCTGTTGACGAGGCATTTGGATACCTTAAGAGAGTCATAGTTTCACCTTGCTGTTGCTCCCCATTTTACAACAGGCACATCCACAAGCTTACTCTGGCCAATTCTCCTGAAGCGATACGCTAATATCTGTTGACATAAAGACTTTCACAGTACTCCTGCCAGGAGCTTTTCGACTTTGCCGATGTATTTCGCCTATTGACGAGGCGTTTGGCTACCTTAAGAGAGTCATAGTTACTCCTTCCAGTGTCTCTTCGTTAAACCACAGTCACATCTACCATTTTCCTCTGCCCCTTTCACCAGACGCGATACGCCATTATTTGTCGACATTATGACTTTCACAGTACTCCTGCTAGGGGCTCCTCCAGTTTACCAATGTATTTCACCTGTTAACGAGGCATTTGGCTACCTTAAGAGAGTCATACTTACTCCTGTCAGTTGCTCCCCGTTTTACCACAGTCACATTTTCAATCTTATTCTGGCCAGTTCACCTGAAGCGATACGCCATTGTCAGTCAACCTAAAGAATTTCACAGTACTCCTGCCGGGAGCTTCTCGAGTATGTCGATGTATTTCGCGTGTTGACGAGGCATTTGGATGCCTTAAGAGAGTCATAGTTACTCCTTGCTGTTGCTCCCCATTTTACAACAGGCACATCTACAAGCTTACTGTGGCCAGTTCTCTTGAAGCGATACGCTAATATCTGTTGACATAAAGACTTTTACAGTACTCCTGCCGGGAGCTTCTCGACTTTGCCGATGTATTTCGCATATTGACGAGGCATTGGGCTACCTTAAGAGAGTCATAGTTACTCCTGCCAGTGTCTCTCCGTTAATCCACATTCACATAAACAATTTTCCTCTGCCCCTTTCACCAGACGCGATACGATATTATTTATCGACATTATGACTTCACAGTACTCCTGCTAGGGGCTCCTCCAGTTTACCAAAGTATTTCGCCTGTAGAAGAGGCATTTGGCTACCTTAAGAGAGTCATAGTTACTCCTGTCAGTTGCTCCCCGTTTTACCAAAGTCACATTCTCAATCTTATTCTGGCCAGTTCACCTGAAGCGATACGCCATTATCAGTCAACCTAAAGAATATCACAGTACTCCTGCCGGGAGCTTCTCGAGTTTGCCGATGTATTTCGCCTGTTGACGAGGCATTTGGATACCTTAAGAGAGTCATAGTTACCCCTTGCTGTTGCTCCCCATTTTACAACAGGCACATCTACAAGCTTACTCTGGCCAATTCTGCTGAAGCGATACGCTAATGTCTGTTGACATAAAGACTTTCACAGTACTCCTGCCGGGAGCTTCTCGACTTTGCCGATGTATTTCGCCTATTGACTAGGCGTTTGGCTACCTTAAGAGATTCATAGTTACTCCTTCCAGTGTCTCTTCGTTAAACCACAGTCACATCTACCATTTTCCTCTGCCCCTTTCACCAGACGCGATACGCCATTATTTGTCGACATTATGACTTTCACAGTACTCCTGCTAGGGGCTCCTCCAGTTTACCAATGTATACTCCTGGAAATTGAAATAAGAACACGGTGAATTCATTGTCCCAGGAAGGGGAAACTTTATTGACACATTCCTGGGGTCAGATACATCACATGATCACACTGACAGAACCACAGGCACATAGACACAGGCAACAGAGCATGCACAATGTCGGCACTAGTACAGTGTATATCCACCTTTCCCAGCAATGCAGGCTGCTATTCTCCCATGGAGACGATCGTAGAGATGCTGGATGTAGTCCTGTGGAACGGCTTGCCATGCCATTTCCACCTGGCGCCTCAGTTGGACCAGCGTTCGTGCTGGACGTGCAGACCGCGTGAGACGACGCTTCATCCAGTCCCAAACATGCTCAATGGGGGACAGATCCGGAGATCTTGCTGGCCAGGGTAGTTGACTTACACCTTCTAGAGCACGTTGGGTGGCACGGGATACATGCGGACGTGCATTGTCCTGTTGGAATAGCAAGTTCCCTTGCCGGTCTAGGAATGGTAGAACGATGGGTTCGATGACGGTTTGGATGTACCGTGCACTATTCAGTGCCCCTCGACGATCACCAGTGGTGTACGGCCAGTGTAGGAGATCGCTCCCCACACCATGATGCCGGGTGTTGGCCCTGTGTGCCTCGGTCGTATGCAGTCCTGATTGTGGCGCTCACCTGCACGGCGCCAAACACGCATACGACCATCATTGGCACCAAGGCAGAAGCGACTCTCATCGCTGAAGACGACACGTCTCCATTCGTCCCTCCATTCACGCCTGTCGCGACACCACTGGAGGCGGGCTGCACGATGTTGGGGCGTGAGCGGAAGACGGCCTAACGGTGTGCGGGACCGTAGCCCAGCTTCATGGAGAAGGTTGCGAATGGTCCTCGCCGATACCCCATGAGCAACAGTGTCCCTAATTTGCTGGGAAGTGGCGGTGCGGTCCCCTACGGCACTGCGTAGGATCCTACGGTCTTGGCGTGCATCCGTGCGTCGCTGCGGTCCGGTCCCAGGTCGACGGGCACGTGCACCTTCCGCCGACCACTGGCGACAACACCGATGTACTGTGGAGACCTCACGCCCCACGTGTTGGGCAATTCGGCGGTACGTCCACCCGGCCTCCCGCATGCCCACTATACGCCCTCGCTCAAAGTCCGTCAACTGCACATACGGTTCACGTCCACGCTGTAGCGGCATGCTACCAGTGTTAAAGACTGCGATGGAGCTCCGTATGCCATGGCAAACTGGCTGACACTGACGGCGGCGGTGCACAAATGCTGCGCAGCTAGCGCCATTCGACGACCAACACCGCGGTTCCTGGTGTGTCCGCTGTGCCGTGCGTGTGATCATTGCTTGTACAGCCCTCTCGCATTGTCCGGAGCAAGTATAATGGGTCTGACACACCGGTGTCAATGTGTTCTTTTTTCCATTTCCAGGAGTGTATTTCACCTGTTGACGAGGCATTTGGCTACCTTAAGAGAGTCATACTTACTCCTGTCAGTTGCTCCCCGTTTTACCACAGTCACATTTTCAATCTTATTCTGGCCAGTTCACCTGAAGCGATACGCCATTATCAGTCAACCTAAAGAATTTCACAGTGCTCCTGCCGGGAGCTTCTCGAGTATGTCGATGTATTTCGCGTGTTGACGAGGCATTTGGATGCCTTAAGAGAGTCATAGTTACTCCTTGCTGTTGCTCCCCATTTTACAACAGGCACATCTACAAGCTTACTGTGGCCAGTTCTCTTGAAGCGATACGCTAATATCTGTTGACATAAAGACTTTTACAGTACTCCTGCCGGGAGCTTCTCGACTTTGCCGATGTATTTCGCATATTGACGAGGCATTGGGCTACCTTAAGAGAGTCATAGTTACTCCTGCCAGTGTCTCTCCGTTAATCCACATTCACATGAACAATTTTCCTCTGCCCCCTTCACCAGACGCGATACGATATTATTTATCGACATTATGACTTTCACAGTACTCCTGCTAGGGGCTCCTCCAGTTTACCAAAGTATTTCGCCTGTAGAAGAGGCATTTGGCTACCTTAAGAGAGTCATAGTTACTCCTGTCAGTTGCTCCCCGTTTTACCAAAGTCACATTCTCAATCTTATTCTGGCCAGTTCACCTGAAGCGATACGCCATTATCAGTCAACCTAAAGAATATCACAGTACTCCTGCCGGGAGCTTCTCGAGTTTGCCGATGTATTTCGCCTGTTGACGAGGCATTTGGATACCTTAAGAGAGTCATAGTTAGCCCTTGCTGTTGCTCCCCATTTTACAACAGGCATATCTACAAGCTTACTCTGGCCAGTTCTCTTGAAGCGATACGCTAATATCTGTTGACATAAAGACTTTCACAGTACTCCTGCCGGGAGCTTCTCGACTTTACTGATGTATTTCGCCTATTGACGAGGCATTTGGCTACCTTAAGAGAGTCATAGTTACTCCTGCCAGTGTCTCTCCGTTAAACCACAGTCACATCTACCATTTTCCTCTGCCCCTTTCACCAGACGCGATACGCCATTATTTGTCGACATTATGACTTTCACAGTACTCCTGCTAGGGGCTCCTCCAGTTTACCAATGTATTTCGCCTGTTGACGAGGCATTTGGCTACCTTAAGAGAGTCATACTTACTCCCGTCAGTTGCTCAAAGTTTTACCACAGTCACATTTTCTATCTTATTCTGGCTAGTTCACCCGAAGCGATACGCCATTATCAGTCAACCTAAAGAATTTCACAGTACTCCTGCCGGGAGCTTCTCGAGTTTGCCGATGCATTTCGCCTGTTGACGAGGCATTTGGATACCTTAAGAGAGTCATAGTTTCACCTTGCTGTTGCTCCCCATTTTACAACAGGCACATCCACAAGCTTACTCTGGCCAATTCTCCTGAAGCGATACGCTAATATCTGTTGACATAAAGACTTTCACAGTACTCCTGCCGGGAGCTTTTCGACTTTGCCGATGTATTTCGCCTATTGACGAGGCGTTTGGCTACCTTAAGAGAGTCATAGTTACTCCTTCCAGTGTCTCTTCGTTAAACCACAGTCACATCTACCATTTTCCTCTGCCCCTTTCACCAGACGCGATACGCCATTATTTGTCGACATTATGACTTTCACAGTACTCCTGCTAGGGGCTCCTCCAGTTTACCAATGTATTTCACCTGTTGACGAGGCATTTGGTACCTTAAGAGAGTCATACTTACTCCTGTCAGTTGCTCCCCGTTTTACCACAGTCACATTTTCAATCTTATTCTGGCCAGTTCACCTGAAGCGATACGCCATTATCAGTCAACCTAAAGAATTTCACAGTACTCCTGCCGGGAGCTTCTCGAGTATGTCGATGTATTTCGCGTGTTGACGAGGCATTTGGATGCCTTAAGAGAGTCATAGTTACTCCTTGCTGTTGCTCCCCATTTTACAACAGGCACATCTACAAGCTTACTGTGGCCAGTTCTCTTGAAGCGATACGCTAATATCTGTTGACATAAAGACTTTTACAGTACTCCTGCCGGGAGCTTCTCGACTTTGCCGATGTATTTCGCATATTGACGAGGCATTGGGCTACCTTAAGAGAATCATAGTTACTCCTGCCAGTGTCTCTCCGTTAATCCACATTCACATAAACAATTTTCCTCTGCCCCTTTCACCAGACGCGATACGATATTATTTATCGACATTATGACTTTCACAGTACTCCTGCTAGGGGCTCCTCCAGTTTACCAATGTATTTCACCTGTTGACGAGGCATTTGGTACCTTAAGAGAGTCATACTTACTCCTGTCAGTTGCTCCCCGTTTTACCACAGTCACATTTTCAATCTTATTCTGGCCAGTTCACCTGAAGCGATACGCCATTATCAGTCAACCTAAAGAATTTCACAGTACTCCTGCCGGGAGCTTCTCGAGTATGTCGATGTATTTCGCGTGTTGACGAGGCATTTGGCTACCTTAAGAGAGTCATAGTTACTCCTGCCAGTGTCTCTCCGTTAAACCACAGTCACATCTACCATTTTCCTCTGCCCCTTTCACCAGACGCGATACGCCATTATTTGTCGACATTATGACTTTCACAGTACTCCTGCTAGGGTCTCCTCCAGTTTACCAATGTATTTCGCCTGTTGACGAGGCATTTGGCTACCTTAAGAGAGTCATACTTACTCCCGTCAGTTGCTCAAAGTTTTACCACAGTCACATTTTCTATCTTATTCTGGCTAGTTCACCCGAAGCGATACGCCATTATCAGTCAACCTAAAGAATTTCACAGTACTCCTGCCGGGAGCTTCTCGAGTTTGCCGATGTATTTCGCCTGTTGACGAGGCATTTGGATACCTTAAGAGAGTCATAGTTACCCCTTGCTGTTGCTCCCCATTTTACAACAGGCACATCTACAAGCTTACTCTGGCCAATTCTCCTGAAGCGATACGCTAATGTCTGTTGACATAAAGACTTTCACAGTACTCCTGTCGGGAGCTTCTCGACTTTGCCGATGTATTTCGCCTATTGACGAGGCGTTTGGCTACCTTAAGAGAGTCATAGTTACTCCTGCCAGTGTCTCTCCGTTAAACCACAGTCACATCTATTATTTTCCTCTGCCCCTTTCACCAGACGCGATACGCCATTATTTGTCGACATTATGACTTTTACAGTACTCCTGCTAGGGGCTCCTCCAGTTTACCAATGTATTTCACCTGTTGACGAGGCATTTGGCTACCTTAAGAGAGTCATACTTACTCCTGTCAGTTGCTCCCCGTTTTACCACAGTCACATTTTCAATCTTATTCTGGCCAGTTCACCTGAAGCGATACGCCATTATCAGTCAACCTAAAGAATTTCACAGTACTCCTGCCGGGAGCTTCTCGAGTTTGCCGATGCATTTCGCCTGTTGACGAGGCATTTGGATACCTTAAGAGAGTCATAGTTTCACCTTGCTGTTGCTCCCCATTTTACAACAGGCACATCTACAAGCTTACTCTGGCCAATTCTCCTGAAGCGATAGGCTAATATCTGTTGACATAAAGACTTTCACAGTACTCCTGCCGGGAGCTTTTCGACTTTGCCGATGTATTTCGCCTATTGACGAGGCGTTTGGCTACCTTAAGAGAGTCATAGTTACTCCTTCCAGTGTCTCTTCGTTAAACCACAGTCACATCTACCATTTTCCTCTGCCCCTTTCACCAGACGCGATACGCCATTATTTGTCGACATTATGACTTTCACAGTACTTCTGCTAGGGGCTCCTCCAGTTTACCAATGTATTTCACCTGTTGACGAGGCATTTGGCTACCTTAAGAGAGTCATACTTACTCCTGTCAGTTGCTCCCCGTTTTACCACAGTCACATTTTCAATCCTATTCTGGCCAGTTCACCTGAAGCGATACGCCATTATCAGTCAACCTAAAGAACTTCACAGTACTCCTGCCGGGAGCTTCTCGAGTATGTCGATGTATTTCGCGTGTTGACGAGGCATTTGGATGCCTTAAGAGAGTCATAGTTACTCCTTGCTGTTGCTCCCCATTTTACAACAGGCACATCTACAAGCTTACTGTGGCCAGTTCTCTTGAAGCGATACGCTAATATCTGTTGACATAAAGACTTTTACAGTACTCCTGCCGGGAGCTTCTCGACTTTGCCGATGTATTTCGCATATTGACGAGGCATTGGGCTACCTTAAGAGAGTCATAGTTACTCCTGCCAGTGTCTCTCCGTTAATCCACATTCACATAAACAATTTTCCTCTGCCCCTTTCACCAGACGCGATACGATATTATTTATCGACATTATGACTTTCACAGTACTCCTGCTAGGGGCTCCTCCAGTTTACCAAAGTATTTCGCCTGTAGAAGAGGCATTTGGCTACCTTAAGAGAGTCATAGTTACTCCTGTCAGTTGCTCCCCGTTTTACCAAAGTCACATTCTCAATCTTATTCTGGCCAGTTCACCTAAAGCGATACGCCATTATCAGTCAACCTAAAGAATATCACAGTACTCCTGCCGGGAGCTTCTCGAGTTTGCCGATGTATTTCGCCTGTTGACGAGGCATTTGGATACCTTAAGAGAGTCATAGTTACCCCTTGCTGTTGCTCCCCATTTTACAACAGGCACACCTACAAGCTTACTCTGGCCAATTCTCCTGAAGCGATACGCTAGTGTCTGTTGACATAAAGACTTTCACAGTACTCCTGCCGGGAGCTTCTCGACTTTGCCGATGTTTTTCGCCTATTGACGTGGCGTTTGGCTACCTTAAGAGAGTCATAGTTACTCCTTCCAGTGTCTCTCCGTTAAACCACAGTCACATCTACCATTTTCCTCTGCCCCTTTCACCAGACGCGATATGCCATTATTTGTCGACATTATGACTTTCACAGTACTCCTGCTAATGGTTCCTCCTGTTTACCAATGAATTTCACCTGTTGACGAGGCATTTGGCTACCTTAAGAGAGTCATACTTACTCCTGTCAGTTGCTCCCCGTTTTACCACAGTCACATTTTCAATCTTATTCTGGCCACTTCACCTGAAGCGATACGCCATTAACAGTCAACCTAAAGAATTTCACAGTACTCCTGCCGGGAGCTTCTCGAGTTTGCCGATGCATTTCGCCTGTTGACGAGGCATTTGGATACCTTAAGAGAGTCATAGTTTCACCTTGCTGTTGCTCCCCATTTTACAACAGGCACATCTACAAGCATACTCTGGCCAATTCTCCTGAAGCGATACGCTAATATCTGTTGACATAAAGACTTTCACAGTACTCCTGCCGGGAGCTTTTCGACTTTGCCGATGTATTTCGCCTATTGACGAGGCGTTTGGCTACCTTAAGAGAGTCATAGTTACTCCTTCCAGTGTCTCTTCGTTAAACCACAGTCACATCTACCATTTTCCTCTGCCCCATTCACCAGACGCGATACGCCATTATTTGTCGACATTATGACTTTCACAGTACTCCTGCTAGGGGCTCCTCCAGTTTACCAATGTATTTCACCTGTTGACGAGGCATTTGGCTACCTTAAGAGAGTCATACTTACTCCTGTCAGTTGCTCCCCGTTTTACCACAGTCACATTTTCAATCTTATTCTGGCCAGTTCACCTGAAGCGATACGCCATTAACAGTCAACCTAAAGGATTTCACAGTACTCCTGCCGGGAGCTTCTCGAGTATGCCGATGTATTTCGCGTGTTGACGAGACATTTGGATGCCTTAAGAGAGTCATAGTTAGCCATTGCTGTTGCTCCCCATTTTACAACAGGCATATCTACAAGCTTACTCTGGCCAGTTCTCTTGAAGCGATACGCTAATATCTGTTGACATAAAGACTTTCACAGTACTCCTGCCGGGAGCTTCTCGACTTTACTGATGTATTTCGCCTATTGACGAGGCATTTGGCTACCTTAAGAAAGTCATAGTTACTCCTGCCAGTGTCTCTCCGTTAAACCACAGTCACATCTACCATTTTCCTCTGCCCCTTTCACCAGACGCGATACGCCATTATTTGTCGACATTATGACTTTCACAGTACTCCTGCTAGGGGCTCCTCCAGTTTACCAATGTATTTCGCCTGTTGACGAGGCATTTGGCTACCTTAAGAGAGTCATACTTACTCCCGTCAGTTGCTCAAAGTTTTACCACAGTCACATTTTCTATCTTATTCTGGCTAGTTCACCCGAAGCGATACGCCATTATCAGTCAACCTAAAGAATTTCACAGTACTCCTGCCGGGAGCTTCTCGAGTTTGCCGATGCATTTCGCCTGTTGACGAGGCATTTGGATGCCTTAAGAGAGACATAGTTTCACCTTGCTGTTGCTCCCCATTTTACAACAGGCACATCTACAAGCTTACTCTGGCCAATTCTCCTGAAGCGATACGCTAATATCTGTTGACATAAAGACTTTCACAGTACTCCTGCCGGGAGCTTTTCGACTTTGCCGATGTATTTCGCCTATTGACGAGGCGTTTGGCTACCTTAAGAGAGTCATAGTTACTCCTTCCAGTGTCTCTTCGTTAAACCACAGTCACATCTACCATTTTCCTCTGCCCCTTTCACCAGACGCGATACGCCATTATTTGTCGACATTATGACTTTTACAGTACTCCTGCTAGGGGCTCCACCAGTTTACTAATGTATTTCACCTGTTGACGAGGCATTTGGCTACCTTAAGAGAGTCATACTTACTCCTGTCAGTTGCTCCCCGTTTTACCACAGTCACATTTTCAATCTTATTCTGGCCAGTTCACCTGAAGCGATACGCCATTATCAGTCAACCTAAAGAATTTCACAGTACTCCTGCCGGGAGCTTCTCGAGTTTGCCGATGTATTTCGCCTGTTGACGAGGCATTTGGATACCTTAAGAGAGTCATAGTTACCCCTTGCTGTTGCTCCCCATTTTACAACAGGCACATCTACAAGCTTACTCTGGCCAATTCTCCTGAAGCGATACGCTAATGTCTGTTGACATAAAGACTTTCACAGTACTCCTGCCGGGAGCTTCTCGACTTTGCCGATGTATTTCGCCTATTGACGAGGCGTTTGGCTACCTTAAGAGAGTCATAGTTACTCCTTCCAGTGTCTCTCCGTTAAACCACAGTCACATCTACCATTTCCCTCTGCCCCTTTCACCAGACGCGATATGCCATTATTTGTCGACATTATGACTTTCACAGTACTCCTGCTAGGGGTTCCTCCTGTTTACCAATGTATTTCACCTGTTGACGAGGCATTTGGCTACCTTAAGAGAGTCATACTTACTCCTGTCAGTTGCTCCCCGTTTTACCACAGTCACATTTTCAATCTTATTCTGGCCACTTCACCTGAAGCGATACGCCATTAACAGTCAACCTAAAGAATTTCACAGTACTCCTGCCGGGAGCTTCTCGAGTTTGCCGATGCATTTCGCCTGTTGACGAGGCATTTGGATACCTTAAGAGAGTCATAGTTTCACCTTGCTGTTGCTCCCCATTTTACAACAGGCACATCTACAAGCTTACTCTGGCCAATTCTCCTGAAGCGATAGGCTAATATCTGTTGACATAAAGACTTTCACAGTACTCCTGCCGGGAGCTTTTCGACTTTGCCGATGTATTTCGCCTATTGACGAGGCGTTTGGCTACCTTAAGAGAGTCATAGTTACTCCATCCAGTGTCTCTTCGTTAAACCACAGTCACATCTTCCATTTTCCTCTGCCCCTTTCACCAGACGCGATACGCCATTATTTGTCGACATTATGACTTTCACAGTACTCCTGCTAGGGGCTCCTCCAGTTTACCAATGTATTTCACCTGTTGACGAGGCATTTGGCTACCTTAAGAGAGTCATACTTACTCCTGTCAGTTGCTCCCCGTTTTACCACAGTCACATTTTCAATCCTATTCTGGCCAGTTCACCTGAAGCGATACGCCATTATCAGTCAACCTAAAGAATTTCACAGTACTCCTGCCGGGAGCTTCTCGAGTATGTCGATGTATTTCGCGTGTTGACGAGGCATTTGGATGCCTTAAGAGAGTCATAGTTACTCCTTGCTGTTGCTCCCCATTTTACAACAGGCACATCTACAAGCTTACTGTGGCCAGTTCTCTTGAAGCGATACGCTAATATCTGTTGACATAAAGACTTTTACAGTACTCCTGCCGGGAGCTTCTCGACTTTGCCGATGTATTTCGCATATTGACGAGGCATTGGGCTACCTTAAGAGAGTCATAGTTACTCCTGCCAGTGTCTCTCCGTTAATCCACATTCACATAAACAATTTTCCTCTGCCCCTTTCACCAGACGCGATACGATATTATTTATCGACATTATGACTTTCACAGTACTCCTGCTAGGGGCTCCTCCAGTTTACCAAAGTATTTCGCCTGTAGAAGAGGCATTTGGCTACCTTATGAGAGTCATAGTTACTCCTGTCAGTTGCTCCCCGTTTTACCAAAGTCACATTCTCAATCTTATTCTGGCCAGTTCACCTAAAGCGATACGCCATTATCAGTCAACCTAAAGAATATCACAGTACTCCTGCCGGGAGCTTCTCGAGTTTGCCGATGTATTTCGCCTGTTGACGAGGCATTTGGATACCTTAAGAGAGTCATAGTTACCCCTTGCTGTTGCTCCCCATTTTACAACAGGCACACCTACAAGCTTACTCTGGCCAATTCTCCTGAAGCGATACGCTAATGTCTGTTGACATAAAGACTTTCACAGTACTCCTGCCGGGAGCTTCTCGACTTTGCCGATGTATTTCGCCTATTGACGTGGCGTTTGGCTACCTTAAGAGAGTCATAGTTACTCCTTCCAGTGTCTCTCCGTTAAACCACAGTCACATCTACCATTTTCCTCTGCCCCTTTCACCAGACGCGATATGCCATTATTTGTCGACATTATGACTTTCACAGTACTCCTGCTAGGGGTTCCTCCTGTTTACCAATGAATTTCACCTGTTGACGAGGCATTTGGCTACCTTAAGAGAGTCATACTTACTCCTGTCAGTTGCTCCCCGTTTTACCACAGTCACATTTTCAATCTTATTCTGGCCACTTCACCTGAAGCGATACGCCATTAACAGTCAACCTAAAGAATTTCACAGTACTCCTGCCGGGAGCTTCTCGAGTTTGCCGATGCATTTCGCCTGTTGACGAGGCATTTGGATACCTTAAGAGAGTCATAGTTTCACCTTGCTGTTGCTCCCCATTTTACAACAGGCACATCTACAAGCTTACTCTGGCCAATTCTCCTGAAGCGATACGCTAATATCTGTTGACATAAAGACTTTCACAGTACTCCTGCCGGGAGCTTTTCGACTTTGCCGATGTATTTCGCCTATTGACGAGGCGTTTGGCTACCTTAAGAGAGTCATAGTTACTCCTTCCAGTGTCTCTTCGTTAAACCACAGTCACATCTACCATTTTCCTCTGCCCCATTCACCAGACGCGATACGCCATTATTTGTCGACATTATGACTTTCACAGTACTCCTGCTAGGGGCTCCTCCAGTTTACCAATGTATTTCACCTGTTGACGAGGCATTTGGCTACCTTAAGAGAGTCATACTTACTCCTGTCAGTTGCTCCCCGTTTTACCACAGTCACATTTTCAATCCTATTCTGGCCAGTTCACCTGAAGCGATACGCCATTATCAGTCAACCTAAAGAATTTCACAGTACTCCTGCCGGGAGCTTCTCGAGTATGTCGATGTATTTCGCGTGTTGACGAGGCATTTGGATGCCTTAAGAGAGTCATAGTTACTCCTTGCTGTTGCTCCCCATTTTACAACAGGCACATCTACAAGCTTACTGTGGCCAGTTCTCTTGAAGCGATACGCTAATATCTGTTGACATAAAGACTTTTACAGTACTCCTGCCGGGAGCTTCTCGACTTTGCCGATGTATTTCGCATATTGACGAGGCATTGGGCTACCTTAAGAGAGTCATAGTTACTCCTGCCAGTGTCTCTCCGTTAAACCACAGTCACATCTACCATTTTCCTCTGCCCCTTTCACCAGACGCGATATGCCATTATTTGTCGACATTATGACTTTCACAGTACTCCTGCTAGGGGTTCCTCCAGTTTACCAATGTATTTCACCTGTTGACGAGGCATTTGGCTACCTTAAGAGAGTCATACTTACTCCTGTCAGTTGCTCCCCGTTTTACCACAGTCACATTTTCAATCTTATTCTGGCCAGTTCACCTGAAGCGATACGCCATTAACAGTCAACCTAAAGAATTTCACAGTACTGATGCCGGGAGCTTCTCGAGTTTGCCGATGTATTTCGCCTGTTGACGAGGCATTTGGTTACCTTAAGAGAGTCATAGTTACCCTTTGCTGTTGCTCCCCATTTTACAACAGGCACATCTACAAGCTTACTCTGGCCAATTCTCCTGAAGCGATACGCTAATATCTGTTGACATAAAGACTTTCACAGTACTCCTGCCGGGAGCTTCTCGACTTTACTGATGTATTTCGCCTATTGACGAGGCATTTGGCAACCTTAAGAGAGTCATAGTTACTCCTGCCAGTGTCTCTCCGTTAAACCACAGTCACATCTACCATTTTCCTCTGCCCCTTTCACCAGACGCGATACGCCATTATTTGTCGACATTATGACTTTCACAGTACTCCTGCTAGGGGCTCCTCCAGTTTACCAATGTATTTCGCCTGTTGACGAGGCATTTGGCTACCTTAAGAGAGTCATACTTACTCCCGTCAGTTGCTCAAAGTTTTACCACAGTCACATTTTCTATCTTATTCTGGCTAGTTCACCCGAAGCGATACGCCATTATCAGTCAACCTAAAGAATTTCACAGTACTCCTGCCGGGAGCTTCTCGAGTTTGCCGATGCATTTCGCCTGTTGACGAGGCATTTGGATACCTTAAGAGAGTCATAGTTTCACCTTGCTGTTGCTCCCCATTTTACAACAGGCACATCTACAAGCTTACTCTGGCCAATTCTCCTGAAGCGATACGCTAATATCTGTTGACGTAAAGACTTTCACAGTACTCCTGCCGGGAGCTTTTCGACTTTGCCGATGTATTTCGCCTATTGACGAGGCGTTTGGCTACCTTAAGAGAGTCATAGTTACTCCTTCCAGTGTCTCTTCGTTAAACCACAGTCACATCTACCATTTTCCTCTGCCCCTTTCACCAGACGCGATACGCCATTATTTGTCGACATTATGACTTTCACAGTACTCCTGCTAGGGGCTCCTCCAGTTTACCAATGTATTTCACCTGTTGACGAGGCATTTGGCTACCTTAAGAGAGTCATAGTTACTCCTGTCAGTTGCTCCCCGTTTTACCACAGTCACATTTTCAATCTTATTCTGGCCAGTTCACCTGAAGCGATACGCCATTATCAGTCAACCTAAAGAATTTCACAGTACTCCTGCCGGGAGCTTCTCGAGTTTGCCGATGTATTTCGCCTGTTGACGAGGCATTTGGATACCTTAAGAGAGTCATAGTTACCCCTTGCTGTTGCTCCCCATTTTACAACAGGCACATCTACAAGCTTACTCTGGCCAATTCTCCTGAAGCGATACGCTAATGTCTGTTGACATAAAGACTTTCACAGTACTCCTGCCGGGAGCTTCTCGACTTTGCCGATGTATTTCGCCTATTGACGAGGCGTTTGGCTACTTTTAGAGAGTCATAGTTACTCCTTCCAGTGTCTCTCCGTTAAACCACAGTCACATCTACCATTTTCCTCTGCCCCTTTCACCAGACGCGATATGCCATTATTTGTCGACATTATGACTTTCACAGTACTCCTGCTAGGGGTTCCTCCAGTTTACCAATGTATTTCACCTGTTGACGAGGCATTTGGCTACCTTAAGAGAGTCATACTTACTCCTGTCAGTTGCTCCCCGTTTTACCACAGTCACATTTTCAATCTTATTCTGGCCACTTCACCTGAAGCGATACGCCATTAACAGTCAACCTAAAGAATTTCACAGTACTCCTGCCGGGAGCTTCTCGAGTTTGCCGATGCATTTCGCCTGTTGACGAGGCATTTGGATACCTTAAGAGAGTCATAGTTTCACCTTGCTGTTGCTCCCCATTTTACAACAGGCACATCTACAAGCTTACTCTGGCCAATTCTCCTGAAGCGATACGCTAATATCTGTTGACGTAAAGACTTTCACAGTACTCCTGCCGGGAGCTTTTCGACTTTGCCGATGTATTTCGCCTATTGACGAGGCGTTTGGCTACCTTAAGAGAGTCATAGTTACTCCTTCCAGTGTCTCATCGTTAAACCACAGTCACATCTACCATTTCCCTCTGCCCCTTTCACCAGACGCGATACGCCATTATTTGTCGACATTATGACTTTCACAGTACTCCTGCTAGGGGCTCCTCCAGTTTACCAATGTATTTCACCTGTTGACGAGGCATTTGGCTACCTTAAGAGAGTCATAGTTACTCCTGTCAGTTGCTCCCCGTTTTACCACAGTCACATTTTCAATCTTATTCTGGCCAGTTCACCTGAAGCGATACGCCATTATCAGTCAACCTAAAGAATTTCACAGTACTCCTGCCGGGAGCTTCTCGAGTTTGCCGATGTATTTCGCCTGTTGACGAGGCATTTGGATACCTTAAGAGAGTCATAGTTACCCCTTGCTGTTGCTCCCCATTTTACAAGAGGCACATCTACAAGCTTACTCTGGCCAATTCTCCTGAAGCGATACGCTAATGTCTGTTGACATAAAGACTTTCACAGTACTCCTGCCGGGAGCTTCTCGACTTTGCCGATGTATTTCGCCTATTGACGAGGCGTTTGGCTACCTTAAGAGAGTCATAGTTACTCCTTCCAGTGTCTCTCCGTTAAACCACAGTCACATCTACCATTTTCCTCTGCCCCTTTCACCAGACGCGATATGCCATTATTTGTCGACATTATGACTTTCACAGTACTCCTGCTAGGGGTTCCTCCAGTTTACCAATGTATTTCACCTGTTGACGAGGCATTTGGCTACCTTAAGAGAGTCATACTTACTCCTGTCAGTTGCTCCCCGTTTTACCACAGTCACATTTTCAATCTTATTCTGGCCACTTCACCTGAAGCGATACGCCATTAACAGTCAACCTAAAGAATTTCACAGTACTCCTGCCGGGAGCTTCTCGAGTTTGCCGATGTATTTCGCATATTGACGAGGCATTGGGCTACCTTAAGAGAGTCATAGTTACTCCTGCCAGTGTCTCTCCGTTAATCCACATTCACATAAACAATTTTCCTCTGCCCCTTTCACCAGACGCGATACGATATTATTTATCGACATTATGACTTTCACAGTACTCCTGCTAGGGGCTCCTCCAGTTTACCAAAGTATTTCGCCTGTAGAAGAGGCATTTGGCTACCTTAAGAGAGTCATAGTTCCTCCTGTCAGTTGCTCCCCGTTTTACCAAAGTCACATTCTCAATCTTATTCTGGCCAGTTCACCTGAAGCGATACGCCATTATCAGTCAACCTAAAGAATATCACAGTACTCCTGCCGGGAGCTTCTCGAGTTTGCCGATGTATTTCGCCTGTTGACGAGGCATTTGGATACCTTAAGAGAGTCATAGTTACCCCTTGCTGTTGCTCCCCATTTTACAACAGGCACATCTACAAGCTTACTCTGGCCAATTCTCCTGAAGCGATACGCTAATGTCTGTTGACATAAAGACTTTCACAGTACTCCTGCCGGGAGCTTCTCGACTTTGCCGATGTATTTCGCCTATTGACGTGGCGTTTGGCTACCTTAAGAGAGTCATAGTTAGTCCTTCCAGTGTCTCTCCGTTAAACCACAGTCACATCTACCATTTTCCTCTGCCCCTTTCACCAGACGCGATATGCCATTATTTGTCGACATTATGACTTTCACAGAACTCCTGCTAGGGGCTCCACCAGTTTACCAATGTATTTCACCTGTTGACGAGGCATTTGCATGCCTTAAGAGAGTCATAGTTACTCCTTGCTGTTGCTCCCCATTTTACAACAGGCACATCTACAAGCTTACTGTGGCCAGTTCTCTTGAAGCGATACGCTAATATCTGTTGACATAAAGACTTTTACAGTACTCCTGCCGGGAGCTTCTCGACTTTGCCGATGTATTTCGCATATTGACGAGGCATTGGGCTACCTTAAGAGAGTCATAGTTGCTCCTTCCAGTGTCTCTCCGTTAAACCACAGTCACATCTACCATTTTCCTCTGCCCCTTTCACCAGACGCGATATGCCATTATTTGTCGACATTATGACTTTCACAGTACTCCTGCTAGGGGTTCCTCCAGTTTACCAATGTATTTCACCTGTTGACGAGGCATTTGGCTACCTTAAGAGAGTCATACTTACTCCTGTCAGTTGCTCCCCGTTTTACCACAGTCACATTTTCAATCTTATTCTGGCCAGTTCACCTGAAGCGATACGCCATTAACAGTCAACTTAAAGAATTTCACAGTACTCCTGCCGGGAGCTTCTCGAGTTTGCCGATGTATTTCGCCTGTTGACGAGGCATTTGGTTACCTTAAGAGAGTCATAGTTACCCTTTGCTGTTGCTCCCCATTTTACAACAGGCACATCTACAAGCTTACTCTGGCCAATTCTCCTGAAGCGATACGCTAATATCTGTTGACATAAAGACTTTCACAGTACTCCTGCCGGGAGCTTCTCGACTTTACTGATGTATTTCGCCTATTGACGAGGCATTTGGCTACCTTAAGAGAGTCATAGTTACTCCTGCCAGTGTCTCTCCGTTAAACCACAGTCACATCTACCATTTTCCTCTGCCCCTTTCACCAGACGCGATACGCCATTATTTGTCGACATTATGACTTTCACAGTACTCCTGCTAGGGGCTCCTCCAGTTTACCAATGTATTTCGCCTGTTGACGAGGCATTTGGCTACCTTAAGAGAGTCATACTTACTCCAGTCAGTTGCTCAAAGTTTTACCACAGTCGCATTTTCTATCTTATTCTGGCTTGTTCACCCGAAGCGATACGCCATTATCAGTCAACCTAAAGAATTTCACAGTACTCCTGCCGGGAGCTTCTCGAGTTTGCCGATGCATTTCGCCTGTTGACGAGGCATTTGGATACCTTAAGAGAGTCATAGTTTCACCTTGCTGTTGCTCCCCATTTTACAACAGGCACATCTACAAGCTTATTCTGGCCAATTCTCCTGAAGCGATACGCTAATATCTGTTGACATAAAGACTTTCACAGTACTCCTGCCGGGAGCTTTTCGACTTTGCCGATGTATTTCGCCTATTGACGAGGCGTTTGGCTACCTTAAGAGAGTCATAGTTACTCCTTCCAGTGTCTCTTCGTTAAACCACAGTCACATCTACCATTTTCCTCTGCCCCTTTCACCAGACGCGATACGCCAATATTTGTCGACATTATGACTTTCACAGTACTCCTGCTAGGGGCTCCTCCAGTTTACCAATGTATTACACCTGTTGACGAGGCATTTGGCTACCTTAAGAGAGTCATACTTACTCCTGTCAGTTGCTCCCCGTTTTACCACAGTCACATTTTCAATCTTATTCTGGCCAGTTCACCTGAAGCGATACGCCATTATCAGTCAACCTAAAGAATTTCACAGTACTCCTGCCGGGAGCTTCTCGAGTATGTCGACGTATTTCGCGTGTTGACGAGGCATTTGGATGCCTTAAGAGAGTCATAGTTACTCCTTGCTGTTGCTCCCCATTTTCCAACAGGCACATCTACAAGCTTACTGTGGCCAGTTCTCTTGAAGCGATACGCTAATATCTGTTGACATAAGGACTTTTACAGTACTCCTGCCGGGAGCTTTTCGACTTTGCCGATGTATTTCGCCTATTGACGAGGCGTTTGGCTACCTTAAGAGAGTCATAGTTACTCCTTCCAGTGTCTCTTCGTTAAACCACAGTCACATCTACCATTTTCCTCTGCCCCTTTCACCAGACGCGATACGCCATTATTTGTCGACATTATGACTTTCACAGAACTCCTGCTAGGGGCTCCTCCAGTTTACCAATGTATTTCACCTGTTGACGAGGCATTTGGCTACCTTAAGAGAGTCATACTTACACCTGTCAGTTGCTCCCCGTTTTACCACAGTCACATTTTCAATCCTATTCTGCCCAGTTCACCTGAAGCGATACGCCATTATCAGTCAACCTAAAGAATTTCACAGTACTCCTGCCGGGAGCTTCTCGAGTATGTCGATGTATTTCGCGTGTTGACGAGGCATTTGCATGCCTTAAGAGAGTCATAGTTACTCCTTGCTGTTGCTCCCCATTTTACAACAGGCACATCTACAAGCTTACTGTGGCCAGTTCTCTTGAAGCGATACGCTAATATCTGTTGACATAAAGACTTTTACAGTACTCCTGCCGGGAGCTTCTCGACTTTGCCGATGTATTTCGCATATTGACGAGGCATTGGGCTACCTTAAGAGAGTCATAGTTACTCCTTCCAGTGTCTCTCCGTTAAACCACAGTCACATCTACCATTTTCCTCTGCCCCTTTCACCAGACGCGATATGCCATTATTTGTCGACATTATGACTTTCACAGTACTCCTGCTAGGGGTTCCTCCAGTTTACCAATGTATTTCGCCTGTTGACGAGGCATTTGGCTACCTTAAGAGAGTCATACTTACTCCCGTCAGTTGCTCAAAGTTTTACCACAGTCACATTTTCTATCTTATTCTGGCTAGTTCACCCGAAGCGATACGCCATTATCAGTCAACCTAAAGAATTTCACAGTACTCCTGCCGGGAGCTTCTCGAGTTTGCCGATGCATTTCGCCTGTTGACGAGGCATTTGGATCATCCCCCCCCATGAACCATGGACCTTGCCGATGGTGGGGAGGCTTGCGTGCCTCAGCGATACAGATAGCCGTACCGTAGGTGCAACCACAATGGAGGGGTATCTGTTGAGAGGCCAGACAAACGTGTGGTTCCTGAAGAGGGGCAGCAGCCTTTTCAGTAGTTGCAAGGGCAACAGTCTGGATGATTGACTGATCTGGCCTTGTAACAATAACCAAAACGGCCTTGCTGTGCTGGTACTGCGAACGGCTGAAAGCAAGGGGAAACTACAGCCGTAATTTTTCCCGAGGGCATGCAGCTTTACTGTATGATTACATGATGATGGCGTCCTCTTGGGTAAAATATTCCGGAGGTAAAATAGTCCCCCATTCGGATCTCCGGGCGGGGACTACTCAAGAGGATGTCGTTATCAGGAGAAAGAAAACTGGCGTTCTACGGATCGGAGCGTGGAATGTCAGATCCCTTAATCGGGCAGGTAGGTTAGAAAATTTAAAAAGGGAAATGGATAGGTTGAAGTTAGATATAGTGGGAATTAGTGAAGTTCGGTGGCAGGAGGAACAAGACTTCTGGTCAGGTGACTACAGGGTTATAAACACAAAATCAAATAGGGGTAATGCAGGAGTAGGTTTAATAATGAATAGGAAAATAGGAATGCGGGTAAGCTACTACAAACAGCATAGTGAACGCATTATTGTGGCCAAGATAGATACGAAGCCCACACCTACTACAGTAGTACAAGTTTATATGCCAACTAGCTCTGCAGATGACGAAGAAATTGAAGAAATGTATGATGAAATAAAAGAAATTATTCAGATTGTGAAGGGAGACGAAAATTTAATAGTCATGGGTGACTGGAATTCGAGTGTAGGAAAAGGGAGAGAAGGAAACATAGTAGGTGAATATGGATTGGGGGACAGAAATGAAAGAGGAAGCCGCCTGGTAGAATTTTGCACAGAGCACAACATAATCATAACTAACACTTGGTTTAAGAATCATGAAAGAAGGTTGTATACATGGAAGAACCCTGGAGATACTAAAAGGTATCAGATAGATTATATAATGGTAAGACAGAGATTTAGGAACCAGGTTTTAAATTGTAAGACATTTCCAGGGGCAGATGTGGACTCTGACCACAATCTATTGGTTATGACCTGTAGATTAAAACTGAAGAAACTGCAAAAAGGTGGGAATTTAAGGAGATGGGACCTGGATAAACTGAAAGAACCAGAGGTTGTACAGAGATTCAGGGAGAGCATAAGGGAGCAATTGACAGGAATAGGGGAAATAAATACAGTAGAAGAAGAATGGGTAGCTTTGAGGGATGAAGTAGTGAAGGCAGCAGAGGATCAAGTAGGTAAAAAGACGAGGGCTAGTAGAAATCCTTGGGTAACAGAAGAAATATTGAATTTAATTGATGAAAGGAGAAAATATAAAAATGCGGTAAGTGAAACAGGCAAAAAGGAATACAAACGTCTCAGAAACGAGATCGACAGGAAGTGCAAAATGGCTAAACAGGGATGGCTAGAGGACAAATGTAAGGATGTAGAGGCCTATCTCACTAGGGGTAAGATAGATACCGCCTACAGGAAAATTAAAGAGACCTTTGGAGATAAGAGAACGACTTGTATGAATATCAAGAGCTCAGATGGAAACCCAGTTCTAAGCAAAGAAGGGAAAGCAGAAAGGTGGAAGGAGTATATAGAGGGTCTATACAAGGGTGATGTACTTGAGGACAATATTATGGAAATGGAAGAGGATGTAGATGAAGATGAAATGGGAGATACGATACTGCGTGAAGAGTTTGACAGAGCACTGAAAGACCTGAGTCGAAACAAGGCCCCCGGAGTAGACAATATTCCATTGGAACTACTGACGGCCGTGGGAGAGCCAGTCCTGACAAAACTCTACCATCTGGTGAGCAAGATGTATGAAACAGGCGAAATACCCTCAGACTTCAAGAAGAATATAATAATTCCAATCCCAAAGAAAGCAGGTGTTGACAGATGTGAAAATTACCGAACAATCAGTTTAATAAGCCACAGCTGCAAAATACTAACACGAATTCTTTACAGACGAATGGAAAAACTAGTAGAAGCCAACCTCGGGGAAGATCAGTTTGGATTCCGTAGAAACACTGGAACACGTGAGGCAATACTGACCTTACGACTTATCTTAGAAGAAAGATTAAGGAAAGGCAAACCTACGTTTCTAGCATTTGTAGACTTAGAGAAAGCTTTTGACAATGTTGACTGGAATACTCTCTTTCAAATTCTGAAGGTGGCAGGGGTAAAATACAGGGAGCGAAAGGCTATTTACAATTTGTACAGAAACCAGATGGCAGTTATAAGAGTCGAGGGACATGAAAGGGAAGCAGTGGTTGGGAAGGGAGTAAGACAGGGTTGTAGCCTCTCCCCGATGTTGTTCAATCTGTATATTGAGCAAGCAGTAAAGGAAACAAAAGAAAAATTCGGGGTAGGTATTAAAATTCATGGAGAAGAAATAAAAACTTTGAGGTTCGCCGATGACATTGTAATTCTGTCAGAGACAGCAAAGGACTTGGAAGAGCAGTTGAATGGAATGGACAGTGTCTTGAAAGGAGGATATAAGATGAACATCAACAAAAGCAAAACAAGAATAATGGAATGTAGTCTAATTAAGTCGGGTGATGCTGAGGGAATTAGATTAGGAAATGAGGCACTTAAAGTAGTAAAGGAGTTTTGCTATTTGGGGAGCAAAATAACTGATGATGGTCGAAGTAGAGAGGATATAAAATGTAGGCTGGCAATGGCAAGGAAAGCGTTTCTGAAGAAGAGAAATTTGTTAACATCCAGTATTGATTTAGGTGTCAGGAAGTCATTTCTGAAAGTATTTGTATGGAGTGTAGCCATGTATGGAAGTGAAACATGGACGATAAATAGTTTGGACAAGAAGAGAATAGAAGCTTTCGAAATGTGGTGCTACAGAAGAATGCTGAAGATTAGATGGGTAGATCACATAACTAATGAGGAAGTATTGAATAGGATTGGGGAGAAGAGAAGTTTGTGGCACAACTTGACCAGAAGAAGGGATCGGTTGGTAGGACATGTTCTGAGGCATCAAGGGATCACCAATTTAGTATTGGAGGGCAGCGTGGAGGGTAAAAATCGTAGAGGGAGACCAAGAGATGAATACACTAAGCAGATTCAGAAGGATGTAGGTTGCAATAGGTACTGGGAGATGAAAAAGCTTGCACAGGATAGAGTAGCATGGAGAGCTGCATCAAACCAGTCTCAGGACTGAAGACCACAACAACAACAACAACAACAAGAGAGTCATAGTTTCACCTTGCTGTTGCTCCCCATTTTACAACAGGCACATCTACAAGCTTACTCTGGCCAATTCTCCTGAAGCGATACGCTAATATCTGTTGACGTAAAGACTTTCACAGTACTCCTGCCGGGAGCTTTTCGACTTTGCCGATGTATTTCGCCTATTGACGAGGCGTTTGGCTACCTTAAGAGAGTCATAGTTACTCCTTCCAGTGTCTCTTCGTTAAACCACAGTCACATCTACCAATTTCCTCTGCCCCTTTCACCAGACGCGATACGCCATTATTTGTCGACATTATGACTTTCACAGTACTCCTGCTAGGGGCTCCTCCAGTTTACCAATGTATTTCACCTGTTGACGAGGCATTTGGCTACCTTAAGAGAGTCATAGTTACTCCTGTCAGTTGCTCCCCGTTTTACCACAGTCACATTTTCAATCTTCTTCTGGCCAGTTCACCTGAAGCGATACGCCATTATCAGTCAACCTAAAGAATTTCACAGTGCTCCTGCCGGGAGCTTCTCGAGTATGTCGATGTATTTCGCGTGTTGACGAGGCATTTGGATGCCTTAAGAGAGTCATAGTTACTCCTTGCTGTTGCTCCCCATTTTACAACAGGCACATCTACAAGCTTACTGTGGCCAGTTCTCTTGAAGCGATACGCTAATATCTGTTGACATAAAGACTTTTACAGTACTCCTGCCGGGAGCTTCTCGACTTTGCCGATGTATTTCGCATATTGACGAGGCACAGGGCTACCTTAAGAGAGTCATAGTTACTCCTGCCAGTGTCTCTCCGTTAATCCACATTCACATAAACAATTTTCCTCTGCCCCCTTCACCAGACGCGATACGATATCATTTATCGACATTATGACTTTCACAGTACTCCTGCTAGGGGCTCCTCCACTTTACCAAAGTATTTCGCCTGTAGAAGAGGCATTTGGCTACCTTAAGAGAGTCATAGATACTCCCGTCAGTTGCTCCCCGTTTTACCACAGTCACATTTTCAATCCTATTCTGGCCAGTTCACCTGAAGCTATACGCCATTATCAGTCAACCTAAAGAATTTCACAGTACTCCTGCCGGGAGCTTCTCGAGTATGCCGATGTATTTCGCGTGTTGACGAGGCATTTGGATGCCTTAAGAGAGTCATAGTTAGCCCTTGCTGTTGCTCCCCATTTTACAACAGGCATATCTACAAGCTTACTCTGGCCAGTTCTCTTGAAGCGATACGCTAATATTTGTTGACATAAAGACTTTCACAGTACTCCTGCCGGGAGCTTCTCGACTTTACTGATGTATTTCGCCTATTGACGAGGCATTTGGCTACCTTAAGAGAGTCATAGTTACTCCTGCCAGTGTCTCTCCGTTAAACCACAGTCACATCTACCATTTTCCTCTGCCCCTTTCACCAGACGCGATACGCCATTATTTGTCGACATTATGACTTTCACAGTACTCCTGCTAGGGGCTCCTCCAGTTTACCAATGTATTTCGCCTGTTGACGAGGCATTTGGCTACCTTAAGAGAGTCATACTTACTCCCGTCAGTTGCTCAAAGTTTTACCACAGTCACATTTTCTATCTTATTCTGGCTAGTTCACCCGAAGCGATACGCCATTATCAGTCAACCTAAAGAATTTCACAGTACTCCTGCCGGGAGCTTCTCGAGTTTGCCGATGCATTTCGCCTGTTGACGAGGCATTTGGATACCTTAAGAGAGTCATAGTTTCACCTTGCTGTTGCTCCCCATTTTACAACAGGCACATCTACAAGCTTACTCTGGCCAACTCTCCTGAAGCGCTACGCTAATATCTGTTGACGTAAAGACTTTCACAGTACTCCTGCCGGGAGCTTTTCGACTTTGCCGATGTATTTCGCCTATTGACGAGGCGTTTGGCTACCTTAAGAGAGTCATAGTTACTCCTTCCAGTGTCTCTTCGTTAAACCACAGTCACATCTACCATTTTCCTCTGCCCCTTTCACCAGACGCGATACGCCATTATTTGTCGACATTATGACTTTCACAGTACTCCTGCTAGGGGCTCCTCCAGTTTACCAATGTATTTCACCTGTTGACGAGGCATTTGGCTACCTTAAGAGAGTCATAGTTACTCCTGTCAGTTGCTCCCCGTTTTACCACAGTCACATTTTCAATCTTATTCTGGCCAGTTCACCTGAAGCGATACGCCATTATCAGTCAACCTAAAGAATTTCACAGTGCTCCTGCCGGGAGCTTCTCGAGTATGTCGATGTATTTCGCGTGTTGACGAGGCATTTGGATGCCTTAAGAGAGTCATAGTTACTCCTTGCTGTTGCTCCCCATTTTACAACAGGCACATCTACAAGCTTACTGTGGCCAGTTCTCTTGAAGCGATACGCTAATATCTGTTGACATAAAGACTTTTACAGTACTCCTGCCGGGAGCTTCTCGACTTTGCCGATGTATTTCGCATATTGACGAGGCACAGGGCTACCTTAAGAGAGTCATAGTTACTCCTGCCAGTGTCTCTCCGTTAATCCACATTCACATAAACAATTTTCCTCTGCCCCCTTCACCAGACGCGATACGATATTATTTATCGACATTATGACTTTCACAGTACTCCTGCTAGGGGCTCCTCCACTTTACCAAAGTATTTCGCCTGTAGAAGAGGCATTTGGCTACCTTAAGAGAGTCATAGATACTCCTGTCAGTTGCTCCCCGTTTTACCAAAGTCACATTCTCAATCTTATTCTGGCCAGTTCACCTGAAGCGATACGCCATTATCAGTCAACCTAAAGAATATCACAGTACTCCTGCCGGGAGCTTCTCGAGTTTGCCGATGTATTTCGCCTGTTGACGAGGCATTTGGATACCTTAAGAGAGTCATAGTTACCCCTTGCTGTTGCTCCCCATTTTACAACAGGCACATCTACAAGCTTTCTCTGGCCAATTCTCCTGAAGCGATACGCTAATATCTGTGAACATAAAGACTTTCACAGTACTCCTGCCGGGAGCTTTTCGACTTTGCCGATGTATTTCGCCAATTGACGAGGCGTTTGGCTACCTTAAGAGAGTCATAGTTACTCCTTCCAGTGTCTCTCCGTTAAACCACAGTCACATTTACCATTTTCCTCTGCCCCTTTCACCAGACGCGATACGCCATTATTTGTCGACATTATGACTTTCACAGTACTCCTGCTAGGGGCTCCTCCAGTTTACCAATGTATTTCACCTGTTGACGAGGCATTTGGCTACCTTAAGAGAGTCATACTTACTCCTGTCAGTTGCTCCCCGTTTTACCACAGTCACATTTTCAATCCTATTCTGGCCAGTTCACCTGAAGCTATACGCCATTATCAGTCAACCTAAAGAATTTCACAGTACTCCTGCCGGGAGCTTCTCGAGTATGCCGATGTATTTCGCGTGTTGACGAGGCATTTGGATGCCTTAAGAGAGTCATAGTTAGCCCTTGCTGTTGCTCCCCATTTTACAACAGGCATATCTACAAGCTTACTCTGGCCAGTTCTCTTGAAGCGATACGCTAATATTTGTTGACATAAAGACTTTCACAGTACTCCTGCCGGGAGCTTCTCGACTTTACTGATGGATTTCGCCTATTGACGAGGCATTTGGCTACCTTAAGAGAGTCATAGTTACTCCTGCCAGTGTCTCTCCGTTAAACCACAGTCACATCTACCATTTTCCTCTGCCCCTTTCACCAGACGCGATACGCCGTTATTTGTCGACATTATGACTTTCACAGTACTCCTGCTAGGGGCTCCTCCAGTTTACCAATGTATTTCGCCTGTTGACGAGGCATTTGGCTACCTTAAGAGAGTCATACTTACTCCCGTCAGTTGCTCAAAGTTTTACCACAGTCACATTTTCTATCTTATTCTGGCTAGTTCCCCCGAAGCGATACGCCATTATCAGTCAACCTAAAGAATTTCACAGTACTCCTGCCGGGAGCTTCTCGAGTTTGCCGATGCATTTCGCCTGTTGACGAGGCATTTGGATACCTTAAGAGAGTCATAGTTTCACCTTGCTGTTGCTCCCCATTTTACAACAGGCACATCTACAAGCTTACTCTGGCCAACTCTCTTGATGCGATACGCTAATATCTGTTGACGTAAAGACTTTCACAGTACTCCTGCCGGGAGCTTTTCGACTTTGCCGATGTATTTCGCCTATTGACGAGGCGTTTGGCTACCTTAAGAGAGTCATAGTTACTCCTTCCAGTGTCTCTTCGTTAAACCACAGTCACATCTACCATTTTCCTCTGCCCCTTTCACCAGACGCGATACGCCATTATTTGTCGACATTATGACTTTCACAGTACTCCTGCTAGGGGCTCCTCCAGTTTACCAATGTATTTCACCTGTTGACGAGGCATTTGGCTACCTTAAGAGAGTCATACTTACTCCTGTCAGTTGCTCCCCGTTTTACCACAGTCACATTTTCAATCTTATTCTGGCCAGTTCACCTGAAGCGATACGCCATTATCAGTCAACCTAAAGAATTTCACAGTGCTCCTGCCGGGAGCTTCTCGAGTATGTCGATGTATTTCGCGTGTTGACGAGGCATTTGGATGCCTTAAGAGAGTCATAGTTACTCCTTGCTGTTGCTCCCCATTTTACAACAGGCACATCTACAAGCTTACTGTGGCCAGTTCTCTTGAAGCGATACGCTAATATCTGTTGACATAAAGACTTTTACAGTACTCCTGCCGGGAGCTTCTCGACTTTGCCGATGTATTTCGCATATTGACGAGGCATTGGGCTACCTTAAGAGTGTCATAGTTACTCCTGCCAGTGTCTCTCCGTTAATCCACATTCACATAAACAATTTTCCTCTGCCCCCTACACCAGACGCGATACGATATTATTTATCGACATTATGACTTTCACAGTACTCCTGCTAGGGGCTCCTCCACTTTACCAAAGTATTTCGCCTGTAGAAGAGGCATTTGGCTACCTTAAGAGAGTCATAGATACTCCTGTCAGTTGCTCCCCGTTTTACCAAAGTCACATTCTCAATCTTATTCTGGCCAGTTCACCTGAAGCGATACGCCATTATCAGTCAACCTAAAGAATATCACAGTACTCCTGCCGGGAGCTTCTCGAGTTTGCCGATGTATTTCGCCTGTTGACGAGGCATTTGGATACCTTAAGAGAGTCATAGTTACCCCTTGCTGTTGCTCCCCATTTTACAACAGGCACATCTACAAGCTTTCTCTGGCCAATTCTCCTGAAGCGATACGCTAATATCTGTTAACATAAAGACTTTCACAGTACTCCTGCCGGGAGCTTTTCGACTTTGCCGATGTATTTCGCCAATTGACGAGGCGTTTGGCTACCTTAAGAGAGTCATAGTTACTCCCAGTGTCTCTCCGTTAAACCACAGTCACATCTACCATTTTCTCTGCCCCTTTCACCAGACGCGATACGCCATTATTTGTCGACATTATGACTTTCACAGTACTCCTGCTAGGGGCTCCTCCAGTTTACCAATGTATTTCACCTGTTGACGAGGCATTTGGCTACCTTAAGAGAGTCATACTTACTCCTGTCAGTTGCTCCCCGTTTTACCACAGTCACATTTTCAATCCTATTCTGGCCAGTTCACCTTAAGCGATACGCCATTATCAGTCAACCTAAAGAATTTCACAGTACTCCTGCCGGGAGCTTCTCGAGTATGCCGATGTATTTCGCGTGTTGACGAGGCATTTGGATGCCTTAAGAGAGTCATAGTTAGCCCTTGCTGTTGCTCCCCATTTTACAACAGGCATATCTACAAGCTTACACTGGCCAGCTCTCTTGAAGCGATACGCTAATATCTGTTGACATAAAGACTTTCACAGTACTCCTGCCGGGAGCTTCTCGACTTTACTGATGTATTTCGCCTATTGACGAGGCATTTGGCTACCTTAAGAGAGTCATACTTACTCCTGTCAGTTGCTCCCCGTTTTACCACAGTCACATTTTCAATCCTATTCTGGCCAGTTCACCTTAAGCGATACGCCATTATCAGTCAACCTAAAGAATTTCACAGTACTCCTGCCGGGAGCTTCTCGAGTATGCCGATGTATTTCGCGTGTTGACGAGGCATTTGGATACCTTAAGAGAGTCATAGTTTCACCTTGCTGTTGCTCCCCATTTTACAACAGGCACATCTACAAGCTTACTCTGGCCAATTCTCCTGAAGCGATACGCTAATATCTGTTGACGTAAAGACTTTCACAGTACTCCTGCCGGGAGCTTTTCGACTTTGCCGATGTATTTCGCCTATTGACGAGGCATTTGGCTACCTTAAGAGAGTCATAGTTACTCCTTTCAGTTGCTCCCCGTTTTACCACAGTCACATTTTCAATCTTATTCTGGCCAGTTCACCTGAAGCGATACGCCATTATCAGTCAACCTAAAGAATTTCACAGTGCTCCTGCCGGGAGCTTCTCGAGTATGTCGATGTATTTCGCGTGTTGACGAGGCATTTGGATGCCTTAAGAGAGTCATAGTTACTCCTTGCTGTTGCTCCCCATTTTACAACAGGCACATCTACAAGCTTACTGTGGCCAGTTCTCTTGAAGCGATACGCTAATATCTGTTGACATAAAGACTTTTACAGTACTCCTGCCGGGAGCTTCTCGACTTTGCCGATGTATTTCGCATATTGACGAGGCACAGGGCTACCTTAAGAGAGTCATAGTTACTCCTGCCAGTGTCTCTCCGTTAATCCACATTCACATAAACAATTTTCCTCTGCCCCCTTCACCAGACGCGATACGATATTATTTATCGACATTATGACTTTCACAGTACTCCTGCTAGGGGCTCCTCCACTTTACCAAAGTATTTCGCCTATAGAAGAGGCATTTGGCTACCTTAAGAGAGTCATAGATACTCCTGTCAGTTGCTCCCCGTTTTACCAAAGTCACATTCTCAATCTTATTCTGGCCAGTTCACCTGAAGCGATACGCCATTATCAGTCAACCTAAAGAATATCACAGTACTCCTGCCGGGAGCTTCTCGAGTTTGCCGATGTTTTTCGCCTGTTGACGAGGCATTTGGATACCTTAAGAGAGTCATAGTTACCCCTTGCTGTTGCTCCCCATTTTACAACAGGCACATCTACAAGCTTTCTCTGGCCAATTCTCCTGAAGCGATACGCTAATATCTGTGAACATAAAGACTTTCACAGTACTCCTGCCGGGAGCTTTTCGACTTTGCCGATGTATTTCGCCAATTGACGAGGCGTTTGGCTACCTTAAGAGAGTCATAGTTACTCCTTCCAGTGTCTCTCCGTTAAACCACAGTCACATCTACCATTTTCCTCTGCCCCTTTCACCAGACGCGATACGCCATTATTTGTCGACATTATGACTTTCACAGTACTCCTGCTAGGGGATCCTCCAGTTTACCAATGTATTTCACCTGTTGACGAGGCATTTGGCTACCTTAAGAGAGTCATACTTACTCCTGTCAGTTGCTCCCCGTTTTACCACAGTCACATTTTCAATCCTATTCTGGCCAGTTCACCTGAAGCGATACGCCATTATCAGTCAACCTAAAGAATTTCACAGTACTCCTGCCGGGAGCTTCTCGAGTATGCCGATGTATTTCGCGTGTTGACGAGGCATTTGGATGCCTTAAGAGAGTCATAGTTAGCCCTTGCTGTTGCTCCCCATTTTACAACAGGCATATCTACAAGCTTACTCTGGCCAGTTCTCTTGAAGCGATACGCTAATATCTGTTGACATAAAGACTTTCACAGTACTCCTGCCGGGAGCTTCTCGACTTTACTGATGTATTTCGCCTATTGACGAGGCATTTGGCTACCTTAAGAGAGTCATAGTTACTCCTGCCAGTGTCTCTCCGTTATACCACAGTCACATCTACCATTTTCCTCTGCCCCTTTCACCAGACGCGATACGCCATTATTTGTCGACATTATGACTTTCACAGTACTCCTGCTAGGGGCTCCTCCAGTTTACCAATGTATTTCGCCTGTTGACGAGGCATTTGGCTACCTTAAGAGAGTCATACTTACTCCCGTCAGTTGCTCAAAGTTTTACCACAGTCACATTTTCTATCTTATTCTGGCTAGTTCACCCGAAGCGATACGCCATTATCAGTCAACCTAAAGAATTTCACAGTACTCCTGCCGGGAGCTTCTCGAGTTTGCCGATGCATTTCGCCTGTTGACGAGGCATTTGGATACCTTAAGAGAGTCATAGTTTCACCTTGCTGTTGCTCCCCATTTTACAACAGGCACATCTACAAGCTTACTGTGG
The DNA here is from genome assembly GCF_021461395.2 of Schistocerca americana. Taxonomy (NCBI): domain Eukaryota; kingdom Metazoa; phylum Arthropoda; class Insecta; order Orthoptera; family Acrididae; genus Schistocerca; species Schistocerca americana. The sequence continues at coordinate 60,829,849 of NC_060130.1, forward strand.
CCAGTTCTCTTGAAGCGATACGCTAATATCTGTTGACATAAAGACTTTTACAGTACTCCTGCCGGGAGCTTCTCGACTTTGCCGATGTATTTCGCATATTGACGAGGCATTGGGCTACCTTAAGAGAGTCATAGTTACTCCTGCCAGTGTCTCTCCGTTAATCCACATTCACATAAACAATTTTCCTCTGCCCCCTTCACCAGACGCGATACGATATTATTTATCGACATTATGACTTTCACAGTACTCCTGCTAGGGGCTCCTCCACTTTACCAAAGTATTTCGCCTGTAGAAGAGGCATTTGGCTACCTTAAGAGAGTCATAGATACTCCTGTCAGTTGCTCCCCGTTTTACCAAAGTCACATTCTCAATCTTATTCTGGCCAGTTCACCTGAAGCGATACGCCATTATCAGTCAACCTAAAGAATATCACAGTACTCCTGCCGGGAGCTTCTCGAGTTTGCCGATGTATTTCGCCTGTTGACGAGGCATTTGGATACCTTAAGAGAGTCATAGTTACCCCTTGCTGTTGCTCCCCATTTTACAACAGGCACATCTACAAGCTTTCTCTGGCCAATTCTCCTGAAGCGATACGCTAATATCTGTTAACATAAAGACTTTCACAGTACTCCTGCCGGGAGCTTTTCGACTTTGCCGATGTATTTCGCCAATTGACGAGGCGTTTGGCTACCTTAAGAGAGTCATAGTTACTCCCAGTGTCTCTCCGTTAAACCACAGTCACATCTACCATTTTCTCTGCCCCTTTCACCAGACGCGATACGCCATTATTTGTCGACATTATGACTTTCACAGTACTCCTGCTAGGGGCTCCTCCAGTTTACCAATGTATTTCACCTGTTGACGAGGCATTTGGCTACCTTAAGAGAGTCATACTTACTCCTGTCAGTTGCTCCCCGTTTTACCACAGTCACATTTTCAATCCTATTCTGGCCAGTTCACCTTAAGCGATACGCCATTATCAGTCAACCTAAAGAATTTCACAGTACTCCTGCCGGGAGCTTCTCGAGTATGCCGATGTATTTCGCGTGTTGACGAGGCATTTGGATGCCTTAAGAGAGTCATAGTTAGCCCTTGCTGTTGCTCCCCATTTTACAACAGGCATATCTACAAGCTTACACTGGCCAGCTCTCTTGAAGCGATACGCTAATATCTGTTGACATAAAGACTTTCACAGTACTCCTGCCGGGAGCTTCTCGACTTTACTGATGTATTTCGCCTATTGACGAGGCATTTGGCTACCTTAAGAGAGTCATACTTACTCCTGTCAGTTGCTCCCCGTTTTACCACAGTCACATTTTCAATCCTATTCTGGCCAGTTCACCTTAAGCGATACGCCATTATCAGTCAACCTAAAGAATTTCACAGTACTCCTGCCGGGAGCTTCTCGAGTATGCCGATGTATTTCGCGTGTTGACGAGGCATTTGGATACCTTAAGAGAGTCATAGTTTCACCTTGCTGTTGCTCCCCATTTTACAACAGGCACATCTACAAGCTTACTCTGGCCAATTCTCCTGAAGCGATACGCTAATATCTGTTGACGTAAAGACTTTCACAGTACTCCTGCCGGGAGCTTTTCGACTTTGCCGATGTATTTCGCCTATTGACGAGGCATTTGGCTACCTTAAGAGAGTCATAGTTACTCCTTTCAGTTGCTCCCCGTTTTACCACAGTCACATTTTCAATCTTATTCTGGCCAGTTCACCTGAAGCGATACGCCATTATCAGTCAACCTAAAGAATTTCACAGTGCTCCTGCCGGGAGCTTCTCGAGTATGTCGATGTATTTCGCGTGTTGACGAGGCATTTGGATGCCTTAAGAGAGTCATAGTTACTCCTTGCTGTTGCTCCCCATTTTACAACAGGCACATCTGCAAGCTTACTGTGGCCAGTTCTCTTGAAGCGATACGCTAATATCTGTTGACATAAAGACTTTTACAGTACTCCTGCCGGGAGCTTCTCGACTTTGCCGATGTATTTCGCATATTGACGAGGCACAGGGCTACCTTAAGAGAGTCATAGTTACTCCTGCCAGTGTCTCTCCGTTAATCCACATTCACATAAACAATTTTCCTCTGCCCCCTTCACCAGACGCGATACGATATTATTTATCGACATTATGACTTTCACAGTACTCCTGCTAGGGGCTCCTCCACTTTACCAAAGTATTTCGCCTATAGAAGAGGCATTTGGCTACCTTAAGAGAGTCATAGATACTCCTGTCAGTTGCTCCCCGTTTTACCAAAGTCACATTCTCAATCTTATTCTGGCCAGTTCACCTGAAGCGATACGCCATTATCAGTCAACCTAAAGAATATCACAGTACTCCTGCCGGGAGCTTCTCGAGTTTGCCGATGTTTTTCGCCTGTTGACGAGGCATTTGGATACCTTAAGAGAGTCATAGTTACCCCTTGCTGTTGCTCCCCATTTTACAACAGGCACATCTACAAGCTTTCTCTGGCCAATTCTCCTGAAGCGATACGCTAATATCTGTGAACATAAAGACTTTCACAGTACTCCTGCCGGGAGCTTTTCGACTTTGCCGATGTATTTCGCCAATTGACGAGGCGTTTGGCTACCTTAAGAGAGTCATAGTTACTCCTTCCAGTGTCTCTCCGTTAAACCACAGTCACATCTACCATTTTCCTCTGCCCCTTTCACCAGACGCGATACGCCATTATTTGTCGACATTATGACTTTCACAGTACTCCTGCTAGGGGATCCTCCAGTTTACCAATGTATTTCACCTGTTGACGAGGCATTTGGCTACCTTAAGAGAGTCATACTTACTCCTGTCAGTTGCTCCCCGTTTTACCACAGTCACATTTTCAATCCTATTCTGGCCAGTTCACCTGAAGCGATACGCCATTATCAGTCAACCTAAAGAATTTCACAGTACTCCTGCCGGGAGCTTCTCGAGTATGCCGATGTATTTCGCGTGTTGACGAGGCATTTGGATGCCTTAAGAGAGTCATAGTTAGCCCTTGCTGTTGCTCCCCATTTTACAACAGGCATATCTACAAGCTTACTCTGGCCAGTTCTCTTGAAGCGATACGCTAATATCTGTTGACATAAAGACTTTCACAGTACTCCTGCCGGGAGCTTCTCGACTTTACTGATGTATTTCGCCTATTGACGAGGCATTTGGCTACCTTAAGAGAGTCATAGTTACTCCTGCCAGTGTCTCTCCGTTATACCACAGTCACATCTACCATTTTCCTCTGCCCCTTTCACCAGACGCGATACGCCATTATTTGTCGACATTATGACTTTCACAGTACTCCTGCTAGGGGCTCCTCCAGTTTACCAATGTATTTCGCCTGTTGACGAGGCATTTGGCTACCTTAAGAGAGTCATACTTACTCCCGTCAGTTGCTCAAAGTTTTACCACAGTCACATTTTCTATCTTATTCTGGCTAGTTCCCCCGAAGCGATACGCCATTATCAGTCAACCTAAAGAATTTCACAGTACTCCTGCCGGGAGCTTCTCGAGTTTGCCGATGCATTTCGCCTGTTGACGAGGCATTTGGATACCTTAAGAGAGTCATAGTTTCACCTTGCTGTTGCTCCCCATTTTACAACAGGCACATCTACAAGCTTACTCTGGCCAACTCTCTTGAAGCGATACGCTAATATCTGTTGACGTAAAGACTTTCACAGTACTCCTGCCGGGAGCTTTTCGACTTTGCCGATGTATTTCGCCTATTGACGAGGCGTTTGGCTACCTTAAGAGAGTCATAGTTACTCCTTCCAGTGTCTCTTCGTTAAACCACAGTCACATCTACCATTTTCCTCTGCCCCTTTCACCAGACGCGATACGCCATTATTTGTCGACATTATGACTTTCACAGTACTCCTGCTAGGGGCTCCTCCAGTTTACCAATGTATTTCACCTGTTGACGAGGCATTTGGCTACCTTAAGAGAGTCATACTTACTCCTGTCAGTTGCTCCCCGTTTTACCACAGTCACATTTTCAATCTTATTCTGGCCAGTTCACCTGAAGCGATACGCCATTATCAGTCAACCTAAAGAATTTCACAGTGCTCCTGCCGGGAGCTTCTCGAGTATGTCGATGTATTTCGCGTGTTGACGAGGCATTTGGATGCCTTAAGAGAGTCATAGTTACTCCTTGCTGTTGCTCCCCATTTTACAACAGGCACATCTACAAGCTTACTGTGGCCAGTTCTCTTGAAGCGATACGCTAATATCTGTTGACATAAAGACTTTTACAGTACTCCTGCCGGGAGCTTCTCGACTTTGCCGATGTATTTCGCATATTGACGAGGCACAGGGCTACCTTAAGAGAGTCATAGTTACTCCTGCCAGTGTCTCTCCGTTAATCCACATTCACATAAACAATTTTCCTCTGCCCCCTTCACCAGACGCGATACGATATTATTTATCGACATTATGACTTTCACAGTACTCCTGCTAGGGGCTCCTCCACTTTACCAAAGTATTTCGCCTATAGAAGAGGCATTTGGCTACCTTAAGAGAGTCATAGATACTCCTGTCAGTTGCTCCCCGTTTTACCAAAGTCACATTCTCAATCTTATTCTGGCCAGTTCACCTGAAGCGATACGCCATTATCAGTCAACCTAAAGAATATCACAGTACTCCTGCCGGGAGCTTCTCGAGTTTGCCGATGTTTTTCGCCTGTTGACGAGGCATTTGGATACCTTAAGAGAGTCATAGTTACCCCTTGCTGTTGCTCCCCATTTTACAACAGGCACATCTACAAGCTTTCTCTGGCCAATTCTCCTGAAGCGATACGCTAATATCTGTGAACATAAAGACTTTCACAGTACTCCTGCCGGGAGCTTTTCGACTTTGCCGATGTATTTCGCCAATTGACGAGGCGTTTGGCTACCTTAAGAGAGTCATAGTTACTCCTTCCAGTGTCTCTCCGTTAAACCACAGTCACATCTACCATTTTCCTCTGCCCCTTTCACCAGACGCGATACGCCATTATTTGTCGACATTATGACTTTCACAGTACTCCTGCTAGGGGATCCTCCAGTTTATCAATGTATTTCACCTGTTGACGAGGCATTTGGCTACCTTAAGAGAGTCATACTTACTCCTGTCAGTTGCTCCCCGTTTTACCACAGTCACATTTTCAATCCTATTCTGGCCAGTTCACCTGAAGCGATACGCCATTATCAGTCAACCTAAAGAATTTCACAGTACTCCTGCCGGGAGCTTCTCGAGTATGCCGATGTATTTCGCGTGTTGACGACGCATTTGGATGCCTTAAGAGAGTCATAGTTAGCCCTTGCTGTTGCTCCCCATTTTACAACAGGCATATCTACAAGCTTACTCTGGCCAGTTCTCTTGAAGCGATACGCTAATATCTGTTGACATAAAGACTTTCACAGTACTCCTGCCGGGAGCTTCTCGACTTTACTGATGTATTTCGCCTATTGACGAGGCATTTGGCTACCTTAAGAGAGTCATAGTTACTCCTGCCAGTGTCTCTCCGTTATACCACAGTCACATCTACCATTTTCCTCTGCCCCTTTCACCAGACGCGATACGCCATTATTTGTCGACATTATGACTTTCACAGTACTCCTGCTAGGGGCTCCTCCAGTTTACCAATGTATTTCGCCTGTTGACGAGGCATTTGGCTACCTTAAGAGAGTCATACTTACTCCCGTCAGTTGCTCAAAGTTTTACCACAGTCACATTTTCTATCTTATTCTGGCTAGTTCACCCGAAGCGATACGCCATTATCAGTCAACCTAAAGAATTTCACAGTACTCCTGCCGGGAGCTTCTCGAGTTTGCCGATGCATTTCGCCTGTTGACGAGGCATTTGGATACCTTAAGAGAGTCATAGTTTCACCTTGCTGTTGCTCCCCATTTTACAACAGGCACATCTACAAGCTTACTGTGGCCAGTTCTCTTGAAGCTATACGCTAATATCTGTTGACATAAAGACTTTTACAGTACTCCTGCCGGGAGCTTCTCGACTTTGCCGATGTATTTCGCATATTGACGAGGCATTGGGCTACCTTAAGAGAGTCATAGTTACTCCTGCCAGTGTCTCTCCGTTAATCCACATTCACATAAACAATTTTCCTCTGCCCCCTTCACCAGACGCGATACGATATTATTTATCGACATTATGACTTTCACAGTACTCCTGCTAGGGGCTCCTCCACTTTACCAAAGTATTTCGCCTGTAGAAGAGGCATTTGGCTACCTTAAGAGAGTCATAGATACTCCTGTCAGTTGCTCCCCGTTTTACCAAAGTCACATTCTCAATCTTATTCTGGCCAGTTCACCTGAAGCGATACGCCATTATCAGTCAACCTAAAGAATATCACAGTACTCCTGCCGGGAGCTTCTCGAGTTTGCCGATGTATTTCGCCTGTTGACGAGGCATTTGGATACCTTAAGAGAGTCATAGTTACCCCTTGCTGTTGCTCCCCATTTTACAACAGGCACATCTACAAGCTTTCTCTGGCCAATTCTCCTGAAGCGATACGCTAATATCTGTTAACATAAAGACTTTCACAGTACTCCTGCCGGGAGCTTTTCGACTTTGCCGATGTATTTCGCCAATTGACGAGGCGTTTGGCTACCTTAAGAGAGTCATAGTTACTCCCAGTGTCTCTCCGTTAAACCACAGTCACATCTACCATTTTCTCTGCCCCTTTCACCAGACGCGATACGCCATTATTTGTCGACATTATGACTTTCACAGTACTCCTGCTAGGGGCTCCTCCAGTTTACCAATGTATTTCACCTGTTGACGAGGCATTTGGCTACCTTAAGAGAGTCATACTTACTCCTGTCAGTTGCTCCCCGTTTTACCACAGTCACATTTTCAATCCTATTCTGGCCAGTTCACCTTAAGCGATACGCCATTATCAGTCAACCTAAAGAATTTCACAGTACTCCTGCCGGGAGCTTCTCGAGTATGCCGATGTATTTCGCGTGTTGACGAGGCATTTGGATGCCTTAAGAGAGTCATAGTTAGCCCTTGCTGTTGCTCCCCATTTTACAACAGGCATATCTACAAGCTTACACTGGCCAGCTCTCTTGAAGCGATACGCTAATATCTGTTGACATAAAGACTTTCACAGTACTCCTGCCGGGAGCTTCTCGACTTTACTGATGTATTTCGCCTATTGACGAGGCATTTGGCTACCTTAAGAGAGTCATACTTACTCCTGTCAGTTGCTCCCCGTTTTACCACAGTCACATTTTCAATCCTATTCTGGCCAGTTCACCTTAAGCGATACGCCATTATCAGTCAACCTAAAGAATTTCACAGTACTCCTGCCGGGAGCTTCTCGAGTATGCCGATGTATTTCGCGTGTTGACGAGGCATTTGGATACCTTAAGAGAGTCATAGTTTCACCTTGCTGTTGCTCCCCATTTTACAACAGGCACATCTACAAGCTTACTCTGGCCAATTCTCCTGAAGCGATACGCTAATATCTGTTGACGTAAAGACTTTCACAGTACTCCTGCCGGGAGCTTTTCGACTTTGCCGATGTATTTCGCCTATTGACGAGGCATTTGGCTACCTTAAGAGAGTCATAGTTACTCCTTTCAGTTGCTCCCCGTTTTACCACAGTCACATTTTCAATCTTATTCTGGCCAGTTCACCTGAAGCGATACGCCATTATCAGTCAACCTAAAGAATTTCACAGTGCTCCTGCCGGGAGCTTCTCGAGTATGTCGATGTATTTCGCGTGTTGACGAGGCATTTGGATGCCTTAAGAGAGTCATAGTTACTCCTTGCTGTTGCTCCCCATTTTACAACAGGCACATCTGCAAGCTTACTGTGGCCAGTTCTCTTGAAGCGATACGCTAATATCTGTTGACATAAAGACTTTTACAGTACTCCTGCCGGGAGCTTCTCGACTTTGCCGATGTATTTCGCATATTGACGAGGCACAGGGCTACCTTAAGAGAGTCATAGTTACTCCTGCCAGTGTCTCTCCGTTAATCCACATTCACATAAACAATTTTCCTCTGCCCCCTTCACCAGACGCGATACGATATTATTTATCGACATTATGACTTTCACAGTACTCCTGCTAGGGGCTCCTCCACTTTACCAAAGTATTTCGCCTATAGAAGAGGCATTTGGCTACCTTAAGAGAGTCATAGATACTCCTGTCAGTTGCTCCCCGTTTTACCAAAGTCACATTCTCAATCTTATTCTGGCCAGTTCACCTGAAGCGATACGCCATTATCAGTCAACCTAAAGAATATCACAGTACTCCTGCCGGGAGCTTCTCGAGTTTGCCGATGTTTTTCGCCTGTTGACGAGGCATTTGGATACCTTAAGAGAGTCATAGTTACCCCTTGCTGTTGCTCCCCATTTTACAACAGGCACATCTACAAGCTTTCTCTGGCCAATTCTCCTGAAGCGATACGCTAATATCTGTGAACATAAAGACTTTCACAGTACTCCTGCCGGGAGCTTTTCGACTTTGCCGATGTATTTCGCCAATTGACGAGGCGTTTGGCTACCTTAAGAGAGTCATAGTTACTCCTTCCAGTGTCTCTCCGTTAAACCACAGTCACATCTACCATTTTCCTCTGCCCCTTTCACCAGACGCGATACGCCATTATTTGTCGACATTATGACTTTCACAGTACTCCTGCTAGGGGATCCTCCAGTTTACCAATGTATTTCACCTGTTGACGAGGCATTTGGCTACCTTAAGAGAGTCATACTTACTCCTGTCAGTTGCTCCCCGTTTTACCACAGTCACATTTTCAATCCTATTCTGGCCAGTTCACCTGAAGCGATACGCCATTATCAGTCAACCTAAAGAATTTCACAGTACTCCTGCCGGGAGCTTCTCGAGTATGCCGATGTATTTCGCGTGTTGACGAGGCATTTGGATGCCTTAAGAGAGTCATAGTTAGCCCTTGCTGTTGCTCCCCATTTTACAACAGGCATATCTACAAGCTTACTCTGGCCAGTTCTCTTGAAGCGATACGCTAATATCTGTTGACATAAAGACTTTCACAGTACTCCTGCCGGGAGCTTCTCGACTTTACTGATGTATTTCGCCTATTGACGAGGCATTTGGCTACCTTAAGAGAGTCATAGTTACTCCTGCCAGTGTCTCTCCGTTATACCACAGTCACATCTACCATTTTCCTCTGCCCCTTTCACCAGACGCGATACGCCATTATTTGTCGACATTATGACTTTCACAGTACTCCTGCTAGGGGCTCCTCCAGTTTACCAATGTATTTCGCCTGTTGACGAGGCATTTGGCTACCTTAAGAGAGTCATACTTACTCCCGTCAGTTGCTCAAAGTTTTACCACAGTCACATTTTCTATCTTATTCTGGCTAGTTCACCCGAAGCGATACGCCATTATCAGTCAACCTAAAGAATTTCACAGTACTCCTGCCGGGAGCTTCTCGAGTTTGCCGATGCATTTCGCCTGTTGACGAGGCATTTGGATACCTTAAGAGAGTCATAGTTTCACCTTGCTGTTGCTCCCCATTTTACAACAGGCACATCTACAAGCTTACTGTGGCCAGTTCTCTTGAAGCGATACGCTAATATCTGTTGACATAAAGACTTTTACAGTACTCCTGCCGGGAGCTTCTCGACTTTGCCGATGTATTTCGCATATTGACGAGGCATTGGGCTACCTTAAGAGAGTCATAGTTACTCCTGCCAGTGTCTCTCCGTTAATCCACATTCACATAAACAATTTTCCTCTGCCCCCTTCACCAGACGCGATACGATATTATTTATCGACATTATGACTTTCACAGTACTCCTGCTAGGGGCTCCTCCACTTTACCAAAGTATTTCGCCTGTAGAAGAGGCATTTGGCTACCTTAAGAGAGTCATAGATACTCCTGTCAGTTGCTCCCCGTTTTACCAAAGTCACATTCTCAATCTTATTCTGGCCAGTTCACCTGAAGCGATACGCCATTATCAGTCAACCTAAAGAATATCACAGTACTCCTGCCGGGAGCTTCTCGAGTTTGCCGATGTATTTCGCCTGTTGACGAGGCATTTGGATACCTTAAGAGAGTCATAGTTACCCCTTGCTGTTGCTCCCCATTTTACAACAGGCACATCTACAAGCTTTCTCTGGCCAATTCTCCTGAAGCGATACGCTAATATCTGTTAACATAAAGACTTTCACAGTACTCCTGCCGGGAGCTTTTCGACTTTGCCGATGTATTTCGCCAATTGACGAGGCGTTTGGCTACCTTAAGAGAGTCATAGTTACTCCCAGTGTCTCTCCGTTAAACCGCAGTCACATCTACCATTTTCTCTGCCCCTTTCACCAGACGCGATACGCCATTATTTGTCGACATTATGACTTTCACAGTACTCCTGCTAGGGGCTCCTCCAGTTTACCAATGTATTTCACCTGTTGACGAGGCATTTGGCTACCTTAAGAGAGTCATACTTACTCCTGTCAGTTGCTCCCCGTTTTACCACAGTCACATTTTCAATCCTATTCTGGCCAGTTCACCTTAAGCGATACGCCATTATCAGTCAACCTAAAGAATTTCACAGTACTCCTGCCGGGAGCTTCTCGAGTATGCCGATGTATTTCGCGTGTTGACGAGGCATTTGGATGCCTTAAGAGAGTCATAGTTAGCCCTTGCTGTTGCTCCCCATTTTACAACAGGCATATCTACAAGCTTACACTGGCCAGCTCTCTTGAAGCGATACGCTAATATCTGTTGACATAAAGACTTTCACAGTACTCCTGCCGGGAGCTTCTCGACTTTACTGATGTATTTCGCCTATTGACGAGGCATTTGGCTACCTTAAGAGAGTCATACTTACTCCTGTCAGTTGCTCCCCGTTTTACCACAGTCACATTTTCAATCCTATTCTGGCCAGTTCACCTTAAGCGATACGCCATTATCAGTCAACCTAAAGAATTTCACAGTACTCCTGCCGGGAGCTTCTCGAGTATGCCGATGTATTTCGCGTGTTGACGAGGCATTTGGATACCTTAAGAGAGTCATAGTTTCACCTTGCTGTTGCTCCCCATTTTACAACAGGCACATCTACAAGCTTACTCTGGCCAATTCTCCTGAAGCGATACGCTAATATCTGTTGACGTAAAGACTTTCACAGTACTCCTGCCGGGAGCTTTTCGACTTTGCCGATGTATTTCGCCTATTGACGAGGCATTTGGCTACCTTAAGAGAGTCATAGTTACTCCTTTCAGTTGCTCCCCGTTTTACCACAGTCACATTTTCAATCTTATTCTGGCCAGTTCACCTGAAGCGATACGCCATTATCAGTCAACCTAAAGAATTTCACAGTGCTCCTGCCGGGAGCTTCTCGAGTATGTCGATGTATTTCGCGTGTTGACGAGGCATTTGGATGCCTTAAGAGAGTCATAGTTACTCCTTGCTGTTGCTCCCCATTTTACAACAGGCACATCTACAAGCTTACTGTGGCCAGTTCTCTTGAAGCGATACGCTAATATCTGTTGACATAAAGACTTTTACAGTACTCCTGCCGGGAGCTTCTCGACTTTGCCGATGTATTTCGCATATTGACGAGGCACAGGGCTACCTTAAGAGAGTCATAGTTACTCCTGCCAGTGTCTCTCCGTTAATCCACATTCACATAAACAATTTTCCTCTGCCCCCTTCACCAGACGCGATACGATATTATTTATCGACATTATGACTTTCACAGTACTCCTGCTAGGGGCTCCTCCACTTTACCAAAGTATTTCGCCTATAGAAGAGGCATTTGGCTACCTTAAGAGAGTCATAGATACTCCTGTCAGTTGCTCCCCGTTTTACCAAAGTCACATTCTCAATCTTATTCTGGCCAGTTCACCTGAAGCGATACGCCATTATCAGTCAACCTAAAGAATATCACAGTACTCCTGCCGGGAGCTTCTCGAGTTTGCCGATGTTTTTCGCCTGTTGACGAGGCATTTGGATACCTTAAGAGAGTCATAGTTACCCCTTGCTGTTGCTCCCCATTTTACAACAGGCACATCTACAAGCTTTCTCTGGCCAATTCTCCTGAAGCGATACGCTAATATCTGTGAACATAAAGACTTTCACAGTACTCCTGCCGGGAGCTTTTCGACTTTGCCGATGTATTTCGCCAATTGACGAGGCGTTTGGCTACCTTAAGAGAGTCATAGTTACTCCTTCCAGTGTCTCTCCGTTAAACCACAGTCACATCTACCATTTTCCTCTGCCCCTTTCACCAGACGCGATACGCCATTATTTGTCGACATTATGACTTTCACAGTACTCCTGCTAGGGGATCCTCCAGTTTACCAATGTATTTCACCTGTTGACGAGGCATTTGGCTACCTTAAGAGAGTCATACTTACTCCTGTCAGTTGCTCCCCGTTTTACCACAGTCACATTTTCAATCCTATTCTGGCCAGTTCACCTGAAGCGATACGCCATTATCAGTCAACCTAAAGAATTTCACAGTACTCCTGCCGGGAGCTTCTCGAGTATGCCGATGTATTTCGCGTGTTGACGAGGCATTTGGATGCCTTAAGAGAGTCATAGTTAGCCCTTGCTGTTGCTCCCCATTTTACAACAGGCATATCTACAAGCTTACTCTGGCCAGTTCTCTTGAAGCGATACGCTAATATCTGTTGACATAAAGACTTTTACAGTACTCCTGCCGGGAGCTTCTCGACTTTGCCGATGTATTTCGCATATTGACGAGGCATTGGGCTACCTTAAGAGAGTCATAGTTACTCCTGCCAGTGTCTCTCCGTTAATCCACATTCACATAAACAATTTTCCTCTGCCCCCTTCACCAGACGCGATACGATATTATTTATCGACATTATGACTTTCACAGTACTCCTGCTAGGGGCTCCTCCACTTTACCAAAGTATTTCGCCTGTAGAAGAGGCATTTGGCTACCTTAAGAGAGTCATAGATACTCCTGTCAGTTGCTCCCCGTTTTACCAAAGTCACATTCTCAATCTTATTCTGGCCAGTTCACCTGAAGCGATACGCCATTATCAGTCAACCTAAAGAATATCACAGTACTCCTGCCGGGAGCTTCTCGAGTTTGCCGATGTATTTCGCCTGTTGACGAGGCATTTGGATACCTTAAGAGAGTCATAGTTACCCCTTGCTGTTGCTCCCCATTTTACAACAGGCACATCTACAAGCTTTCTCTGGCCAATTCTCCTGAAGCGATACGCTAATATCTGTTAACATAAAGACTTTCACAGTACTCCTGCCGGGAGCTTTTCGACTTTGCCGATGTATTTCGCCAATTGACGAGGCGTTTGGCTACCTTAAGAGAGTCATAGTTACTCCTTCCAGTGTCTCTCCGTTAAACCACAGTCACATCTACCATTTTCCTCTGCCCCTTTCACCAGACGCGATACGCCATTATTTGTCGACATTATGACTTTCACAGTACTCCTGCTAGGGGCTCCTCCAGTTTACCAATGTATTTCACCTGTTGACGAGGCATTTGGCTACCTTAAGAGAGTCATACTTACTCCTGTCAGTTGCTCCCCGTTTTACCACAGTCACATTTTCAATCCTATTCTGGCCAGTTCACCTGAAGCGATACGCCATTATCAGTCAACCTAAAGAATTTCACAGTACTCCTGCCGGGAGCTTCTCGAGTATGCCGATGTATTTCGCGTGTTGACGAGGCATTTGGATGCCTTAAGAGAGTCATAGTTAGGCCTTGCTGTTGCTCCCCATTTTACAACAGGCATATCTACAAGCTTACTCTGGCCAGTTCTCTTGAAGCGATACGCTAATATCTGTTGACATAAAGACTTTCACAGTACTCCTGCCGGGAGCTTCTCGACTTTACTGATGTATTTCGCCTATTGACGAGGCATTTGGCTACCATAAGAAAGTCATAGTTACTCCTGCCAGTGTCTCTCCGTTAAACCACAGTCACATCTACCATTTTCCTCTGCCCGTTTCACCAGACGCGATACGCCATTATTTGTCGACATTATGACTTTCACAGTACTCCTGCTAGAGGCTCCTCCAGTTTACCAATGTATTTCGCCTGTTGACGAGGCATTTGGCTACCTTAAGAGAGTCATACTTACTCCCGTCAGTTGCTCAAAGTTTTACCACAGTCACATTTTCTATCTTATTCTGGCTAGTTCACCCGAAGCGATACGCCATTATCAGTCAACCTAAAGAATTTCACAGTACTCCTGCCGGGAGCTTCTCGAGTTTGCCGATGCATTTCGCCTGTTGACGAGGCATTTGGATAACTTAAGAGAGTCATAGTTTCACCTTGCTGTTGCTCCCCATTTTACAACAGGCACATCTACAAGCTTACTCTGGCCAATTCTCCTGAGGCGATACGCTAATATCTGTCGACATAAAGACTTTCACTGTACTCCTGCCGGGAGCTTTTCGACTTTGCCGATGTATTTCGCCTATTGACGAGGCGTTTGGCTACCTTAAGAGAGTCATAGTTACTCCTTCCAGTGTCTCTTCGTTAAACCACAGTCACATCTACCATTTTCCTCTGCCCCTTTCACCAGACGCGATACGCCATTATTTGTCGACATTATGACTTTCACAGTACTCCTGCTAGGGGCTCCTCCAGTTTACCAATGTATTTCACCTGTTGACGAGGCATTTGGCTACCTTAAGAGAGTCATACTTACTCCTGTCAGTTGCTCCCCGTTTTACCACAGTCACATTTTCAATCTTATTCTGGCCAGTTCACCTGAAGCGATACGCCATTATCAGTCAACCTAAAGAATTTCACAGTACTCCTGCCGGGAGCTTCTCGAGTATGTCGATGTATTTCGCGTGTTGACGAGGCATTTGGATGCCTTAAGAGAGTCATAGTTACTCCTTGCTGTTGCTCCCCATTTTACAACAGGCACATCTACAAGCTTACTGTGGCCAGTTCTCTTGAAGCAATACGCTAATATCTGTTGACATAAAGACTTTTACAGTACTCCTGCCGGGAGCTTCTCGACTTTGCCGATGTATTTCGCATATTGACGAGGCATTGGGCTACCTTAAGAGAGTCATAGTTACTCCTGCCAGTGTCTCTCCGTTAATCCACTTTCACAAATACAATTTTCCTCTGCCCCTTTCACCAGACGCGATACGATATTATTTATCGGCATTTTGACTTTCACAGTACTCCTGCTAGGGGCTCCTCCAGTTTACCAAAGTATTTCGCCTGTAGAAGAGGCATTTGGCTACCTTAAGAGAGTCATAGTTACTCCTGTCAGTTGCTCCCCGTTTTACCAAAGTCACATTCTCAATCTTATTCTGGCCAGTTCACCTGAAGCGATACGCCATTATCAGTCAACCTAAAGAATTTCACAGTACTCCTGCCGGGAGCTTCTCGAGTTTGCCGATGCATTTCGCCTGTTGACGAGGCATTTGGATACCTTAAGAGAGTCATAGTTACCCCTTGCTGTTGCTCCTCATTTTACAACAGGCACATCTACAAGCTTACTCTGGCCAATTCTCCTGAAGCGATACGCTAATATCTGTTGACATAAAGACTTTCACAGTACTCCTGCCGGGAGCTTTTCGACTTTGCCGATGTATTTCGCCTATTGACGAGGCGTTTGGCTACCTTAAGAGAGTCATAGTTACTCCTGCCAGTGTCTCTCCGTTAAACCACAGTCACATCTACCATTTTCCTCTGCCCCTTTCACCAGACGCGATACGCCATTATTTGTCGACATTATGACTTTCACAGTACTCCTGCTAGGGGCTCCTCCAGTTTACCAATGTATTTCGCCTGTTGACGAGGCATTTGGCTACCTTAAGAGAGTCATACTTACTCCTGTCAGTTGCTCCCAGTTTTACCACAGTCACATTTTCAATCTTATTCTGGCTAGTTCACCCGAAGCGATACGCCATTATCAGTCAACCTAAAGAATTTCACAGTACTCCTGCCGGGAGCTTCTCGAGTTTGCCGATGCATTTCGCCTGTTGTCGAGGCATTTGGATGCCTTAAGAGAGTCATAGTTACCCCTTGCTGTTGCTCCCCATTTTACAACAGGCACATCTACAAGCTTACTCTGGCCAGTTCTCTTGAAGCGATACGCTAATATCTGTTGACATACAGACTTTCACAGTACTCCTGCCGGGAGCTTCTCGACTTTGCCGATGTATTTCGCATATTGACGAGGCATTGGGCTACCTTAAGAGAGTCATAGTTACTCCTGCCAGTGTCTCTCCGTTAATCCACTTTCACAAATACAATTTTCCTCTGCCCCTTTCACCAGACGCGATACGATATTATTTATCGGCATTTTGACTTTCACAGTACTCCTGCTAGGGGCTCCTCCAGTTTACCAAAGTATTTCGCCTGTAGAAGAGGCATTTGGCTACCTTAAGAGAGTCATAGTTACTCCTGTCAGTTGCTCCCCGTTTTACCAAAGTCACATTCTCAATCTTATTCTGGCCAGTTCACCTGAAGCGATACGCCATTATCAGTCAACCTAAAGAATTTCACAGTACTCCTGCCGGGAGCTTCTCGAGTTTGCCGATGCATTTCGCCTGTTGACGAGGCATTTGGATACCTTAAGAGAGTCATAGTTTCATCTTGCTGTTGCTCCTCATTTTACAACAGGCACATCTACAAGCTTACTCTGGCCAATTCTCCTGAAGCGATACGCTAATATCTGTTGACATAAAGACTTTCACAGTACTCCTGCCGGGAGCTTTTCGACTTTGCCGATGTATTTCGCCTATTGACGAGGCGTTTGGCTACCTTAAGAGAGTCATAGTTACTCCTGCCAGTGTCTCTCCGTTAAACCACAGTCACATCTACCATTTTCCTCTGCCCCTTTCACCAGACGCGATACGCCATTATTTGTCGACATTATGACTTTCACAGTACTCCTGCTAGGGGCTCCTCCAGTTTACCAATGTATTTCGCCTGTTGACGAGGCATTTGGCTACCTTAAGAGAGTCATAGATACTCCTGTCAGTTGCTCCCAGTTTTACCACAGTCACATTTTCAATCTTATTCTGGCTAGTTCGTCTGAATCGATACGCCATTATCAGTCAACCTAAAGAATTTCACAGTACTCCTGCCGGGAGCTTCTCGAGTTTGCCGATGCATTTCGCCTGTTGACGAGGCATTTGGATACCTTAAGAGAGTCATAGTTTCACCTTGCTGTTGCTCCCCATTTTACAACAGGCACATCTACAAGCTTACTCTGGCCAATTCTCCTGAAGCGATACGCTAATATCTGTTGACATAAAGACTTTCACAGTACTCCTGCCGGGAGCCTTTCGACTTTACCGATGTATTTCGCCTATTGACGAGGCGTTTGGCTACCTTAAGAGAGTCATAGTTACTCCTGCCAGTGTCTCTCCGTTAAACCACAGTCACATCTACCATTTCCCTCTGCCCCTTTCACCAGACGCGATACGCCATTATTTGTCGACATTATGACTTTCACAGTACTCCTGCTAGGGGCTCCTTCAGTTTACCAATGTATTTCACCTGTTGACGAGGCATTTGGCTACCTTAAGAGAGTCATACTTACTCCTGTCAGTTGCTCCCAGTTTTACCACAGTCACATTTTCAATCTTATTCTGGCTAGTTCACCCGAAGCGATACGCCATTATCAGTCAACCTAAAGAATTTCACAGTACTCCTGCCGGGAGCTTCTCGAGTTTGCCGATGCATTTCGCCTGTTGACGAGGCATTTGGATGCCTTAAGAGAGTCATAGTTACCCCTTGCTGTTGCTCCCCATTTTACAACAGGCACATCTACAAGCTTACTCTGGCCAGTTCTCCTGAAGCGATACGCTAATATCTGTTGACATACAGACTTTCACAGTACTCCTGCCGGGAGCTTCTCGACTTTGCCGATGTATTTCGCATATTGACGAGGCATTGGGCTACCTTAAGAGAGTCATAGTTACTCCTGCCAGTGTCTCTCCGTTAATCCACTTTCACAAATACAATTTTCCTCTGCCCCTTTCACCAGACGCGATACGATATTATTTATCGACATTATGACTTTCACAGTACTCCTGCTAGGGGCTCCTCCAGTTTACCAAAGTATTTCGCCTGTAGAAGAGGCATTTGGCTACCTTAAGAGAGTCATAGTTACTCCTGTCAGTTGCTCCAAGTTTTACCAAAGTCAC
This sequence comes from Schistocerca americana, assembly GCF_021461395.2. Classification (NCBI taxonomy): domain Eukaryota; kingdom Metazoa; phylum Arthropoda; class Insecta; order Orthoptera; family Acrididae; genus Schistocerca; species Schistocerca americana. The sequence continues at coordinate 60,847,963 of NC_060130.1, forward strand.
ATTCTGAATCTTATTCTGGCCAGTTCACCTGAAGCGATACGCCATTATCAGTCAACCTAAAGAATTTCACAGTACTCCTGCCGGGAGCTTCTCGAGTTTGCCGATGCATTTCGCCTGTTGACGAGGCATTTGGATACCTTAAGAGAGTCATAGTTTCACCTTGCTGTTGCTCCTCATTTTACAACAGGCACATCTACAAGCTTACTCCGGAAAATTCTCCTGAAGCGATACGCTAATATCTGTTGACATAAAGACTTTCACAGTACTCCTGCCGGGAGCTTTTCGACTTTGCCGATGTATTTCGCCTATTGACGAGGCGTTTGGCTACCTTAAGAGAGTCATAGTTACTCCTGCCAGTGTCTCTCCGTTAAACCACAGTCACATCTACCATTTTCCTCTGCCCCTTTCACCAGACGCGATACGCCATTATTTGTCGACATTATGACTTTCACAGTACTCCTGCTAGGGGCTCCTCCAGTTTACCAATGTATTTCGCCTGTTGACGAGGCATTTGGCTACCTTAAGAGAGTCATACTTACTCCTGTCAGTAGCTCCCAGTTTTACCACAGTCACATTTTCAATCTTATTCTGGCTAGTTCACCCGAAGCGATACGACATTATCAGTCAACCTAAAAAATTTCACAGTACTCCTGCCGGGAGCTTCTCGAGTTTGCCGATGCATTTCGCCTGTTGACGAGGCATTTGGATACCTTAAGAGAGTCATAGTTTCACCTTGCTGTTGCTCCCCATTTTACAACAGGCACATCTACAAGCTTACTCTGGCCAATTCTCCTGAAGCGATACGCTAATATCTGTTGACATAAAGACTTTCACAGTTCTCCTGCCGGGACTTTTCGACTTTGCCGATGTATTTCGCCTATTGACGAGGCGTTTGGCTACCTTAAGAGAGTCATAGTTACTCCTTCCAGTGTCTCTCCGTTAAACCACAGTCACATCTACCATTTTCCTCTGCCCCTTTCACCAGACGCGATACGCCATTATTCGTCGACATTATGACTTTCACAGTACTCCTGCTAGGGGCTCCTCCAGTTTACCAAAGTATTTCACCTGTTGACGAGGCATTTGGCTACCTTAAGAGAGTAATACTTACTCCTGTCAGTTCCTCCCCGTTTTACCACAGTCACATTTTCAATCTTATTCTGGCCAGTTCACCTGAAGCGATACGCCATTATCAGTCAACCTAAAGAATTTCACAGTACTCCTGCCGGGAGCTTCTCGAGTATGCCGATGTATTTCGCGTGTTGACGAGGCATTTGGATGCCTTGAGAGAGTCATAGATACCCATTTCTGTTGCTCCCCATTTTACAACAGGCACATCTACAAGCTTACTCTGGCCAGTTCTCTTGAAGCGATACGCTAATATCTGTTGACATACAGACTTTCACAGTACTCCTGCCGGGAGCTTCTCGACTTTGCCGATGTATTTCGCATATTGACGAGGCATTGGGCTACCTTAAGAGAGTCATAGTTACTCCTGCCAGTGTCTCTCCGTTAATCCACTTTCACAAATACAATTTTCCTCTGCCCCTTTCACCAGACGCGATACGATATTATTTATCGACATTATGACTTTCACAGTACTCCTGCTAGGGGCTCCTCCAGTTTACCAAAGTATTTCGCCTGTAGAAGAGGCATTTGGCTACCTTAAGAGAGTCATAGTTACTCCTGTCAGTTGCTCCCCGTTTTACCAAAGTCACATTCTGAATCTTATTCTGGCCAGTTCACCTGAAGCGATACGCCATTATCAGTCAACCTAAAGAATTTCACAGTACTCCTGCCGGGAGCTTCTCGAGTTTGCCGATGCATTTCGCCTGTTGACGAGGCATTTGGATACCTTAAGAGAGTCATAGTTTCACCTTGCTGTTGCTCCTCATTTTACAACAGGCACATCTACAAGCTTACTCCGGCCAATTCTCCTGAAGCGATACGCTAATATCTGTTGACATAAAGACTTTCACAGTACTCCTGCCGGGAGCTTTTCGACTTTGCCGATGTATTTCGCCTATTGACGAGGCGTTTGGCTACCTTAAGAGAGTCATAGTTACTCCTGCCAGTGTCTCTCCGTTAAACCACAGTCACATCTACCATTTTCCTCTGCCCCTTTCACCAGACGCGATACGCCATTATTTGTCGACATTATGACTTTCACAGTACTCCTGCTAGGGGCTCCTCCAGTTTACCAATGTATTTCGCCTGTTGACGAGGCATTTGGCTACCTTAAGAGAGTCATACTTACTCCTGTCAGTTGCTCCCAGTTTTACCACAGTCACATTTTCAATCTTATTCTGGCTAGTTCACCCGAAGCGATACGCCATTATCAGTCAACCTAAAAAATTTCACAGTACTCCTGCCGGGAGCTTCTCGAGTTTGCCGATGCATTTCGCCTGTTGACGAGGCATTTGGATACCTTAAGAGAGTCATAGTTTCACCTTGCTGTTGCTCCCCATTTTACAACAGGCACATCTACAAGCTTACTCTGGCCAATTCTCCTGAAGCGATACGCTAATATCTGTTGACATAAAGACTTTCACAGTTCTCCTGCCGGGACTTTTCGACTTTGCCGATGTATTTCGCCTATTGACGAGGCGTTTGGCTACCTTAAGAGAGTCATAGTTACTCCTTCCAGTGTCTCTCCGTTAAACCACAGTCACATCTACCATTTTCCTCTGCCCCTTTCACCAGACGCGATACGCCATTATTCGTCGACATTATGACTTTCACAGTACTCCTGCTAGGGGCTCCTCCAGTTTACCAATGTATTTCACCTGTTGACGAGGCATTTGGCTACCTTAAGAGAGTAATACTTACTCCTGTCAGTTCCTCCCCGTTTTACCACAGTCACATTTTCAATCTTATTCTGGCCAGTTCACCTGAAGCGATACGCCATTATCAGTCAACCTAAAGAATTTCACAGTACTCCTGCCGGGAGCTTCTCGAGTATGCCGATGTATTTCGCGTGTTGACGAGGCATTTGGATGCCTTGAGAGAGTCATAGATACCCCTTTCTGTTGCTCCCCATTTTACAACAGGCACATCTACAAGCTTACTCTGGCCAGTTCTCTTGAAGCGATACGCTAATATCTGTTGACATACAGACTTTCACAGTACTCCTGCCGGGAGCTTCTCGACTTTGCCGATGTATTTCGCATATTGACGAGGCATTGGGCTACCTTAAGAGAGTCATAGTTACTCCTGCCAGTGTCTCTCCGTTAATCCACATTCACAAATACAATTTTCCTCTGCCCCTTTCACCAGACGCGATACGATATTATTTATCGACATTATGACTTTCACAGTACTCCTGCTAGGGGCTCCTCCAGTTTACCAAAGTATTTCGCCTGTAGAAGAGGCATTTGGCTACCTTAAGAGAGTCATAGTTACTCCTGTCAGTTGCTCCCCGTTTTACCAAAATCACATTCTCAATCTTATTCTGGCCAGTTCACCTGAAGCGATACGCCATTATCAGTCAACCTAAAGAATATCACAGTACTCCTGCCGGGAGCTTCTCGAGTTTGCCGATGTATTTCGCCTGTTGACGAGGCATTTGGATACCTTAAGAGAGTCATAGTTACTCCTTGCTGTTGCTCCCCATTTTACAACAGGCACATCTACAAGCTTACTCTGGCCAATTCTCCTGAAGCGATACGCTAATATCTGTTGACATAAAGACTTTCACAGTACTCCTGCCGGGAGCTTCTCGACTTTACTGATGTATTTCGACTATTGACGAGGCATTTGGCTACCTTAAGAGAGTCATAGTTACTCCTGCCAGTGTCTCTCCGTTAAACCACAGTCACATCTACCATTTTCCTCTGCCCCTTTCCCCAGACGCGATACGCCATTATTTGTCGACATTATGACTTTCACAGTACTCCTGCTACGGGCTCCTCCAGTTTACCAATGTATTTCGCCTGTTGACGAGGCATTTGGCTACCTTAAGAGAGTCATACTTACTCCTGTCAGTTGCTCCCAGTTTTACCACAGTCACATTTTCAATCTTATTCTGGCTAGTTCACCTGAAGCGATACGCCATTATCAGTCAACCTAAAGAATTTCACAGTACTATTGCCGGGAGCTTCTCGAGTTTGCCGATGCATTTCGCCTGTTGACGAGGCATTTGGATACCTTAAGAGAGTCATAGTTTCACCTTGCTGTTGCTACCCCATTTTACAACAGGCACATCTACAAGCTTACTCTGGCCAATTCTCCTGAAGCGATACGCTAATATCTGTTGACATAAAGACTTTCACAGTACTCCTGCCGGGAGCTTTTCGACTTTGCCGATGTATTTCGCCTATTGACGAGGCGTTTGGCTACCTTAAGAGAGTCATAGTTACTCCTTCCAGTGTCTCTCCGTTAAACCACAGTCACATCTACCATTTTCCTCTGCCCCTTTCACCAGACGCGATACGCCATTATTTGTCGACACTATGACTTTCACAGTACTCCTGCTAGGGGCTCCTTCAGTTTACCAATGTATTTCACCTGTTGACGAGGCATTTGGCTACCTTAAGAGAGTCATACTTACTCCTGTCAGTTGCTCCCCGTTTTACCACAGTTACATTTTCAATCTTATTCTGGCCAGTTCACCTGAAGCGATACGCCATTATCAGTCAACCTAAAGAATTTCACAGTACTCCTGCCGGGAGCTTCTCGAGTATGCCGATGTATTTCGCGTGTTGACGAGGCATTTGGATGCCTTAAGAGAGTCATAGTTACCCCTTGCTGTTGCTCCCCATTTTACAACAGGCACATCTACAAGCTTACTCTGGCCAGTTCTCTTGAAGTGATACGCTAATATCTGTTGACATAAAGACTTTCACAGTACTCCTGCCGGGAGCTTCTCGACTTTGCCGATGTATTTCGCATATTGACGAAGCATTGGGCTACCTTAAGAGAGTCATAGTTACTCCTGCCAGTGCCTCTCCGTTAATCCACATTCACATATACAATTTTCCTCTGCCCCTTTCACCAGACGCGATACGATATTATTTATCGACATTATGACTTTCACAGTACTCCTGCTAGCGGCTCCTCCAGTTTACCAAAGTATTTCGCCTGTAGAAGAGGCATTTGGCTACCTTAAGAGAGTCATAGATACTCCTGTCAGTTGCTCCCCGTTTTACCAAAGTCACATTCTCAATCTTATTCTGGCCAGTTCACCTGAAGCGATACGCCATTATCAGTCAACCTAAAGAATATCACAGTACTCCTGCCGGGAGCTTCTCGAGTTTGCCGATGTATTTCGCCTGTTGACGAGGCATTTGGATACCTTAAGAGAGTCATAGTTACCCCTTGCTGTTGCTCCCCATTTTACAACAGGCACATCTACAAGCTTACTCTGGCCAATCCTCCTGAAGCGATACGCTAATATCTGTGGACATAAAGACTTTCACAGTACTCCTGCCGGGAGCTTTTCGACTTTGCCGATGTATTTCGCCTATTGACGAGGCGTTTGGCTACCTTAAGAGAGTCATAGTCATTCCTGCCAGTGTCTCTCCGTTAAACCACAGTCACATCTACCATTTTCCTCTGCCCCTTTCACCAGACGCGATACGCCATTATTTGTCGACATTATGACTTTCACAGTAATCCTGCTAGGGGCTCCTCCAGTTTACCAATGTATTTCGCCTGTTGACGAGGCATTTGGCTACCTTAAGAGAGTCATACTTACTCCTGTCAGTTGCTCCCAGTTTTACCACAGTCACATTTTCAATCTTATTCTGGCTAGTTCACCTGAAGCGATACGCCATTATCAGTCAACCTAAAGAATTTCACAGTACTATTGCCGGGAGCTTCTCGAGTTTGCCGATGCATTTCGCCTGTTGACGAGGCATTTGGATACCTTAAGAGAGTCATAGTTTCACCTTGCTGTTGCTCCCCATTTTACAACAGGCACATCTACAAGCTTACTCTGGCCAGTTCTCCTGAAGCGATACGCTAATATCTGTTGACATATAGACTTTCACAGTACTCCTGCCGGGAGCTTTTCGACTTTGCCGATGTATTTCGCCTATTGACGAGGCGTTTGGCTACCTTAAGAGAGTCATAGTTACTCCTTCCAGTGTCTCTCCGTTAAACCACAGTCACATCTACCATTTTCCTCTGCCCCTTTCACCAGACGCGATACGCCATTATTTGTCGACACTATGACTTTCACAGTACTCCTGCTAGGGGCTCCTCCAGTTTACCAATGTATTTCACCTGTTGACGAGGCATTTGGCTACCTTAAGAGAGTCATACTTACTCCTGTCAGTTGCTCCCCGTTTTACCACAGTTACATTTTCAATCGTATTCTGGCCAGTTCACCTGAAGCGATACGCCATTATCAGTCAACCTAAAGAATTTCACAGTACTCCTGCCGGGAGCTTCTCGAGTATGCCGATGTATTTCGCGTGTTGACGAGGCATTTGGATGCCTTAAGAGAGTCATAGTTACCCCTTGCTGTTGCTCCCCATTTTACAACAGGCACATCTACAAGCTTACTCTGGCCAGTTCTCTTGAAGTGAACGCTAATATCTGTTGACATAAAGACTTTCACTGTACTCCTGCCGGGAGCTTCTCGACTTTGCCGATGTATTTCGCATATTGACGAAGCATTGGGCTACCTTAAGAGAGTCATAGTTACTCCTGCCAGTGTCTCTCCGTTAATCCACATTCACATACACAATTTTCCTCTGCCCCTTTCACCAGACGCGATACGATATTATTTATCGACATTATGACTTTCACAGTACTCCTGCTAGGGGCTCCTCCAGTTTACCAAAGTATTTCGCCTGTAGAAGAGGCATTTGGCTACCTTAAGAGAGTCATAGATACTCCTGTCAGTTGCTCCCCGTTTTACCAAAGTCACATTCTCAAACTTTTTCTGGCCAGTTCACCTGAAGTTATACGCCATTATCAGTCAACCTAAAGAATATCACAGTACTCCTGCCGGGAGCTTCTCGAGTTTGCCGATGTATTTCGCGTGTTGACGAGGCATTTGGATGCCTTAAGAGAGTCATAGTTACCCCTTGCTGTTGCTCCCCATTTTACAACAGGCACATCTACAAGCTTACTCTGGCCAGTTCTCTTGAAGTGAACGCTAATATCTGTTGACATAAAGACTTTCACAGTACTCCTGCCGGGAGCTTCTCGACTTTGCCGATGTATTTCGCATATTGACGAAGCATTGGGCTACCTTAAGAGAGTCATAGTTACTCCTGCCAGTGTCTCTCCGTTAATCCACATTCACATACACAATTTTCCTCTGCCCCTTTCACCAGACGCGATACGCCATTATTTGTCGACACTATGAATTTCACAGTACTCCTGCTAGGGGCTCCTCCAGTTTACCAATGTATTTCACCTGTTGACGAGGCATTTGGCTACCTTAAGAGAGTCATACTTACTCCTGTCAGTTGCTCCCAGTTTTACCAAAGTCACATTCTCAATCTTATTCTGGCCAGTTCACCTGAAGCGATACGCCATTATCAGTCAACCTAAAGAATATCACAGTACTCCTGCCGGGAGCTTCTCGAGTTTGCCGATGTATTTCGCCTGTTGACGAGGCATTTGGATACCTTAAGAGAGTCATAGTTACCCCTTGCTGTTGCTCCCCATTTTACAACAGGCACATCTACAAGCTTACTCTGGCCAATCCTCCTGAAGCGATACGCTAATATCTGTGGACATAAAGACTTTCACAGTACTCCTGCCGGGAGCTTTTCGACTTTGCCGATGTATTTCGCCTATTGACGAGGCGTTTGGCTACCTTAAGAGAGTCATAGTCACTCCTGCCAGTGTCTCTCCGTTAAACCACAGTCACATCTACCATTTTCCTCTGCCCCTTTCACCAGACGCGATACGCCATTATTTGTCGACATTATGACTTTCACAGTACTCCTGCTAGGGGCTCCTCCAGTTTACCAATGTATTTCGCCTGTTGACGAGGCATTTGGCTACCTTAAGAGAGTCATACTTACTCCTGTCAGTTGCTCCCAGTTTTACCACAGTCACATTTTCAATCTTATTCTGGCTAGTTTACCCGAAGCGATACGCCATTATCAGTCAACCTAAAGAATTTCACAGTACTCCTGCCGGGAGCTTCTCGAGTTTGCCGATGCATTTCGCCTGTTGACGAGGCATTTGGATACCTTAAGAGAGTCATAGTTTCACCTTACTGTTGCACCCCATTTTACAACAGGCACATCTACAAGCTTACTCTGGCCAAATTTCCTGAAGCGATACGCTAATATCTGTTGACATAAAGACTTTCACAGTACTCCTGCCGGGAGCTTTTCGACTTTGCCGATGTATTTCGCCTATTGACGAGGCGTTTGGCTACCTTAAGAGAGTCATAGTTACTCCTTCCAGTGTCTCTCCGTTAAACCACAGTCACATCTACCAATTTCCTCTGCCCCTTTCACCAGACGCGATACGCCATTATTTGTCGACATTATGACTTTCACAGTACTCCTGCTAGGGGCTCCTCCAGTTTACCAATGTATTTCACCTGTTGACGAGGCATTTGGCTACCTTAAGAGAGTCATACTTACTCCTGTCAATTGCTCCCCGTTTTACCACAGTCACATTTTCAATCTTATTCTGGCCAGTTCTCCTGAAGCGATACGCCATTATCAGTCAACCAAAAGAATTTCACAGTACTCCAGCCGGAAGCTTCTCGAGTATGTCGATGTATTTCGCGTGTTGACGAGGCATTTGGATGCCTTAAGAGAGTCATAGTTACTCCTTGCTGTTGCTCCCCATTTTACAACAGGCACATCTACAAGCTTACTCTGGCCAGTTCTCTTGAAGCGATACGCTAATATCTGTTGACATAAAGACTTTCACAGTACTCCTGCCGGGAGCTTCTCGACTTTACCGATGTATTTCGCCTATTGACGAGGCATTTGGCTACCTTAAGAGAGTCATAATTACTCCTGCCAGTGTCTCTCCGTTAAACCACAGTCACATCTACCATTTTCCTCTGCCCCTTTCACCAGACGCGATACGCCATTATTTGTCGACATTATGACTTTCACAGTACTCCTGCTAGGGGCTCCTCCAGTTTACCAATGTATTTCGCCTGTTGACGAGGCATTTGGCTACCTTAAGAGAGTCATACTTACTCCTGTCAGTTGCTCCCAGTTTTACCACAGTCACATTTTCAATCTTATTCTGGCCAGTTCACCCGAAGCGATACGCCATTATCAGTCAACCAAAAGAATTTCACAGTACTCCAGCCGGAAGCTTCTCGAGTATGTCGATGTATTTCGCGTGTTGACGAGGCATTTGGATGCCTTAAGAGAGTCATAGTTACTCCTTGCTGTTGCTCCCCATTTTACAACAGGCACATCTACAAGCTTACTCTGGCCAGTTCTCTTGAAGCGATACGCTAATATCTGTTGACATAAAGACTTTCACAGTACTCCTGCCGGGAGCTTCTCGACTTTACCGATGTATTTCGCCTATTGACGAGGCATTTGGCTACCTTAAGAGAGTCATAATTACTCCTGCCAGTGTCTCTCCGTTAAACCACAGTCACATCTACCATTTTACTCTGCCCCTTTCACCAGACGCGATACGCCATTATTTGTCGACATTATGACTTTCACAGTACTCCTGCTAGGGGCTCCTCCAGTTTACCAATGTATTTCGCCTGTTGACGAGGCATTTGGCTACCTTAAGAGAGTCATACTTACTCCTGTCAGTTGCTCCCAGTTTTACCACAGTCACATTTTCAATCTTATTCTGGCCAGTTCACCCGAAGCGATACGCCATTATCGGTCAACCTAACGAATTTCACAGTACTCCTGCCGGGAGCTTCTCGAGTTTGACGATGCATTTCGCCTGTTGACGAGGCATTTGGATTCCTTAAGAGAGTCATAGTTTCACCTTGCTGTTGCTCCCCATTTTACAACAGGCACATCTACAAGCTTACTCTGGCCAATTCTCCTGAAGCGATACGCTAATATCTGTTGACATAAAGACTTTCACAGTACTCCTGCCGGGAGCTTTTCGACTTTGCCGATGTATTTCGCCTATTGACGAGGCGTTTGGCTACCTTAAGAGAGTCATAGTTACTCCTTCCAGTGTCTTTCCGTTAAACCACGGTCACATCTACCATTTTCCTCTGCCCCTTTCACCAGTCGCGATACGCCATTATTTGTGGACATTATGACTTTCACAGTACTCCTGCTAGGGGCTCCTCCAGTTTACCAATGTATTTCACCTGTTGACGAGGCATTTGCCTGCCTTAAGAGAGTCATACTTACTCCTGTCAGTTGCTCCCCGTTTTACCACAGTCACATTTTCAATCTTATTCTGGCTAGTTCACCTGAAGCGATACGCCATTATCAGTCAACCTAAAGAATTTCACAGTACTCCTGCCGGGAGCTTCTCGAGTATGCCGATGTATTTCGCGTGTTGACGAGGCATTTGGATGCCTTAAGAGAGTCATAGTTACTCCTTGCTGTTCCTCCCCATTTTACAACAAGCACATCTACAAGCTTACTCTGGCCAGTTCTCTTGAAGCGATACGCTAATATCTGTTGACATAAAGACTTTCACAGTACTCCTGCCGGGAGCTTCTCGACTTTGCCGATGTATTTCGCATATTGACGAGGCATTTGGCTACCTTAAGAGAGTCATAATTACTCCTGCCAGTGTCTCTCCGTTAAACCACAGTCACATCTACCATTTTACTCTGCCCCTTTCACCAGACGCGATACGCCATTATTTGTCGACATTATGACTTTCACAGTACTCCTGCTAGGGGCTCCTCCAGTTTACCAATGTATTTCGCCTGTTGACGAGGCATTTGGCTACCTTAAGAGAGTCATACTTACTCCTGTCAGTTGCTCCCAGTTTTACCACAGTCACATTTTCAATCTTATTCTGGCCAGTTCACCCGAAGCGATACGCCATTATCGGTCAACCTAACGAATTTCACAGTACTCCTGCCGGGAGCTTCTCGAGTTTGACGATGCATTTCGCCTGTTGACGAGGCATTTGGATTCCTTAAGAGAGTCATAGTTTCACCTTGCTGTTGCTCCCCATTTTACAACAGGCACATCTACAAGCTTACTCTGGCCAATTCTCCTGAAGCGATACGCTAATATCTGTTGACATAAAGACTTTCACAGTACTCCTGCCGGGAGCTTTTCGACTTTGCCGATGTATTTCGCCTATTGACGAGGCGTTTGGCTACCTTAAGAGAGTCATAGTTACTCCTTCCAGTGTCTTTCCGTTAAACCACGGTCACATCTACCATTTTCCTCTGCCCCTTTCACCAGTCGCGATACGCCATTATTTGTGGACATTATGACTTTCACAGTACTCCTACTAGGGGCTCCTCCAGTTTACCAATGTATTTCACCTGTTGACGAGGCATTTGGCTGCCTTAAGAGAGTCATACTTACTCCTGTCAGTTGCTCCCCGTTTTACCACAGTCACATTTTCAATCTTATTCTGGCTAGTTCACCTGAAGCGATACGCCATTATCAGTCAACCTAAAGAATTTCACAGTACTCCTGCCGGGAGCTTCTCGAGTATGCCGATGTATTTCGCGTGTTGACGAGGCATTTGGATGCCTTAAGAGAGTCATAGTTACTCCTTGCTGTTCCTCCCCATTTTACAACAAGCACATCTACAAGCTTACTCTGGCCAGTTCTCTTGAAGCGATACGCTAATATCTGTTGACATAAAGACTTTCACAGTACTCCTGCCGGGAGCTTCTCGACTTTGCCGATGTATTTCGCATATTGACGAGGCATTGGGCTCCCTTAAGAGAGTCATAGTTACTCCTTCCAGTGTCTCTCCGTTAAACCACAGTCACATCTACCAATTTCCTCTGCCCCTTTCACCAGACGCGATACGCCATTATTTGTCGACATTATGACTTTCACAGTACTCCTGCTAGGGGCTCCTCCAGTTTACCAAAGTATTTCGCCTGTAGAAGAGGCATTTGGCTACCTTAAGAGAGTCATAGATACTCCTGTCAGTTGCTCCCCGTTTTACCAAAGTCACATTCTCAATCTTATTCTGGCCAGTTCACCTGAAGCGATACGCCATTATCAGTCAACCTAAAGAATATCACAGTACTCCTGCCGGGAGCTTCTCGAGTTTGCCGATGTATTTCGCCTGTTGACGAGGCATTTGGATACCTTAAGAGAGTCATAGTTACCCCTTGCTGTTGCTCCCCATTTTACAACAGGCACATCTACAAGCTTACTCTGGCCAATCCTCCTGAAGCGATACGCTAATATCTGTGGACATAAAGACTTTCACAGTACTCCTGCCGGGAGCTTTTCGACTTTGCCGATGTATTTCGCCTATTGACGAGGCGTTTGGCTACCTTAAGAGAGTCATAGTCACTCCTGCCAGTGTCTCTCCGTTAAACCACAGTCACATCTACCATTTTCCTCTGCCCCTTTCACCAGACGCGATACGATATTATTTGTCGACATTATGACTTTCACAGTACTCCTGCTAGGGGCTCCTCCAGTTTACCAATGTATTTCGCCTGTTGACGAGGCATTTGGCTACCTTAAGAGAGTCATACTTACTCCTGTCAGTTGCTCCCAGTTTTACCACAGTCACATTTTCAATCTTATTCTGGCTAGTTCACCTGAAGCGATAAGCCATTATCAGTCAACCTAAAGAATTTCACAGTACTATTGCCGGGAGCTTCTCGAGTTTGCCGATGCATTTCGCCTGTTGACGAGGCATTTGGATACCTTAAGAGAGTCATAGTTTCACCTTGCTGTTGCTCCCCATTTTACAACAGGCACATCTACAAGCTTACTCTGGCCAATTCTCCTGAAGCGATACGCTAATATCTGTTGACATAAAGACTTTCACAGTACTCCTGCCGGGAGCTTTTCGACTTTGCCGATGTATTTCGCCTATTGACGAGGCGTTTGGCTACCTTAAGAGAGTCATAGTTACTCCTTCCAGTGTCTCTCCGTTAAACCACAGTCACATCTACCATTTTCCTCTGCCCCTTTCACCAGACGCGATACGCCATTATTTGTCGACACTATGACTTTCACAGTACTCCTGCTAGGGGCTCCTCCAGTTTACCAATGTATTTCACCTGTTGACGAGGCATTTGGCTACCTTAAGAGAGTCATACTTACTCCTGTCAGTTGCTCCCCGTTTTACCACAGTTACATTTTCAATCTTATTCTGGCCAGTTCACCTGAAGCGATACGCCATTATCAGTCAACCTCAAGAATTTCACAGTACTCCTGCCGGGAGCTTCTCGAGTATGCCGATGTATTTCGCGTGTTGACGAGGCATTTGGATGCCTTAAGAGAGTCATAGTTACCCCTTGCTGTTGCTCCCCATTTTACAACAGGCACATCTACAAGCTTACACTGGCCAGTTCTCTTGAAGTGATACGCTAATATCTGTTGACATAAAGACTTTCACAGTACTCCTGCCGGGAGCTTCTCGACTTTGCCGATGTATTTCGCATATTGACGAAGCATTGGGCTACCTTAAGAGAGTCATAGTTACTCCTGCCAGTGTCTCTCCGTTAATCCACATTCACATATACAATTTTCCTCTGCCCCTTTCACCAGACGCGATACGATATTATTTATCGACATTATGACTTTCACAGTACTCCTGCTAGGGGCTCCTCCAGTTTACCAAAGTATTTCGCCTGTAGAAGAGGCATTTGGCTACCTTAAGAGAGTCATAGATACTCCTGTCAGTTGCTCCCCGTTTTACCAAAGTCACATTCTCAATCTTATTCTGGCCAGTTCACCTGAAGCGATACGCCATTATCAGTCAACCTAAAGAATATCACAGTACTCCTGCCGGGAGCTTCTCGAGTTTGCCGATGTATTTCGCCTGTTGACGAGGCATTTGGATACCTTAAGAGAGTCATAGTTACCCCTTGCTGTTGCTCCCCATTTTACAACAGGCACATCTACAAGCTTACTCTGGCCAATCCTCCTGAAGCGATACGCTAATATCTGTGGACATAAAGACTTTCACAGTACTCCTGCCGGGAGCTTTTCGACTTTGCCGATGTATTTCGCCTATTGACGAGGCGTTTGGCTACCTTAAGAGAGTCATAGTCACTCCTGCCAGTGTCTCTCCGTTAAACACAGTCACATCTACCATTTTCCTCTGCCCCTTTCACCAGACGCGATACGCCATTATTTGTCGACATTATGACTTTCACAGTACTCCTGCTAGGGGCTCCTCCAGTTTACCAATGTATTTCGCCTGTTGACGAGGCATTTGGCTACCTTAAGAGAGTCATACTTACTCCTGTCAGTTGCTCCCAGTTTTGCCACAGTCACATTTTCAATCTTATTCTGGCTAGTTCACCTGAAGCGATAAGCCATTATCAGTCAACCTAAAGAATTTCACAGTACTATTGCCGGGAGCTTCTCGAGTTTGCCGATGCATTTCGCCTGTTGACGAGGCATTTGGATACCTTAAGAGAGTCATAGTTTCACCTTGCTGTTGCTCCCCATTTTACAACAGGCACATCTACAAGCTTACCTTGGCCAATTCTCCTGAAGCGATACGCTAATATCTGTTGACATAAAGACTTTCACAGTACTCCTGCCGGGAGCTTTTCGACTTTGCCGATGTATTTCGCCTATTGACGAGGCGTTTGGCTACCTTAAGAGAGTCATAGTTACTCCTTCCAGTGTCTCTCCGTTAAACCACAGTCACATCTACCATTTTCCTCTGCCCCTTTCACCAGACGCGATACGCCATTATTTGTCGACACTATGACTTTCACAGTACTCCTGCTAGGGGCGCCTCCAGTTTACCAATGTATTTCACCTGTTGACGAGGCATTTGGCTACCTTAAGAGAGTCATACTTACTCCTGTCAGTTGCTCCCCGTTTTACCACAGTTACATTTTCAATCTTATTCTGGCCAGTTCACCTGAAGCGATACGCCATTATCAGTCAACCTAAAGAATTTCACAGTACTCCTGCCAGGAGCTTCTCGAGTATGCCGATGTATTTCGCGTGTTGACGAGGCATTTGGATGCCTTAAGAGAGTCATAGTTACCCCTTGCTGTTGCTCCCCATTTTACAACAGGCACATCTACAAGCTTACACTGGCCAGTTCTCTTGAAGTGATACGCTAATATCTGTTGACATAAAGACTTTCACAGTACTCCTGCCGGGAGCTTCTCGACTTTGCCGATGTATTTCGCATATTGACGAAGCATTGGGCTACCTTAAGAGAGTCATAGTTACTCCTGCCAGTGTCTCTCCGTTAATCCACATTCACATATACAATTTTCCTCTGCCCCTTTCACCAGACGCGATACGATATTATTTATCGACATTATGACTTTCACAGTACTCCTGCTAGGGGCTCCTCCAGTTTACCAAAGTATTTCGCCTGTAGAAGAGGCATTTGGCTACCTTAAGAGAGTCATAGATACTCCTGTCAGTTGCTCCCCGTTTTACCAAAGTCACATTCTCAATCTTATTCTGGCCAGTTCAAATGAAGCGATACGCCATTATCAGTCAACCTAAAGAATATCACAGTACTCCTGCCGGGAGCTTCTCGAGTTTGCCGATGTATTTCGCCTGTTGACGAGGCATTTGGATACCTTAAGAGAGTCATAGTTACCCCTTGCTGTTGCTCCCCATTTTACAACAGGCACATCTACAAGCTTACTCTGGCCAATCCTCCTGAAGCGATACGCTAATATCTGTGGACATAAAGACTTTCACAGTACTCCTGCCGGGAGCTTTTCGACTTTGCCGATGTATTTCGCCTATTGACGAGGCGTTTGGCTACCTTAAGAGAGTCATAGTCACTCCTGCCAGTGTCTCTCCGTTAAACCACAGTCACATCTACCATTTTCCTCTGCCCCTTTCACCAGACGCGATACGCCATTATTTGTCGACATTATGACTTTCACAGTACTCCTGCTACGGTCTCCTCCAGTTTACCAATGTATTTCGCCTGTTGACGAGGCATTTGGATACCTTAAGAGAGTCATACTTACTCCTGTCAGTTGCTCCCAGTTTTACCACAGTCACATTTTCAATCTTATTCTGGCTAGTTCACCTGAAGCGATAAGCCATTATCAGTCAACCTAAAGAATTTCACAGTACTATTGCCGGGAGCTTCTCGAGTTTGCCGATGCATTTCGCCTGTTGACGAGGCATTTGGATACCTTAAGAGAGTCATAGTTTCACCTTGCTGTTGCTCCCCATTTTACAACAGGCACATCTACAAGCTTACTCTGGCCAGTTCTCTTGAAGTGATACGCTAATATCTGTTGACATAAAGACTTTCACAGTACTCCTGCCGGGAGCTTCTCGACTTTGCCGATGTATTTCGCATATTGACGAAGCATTGGGCTACCTTAAGAGAGTCATAGTTACTCCTGCCAGTGTCTCTCCGTTAATCCACATTCACATATACAATTTTCCTCTGCCCCTTTCACCAGACGCGATACGTTATTATTTATCGACATTATGACTTTCACAGTACTCCTGCTAGGGGCTCCTCCAGTTTACCAAAGTATTTCGCCTGTAGAAGAGGCATTTGGCTACCTTAAGAGAGTCATAGATACTCCTGTCAGTTGCTCCCCGTTTTACCAAAGTCACATTCTCAATCTTATTCTGGCCAGTTCACCTGAAGCGATACGCCATTATCAGTCAACCTAAAGAATATCACAGTACTCCTGCCGGGAGCTTCTCGAGTTTGCCGATGTATTTCGCCTGTTGACGAGGCATTTGGATACCTTAAGAGAGTCATAGTTACCCCTTGCTGTTGCTCCCCATTTTACAACAGGCACATCTACAAGCTTACTCTGGCCAATCCTCCTGAAGCGATACGCTAATATCTGTGGACATAAAGACTTTCACAGTACTCCTGCCGGGAGCTTTTCGACTTTGCCGATGTATTTCGCCTATTGACGAGGCGTATGGCTACCTTAAGAGAGTCATAGTCACTCCTGCCAGTGTCTCTCCGTTAAACCACAGTCACATCTACCATTTTCCTCTGCCCCTTTCACCAGACGCGATACGCCATAATCGTCGACATTATGACTTTCACAGTACTCCTGCTAGGGGCTCCTCCAGTTTACCAATGTATTTCGCCTGTTGACGAGGCATTTGGCTACCTTAAGAGAGTCATACTTACTCCTGTCAGTTGCTCCCAGTTTTACCACAGTCACATTTTCAATCTTATTCTGGCTAGTTCACCTGAAGCGATAAGCCATTATCAGTCAACCTAAAGAATTTCACAGTACTATTGCCGGGAGCTTCTCGAGTTTGCCGATGCATTTCGCCTGTTGACGAGGCATTTGGATACCTTAAGAGAGTCATAGTTTCACCTTGCTGTTGCTCCCCATTTTACAACAGGCACATCTACAAGCTTACTCTGGCCAATTCTCCTGAAGCGATACGCTAATATCTGTTGACATAAAGACTTTCACAGTACTCCTGCCGGGAGCTTTTCGACTTTGCCGATGTATTTCGCCTATTGACGAGGCGTTTGGCTACCTTAAGAGAGTCATAGTTACTCCTTCCGGTGTCTCTCCGTTAAACCACAGTCACATCTACCATTTTCCTCTGCCCCTTTCACCAGACGCGATACGCCATTATTTGTCGACACTATGACTTTCACAGTACTCCTGCTAGGGGCTCCTCCAGTTTACCAATGTATTTCACCTGTTGACGAGGCATTTGGCTACCTTAAGAGAGTCATACTTACTCCTGTCAGTTGCTCCCCGTTTTACCACAGTTACATTTTCAATCTTATTCTGGCCAGTTCACCTGAAGC
This sequence comes from Schistocerca americana, assembly GCF_021461395.2. Taxonomy (NCBI): domain Eukaryota; kingdom Metazoa; phylum Arthropoda; class Insecta; order Orthoptera; family Acrididae; genus Schistocerca; species Schistocerca americana. Next base: position 60,865,756 of record NC_060130.1, read on the forward strand.
GATACGCCATCATCAGTCAGCCTAAAGAATTTCACAGTACTCCTGCCGGGAGCTTCTCGAGTATGCCGATGTATTTCGCGTGTTGACGAGGCATTTGGATGCCTTAAGAGAGTCATAGTTACCCCTTGCTGTTGCTCCCCATTTTACAACAGGCACATCTACAAGCTTACACTGGCCAGTTCTCTTGAAGTGATACGCTAATATCTGTTGACATAAAGACTTTCACAGTACTCCTGCCGGGAGCTTCTCGACTTTGCCGATGTATTTCGCATATTGACGAAGCATTGGGCTACCTTAAGAGAGTCATAGTTACTCCTGCCAGTGTCTCTCCGTTAATCCACATTCACATATACAATTTTCCTCTGCCCCTTTCACCAGACGCGATACGATATTATTTATCGACTTTATGACTTTCACAGTACTCCTGCTAGGGGCTCCTCCAGTTTACCAAAGTATTTCGCCTGTAGAAGAGGCATTTGGCTACCTTAAGAGAGTCATAGATACTCCTGTCAGTTGCTCCCCGTTTTACCAAAGTCACATTCTCAATCTTATTCTGGCCAGTTCACCTGAAGCGATACGCTATTATCAGTCAACCTAAAGAATATCACAGTACTCCTGCCGGGAGCTTCTCGAGTTTGCCGATGTATTTCGCCTGTTGACGAGGCATTTGGATACCTTAAGAGAGTCATAGTTACCCCTTGCTGTTGCTCCCCATTTTACAACAGGCACATCTACAAGCTTACTCTGGCCAATCCTCCTGAAGCGATACGCTAATATCTGTGGACATAAAGACTTTCACAGTACTCCTGCCGGGAGCTTTTCGACTTTGCCGATGTATTTCGCCTATTGACGAGGCGTATGGCTACCTTAAGAGAGTCATAGTCACTCCTGCCAGTGTCTCTCCGTTAAACCACAGTCACATCTACCATTTTCCTCTGCCCCTTTCACCAGACGCGATACGCCATTATTTGTCGACATTATGACTTTCACAGTACTCCTGCTAGGGGCTCCTCCAGTTTACCAATGTATTTCGCCTGTTGACGAGGCATTTGGCTACCTTAAGAGAGTCATACTTACTCCTGTCAGTTGCTCCCAGTTTTGCCACAGTCACATTTTCAATCTTATTCTGGCTAGTTCACCTGAAGCGATAAGCCATTATCAGTCAACCTAAAGAATTTCACAGTACTATTGCCGGGAGCTTCTCGAGTTTGCCGATGCATTTCGCCTGTTGACGAGGCATTTGGATACCTTAAGAGAGTCATAGTTTCACCTTGCTGTTGCTCCCTTTTTTACAACAGGCACATCTACAAGCTTACCTTGGCCAATTCTCCTGAAGCGATACGCTAATATCTGTTGACATAAAGGCTTTCACAGTACTCCTGCCGGGAGCTTTTCGACTTTGCCGATGTATTTCGCCTATTGACGAGGCGTTTGGCTACCTTAAGAGAGTCATAGTTACTCCTTCCAGTGTCTCTCCGTTAAACCACAGTCACATCTACCATTTTCCTCTGCCCCTTTCACCAGACGCGATACGCCATTATTTGTCGACACTATGACTTTCACAGTACTCCTGCTAGGGGCTCCTCCAGTTTACCAATGTATTTCACCTGTTGACGAGGCATTTGGCTACCTTAAGAGAGTCATACTTACTCCTGTCAGTTGCTCCCCGTTTTACCACAGTTACATTTTCAATCTTATTCTGGCCAGTTCACCTGAAGCGATACGCCATTATCAGTCAACCTAAAGAATTTCACAGTACTCCTGCCAGGAGCTTCTCGAGTATGCCGATGTATTTCGCGTGTTGACGAGGCATTTGGATGCCTTAAGAGAGTCATAGTTACCCCTTGCTGTTGCTCCCCATTTTACAACAGGCACATCTACAAGCTTACACTGGCCAGTTCTCTTGAAGTGATACGCTAATATCTGTTGACATAAAGACTTTCACAGTACTCCTGCCGGGAGCTTCTCGACTTTGCCGATGTATTTCGCATATTGACGAAGCATTGGGCTACCTTAAGAGAGTCATAGTTACTCCTGCCAGTGTCTCTCCGTTAATCCACATTCACATATACAATTTTCCTCTGCCCCTTTCACCAGACGCGATACGATATTATTTATCGACATTATGACTTTCACAGTACTCCTGCTAGGGGCTCCTCCAGTTTACCAAAGTATTTCGCCTGTAGAAGAGGCATTTGGCTACCTTAAGAGAGTCATAGATACTCCTGTCAGTTGCTCCCCGTTTTACCAAAGTCACATTCTCAATCTTATTCTGGCCAGTTCACCTGAAGCGATACGCCATTATCAGTCAACCTAAAGAATATCACAGTACTCCTGCCGGGAGCTTCTCGAGTTTGCCGATGTATTTCGCCTGTTGACGAGGCATTTGGATACCTTAAGAGAGTCATAGTTACCCCTTGCTGTTGCTCCCCATTTTACAACAGGCACATCTACAAGCTTACTCTGGCCAATCCTCCTGAAGCGATACGCTAATATCTGTGGACATAAAGACTTTCACAGTACTCCTGCCGGGAGCTTTTCGACTTTGCCGATGTATTTCGCCTATTGACGAGGCGTTTGGCTACCTTAAGAGAGTCATAGTCACTCCAGCCAGTGTCTCTCCGTTAAACCACAGTCACATCTACCATTTTCCTCTGCCCCTTTCACCAGACGCGATACGCCATTATTTGTCGACATTATGACTTTCACAGTACTCCTGCTAGGGTCTCCTCCAGTTTACCAATGTATTTCGCCTGTTGACGAGGCATTTGGCTACCTTAAGAGAGTCATACTTACTCCTGTCAGTTGCTCCCAGTTTTACCACAGTCACATTTTCAATCTTATTCTGGCTAGTTCACCTGAAGCGATAAGCCATTATCAGTCAACCTAAAGAATTTCACAGTACTATTGCCGGGAGCTTCTCGAGTTTGCCGATGCATTTCGCCTGTTGACGAGGCATTTGGATACCTTAAGAGAGTCATAGTTTCACCTTGCTGTTGCTCCCCATTTTACAACAGGCACATCTACAAGCTTACTCTGGCCAATTCTCCTGAAGCGATACGCTAATGTCTGTTGACATAAAGACTTTCACAGTACTCCTGCCGGGAGCTTTTCGACTTTGCCGATGTATTTCGCCTATTGACGAGGCGTTTGGCTACCTTAAGAGAGTCATAGTTACTCCTTCCAGTGTCTCTCCGTTAAACCACAGTCACATCTACCATTTTCCTCTGCCCCTTTCACCAGACGCGATACGCCATTATTTGTCGACACTATGACTTTCACAGTACTCCTGCTAGGGGCTCCTCCAGTTTACCAATGTATTTCACCTGTTGACGAGGCATTTGGCTACCTTAAGAGAGTCATACTTACTCCTGTCAGTTGCTCCCCGTTTTACCACAGTTACATTTTCAATCTTATTCTGGCCAGTTCACCTGAAGCGATACGCCATTATCAGTCAACCTAAAGAATTTCACAGTACTCCTGCCGGGAGCTTCTCGAGTATGCCGATGTATTTCGCGTGTTGACGAGGCATTTGGATGCCTTAAGAGAGTCATAGTTACCCCTTGCTGTTGCTCCCCATTTTACAACAGGCACATCTACAAGCTTACACTGGCCAGTTCTCTTGAAGTGATACGCTAATATCTGTTGACATAAAGACTTTCACAGTACTCCTGCCGGGAGCTTCTCGACTTTGCCGATGTATTTCGCATATTGACGAAGCATTGGGCTACCTTAAGAGAGTCATAGTTACTCCTGCCAGTGTCTCTCCGTTAATCCACATTCACATATACAATTTTCCTCTGCCCCTTTCACCAGACGCGATACGATATTATTTATCGACATTATGACTTTCACAGTACTCCTGCTAGGGGCTCCTCCAGTTTACCAAAGTATTTCGCCTGTAGAAGAGGCATTTGGCTACCTTAAGAGAGTCATAGATACTCCTGTCAGTGTCTCCCCGTTTTACCAAAGTCACCATCTCAATCTTATTCTGGCCAGTTCACCTGAAGCGATACGCCATTATCAGTCAACCTAAAGAATATCACAGTACTCCTGCCGGGAGCTTTTCGACTTTGCCGATGTATTTCGCCTATTGACGAGGCGTTTGGCTACCTTAAGAGAGTCATAGTTACTCCTTCCAGTGTCTCTCCGTTAAACCACAGTCACATCTACCATTTTCCTCTGCCCCTTTCACCAGACGCGATACGCCATTATTTGTCGACACTATGACTTTCACAGTACTCCTGCTAGGGGCTCCTCCAGTTTACCAATGTATTTCACCTGTTGACGAGGCATTTGGCTACCTTAAGAGAGTCATACTTACTCCTGTCAGTTGCTCCCCGTTTTACCACAGTTACATTTTCAATCTTATTCTGGCCAGTTCACCTGAAGCGATACGCCATTATCAGTCAACCTAAAGAATTTCACAGTACTCCTGCCAGGAGCTTCTCGAGTATGCCGATGTATTTCGCGTGTTGACGAGGCATTTGGATGCCTTAAGAGAGTCATAGTTACCCCTTGCTGTTGCTCCCCATTTTACAACAGGCACATCTACAAGCTTACACTGGCCAGTTCTCTTGAAGTGATACGCTAATATCTGTTGACATAAAGACTTTCACAGTACTCCTGCCGGGAGCTTCTCGACTTTGCCGATGTATTTCGCATATTGACGAAGCATTGGGCTACCTTAAGAGAGTCATAGTTACTCCTGCCAGTGTCTCTCCGTTAATCCACATTCACATATACAATTTTCCTCTGCCCCTTTCACCAGACGCGATACGATATTATTCATCGACATTATGACTTTCACAGTACTCCTGCTAGGGGCTCCTCCAGTTTACCAAAGTATTTCGCCTGTAGAAGAGGCATTTGGCTACCTTAAGAGAGTCATAGATACTCCTGTCAGTTGCTCCCCGTTTTACCAAAGTCACATTCTCAATCTTATTCTGGCCAGTTCACCTGAAGCGATACGCCATTATCAGTCAACCTAAAGAATATCACAGTACTCCTGCCGGGAGCTTCTCGAGTTTGCCGATGTATTTCGCCTGTTGACGAGGCATTTGGATACCTTAAGAGAGTCATAGTTACCCCTTGCTGTTGCTCCCCATTTTACAACAGGCACATCTACAAGCTTACTCTGGCCAATCCTCCTGAAGCGATACGCTAATATCTGTGGACATAAAGACTTTCACAGTACTCCTGCCGGGAGCTTTTCGACTTTGCCGATGTATTTCGCCTATTGACGAGGCGTTTGGCTACCTTAAGAGAGTCATAGTCACTCCTGCCAGTGTGTCTCCGTTAAACCACAGTCACATCTACCATTTTCCTCTGCCCCTTTCACCAGACGCGATACGCCATTATTTGTCGACATTATGACTTTCACAGTACTCCTGCTAGGGGCTCCTCCAGTTTACCAATGTATTTCGCCTGTTGACGAGGCATTTGGCTACCTTAAGAGAGTCATACTTACTCCTGTCAGTTGCTCCCAGTTTTACCACAGTCACATTTTCAATCTTATTCTGGCTAGTTCACCTGAAGCGATACGCCATTATCAGTCAACCTAAAGAATTTCACAGTACTATTGCCGGGAGCTTCTCGAGTTTGCCGATGCATTTCGCCTGTTGACGAGGCATTTGGATACATTAAGAGAGTCATAGTTTCACCTTGCTGTTGCTCCCCATTTTACAACAGGCACATCTACAAGCTTACTCTGGCCAATTCTCCTGAAGCGATACGCTAATATCTGTTGACATAAAGACTTTCACACTACTCCTGCCGGGAGCTTTTCGACTTTGCCGATGTATTTCGCCTATTGACGAGGCGTTTGGCTACCTTAAGAGAGTCATAGTTACTCCTTCCAGTGCCTCTCCATTAAACCACAGTCACATCTACCATTTTCCTCTTCCCCTTTCACCAGACGCGATACGCCATTATTTGTCGACACTATGACTTTCACAGTACTCCTGCTAGGGGCTCCTCCAGTTTACCAATGTATTTCACCTGTTGACGAGGCATTTGGCTACCTTAAGAGAGTCATACTTACTCCTGTCAGTTGCTCCCCGTTTTACCACAGTTACATTTTCAATCTTATTCTGGCCAGTTCACCTGAAGCGATACGCCATTATCAGTCAACCTAAAGAATTTCACAGTACTCCTGCCGGGAGCTTCTCGAGTATGCCGATGTATTTCGCGTGTTGACGAGGCATTTGGATGCCTTAAGAGAGTCATAGTTACCCCTTGCTGTTGCTCCCCATTTTACAACAGGCACATCTACAAGCTTACTCTGGCCAGATCTCTTGAAGTGATACGCTAATATCTGTTGACATAAAGACTTTCACAGTACTCCTGCCGGGAGCTTTTCGACTTTGCCGATGTATTTCGCCTATTGACGAGGCGTTTGGCTACCTTAAGAGAGTCATAGTTACTCCTTCCAGTGTCTCTCCGTTAAACCACAGTCACATCTACCATTTTCCTCTGCCCCTTTCACCAGACGTGATACGCCATTATTTGTCGACACTATGACTTTCACAGTACTCCTGCTAGGGGCTCCTCCAGTTTACCAATGTATTTCACCTGTTGACGAGGCATTTGGCTACCTTAAGAGAGTCATACTTACTCCTGTCAGTTGCTCCCCGTTTTACCACAGTTACATTTTCAATCTTATTCTGGTCAGTTCACCTGAAGCGATACGCCATTATCAGTCAACCTAAAGAATTTCACAGTACTCCTGCCGGGAGCTTCTCGAGTATGCCGATGTATTTCGCGTGTTGACGAGGCATTTGGATGCCTTAAGAGAGTCATAGTTACCCCTTGCTGTTGCTCCCCATTTTACAACAGGCACATCTACAAGCTTACTCTGGCCAGTTCTCTTGAAGTGATACGCTAATATCTGTTGACATAAAGACTTTCACAGTACTCCTGCCGGGAGCTTCTCGACTTTGCCGATGTATTTCGCATATTGACGAAGCATTGGGCTACCTTAAGAGAGTCATAGTTACTCCTGCCAGTGTCTTTCCGTTAATCCACATTCACATATACAATTTTCCTCTGCCCCTTTCACCAGACGCGATACGATATTATTTATCGACATTATGACTTTCGCAGTACTCCTGCTAGGGGCTCCTCCAGTTTACCAATGTATTTCGCCTGTTGACGAGGCATTTGGCTACCTTAAGAGAGTCATACTTACTCCTGTCAGTTGCTCCCAGTTTTAGCACAGTCACATTTTCAATCTTATTCTGGCTAGTTCACCTGAAGCGATACGCCATTATCAGTCAACCTAAAGAATTTCACAGTACTATTGCCGGGAGCTTCTCGAGTTTGCCGATGCATTTCGCCTGTTGACGAGGCATTTGGATACCTTAAGAGAGTCATAGTTTCACCTTGCTGTTGCTCCCCATTTTACAACAGGCACATCTACAAGCTTACTCTGGCCAGATCTCTTGAAGTGATACGCTAATATCTGTTGACATAAAGACTTTCACAGTACTCCTGCCGGGAGCTTCTCGAGTATGCCGATGTATTTCGCGTGTTGACGAGGCATTTGGATGCCTTAAGAGAGTCATAGTTACCCCTTGCTGTTGCTCCCCATTTTACAACAGGCACATCTACAAGCTTACTCTGGCCAATTCTCCTGAAGCGATACGCTAATATCTGTTGACATAAAGACTTTCACACTACTCCTGCCGGGAGCTTTTCGACTTTGCCGATGTATTTCGCCTATTGACGAGGCGTTTGGCTACCTTAAGAGAGTCATAGTTACTCCTTCCAGTGTCTCTCCATTAAACCACAGTCACATCTACCATTTTCCTCTTCCCCTTTCACCAGACGCGATACGCCATTATTTGTCGACACTATGACTTTCACAGTACTCCTGCTAGGGGCTCCTCCAGTTTACCAATGTATTTCACCTGTTGACGAGGCATTTGGCTACCTTAAGAGAGTCATACTTACTCCTGTCAGTTGCTCCCCGTTTTACCACAGTTACATTTTCAATCTTATTCTGGCCAGTTCACCTGAAGCGATACGCCATTATCAGTCAACCTAAAGAATTTCACAGTACTCCTGCCGGGAGCTTCTCGAGTATGCCGATGTATTTCGCGTGTTGACGAGGCATTTGGATGCCTTAAGAGAGTCATAGTTACCCCTTGCTGTTGCTCCCCATTTTACAACAGGCACACCTACAAGCTTACTCTGGCCAGATCTCTTGAAGTGATACGCTAATATCTGTTGACATAAAGACTTTCACAGTACTCCTGCCGGGAGCTTTTCGACTTTGCCGATGTATTTCGCCTATTGACGAGGCGTTTGGCTACCTTAAGAGAGTCATAGTTACTCCTTCCAGTGTCTCTCCGTTAAACCACAGTCACATCTACCATTTTCCTCTGCCCCTTTCACCAGACGTGATACGCCATTATTTGTCGACACTATGACTTTCACAGTACTCCTGCTAGGGGCTCCTCCAGTTTACCAATGTATTTCACATGTTGACGAGGCATTTGGCTACCTTAAGAGAGTCATACTTACTCCTGTCAGTTGCTCCCCGTTTTACCACAGTTACATTTTCAATCTTATTCTGGTCAGTTCACCTGAAGCGATACGCCATTATCAGTCAACCTAAAGAATTTCACAGTACTCCTGCCGGGAGCTTCTCGAGTATGCCGATGTATTTCGCGTGTTGACGAGGCATTTGGATGCCTTAAGAGAGTCATAGTTACCCCTTGCTGTTGCTCCCCATTTTACAACAGGCACATCTACAAGCTTACTCTGGCCAGTTCTCTTGAAGTGATACGCTAATATCTGTTGACATAAAGACTTTCACAGTACTCCTGCCGGGAGCTTCTCGACTTTGCCGATGTATTTCGCATATTGACGAAGCATTGGGCTACCTTAAGAGAGTCATAGTTACTCCTGCCAGTGTCTTTCCGTTAATCCACATTCACATATACAATTTTCCTCTGCCCCTTTCACCAGACGCGATACGATATTATTTATCGACATTATGACTTTCGCAGTACTCCTGCTAGGGGCTCCTCCAGTTTACCAATGTATTTCGCCTGTTGACGAGGCATTTGGCTACCTTAAGAGAGTCATACTTACTCCTGTCAGTTGCTCCCAGTTTTAGCACAGTCACATTTTCAATCTTATTCTGGCTAGTTCACCTGAAGCGATACGCCATTATCAGTCAACCTAAAGAATTTCACAGTACTATTGCCGGGAGCTTCTCGAGTTTGCCGATGCATTTCGCCTGTTGACGAGGCATTTGGATACCTTAAGAGAGTCATAGTTTCACCTTGCTGTTGCTCCCCATTTTACAACAGGCACATCTACAAGCTTACTCTGGCCAACTCTCCTGAAGCGATACGCTAATATCTGTTGACATAAAGACTTTCACAGTACTCCTGCCGGGAGCTTTTCGACTTTGCCGATGTATTTCGCCTATTGACGAGGCGTTTGGCTACCTTAAGAGAGTCATAGTTACTCCTTCCAGTGTCTCTCCGTTAAACCACAGTCACATCTACCATTTTCCTCTGCCCCTTTCACCAGACGCGATACGCCATTATTTGTCGACACTATGACTTTCACAGTACTCCTGCTAGGGGCTCCTCCAGTTTACCAATATATTTCACCTGTTGACGAGGCATTTGGCTACCTTAAGAGAGTCATACTTACTCCTGTCAGTTGCTCCCCGTTTTACCACAGTTACATTTTCAATCTTATTCTGGCCAGTTCACCTGAAGCGATACGCCATTATCAGTCAACCTAAAGAATTTCACAGTACTCCTGCCGGGAGCTTCTCGAGTATGCCGATGTATTTCGCGTGTTGACGAGGCATTTGGATGCCTTAAGAGAGTCATAGTTACCCCTTGCTGTTGCTCCCCATTTTACAACAGGCACATCTACAAGCTTACTCTGGCCAGATCTCTTGAAGTGATACGCTAATATCTGTTGACATAAAGACTTTCACAGTACTCCTGCCGGGAGCTTCTCGACTTTGCCGATGTATTTCGCATATTGACGAAGCATTGGGCTACCTTAAGAGAGTCATAGTTACTCCTGCCAGTGTCTCTCCGTTAATCCACATTCACATATACAATTTTCCTCTGCGCCTTTCACCAGACGCGATACGATATTATTTATCGACATTACGACTTTCACAGTACTCCTGCTAGGGGCTCCTCCAGTTTACCAAAGTATTTCGCCTGTAGAAGAGGCATTTGGCTACCTTAAGAGAGTCATAGATACTCCTGTCAGTTGCTCCCCGTTTTACCAAAGTCACATTCTCAATCTTATTCTGGCCAGTTCACCTGAAGCGATACGCCATTATCAGTCAACCTAAAGAATATCACAGTACTCCTGCCGGGAGCTTCTCGAGTTTGCCGATGTATTTCGCCTGTTGACGAGGCATTTGGATACCTTAAGAGAGTCATAGTTACCCCTTGCTGTTGCTCCCCATTTTACAACAGGCACATCTACAAGCTTACTCTGGCCAATCCTCCTGAAGCGATACGCTAATATCTGTGGACATAAAGACTTTCACAGTGCTCCTGCCGGGAGCTTTTCGACTTTGCCGATGTATTTCGCCTATTGACGAGGCGTTTGGCTACCTTAAGAGAGTCATAGTCACTCCTGCCAGTGTCTCTCCGTTAAACCACAGTCACATCTACCATTTTCCTCTGCCCCTTTCACCAGACGCGATACGCCATTATTTGTCGACATTATGACTTTCACAGTACTCCTGCTAGGGGCTCCTCCAGTTTACCAATGTATTTCGCCTGTTGACGAGGCAATTGGCTACCTTAAGAGAGTCATACTTACTCCTGTCAGTTGCTCCCAGTTTTACCACAGTCACATTTTCAATCTTATTCTGGCTAGTTCACCCGAAGCGATACGCCATTATCAGTCAACCTAAAGAATTTCACAGTACTCCTGCCGGGAGCTTCTCGAGTTTGCCGATGCATTTCGCCTGTTGACGAGGCATTTGGATACCTTAAGAGAGTCATAGTTTCACCCTACTGTTGCACCCCATTTTACAACAGGCACATCTACAAGCTTACTCTGGCCAAATCTCCTGAAGCGATACGCTAATATCTGTTGACATAAAGACTTTCACAGTACTCCTGCCGGGAGCTTTTCGACTTTGCCGATGTATTTCGCCTATTGACGAGGCGTTTGGCTACCTTAAGAGAGTCATAGTTACTCCTTCCAGTGTCTCTCCGTTAAACCACAGTCACATCTACCAATTTCCTCTGCCCCTTTCACCAGACGCGATACGCCATTATTTGTCGACATTATGACTTTCACAGTACTCCTGCTAGGGGCTCCTCCAGTTTACCAATGTATTTCACCTGTTGACGAGTCATTTGGCTACCTTAAGAGAGTCATACTTACTCCTGTCAGTTGCTCCCCGTTTTACCACAGTCACATTTTCAATCTTATTCTGGCCAGTTCTCCTGAAGCGATACGCCATTATCAGTCAACCAAAAGAATTTCACAGTACTCCTGCCGGGAGCTTCTCGAGTATGCCGATGTATTTCGCGTGTTGACGAGGCATTTGGATGCCTTAAGAGAGTCATAGTTACTCCTTGCTGTTCCTCCCCATTTTACAACAAGCACATCTACAAGCTTACTCTGGCCAGTTCTCTTGAAGCGATACGCTAATATCTGTTGACGTAAAGACTTTCTCAGTACTCCTGCCGGGAGCTTCTCGACTTTGCCGATGTATTTCGCATATTGACGAGGCATTGGGCTCCCTTAAGAGAGTCATAGTTACTCCTTCCAGTGTCTCTCCGTTAAACCAGAGTCACATCTCTCAATTTCCTCTGCCCCTTTCACCAGACGCGATACGCCATTATTTGTCGACATTATGACTTTCACAGTACTCCTGCTAGGGGCTCCTCCAGTTTACCAATGTATTTCACCTGTTGACGAGGCATTTGGCTACCTTAAGAGAGTCATACTTACTCCTGTCAGTTGCTCCCCGTTTTACCACAGTCACATTTTCAATCTTATTCTGGGCAGTTCACCTGAAGCGATACGCCATTATCAGTCAACCTAAAGAATTTCACAGTACTCCTGCCGGGAGCTTCTCGAGTATGCCGATGTATTTCGCGTGTTGACGAGGCATTTGGATGCCTTAAGAGAGTCATAGTTACTCCTTGCTGTTCCTCCCCATTTTACAACAGGCACATCTGCAAGCTTACTCTGACCAGTTCTCTTGAAGCGATACGCTAATATCTGTTGACATAAAGACTTTCACAGTACTCCTGCCGGGAGCTTCTCGACTTTGCCGATGTATTTCGCATATTGACGAGGCATTGGGCTCCCTTAAGAGAGTCATAGTTACTCCTGCCAGTGTCTCTCCGTTAAACCACTTTCACATTTACAATTTTCCTCTGCCCCTTTCACCAGACGCGATACGCCATTATTTGTCGACATTATGACTTTCACAGTACTCCTGCTAGGGGCTCCTCCAGTTTACCAATGTATTTCACCTGTTGACGAGGCATTTGGCTACCTTAAGAGAGTCATACTTACTCCTGTCAGTTGCTCCCCGTTTTACCACAGTCACATTTTCAATCTAATTCTGGCCAGTTCACCTGAAGCGATACGCCATTATCAGTCAACCTAAAGATTTTCACAGTACTCCTGCCGGGAGATTCTCGAGGATGCCGATGTATTTCGCGTGTTGACGAGGCATTTGGATGCCTTAAGAGAGTCATAGTTACTCCTTGCTGTTGCTCCCCATTTTACAACAGGCACATCTACAAGCTTACTCTGGCCAGATCTCTTGAAGCGATACGCTAATATCTGTTGACATAAAGAATTTCACAGTACTCCTGCCGGGAGCTTCTCGACTTTGCCGATGTATTTCGCATATTGACGAAGCATTGGGCTACCTTAAGAGAGTCATAGTTACTCCTGCCAGTGTCTCTCCGTTAAACCACATTCACATATACAATTTTCCTCTGCCCCTTTCACCAGACGCGATACGATATTATTTATCGACATTATGACTTTCTCAGTCCTCCTGCTAGGGGCTCCTCCAGTTTACCAAAGTATTTTGCCTGTAGAAGAGGCATTTGGCTACCTTAAGAGAGTCATAGTTACTCCTGTCAGTTGCTCCCCGTTTTACCAAAGTCACATTCTCAATCTTATTCTGGCCAGTTCACCTGAAGCGATACGCCATTATCAGTCAACCTAAAGAATATCACAGTACTCCTGCCGGGAGCTTCTCGAGTTTGCCGATGTATTTCGCCTGTTGACGAGGCATTTGGATACCTTAAGAGAGTCATAGTTACCCCTTGCTGTTGCTCCCCATTTTACAACAGGCACATCTACAAGCTTACTCTGGCCAATTCTCCTAAAGCGATACGCTAATATCTGTTGACATAAAGACTTTCACAGTACTCCTGCCGGGAGCTTTCGACTTTGCCGATGTATTTCGCCTATTGACGAGGCGTTTGGCTACCTTAAGAGAGTCATAGTTACTCCTTCCAGTGTCTCTCCGTTAAACCACAGTCACATCTACCAATTTCCTCTGGCCCTTTCACCAGACGCGATACGCCATTATTTGTCGACATTATGACTTTCACAGTACACCTGCTAGGGGCTCCTCCAGTTTACCAATGTATTTCACCTGTTGACGAGGCATTTGGCTACCTTAAGAGAGTCATACTTACTCCTGTCAGTTGCTCCCCGTTTTACCACAGTCTCATTTTCAATCTTATTCTGGCCAGTTCACCTGAAGCGATACGCCATTATCAGTCAACCTAAAGAATTTCACAGTACTCCTGCCGGGAGCTTCTCGAGTATGCCGATGTATTTCGCGTGTTGACGAGGCATTTGGATGCCTTAAGAGAGTCATAGTTACTCCTTGCTGTTCCTCCCCATTTTACAACAGGCACATCTACAAGCTTACTCTGGCCAGTTCTCTTGAAGCGATACGCTAATATCTGTTGACATAAAGACTTTCACAGTACTCCTGCCGGGAGCTTCTCGAGTATGCCGATGTATTTCGCGTGTTGACGAGGCATTTGGATGCCTTAAGAGAAACAGTCAAAATCTAAATGCAGCAGCCCATTACAAACAGTATTGTAAGGTGCTTAAAAAAGTTATTAGGAAGGCAAAAAGTATGTGGTATGCAGATAGAATAGCTAAGTCTCAGGATAAAATTAAAACCATATGGTCAGTCGTAAAGGAAGTGGCTGGTCTGCAGAGACAGGTCGAGGATATAGAATCAGTGCGTAGTGGGGATGTCCGTGTTGCTGATAAGTCGCATATATGTACAGTACTTAATAATCACTTTCTGAATATAGCAGGTGAACTAAATAGAAACCTAGTCCCAACAGGGAATCATATAGCGCTCTTAGAAAAAAGTGTTCCGAGACTGTTACCTGAAATGCTCCTCCATGATACTGACAAGAGGGAGATTGAGTTAATAATCAAATCACTAAAGACCAAGAACTCTCATGGATATGACGGGGTATCTAGCAGAATACTGAAGTATTGTTCCACACATGTTAGCTCAGTACTTAGCCATATCTGTAACTTTTCCTTTAGCAGTGGTCGGTTTCCTGACCGATTAAAGTACTCGGTAGTGAAGCCACTTTATAAAAAGGGAGACAGGGATAATGTTGACAATTATAGACCTATTTCTATGCCATCGGTGTTTGCTAAAGTTATCGAGAGGCTTGTATATACAAGGTTACTGCAGTATTTAAATTCACATAATTTGCTGTCAAATGTACAGTTTGGTTTTAGAAATGGCTTAACAACTGAAAATGCTATATTCTCTTTTCTCTGTGAGGTTTTGGACGGATTAAATAAAAGGTTGAGAACGTTAGGTGTTTTCTTTGATTTAACGAAGGCTTTTGACTGTGTTGACCACAAAATATTACTGCAGAAGTTGGAACATTATGGAGTAATGGGAGTAGCTTACAATTGGTTCGCCTCCTACTTTAAGAACAGAAAGCAGAAGGTAATCCTCCGCAATATTGAGAGTGGTAATGATGTTCAGTCCCAATGGGGCACTGTTAAATGGGGCGTTCCCCAAGGGTCGGTGCTGGGGCCACTGCTGTTCCTTATTTATGTAAATGATATGCCTTCTAGTATTACAGGTGATTCAAAAATATTTCTGTTTGCTGATGACACCACCTTGGTAGTGAAGGATCTTGTGTGTAATATTAAAACATTATCAAATAATGTAGTTCATGAAGTAAGTTCGTGGCTTGTGGAAAATAATTTGATGCTAAATCACAGTAAGACTCAGTTTTTACAGTTCCTAACCCACAATTCAACAAGAACTGACATTTTAATCAGACAGAATGGGCATGTTATAAGCGAGACGGAACAGTTCAAGTTCCTAGGCGTACGGATAGATAGTAAGCTGTTGTGGAAAGCCCATGTTCAGGATCTTGTTCAGAAACTAAATGCCGCTTTATTTACCATTAGAACAGTATCTGAAATAAGTGACATTTCAACACGAAAAGTAGTATACTTCGCATATTTTCATACGCTTATGTCATATGGTATTATTTTTTGGGGTAATTCTTCTGATTCAAAAAGGGTATTTTTGGCTCAAAAACGGGCTGTTCGAGCTATGTATGGTGTAAGTTCGAAAACCTCTTGTCGACCCTATTCAATAGTCTGGGAATTTTGACATTGCCCTCACAGTATGTATTTTCTTTAATGTCGTTTGTTGTTAGCAATATTAGCTTATTCCCAAGAGTTAGCAGCTTTCACTCAGTTAATACTAGGCAGAAATCAAATCTGCATGTGGAATGCACTTCCTTGACTCTTGTGCAGAAAGGAGTGCAGTATTCTGCTGCATCCATTTTCAATAAGCTACCACAAGAACTCAAAAATCTTAGCAGTAGCCCAAACACTTTTAAGTCTAAATTGAAGAGTTTCCTCATGGCTCACTCCTTCTATTCTGTCGAGGAGCTCCTGGAAGATATAAAAAATTAAGCAAATTCCAGTGTTACATTCTTGATTTTCTTTATTTAAACTAACGACTTGTTTCATTTTATGTGTTTCTACAATCGTGTTATAATTTCATGTATTGACTCGTTCCATGACCATGGAGACTTCTCCTAAATGTGGTCCCACGGAACAATAAATAAATAAATAAATAAGAGAGTCATAGTTACTCCTTGCTGTTCCTCCCCATTTTACAACAGGCACATCTGCAAGCTTACTCTGACCAGTTCTCTTGAAGCGATACGCTAATATCTGTTGACATAAAGACTTTCACAGTACTCCTGCCGTAAGCTTCTCGACTTTGCCGATGTATTTCACATATTGACGAGGCATTGGGCTACCTTAAGAGAGTCATAGTTACTCCTGCCAGTGTCTCTCCGTTAAACCACATTCACATTTACAATTTTCCTCTGCCCCTTTCACCAGACGCGATACGATATTATTTATCGACATTATGACTTTCTCAGTCCTCCTGCTAGGGGCTCCTCCAGTTTACCAAAGTATTTTGCCTGTAGAAGAGGCATTTGGCTACCTTAAGAGAGTCACAGTTACTCCTGTCAGTTGCTCCCCGTTTTACCAAAGTCACATTCTCAATCTTATTCTGGCCAGTTCACCTGAAGCGATACGCCATTATCAGTCAACCTAAAGAATATCACAGTACTCCTGCCGGGAGCTTCTCGAGTTTGCCGATGTATTTCGCCTGTTGACGAGGCATTTGGATACCTTAAGAGAGTCATAGTTACCCCTTGCTGTTGCTCCCCATTTTACAACAGGCACATCTACAAGCTTACTCTGGCCAATTCTCCTAAAGCGATACGCTAATATCTGTTGACATAAAGACTTTCACAGTACTCCTGCCGGGAGCTTTTCGACTTTGCCGATGTATTTCGCCTATTGACGAGGCGTTTGGCTACCTTAAGAGAGTCATAGTTACTCCTTCCAGTGTCTCTCCGTTAAACCACAGTCACATCTACCAATTTCCTCTGCCCCTTTCACCAGACGCGATACGCCATTATTTGTCGACATTATGACTTTCACAGTACTCCTGCTAGGGGCTCCTCCAGTTTACCAATGTATTTCACCTGTTGACGTGGCATTTGGCTACCTTAAGAGAGTCATAGTTACTCCTGTCAGTTGCTCCCCGTTTTACCACAGTCACATTTTCAATCTTATTCTGGCCAGTTCACCTGAAGCGATACGCCATTATCAGTCAACCTAAAGAATTTCACAGTACTCCTGCCGGGAGCTTCTCGAGTATGCCGATGTATTTCGCGTGTTGACGAGGCATTTGGATGCCTTAAGAGAGTCATAGTTACTCCTTGCTGTTCCTCCCCATTTTACAACAGGCACATCTGCAAGCTTACTCTGACCAGTTCTCTTGAAGCGATACGCTAATATCTGTTGACATAAAGACTTTCACAGTACTCCTGCCGGGAGCTTCTCGACTTTGCCGATGTATTTCGCATATTGACGAGGCATTGGGCTACCTTAAGAGAGTCATAGTTACTCCTGCCAGTGTCTCTCCGTTAAACCACATTCACATTTACAATTTTCCTCTGCCCCTTTCACCAGACGCGATACGATATTATTTATCGACATTATGACCTTCACAGTACTCCTGTTAGGTGCTCCTCCAGTTTACCAATGTATTTCACCTGTTGACGAGGCATTTGGCTACCTTAAGAGAGTCATACTTACTCCTGTCAGTTGCTCCCCGTTTTACCACAGTCACATTTTCAATCTTATTGTGGCCAGTTCACCTGAAGCGATACGCCATTATCAGTCAACCTAAAGAATTTCACAGTACTCCTGCCGGGAGCTTCTCGAGTATGCCGATGTATTTCGCGTGTTGACGAGGCATTTGGATGCGTTAAGAGAGTCATAGTTACTCCTTGCTGTTCCTCCCCATTTTACAACAGGCACATCTGCAAGATTACTCTGACCAGTTCTCTTGAAGCGATACGCTAATATCTGTTGACATAAAGACTTTCACAGTACTCCTGCCGGGAGCTTCTCGACTTTGCCGATGTATTTCGCATATTGACGAGGCATTGGGCTACCTTAAGAGAGTCATAGTTACTCCTGCCAGTGTCTCTCCGTTAAACCACATTCACATTTACAATTTTCATCTGCCCCTTTCACCAGACGCGATACGATTTTATTTATCGACATTATGACTTTCACAGTACTCCTGCTAGGGGCTCCTCCTGTTTACCAATGTATTTCACCTGTTGACGAGGCATTTGGCTACCTTAAGAGAGTCATACTTACTCCTGTCAGTTGCTCCCCGTTTTACCACAGTCACATTTTCAATCTTATTCTGGCCAGTTCACCTGAAGCGATACGCCATTATCAGTCAACCTAAAGAATTTCACAGTACTCCTGCCGGGAGCTTCTCGAGTATGCCGATGTATTTCGCGTGTTGACGAGCCATTTGGATGCCTTAAGCGAGTCATAGTTACTCCTTGCTGTTGCTCCCCATTTTACAACAGGCACATCTACAAGCTTACTCCGGCCAGTTCTCTTGAAGCGATACGCTAATATCTGTTGACATAAAGAATTTCACAGTACTCCTGCCGGGAGCTTCTCGACTTTGCCGATGTATTTCGCATATTGACGAAGCATTGGGCTACCTTAAGAGAGTCATAGTTACTCCTGCCAGTGTCTCTCCGTTAAACCACATTCACGTATACAATTTTCCTCTGCCCCTTTCACCAGACGCGATACGATATTATTTATCGACATTATGACTTTCTCAGTCCTCCTGCTAGGGGCTCCTCCAGTTTACCAAAGTATTTCGCCTGTAGAAGAGGCATTTGGCTACCTTAAGAGAGTCATAGTTACTCCTGTCAGTTGCTCCCCGTTTTACCAAAGTCACATTCTCAATCTTATTCTGGCCAGTTCACCTGAAACGATACGCCATTATCAGTCAACCTAAAGAATATCACAGTACTCCTGCCGGGAGCTTCTCGAGTTTGCCGATGTATTTCGCCTGTTGACGAGGCATTTGGATACCTTAAGAGAGTCATAGTTACCCCTTGCTGTTGCTCCCCATTTTACAACAGGCACATCTACAAGCTTACTCTGGCCAATTCTCCTAAAGCGATACGCTAATATCTGTTGACATAAAGACTTTCACAGTACTCCTGCCGGGAGCTTTTCGACTTTGCCGATGTATTTCGCCTATTGACGAGGCGTTTGGCTTCCTTAAGAGAGTCATAGTTACTCCTTCCAGTGTCTCTCCGTTAAACCACAGTCACATCTACCAATTTTCTCTGCCCCTTCCACCAGACGCGATACGCCATTATTTGTCGACATTATGACTTTCACAGTACTCCTGCTAGGGGCTCCTCCAAATTACCAATGTATTTCACCTGTTGACGAGGCATTTGGCTACCTTAAGAGAGTCATACTTGCTCCTGTCAGTTGCTCCCCGTTTTACCACAGTAACATTTTCAATCTTATTCTGGCCAGTTCACCTGAAGCGATACGCCATTATCAGTTAACCTAAAGAATTTCACAGTACTCCTGCCGGGAGCTTCTCGAGTATGCCGATGTATTTCGCGTGTTGACGAGGCATTTGGATACCTTAAGAGAGTCATAGTTACCCCTTGCTGTTGCTCCCCATTTTACAACAGGCACATCTACAAGCTTACTCTGGCCAATCCTCCTGAAGCGATACGCTAATATCTGTTGACATAAAGACTTTCACAGTACTCCTGCCGGGAGCTTTTCGACTTTGCCGATGTATTTCGCCTATTGACGAGGCGTTTGGCTACCTTAAGAGAGTCATAGTCACTCCTGCCAGTGTCTCTCCGTTAAACCACAGTCACAACTACCATTTTCCTCTGCCCCTTTCACCAGACGCGATACGCCATTATTTGTCGACATTATGACTTTCACAGTACTCCTGCTAGGGGCTCCTCCAGTTTACCAATGTATTTCGCCAGTTGACGAGGCTTTTGGCTACCTTAAGTGAGTCATACTTACTCCTGTCAGTTGCTCCCAGTTTTACCACAGTCACATTTTCAATCTTATTCTGGCTAGTTCACCCGAAGCGATACGCCATTATCAGTCAACCTAAATAATTTCACAGTACTCCTGCCGGGAGCTTCTCGAGTTTGCCGATGCATTTCGCCTGTTGACGAGGCATTTGGATACCTTAAGAGAGTCATAGTTTCACCTTACTGTTGCTCCCCATTTTACAACAGGCACATCTACAAGCTTACTCTGGCCAAATCTCCTGAAGCGATACGCTAATATCTGTTGACATAAAGACTTTCACAGTACTCCTGCCGGGAGCTTCTCGACTTTGCCGATGTATTTCGCCCATTGACGAGGCGTTTGGCTACCTTAAGAGAGTCATAGTTACTCCTTCCAGTGTCTCTCCATTAAACCATGGTCACATCTACCATTTTCCTCTACCCCTTTCACCAGTCGCGATACGCCATTATTTGTGGACATTATGACTTTCACAGTACTCCTGTTAGGGGCTCCTCCAGTTTACCAATGTATTTCACCTGTTGACGAGGCATTTGGCTGCCTTAAGAGAGTCATACTTACTCCTGTCAGTTGCTCCCCGTTTTACCACAGTCACATTTTCAATCTTATTCTGGCTAGTTCACCTGAAGCGATACGCCATTATCAGTCAACCTAAAGAATTTCACAGTACTCCTGCCGGGAGCTTCTCGAGTATGCCGATGTATTTCGCGTGTTGACGAGGCATTTGGATGCCTTAAGAGAGTCATAGTTACTCCTTGCTGTTGCTCCCCATTTTACAACAAGCACATCTACAAGCTTACTCTGGCCAGTTCTCTTGAAGCGTTACGCTAATATCTGTTGACATAAAGACTTTCACAGTACTGCTGCCGGGAGCTTCTCGACTTTGCCGATGTATTTCGCATATTGACGAGGCATTGGGCTCCCTTAAGAGAGTCATAGTTACTCCTGCCAGTGTCTCTCCGTTAAACCAAATTGACATTTACAATTTTCCTCTGCCCCTTTCACCAGACGCGATACGCCATTATTTGTCGACATTATGACTTTCACAGTACTCCTGCTAGGGGCTCCTCCAGTTTACCAATGTA
The DNA here is from genome assembly GCF_021461395.2 of Schistocerca americana. Lineage (NCBI taxonomy): Eukaryota > Metazoa > Arthropoda > Insecta > Orthoptera > Acrididae > Schistocerca > Schistocerca americana. The sequence continues at coordinate 60,886,824 of NC_060130.1, forward strand.
TTTCACCTGTTGACGAGGCATTTGGCTACCTTAAGAGAGTCATACTTACTCCTGTCAGTTGCTCCCCGTTTTACCACAGTCACATTTTCAATCTTATTCTGGGCAGTTCACCTGAAGCGATACGCCATTATCAGTCAACCTAAAGAATTTCACAGTACTCCTGCCGGGAGCTTCTCGAGTATGCCGATGTATTTCGCGTGTTGACGAGGCATTTGGATGCCTTAAGAGAGTCATAGTTACTCCTTGCTGTTGCTCCCCATTTTACAACAAGCACATGTACAAGCTTACTCTGGCCAGTTCTCTTGAAGCGATACGCTAATATCTGTTGACATAAAGACTTTCACAGTACTCCTGCCGGGAGCTTCTCGACTTTGCCGATGTATTTCGCATATTGACGAAGCATTGGGCTACCTTAAGAGAGTCATAGTTACTCCTGCCAGTGTCTCTCCGTTAAACCACATTCACATATACAATTTTCCTCTGCCCCTTTCACCAGACGCGATACGATATCATTTATCGACATTATGACTTTCTCAGTCCTCCTGCTAGGGGCTCCTCCAGTTTACCAAAGTATTTCGCCTGTAGAAGAGGCATTTGGCTACCTTAAGAGAGTCATAGTTACTCCTGTCAGTTGCTCCCCGTTTTACCACAGTCACATTTTCAATCTTATTGTGGCCAGTTCACCTGAAGCGATACGCCATTATCAGTCAACCTAAAGAATTTCACAGTACTCCTGCCGGGAGCTTCTCGAGTATGCCGATGTATTTCGCGTGTTGACGAGGCATTTGGATGCGTTAAGAGAGTCATAGTTACTCCTTGCTGTTCCTCCCCATTTTACAACAGGCACATCTGCAAGATTACTCTGACCAGTTCTCTTGAAGCGATACGCTAATATCTGTTGACATAAAGACTTTCACAGTACTCCTGCCGGGAGCTTCTCGACTTTGCCGATGTATTTCGCATATTGACGAGGCATTGGGCTACCTTAAGAGAGTCATAGTTACTCCTGCCAGTGTCTCTCCGTTAAACCACATTCACATTTACAATTTTCCTCTGCCCCTTTCACCAGACGCGATACGATTTTATTTATCGACATTATGACTTTCACAGTACTCCTGCTAGGGGCTCCTCCAGTTTACCAATGTATTTCACCTGTTGACGAGGCATTTGGCTACCTTAAGAGAGTCATACTTACTCCTGTCAGTTGCTCCCCGTTTTACCACAGTCACATTTTCAATCTTATTCTGGCCAGTTCACCTGAAGCGATACGCCATTATCAGTCAACCTAAAGAATTTCACAGTACTCCTGCCGGGAGCTTCTCGAGTATGAAGATGTATTTCGCGTGTTGACGAGCCATTTGGATGCCTTAAGCGAGTCATAGTTACTCCTTGCTGTTGCTCCCCATCTTACAACAGGCACATCTACAAGCTTACTCCGGCCAGTTCTCTTGAAGCGATACGCTAATATCTGTTGACATAAAGAATTTCACAGTACTCCTGCCGGGAGCTTCTCGACTTTGCCGATGTATTTCGCATATTGACGAAGCATTGGGCTACCTTAAGAGAGTCATAGTTACTCCTGCCAGTGTCTCTCCGTTAAACCACATTCACATATACAATTTTCCTCTGCCCCTTTCACCAGACGCGATACGATATTATTTATCGACATTATGACTTTCTCAGTCCTCCTGCTAGGGGCTCCTCCAGTTTACCAAAGTATTTCGCCTGTAGAAGAGGCATTTGGCTACCTTAAGAGAGTCATAGTTACTCCTGTCAGTTGCTCCCCGTTTTACCAAAGTCACATTCTCAATCTTATTCTGGCCAGTTCACCTGAAGCGATACGCCATTATCAGTCAACCTAAAGAATATCACAGTACTCCTGCCGGGAGCTTCTCGAGTTTGCCGATGTATTTCGCCTGTTGACGAGGCATTTGGATACCTTAAGAGAGTCATAGTTACCCCTTGCTGTTGCTCCCCATTTTACAACAGGCACATCTACAAGCTTACTCTGGCCAATACTCCTAAAGCGATACGCTAATATCTGTTGACATAAAGACTTTCACAGTACTCCTGCCGGGAGCTTTTCGATTTTGCCGATGTATTTCGCCTATTGACGATGCGTTTGGCTTCCTTAAGAGAGTCATAGTTACTCCTTCCAGTGTCTCTCCGTTAAACCACAGTCACATCTACCAATTTTCTCTGCCCCTTCCACCAGACGCGATACGCCATTATTTGTCGACATTATGACTTTCACAGTACTCCTGCTAGGGGCTCCTCCAAATTACCAATGTATTTCACCTGTTGACGAGGCATTTGGCTACCTTAAGAGAGTCATACTTGCTCCTGTCAGTTGCTCCCCGTTTTACCACAGTCACATTTTCAATCTTATTCTGGCCAGTTCACCTGAAGCGATACGCCATTATCAGTCAACCTAAAGAATTTGACAGTACTCCTGCCGGGAGCTTCTCGAGTATGCCGATGTATTTCGCGTGTTGACGAGGCATTTGGATACCTTAAGAGAGTCATAGTTACCCCTTGCTGTTGCTCCCCATTTTACAACAGGCACATCTACAAGCTTACTCTGGCCAATCCTCCTGAAGCGATACGCTAATATCTGTTGACATAAAGACTTTCACAGTACTCCTGCCGGGAGCTTTTCGACTTTGCCGATGTATTTCGCCTATTGACGAGGCGTTTGGCTACCTTAAGAGAGTAATAGTTACTCCTGCCAGTGTCTCTCCGTTAAACCACAGTCACAACTACCATTTTCCTCTGCCCCTTTCACCAGACGCGATACGCCATTATTTGTCGACATTATGACTTTCACAGTACTCCTGCTAGGGGCTCCTCCAGTTTACCAATGTATTTCGGGCCTTGACGAGGCATTTGGCTACCTTAAGAGAGTCATACTTACTCCTGTCAGTTGCTCCCAGTTTTACCACAGTCACATTTTCAATCTTATTCTGGCTAGTTCACCCGAAGCGATACGCCATTATCAGTCAACCTAAATAATTTCACAGTACTCCTGCCGGGAGCTTCTCGAGTTTGCCGATGCATTTCGCCTGTTGACGAGGCATTTTGATACCTTAAGAGAGTCATAGTTTCACCTTACTGTTGCTCCCCATTTTACAACAGGCACATCTACAAGCTTACTCTGGCCAAATCTCCTGAAGCGATACGCTAATATCTGTTGACATAAAGACTTTCACAGTACTTCTGCCGGGAGCTTTTCGACTTTGCCGATGTATTTCGCCTATTGACGAGGCGTTTGGCTACCTTAAGAGAGTCATAGTTACTCCTTCCAGTGTCTCTCCATTAAACCACGGTCACATCTACCATTTTCCTCTACCCCTTTCACCAGTCGCGATACGCCATTAGTTGTGGACATTATGACTTTCACAGTACTCCTGTTAGGGGCTCCTCCAGTTTACCAATGTATTTCACCTGTTGACGAGGCATTTGGCTGCCTTAAGAGAGGCATACTTACTCCTGTCAGTTGCTCCCCGTTTTACCACAGTCACATTTTCAATCTTATTCTGGCTAGTTCACCTGAAGCGATACGCCATTATCAGTCAACCTAAAGAATTTCACAGTACTCCTGCCGGGAGCTTCTCGAGTATGCCGATGTATTTCGCGTGTTGACGAGGCATTTGGATGCCTTAAGAGAGTCATAGTTACTCCTTGCTGTTCCTCCCCATTTTACAACAAGCACATCTACAAGCTTACTCTGGCCAGTTCTCTTGAAGCGATACGCTAATATCTGTTGACATAAAGACTTTCACAGTACTGCTGCCGGGAGCTTCTCGACTTTGCCGATGTATTTCGCATATTGACGAGGCATTGGGCTCCCTTAAGAGAGTCATAGTTACTCCTGCCAGTGTCTCTCCGTTAAACCACCTTGACATTTACAATTTTCCTCTGCCCCTTTCACCAGACGCGATACGCCATTATTTGTCGACATTATGACTTTCACAGTACTCCTGCTAGGGGCTCCTCCAGTTTACCAATGTATTTCACCTGTTGACGAGGCATTTGGCTACCTTAAGAGAGTCATACTTACTCCTGTCAGTTGCTCCCCGTTTTACCACAGTCACATTTTCAATCTTATTCTGGGCAGTTCACCTGAAGCGATACGCCATTATCAGTCAACTTAAAGAATTTCACAGTACTCCTGCCGGGAGCTTCTCGAGTATGCCGATGTATTTCGCGTGTTGACGAGGCATTTGGATGCCTTAAGAGAGTCATAGTTACTCCTTGCTGTTGCTCCCCATTTTACAACAAGCACATCTACAAGCTTACTCTGGCCAGTTCTCTTGAAGCGATACGCTAATATCTGTTGACATAAAGACTTTCACAGTACTCCTGCCGGGAGCTTCTCGACTTTGCCGATGTATTTCGCATATTGACGAAGCATTGGGCTACCTTAAGAGAGTCATAGTTACTCCTGCCAGTGTCTCTCCGTTAAACCACATTCACATATACAATTTTCCTCTGCCCCTTTCACCAGACGCGATACGATATTATTTATCGACATTATGACTTTCTCAGTCCTCCTGCTAGGGGCTCCTCCAGTTTACCAAAGTATTTCGCCTGTAGAAGAGGCATTTGGCTACCTTAAGAGAGTCATAGTTACTCCTGCCAGTGTCTCTCCGATAAACCACAGTCACATCTACCATTTTCATCTGCCCCTTTCACCAGACGTGATACGCCATTATTTGTCGACATTATGATTTTCAGAGTACTCCTGCTAGGGGCTCCTAAAGTTTACCAATGTATTTCACCTGTTGACGAGGCATTTGGCTACCTTAAGAGAGTCATACTTACTCCTGTCAGTTGCTCCCCGTTTTACCACAGTCACATTTTCAATCTTATTCTGGGCAGTTCACCAGAAGCGATACGCCATTATCAGTCAACCTAATGAATTTCACAGTACTCCTGCCGGGAGCTTCTCGAGTATGCCGATGTATTTCGCGTGTTGACGAGGCATTTGGATGCCTTAAGAGAGTCATAGTTACTCCTTGCTGTTGCTCCCCATTTTACAACAGGCACATCTACAAGCTTACTCTGGCCAGTTCTCTTGAAGCGATACGCTAATATCTGTTGACATAAAGAATTTCACAGTACTCCTGCCGGGAGCTTCTCGACTTTGCCGATGTATTTCGCATATTGACGAAGCATTGGGCTACCTTAAGAGAGTCATAGTTACTCCTGCCAGTGTCTCTCCGTTAAACCACATTCACATATACAATTTTCCTCTGCCGCTTTCACCAGACGCGATACGATATTATTTATCGACATTATGACTTTCTCAGTCCTCCTGCTAGGGGCTCCTCCAGTTTACCAAAGTATTTCGCCTGTAGAAGAGGCATTTGGCTACCTTAAGAGAGTCATAGTTACTCCTGTCAGTTGCTCCCCGTTTTACCAAAGTCACATTCTCAATCTTATTCTGGCCAGTTCACCTGAAGCGATACGCCATTATCAGTCAACCTAAAGAATATCACAGTACTCCTGCCGGGAGCTTCTCGAGTTTGCCAATGTATTTCGCCTGTTGACGAGGCATTTGGATACCTTAAGAGAGTCATAGTTACCCCTTGCTGTTGCTCCCCATTTTACAACAGGCACATCTACAAGCTTACTCTGGCCAATTCTCCTAAAGCGATACGCTAATATCTGTTGACATAAAGACTTTCACAGTACCCCTGCCGGGAGCTTTTCGACTTTGCCGATGTATTTCGCCTATTGACGAGGCGTTTGGCTACCTTAAGAGAGTCATAGTTACTCCTTCCAGTGTCTCTCCGTTAAACCACAGTCACATCTACCAATTTCCTCTGCCCCTTTCACCAGACGCGATACGCCATTATTTGTCGACATTATGACTTTCACAGTACTCCTGCTAGGGGCTCCTCCAGTTTACCAATGTATTTCACCTGTTGACGAGGCATTTGGCTACCTTAAGAGAGTCATACTTACTCCTGTCAGTTGCTCCCCGTTTTACCACAGTCACATTTTCAATCTTATTCTGGCCAGTTCACTTGAAGCGATACGCCATTATCAGTCAACCTAAAGAATTTCGCAGTACTCCTGCCGGGAGCTTCTCGAGTATGCCGATGTATTTCGCGTGTTGACGAGGCATTTGGATGCCTTAAGAGAGTCATAGTTACTCCTTGCTGTTCCTCCCCATTTTACAACAGGCACATCTACAAGCTTACTCTGGCCAGTTCTCTTGAAGCGATACGCTAATATCTGTTGACATAAAGACTTTCACAGTACTCCTGCCGGGAGCTTCTCGACTTTGCCGATGTATTTCGCATATTGACGAGGCATTGGGCTACCTTAAGAGAGTCATAGTTACTCCTGCCAGTGTCTCTCCGTTAAACCACATTCACATTTACAATTTTCCTCTGCCCCTTTCACCAGACGCGATACGATATTATTTAACGACATTATGACTTTCACAGTACTCCTGCTAGGGGCTCCTAAAGTTTACCAATGTATTTCACCTGTTGACGAGGCATTTGGCTACCTTAAGAGAGTCATACTTACTCCTGTCAGTTGCTCCCCGTTTTACCACAGTCACATTTTCAATCTTATTCTGGCCAGTTCACCTGAAGCGATACGCCATTATCAGTCAACCTAAAGAATTTCACAGTACTCCTGCCGGGAGCTTCTCGAGTATGCCGATGTATTTCGCGTGTTGACGAGGCATTTGGATGCCTTAGAGAGTCATAGTTACTCCTTGCTGTTCCTCCCCATTTTACAACAGGCACATCTAACAGCTTACTCTGGCCAGTTCTCTTGAAGCAATACGCTAATATCTGTTGACATAAAGACTTTCACAGTACTCCTGCCGGGAGCTTCTCGACATTGCCCATGTATTTCGCTTATTGACGAGGCACTGGGCTACCTTAAGAGAGTCATAGTTACTCATGCCAGTGTCTCTCCGTTAAACCACATTCACATTTACAATTTTCCTCTGCCCCTTTCACCAGACGCGATACGATATTATTTATCGACATTATGACTTTCACAGTACTCCTGCTAGGGGCTCCTCCAGTTTACCAATGTATTTCACCTGTTGACGAGGCATTTGGCTACCTTAAGAGAGTCATACTTACTCCTGTCAGTTGCTCCCCGTTTTACCACAGTCACATTTTCAATCTTATTCTGGCCAGTTCACCTGAAGCGATACGCCATTAACAGTCAACCTAAAGAATTTCACAGTACACCTGCCGGGAGCTTCTCGAGTATGCCGATGTATTTCGCGTGTTGACGAGGCATTTGGATGCCTTAAGAGAGTCATAGTTACTCCTTGCTGTTCCTCCCCATTTTACAACAGGCACATCTACAAGCTTACTCTGGCCAGTTCTATTGAAGCAATACGCTAATATCTGTTGACATAAAGACTTTCACAGTACTCCTGCCGGGAGCTTCTCGACTTTGCCGATGTATTTCGCATATTGACGAGGCATTGGGCTACCTTAAGAGAGTCATAGTTACTCCTGCCAGTGTCTCTCCGTTAAACCACATTCACATTTACAATTTTTCTCTGTCCCTTTCACCAGACGCGATACGATATTATTTATCGACATTATGACTTTCACAGTACTCCTGCTAGGGGCTCCTCCAGTTTACCAATGTATTTCACCTGTTGACGAGGCATTTGGCTACCTTAAGAGAGTCATACTTACTCCTGTCAGTTGCTCCCCGTTTTACCACAGTCACATTTTCAATCTTATTCTGGCCAGTTCACCTGAAGCGATACGCCATTATCTGTCAACCTAAAGAATTTCACAGTACTCCTGCCGGGAGCTACTCGAGTATGCCGATGTATTTCGCGTGTTGACGAGGCATTTGGATGCCTTAAGAGAGTCATAGTTACTCCTTGCTGTTCCTCCCCATTTTACAACAGACACATCTACAAGCTTACTCTGGCCAGTTCTCTTGAAGCAATACGCTAATATCTGTTGACATAAAGACTTTCACAGTACTCCTGCCGGGAGTTTCTCGACTTTGCCCATGTATTTCGCATATTGACGAGGCATTGGGCTACCTTAAGAGAGTCATAGTTACTCCTGCCAGTGTCTCTCCGTTAAACCACATTCACATTTACAATTTTCCTCTGCCCCTTTCACCAGACGCGATACGATATTATTTATCGACATTATGACTTTCACAGTACTCCTGCTAGGGGCTCCTCCAGTTCACCAATGTATTTCACCTGTTGACGAGGCATTTGGCTACCTTAAGAGAGTCATAGTTACTCCTGTCAGTTGCTCCCCGTTTTACCACAGTCACATTTTCAATCTTATTCTGGCCAGTTCACCCGAAGCGATACGCCATTATCAGTCAACCTAAAGAATTTCACAGTACACCTGCCGGGAGCTTCTCGAGTATGCCGATGTATTTCGCGTGTTGACGAGGCATTTGGATGCCTTAAGAGAGTCATAGTTACTCCTTGCTGTTCCTCCCCATTTTACAACAGGCACATCTACAAGCTTACTCTGGCCAGTTCTATTGAAGCAATACGCTAATATCTGTTGACATAAAGACTTTCACAGTACTCCTGCCGGGAGCTTCTCGACTTTGCCGATGTATTTCGCATATTGACGAGGCATTGGGCTACCTTAAGAGAGTCATAGTTACTCCTGCCAGTGTCTCTCCGTTAAACCACATTCACATTTACAATTTTCCTCTGTCCCTTTCACCAGACGCGATACGATATTATTTATCGACATTATGACTTTCACAGTACTCCTGCTAGGGGCTCCTCCAGTTTACCAATGTATTTCACCTGTTGACGAGGCATTTGGCTACCTTAAGAGAGTCATACTTACTCCTGCCAGTTGCTCCCCGTTTTACCACAGTAACATTTTCAATCTCATTCTGGCCAGTTCACCTGAAGCGATACGCCATTATCAGTCAACCTAAAGAATTTCACAGTACTATTGCCGGGAGCTTCTCGAGTATGCCGATGTATTTCGCGTGTTGACGAGGCATTTGGATGCCCTAAGAGAGTCATAGTTACTCCTTGCTGTTGCTCCCCATTTTACAACAGGCACATCTACAAGCTTACTCTGGCCAGTTCTCTTGAAGCGATACGCTAATATCTGTTGACATGAACAATATCACAGTACACCTGCCGGGAGTTTCTCGACTTTGCCGATGTAATTCGCATATTGACGAAGCATTGGGCTACCTTAAGAGAGTCATAGTTACTCCTGCCAGTGTCTCTCCGTTAAACCACATTCACATATACAATTTTCCTCTGCCCCTTTCACCAGACGCGATACGATATTATTTATCGACATTATGAATTCACAGTCCTCCTGCTAGGGGCTCCTCCAGTTTACCAAAGTATTTCGCCTGTAGAAGAGGCATTTGGCTACCTTAAGAGAGTCATAGTTACTCCTGTCAGTTGCTCCCCGTTTTACCAAAGTCACATTCTCAATCTTATTCTGGCCAGTTCACCTGAAGCGATACGCCATTATCAGTCAACCTAAAGAATTTCACAGTACTCCTGCCGGGAGCTTCTCGAGTTTGCCGATGTATTTCGCCTGTTGACGAGGCATTTGGATACCTTAAGAGAGTCATAGTTACCCCTTGCTGTTGCTCCCCATTTTACAACAGGCACATCTACAAGCTTACTCTGGCCAATTCTCCTAAAGCGATACGCTAATATCTGTTGACATAAAGACTTTCACAGTACTCCTGCCGGGAGCTTTTCGACTTTGCCGATGTATTTCGCCTATTGACGAGGCGTTTGGCTACCTTAAGAGAGTCATAGTTACTCCTTCCAGTGTCTCTCCGTTAAACCACAGTCACATCTACCAATTTCCTCTGCCCCTTTCACCAGACGCGATACGCCATTATTTGTCGACATTATGACTTTCACAGTACTCCTGCTAGGGGCTCCTCCAGTTTACCAATGTATTTCACCTGTTGACGAGGCATTTGGCTACATTAAGAGAGTCATACTTACTCCTGTCAGTTGCTCCCCGTTTTACCACAGTCACATTTTCAATCTTATTCTGGCCAGTTCACCTGAAGCGATACGCCATTATCAGTCAACCTAAAGAATTTCACAGTACTCCTGCCGGGAGCTTCTCGAGTATGCCGATGTATTTCGCGTGTTGACGAGGCATTTGGATGCCTTAAGAGAGTCATAGTTACTCCTTGCTGTTCCTCCCCATTTTACAACAGGCACATCTACAAGCTTACTCTGGCCAGTTCTCTTGAAGCGATACGCTAATATCTGTTGACGTAAAGACTTTCACAGTACTCCTGCCGGGAGCTTCTCGATTTGCCGATGTATTTCGCATATTGTCGAGGCATTGGGCTACCTTAAGAGAGTCATAGTTACTCCTGCCAGTGTCTCTCCGTTAAACCACATTCACATATACAATTTTCCTCTGCCCCTTTCACCAGACGCGATACGATATTATTTATCGACATTATGACTTTCACAGTCCTCCTGCTAGGGGCTCCTCCAGTTTACCAAAGTATTTCGCCTGTAGAAGAGGCATTTGGCTACCTTAAGAGAGTCATAGTTACTCCTGTCAGTTGCTCCCAGTTTTACCAAAGTCACATTCTCAATCTTATTCTGTCCAGTTCACCTGAAGCCATACGCCATTATCAGTCAACCTAAAGAATATCACAGTACTCCTGCCGGGAGCTTCTCGAGTTTGCCGATGTATTTCGCCTGTTGACGAGGCATTTGGATACCTTAGGACAGTCATAGTTACCCCTTGCTGTTGCTCCCCATTTTACAACAGGCACATCTACTAGCTTACTCTGGCCAATTCTCCTAAAGCGATACGCTAATATCTGTTGACATAAAGACTTTCACAGTACTCCTGCCGGGAGCTTTTCGACTTTGCCGATGTATTTCGCCTATTGACGAGGCGTTTGGCTACCTTAAGAGAGTCATAGTTACTCCTTCCAGTGTCTCTCCGTTAAACCACAGTCACATTTACCAATTTCCTCTGCCCCTTTCACCAGACGCGATACGCCATTATTTGTCGACATTATGACTTTCACAGTACTCCTGCTTGGGGCTCCTCCAGTTTACCAATGTATTTCACCTGTTGACGAGGCATTTGGCTACCTTAAGAGAGTCATACTTACTCCTGTCAGTTGCTCCCCGTTTTACCACAGTCACATTTTCAATCTTATTCTGGCCAGTTCACCTGAAGCGATACGCCATTATCAGTCAACCTAAAGAATTTCACAGTACTCCTGCCGGGAGCTTCTCGAGTATGCCGATGTATTTCGCGTGTTGACGAGGCATTTGGATGCCTTAAGAGAGTCATAGTTACTCCTTGCTGCTCCTCCCCATTTTACAACAGGCACATCCACAAGCTTACTCTGCCCAGTTCTCTTGAAGCGATACGCTAATATCTGTTGACGTAAAGACTTTCACAGTACTCCTGCCGGGAGCTTCTCGACTTTGCCGATGTATTTCGCATATTGTCGAGGCATTGGGCTACCTTAAGAGAGTCATAGTTTCTCCTGCCAGTGTCTCTCCGTTAAACCACATTCACATTTACAATTTTCCTCTGCCCCTTTCACCAGACGCGATACGATATTATTTATCGACATTATGACTTTCACAGTACTCCTGTTAGGGGCTCCTCCAGTTTACCCATGTATTTCACCTGTTGACGAGGCATTTGGCTACCTTAAGAGAGTCATACTTACTCCTGTCAGTTGCTCCCCGTTTTACCACAGTCACATTTTCAATCTTATTGTGGCCAGTTCACCTGAAGCGATACGCCATTATCAGTCAACCTAAAGAATTTCACAGTACTCCTGCCGGGAGCTTCTCGAGTATGCCGATGTATTTCGCGTGTTGACGAGGCATTTGGATGCCTTAAGAGAGTCATAGTTACTCCTTGCTGTTCCTCCCCATTTTACAACAGGCACATCTACAAGCTTAGTCTGGCCAGTTCTCTTGAAGCGATACGCTAATATCTGTTGACATAAAGACTTTCACAGTACTCCTGCCGGGAGCTTCTCGACTTTGCCGATGTATTTTGCATATTGACGAGGCATTGGGCTACCTTAAGAGAGTCATACTTACTCCTGTCAGTTGCTCCCCGTTTTACCACAGTCACATTTTCAATCTTATTCTGGCCAGTTCACCCGAAGCGATACGCCATTATCAGTCAACCTAAAGAATATCACAGTACTATTGCCGGGAGCTTCTCGAGTATGCCGATGTATTTCGCGTGTTGACGAGGCATTTGGATGCCCTAAGAGAGTCATAGTTACTCCTTGCTGTTGCTCCCCATTTTACAACAGGCACATCTACAAGCTTACTCTGGCCAGTTCTCTTGAAGCGATACGCTAATATCTGTTGACATGAACAATATCACAGTACACCTGCCGGGAGTTTCTCGACTTTGCCGATGTAATTCGCATATTGACGAAGCATTGGGCTACCTTAAGAGAGTCATAGTTACTCCTGCCAGTGTCTCTCCGTTAAACCACATTCACATATACAATTTTCCTCTGCCCCTTTCACCAGACGCGATACGATATTATTTATCGACATTATGAATTCACAGTCCTCCTGCTAGGGGCTCCTCCAGTTTACCAAAGTATTTCGCCTGTAGAAGAGGCATTTGGCTACCTTAAGAGAGTCATAGTTACTCCTGTCAGTTGCTCCCCGTTTTACCAAAGTCACATTCTCAATCTTATTCTGGCCAGTTCACCTGAAGCGATACGCCATTATCAGTCAACCTAAAGAATTTCACAGTACTCCTGCCGGGAGCTTCTCGAGTTTGCCGATGTATTTCGCCTGTTGACGAGGCATTTGGATACCTTAAGAGAGTCATAGTTACCCCTTGCTGTTGCTCCCCATTTTACAACAGGCACATCTACAAGCTTACTCTGGCCAATTCTCCTAAAGCGATACGCTAATATCTGTTGACATAAAGACTTTCACAGTACTCCTGCCGGGAGCTTTTCGACTTTGCCGATGTATTTCGCCTATTGACGAGGCGTTTGGCTACCTTAAGAGAGTCATAGTTACTCCTTCCAGTGTCTCTCCGTTAAACCACAGTCACATCTACCAATTTCCTCTGCCCCTTTCACCAGACGCGATACGCCATTATTTGTCGACATTATGACTTTCACAGTACTCCTGCTAGGGGCTCCTCCAGTTTACCAATGTATTTCACCTGTTGACGAGGCATTTGGCTACATTAAGAGAGTCATACTTACTCCTGTCAGTTGCTCCCCGTTTTACCACAGTCACATTTTCAATCTTATTCTGGCCAGTTCACCTGAAGCGATACGCCATTATCAGTCAACCTAAAGAATTTCACAGTACTCCTGCCGGGAGCTTCTCGAGTATGCCGATGTATTTCGCGTGTTGACGAGGCATTTGGATGCCTTAAGAGAGTCATAGTTACTCCTTGCTGTTCCTCCCCATTTTACAACAGGCACATCTACAAGCTTACTCTGGCCAGTTCTCTTGAAGCGATACGCTAATATCTGTTGACGTAAAGACTTTCACAGTACTCCTGCCGGGAGCTTCTCGATTTGCCGATGTATTTCGCATATTGTCGAGGCATTGGGCTACCTTAAGAGAGTCATAGTTACTCCTGCCAGTGTCTCTCCGTTAAACCACATTCACATATACAATTTTCCTCTGCCCCTTTCACCAGACGCGATACGATATTATTTATCGACATTATGACTTTCACAGTCCTCCTGCTAGGGGCTCCTCCAGTTTACCAAAGTATTTCGCCTGTAGAAGAGGCATTTGGCTACCTTAAGAGAGTCATAGTTACTCCTGTCAGTTGCTCCCAGTTTTACCAAAGTCACATTCTCAATCTTATTCTGTCCAGTTCACCTGAAGCCATACGCCATTATCAGTCAACCTAAAGAATATCACAGTACTCCTGCCGGGAGCTTCTCGAGTTTGCCGATGTATTTCGCCTGTTGACGAGGCATTTGGATACCTTAGGACAGTCATAGTTACCCCTTGCTGTTGCTCCCCATTTTACAACAGGCACATCTACTAGCTTACTCTGGCCAATTCTCCTAAAGCGATACGCTAATATCTGTTGACATAAAGACTTTCACAGTACTCCTGCCGGGAGCTTTTCGACTTTGCCGATGTATTTCGCCTATTGACGAGGCGTTTGGCTACCTTAAGAGAGTCATAGTTACTCCTTCCAGTGTCTCTCCGTTAAACCACAGTCACATTTACCAATTTCCTCTGCCCCTTTCACCAGACGCGATACGCCATTATTTGTCGACATTATGACTTTCACAGTACTCCTGCTTGGGGCTCCTCCAGTTTACCAATGTATTTCACCTGTTGACGAGGCATTTGGCTACCTTAAGAGAGTCATACTTACTCCTGTCAGTTGCTCCCCGTTTTACCACAGTCACATTTTCAATCTTATTCTGGCCAGTTCACCTGAAGCGATACGCCATTATCAGTCAACCTAAAGAATTTCACAGTACTCCTGCCGGGAGCTTCTCGAGTATGCCGATGTATTTCGCGTGTTGACGAGGCATTTGGATGCCTTAAGAGAGTCATAGTTACTCCTTGCTGCTCCTCCCCATTTTACAACAGGCACATCCACAAGCTTACTCTGCCCAGTTCTCTTGAAGCGATACGCTAATATCTGTTGACGTAAAGACTTTCACAGTACTCCTGCCGGGAGCTTCTCGACTTTGCCGATGTATTTCGCATATTGTCGAGGCATTGGGCTACCTTAAGAGAGTCATAGTTTCTCCTGCCAGTGTCTCTCCGTTAAACCACATTCACATTTACAATTTTCCTCTGCCCCTTTCACCAGACGCGATACGATATTATTTATCGACATTATGACTTTCACAGTACTCCTGTTAGGGGCTCCTCCAGTTTACCCATGTATTTCACCTGTTGACGAGGCATTTGGCTACCTTAAGAGAGTCATACTTACTCCTGTCAGTTGCTCCCCGTTTTACCACAGTCACATTTTCAATCTTATTGTGGCCAGTTCACCTGAAGCGATACGCCATTATCAGTCAACCTAAAGAATTTCACAGTACTCCTGCCGGGAGCTTCTCGAGTATGCCGATGTATTTCGCGTGTTGACGAGGCATTTGGATGCCTTAAGAGAGTCATAGTTACTCCTTGCTGTTCCTCCCCATTTTACAACAGGCACATCTACAAGCTTAGTCTGGCCAGTTCTCTTGAAGCGATACGCTAATATCTGTTGACATAAAGACTTTCACAGTACTCCTGCCGGGAGCTTCTCGACTTTGCCGATGTATTTTGCATATTGACGAGGCATTGGGCTACCTTAAGAGAGTCATAGTTACTCCTGCCAGTGTCTCTCCGTTAAACCACATTCACATTTACAATTTTCCTCTGCCCCTTTCACCAGACGCGATACGATATTATTTATCGACATTATGACTTTCACAGTACCCCTTCTAGGGGCTCCTCCAGTTTACCAATGTATTTCACCTGTTGACGAGGCATTTGGCTACCTTAAGAGAGTCATACTTACTCCTGTCAGTTGCTCCCCGTTTTACCACAGTCACATTTTCAATCTTATTCTGGCCAGTTCACCTAAAGCGATACGCCATTATCAGTCAACCTAAAGAATATCACAGTACTCCTGCCGGGGGCTTCTCTAGTTTGCCGATGTATTTCGCGTGTTGACGAGGCATTTGGATACCTTAAGAGAGTCATAGTTACCCCTTGCTGTTGCTCCCCATTTTACAACAGGCACATCTACAAGCTTACTCTGGCCAATTCTCCTAAAGCGATACGCTAATATCTGTTGACATAAAGACTTTCACAGTACTCCTGCCGGGAGCTTTTCGACTTTGCCGATGTATTTCGCCTATTGACGAGGCGTTTGGCTACCTTAAGAGAGTCATAGTTACTCCTTCCAGTGTCTCTCCGTTAAACCACAGTCACATCTACCAATTTCCTCTGCCCCTTTCACCAGACGCGATACGCCATTATTTGTCGACATTATGACTTTCACAGTACTCCTGCTAGGGGCTCCTCCAGTTTACCAATGTATTTCACCTGTTGACGAGGCATTTGGCTACCTTAAGAGAGTCATACTTACTCCTGTCAGTTGCTCCCCGTTTTACCATAGTCACATTTTCAATCTTATTCTGGCCAGTTCACCTGAAGCGATACGCCATTATCAGTCAACCTAAAGAATTTCACAGTACTCCTGCCGGGAGCTTCTCGAATATGCCGATGTATTTCGCGTGTTGACGAGGCATTTGGATGCCTTAAGAGAGTCATAGTTACTCCTTGCTGTTCCTCCCCATTTTACAACAGGCACATCTACAAGCTTACTCTGGCCAGTTCTCTTGAAGCGATACGCTAATCTCTGTTGACATAAAGACTTTCACAGTACTCCTGCCGGGAGCTTCTCGACTTTGCCGATGTATTTCGCATATTGACGAGGCATTGGGCTACCTTAAGAGAGTCATAGTTACTGCTGCCAGTGTCTCTCCGTTAAACCACATTCACATTTACAATTTTCCTCTGCCCCTTTCACCAGACGCGATACGATATTATTTATCGACATTATGACTTTCACAGTACTCCTGTTAGGGGCTCCTCCAGTTTACCCATGTATTTCACCTGTTGACGAGGCATTTGGCTACCTTAAGAGAGTCATACTTACTCCTGTCAGTTGCTCCCCGTTTTACCACAGTCACATTTTCAATCTTATTCTGGCCAGTTCACCTGAAGCGATACGCCATTATCAGTCAACCTAAAGAATTTCACAGTACTCCTGCCGGGAGCTTCTCGAGTATGCCGATGTATTTCGTGTGTTGACGAGGCATTTGGATGCCTTAAGAGAGTCATAGTTACTCCTTGCTGTTCCTCCCCATTTTACAACAGGCACATCTACAAGCTTACTCTGGCCAGTTCTCTTGAAGCGATACGCTAATATCTGTTGACATAAAGACTTTCACAGTACTCCTGCCGGGAGCTTCTCGACTTTACCGATGTATTTTGCATATTGACGAGGCATTGGGCTACCTTAAGAGAGTCATAGTTACTCCTGCCAGTGTCTCTCCGTTAAACCTCATTCACATATACAATTTTCCTCTGCCCCTTTCACCAGACGCGATACGATATTATTTATCGACATTACGACTTCCACAGTACCCCTTCTAGGGGCTCCTCCAGTTTACCAATGTATTTCACCTGTTGACGAGGCATTTGGCTACCTTAAGAGAGTCATACTTACTCCTGTCAGTTGCTCCCCGTTTTACCACAGTCACATTTTCAATCTTATTCTGGCCAGTTCACCTGAAGCGATACGCCATTATCAGTCAACCTAAAGAATTTCACAGTACTCCTGCCGGGAGCTTCTCGAGTATGCCGATGTATTTCGCGTGTTGACGAGGCATTTGGATGCCTTAAGAGAGTCATAGTTACTCCTTGCTGTTCCTCCCCATTTTACAACAGGCACATCTACAAGCTTACTCTGGCCAGTTCTCTTGAAGCGATACGCTAATATCTGTTGACATAAAGACTTTCACAGTACTCCTGCCGGGAGCTTCTCGACTTTGCCGATGTATTTTGCATATTGACGAGGCATTGGGCTACCTTAAGAGAGTCATAGTTACTCCTGCCAGTGTCTCTCCGTTAAACCACATTCACATTTACAATTTTCCTCTGCCCCTTTCACCAGACGCGATACGATATTATTTATCGACATTACGACTTTCACAGTACCCCTTCTAGGGGCTCCTCCAGTTTACCAATGTATTTCACCTGTTGACGAGGCATTTGGCTACCTTAAGAGAGTCATACTTACTCCTGTCAGTTGCTCCCCGTTTTACCACAGTCACATTTTCAATCTTATTCTGGCCAGTTCACCTAAAGCGATACGCCATTATCAGTCAACCTAAAGAATATCACAGTACTCCTGCCGGGGGCTTCTCTAGTTTGCCGATGTATTTCGCCTGTTGACGAGGCATTTGGATACCTTAAGAGAGTCATAGTTACCCCTTGCTGTTGCTCCCCATTTTACAACAGGCACATCTACAAGCTTACTCTGGCCAATACTCCTAAAGCGATACGCTAATATCTGTTGACATAAAGACTTTCACAGTACTCCTGCCGGGAGCTTCTCGACTTTGTCGATGTATTTCGCATATTGTCGAGGCATTGGGCAACCTTAAGAGAGTCATAGTTTCTCCTGCCAGTGTCTCTCCGTTAAACCACATTCACATTTACAATTTTCCTCTTCCCCTTTCACCAGACGCGATACGATATTATTTATCGACATTATGACTTTCACAGTACTCCTGTTAGGGGCTCCTCCAGTTTACCCATGTATTTCACCTGTTAACGAGGCATTTGGCTACCTTAAGAGAGTCATACTTACTCCTATCAGTTGCTCCCCGTGTTACCACAGTCACATTTTCAATCTTATTCTGGCCAGTTCACCTGAAGCGATACGCCATTATCAGTCAACCTAAAGAATTTCACAGTACTCCTGCCGGGAGCTTCTCGAGTATGCCGATGTATTTCGCGTGTTGACGAGGCATTTGGATGCCTTAAGAGAGTCATAGTTACTCCTTGCTGTTCCTCCCCATTTTACAACAGGCACATCTACAAGCTTACTCTGGCCAGTTCTCTTGAAGCGATACGCTAATATCTGTTGACATAAAGACTTTCACAGTACTCCTGCCGGGAGCTTTTCGACTTTGCCGATGTATTTCGCCTATTGACGAGGCGTTTGGCTACCTTAAGAGAGTCATAGTTACTCCTTCCAGTGTCTCTCCGTTAAACCACAGTCACATCTACCAATTTCCTCTGCCCCTTTCACCAGACGCGATACGCCATTATTTGTCGACATTATGACTTTCACAGTACTCCTGCTAGGGGCTCCTCCAGTTTACCAATGTATTTCACCTGTTGACGAGGCATTTGGCTACCTTAAGAGAGTCATACTTACTCCTGTCAGTTGCTCCCCGTTTTACCATAGTCACATTTTCAACCTTATTCTGGCCAGTTCACCTGAAGCGATACGCCATTATCAGTCAACCTAAAGAATTTCACAGTACTCCTGCCGGGAGCTTCTCGAATATGCCGATGTATTTCGCGTGTTGACGAGGCATTTGGATGCCTTAAGAGAGTCATAGTTACTCCTTGCTGTTCCTCCCCATTTTACAACAGGCACATCTACAAGCTTACTCTGGCCAGTTCTCTTGAAGCGATACGCTAATCTCTGTTGACATAAAGACTTTCACAGTACTCCTGCCGGGAGCTTCTCGACTTTGCCGATGTATTTCGCATATTGACGAGGCATTGGCCTACCTTAAGAGAGTCATAGTTACTGCTGCCAGTGTCTCTCCGTTAAACCACATTCACATTTACAATTTTCCTCTGCCCCTTTCACCAGACGCGATACGATATTATTTATCGACATTATGACTTTCACAGTACTCCTGTTAGGGGCTCCTCCAGTTTACCCATGTATTTCACCTGTTGACGAGGCATTTGGCTACCTTAAGAGAGTCATACTTACTCCTGTCAGTTGCTCCCCGTTTTACCACAGTCACATTTTCAATCTTATTCTGGCCAGTTCACCTGAAGCGATACGCCATTATCAGTCAACCTAAAGAATTTCACAGTACTCCTGCCGGGAGCTTCTCGAGTATGCCGATGTATTTCGTGTGTTGACGAGGCATTTGGATGCCTTAAGAGAGTCATAGTTACTCCTTGCTGTTCCTCCCCATTTTACAACAGGCACATCTACAAGCTTACTCTGGCCAGTTCTCTTGAAGCGATACGCTAATATCTGTTGACATAAAGACTTTCACAGTACTCCTGCCGGGAGCTTCTCGACTTTACCGATGTATTTTGCATATTGACGAGGCATTGGGCTACCTTAAGAGAGTCATAGTTACTCCTGCCAGTGTCTCTCCGTTAAACCTCATTCACATATACAATTTTCCTCTGCCCCTTTCACCAGACGCGATACGATATTATTTATCGACATTACGACTTCCACAGTACCCCTTCTAGGGGCTCCTCCAGTTTACCAATGTATTTCACCTGTTGACGAGGCATTTGGCTACCTTAAGAGAGTCATACTTACTCCTGTCAGTTGCTCCCCGTTTTACCACAGTCACATTTTCAATCTTATTCTGGCCAGTTCACCTGAAGCGATACGCCATTATCAGTCAACCTAAAGAATTTCACAGTACTCCTGCCGGGAGCTTCTCGAGTATGCCGATGTATTTCGCGTGTTGACGAGGCATTTGGATGCCTTAAGAGAGTCATAGTTACTCCTTGCTGTTCCTCCCCATTTTACAACAGGCACATCTACAAGCTTACTCTGGCCAGTTCTCTTGAAGCGATACGCTAATATCTGTTGACATAAAGACTTTCACAGTACTCCTGCCGGGAGCTTCTCGACTTTGCCGATGTATTTTGCATATTGACGAGGCATTGGGCTACCTTAAGAGAGTCATAGTTACTCCTGCCAGTGTCTCTCCGTTAAACCACATTCACATTTACAATTTTCCTCTGCCCCTTTCACCAGACGCGATACGATATTATTTATCGACATTACGACTTTCACAGTACCCCTTCTAGGGGCTCCTCCAGTTTACCAATGTATTTCACCTGTTGACGAGGCATTTGGCTACCTTAAGAGAGTCATACTTACTCCTGTCAGTTGCTCCCCGTTTTACCACAGTCACATTTTCAATCTTATTCTGGCCAGTTCACCTAAAGCGATACGCCATTATCAGTCAACCTAAAGAATATCACAGTACTCCTGCCGGGGGCTTCTCTAGTTTGCCGATGTATTTCGCCTGTTGACGAGGCATTTGGATACCTTAAGAGAGTCATAGTTACCCCTTGCTGTTGCTCCCCATTTTACAACAGGCACATCTACAAGCTTACTCTGGCCAATACTCCTAAAGCGATACGCTAATATCTGTTGACATAAAGACTTTCACAGTACTCCTGCCGGGAGCTTCTCGACTTTGTCGATGTATTTCGCATATTGTCGAGGCATTGGGCAACCTTAAGAGAGTCATAGTTTCTCCTGCCAGTGTCTCTCCGTTAAACCACATTCACATTTACAATTTTCCTCTTCCCCTTTCACCAGACGCGATACGATATTATTTATCGACATTATGACTTTCACAGTACTCCTGTTAGGGGCTCCTCCAGTTTACCCATGTATTTCACCTGTTAACGAGGCATTTGGCTACCTTAAGAGAGTCATACTTACTCCTGTCAGTTGCTCCCCGTGTTACCACAGTCACATTTTCAATCTTATTCTGGCCAGTTCACCTGAAGCGATACGCCATTATCAGTCAACCTAAAGAATTTCACAGTACTCCTGCCGGGAGCTTCTCGAGTATGCCGATGTATTTCGCGTGTTGACGAGGCATTTGGATGCCTTAAGAGAGTCATAGTTACTCCTTGCTGTTCCTCCCCATTTTACAACAGGCACATCTACAAGCTTACTCTGGCCAGTTCTCTTGAAGCGATACGCTAATATCTGTTGACATAAAGACTTTCACAGTACTCCTGCCGGGAGCTTCTCGACTTTGCCGATGTATTTTGCATATTGACGAGGCATTGGGCTACCTTAAGAGAGTCATAGTTACTCCTGCCAGTGTCTCTCCGTTAAACCACATTCACATTTACAATTTTCCTCTGCCCCTTACACCAGACGCGATACGATATTATTTATCGACATTACGACTTTCACAGTACCCCTTCTAGGGGCTCCTCCAGTTTACCAATGTATTTCACCTGTTGACGAGGCATTTGGCTACCTTAAGAGAGTCATACTTACTCCTGTCAGTTGCTCCCCGTTTTACCACAGTCACATTTTCAATCTTATTCTGGCCAGTTCACCTAAAGCGATACGCCATTATCAGTCAACCTAAAGAATATCACAGTACTCCTGCCGGGGGCTTCTCTAGTTTGCCGATGTATTTCGCCTGTTGACGAGGCATTTGGATACCTTAAGAGAGTCATAGTTACCCCTTGCTGTTGCTCCCCATTTTACAACAGGCACATCTACAAGCTTACTCCGGCCAATACTCCTAAAGCGATACGCTAATATCTGTTGACATAAAGACTTTCACAGTACTCCTGCCGGGAGCTTTTCGACTTTGCCGATGTATTTCGCCTATTGACGAGGCGTTTGGCTACCTTAAGAGAGTCATAGTTACTCCTTCCAGTGTCTCTCCGTTAAACCACAGTCACATCTACCAATTTCCTCTGCCTCTTTCACCAGACGCGATACGCCATTATTTGTCGACATTATGACTTTCACAGTACTCCTGCTAGGGGCTCCTCCAGTTTACCAATGTATTTCACCTGTTGACGAGGCATTTGGCTACCTTAAGAGAGTCATACATACTCCTGTCAGTTGCTCCCCGTTTTACCACAGTCACATTTTCAATCTTATTCTGGCCAGTTCACCTGAAGCGATACGCCATTATCAGTCAACCTAAAGAATTTCACAGTACTCCTGCCGGGAGCTTCTCGAATATGCCGATGTATTTCGCGTGTTGACGAGGCATTTGGATGCCTTAAGAGAGTCATAGTTACTCCTTGCTGTTCCTCCCCATTTTACAACAGGCACATCTACCAGCTTACTCTGGCCAGTTCTATTGAAGCAATACGCTAATATCTGTTGACATAAAGACTTTCACAGTACTCCTGCCGGGAGCTTCTCGACTTTGCCGATGTATTTCGCATATTGACGAGGCATTGGGCTACCTTAAGAGAGTCATAGTTACTCCTGCCAGTGTCCCTCCGTTAAACCACATTCACATTTACAATTTTCCTCTGTCCCTTTCACCAGACGCGATACGATATTATTTATCGACATTATGACTTTCACAGTACTCCTGCTAGGGGCTCCTCCAGTTTACCAATGTATTTCACCTGTTGACGAGGCATTTGGCTACCTTAAGAGAGTCATACTTACTCCTGCCAGTTGCTCCCCGTTTTACCACAGTCACATTTTCAATCTTATTCTGGCCAGTTCACCTGAAGCGATACGCCATTATCAGTCAACCTAAAGAATTTCACAGTACTATTGCCGGGAGCTTCTCGAGTATGCCGATGTATTTCGCGTGTTGACGAGGCATTTGGATGCCTTAAGAGAGTCATAGTTACTCCTTGCTGTTGCTCCCCATTTTACAACAGGCACATCTACAAGCTTACTCTGGCCAGTTCTCTTGAAGCGATACGCTAATATCTGTTGACATAAAGAATATCACAGTACACCTGCCGGGAGTTTCTCGACTTTGCCGATGTAATTCGCATATTGACGAAGCATTGGGCTACCTTAAGAGAGTCATAGTTACTCCTGCCAGTGTCTCTCCGTTAAACCACATTCACATATACAATTTTCCTCTGCCCCTTTCACCAGACGCGATACGATATTATTTATCGACATTATGAATTCACAGTCCTCCTGCTAGGGGCTCCTCCAGTTTACCAAAGTATTTCGCCTGTAGAAGAGGCATTTGGCTACCTTAAGAGAGTCATAGTTACTCCTGTCAGTTGCTCCCCGTTTTACCAAAGTCACATTCTCAATCTTATTCTGGCCAGTTCACCTGAAGCGATACGCCATTATCAGTCAACCTAAAGAATATCACAGTACTCCTGCCGGGAGCTCCTCGAGTTTGCCAATGTATTTCGCCTGTTGACGAGGCATTTGGATACCTTAAGAGAGTCATAGTTACCCCTTGCTGTTGCTCCCCATTTTACAACAGGCACATCTACAAGCTTACTCTGGCCAATTCTCCTAAAGCGATACGCTAATATCTGTTGACATAAAGACTTTCACAGTACTCCTGCCGGGAGCTTTTCGACTTTGCCGATGTATTTCGCCTATTGACGAGGCGTTTGGCTACCTTAAGAGAGTCATAGTTACTCCTTCCAGTGTCTCTCCGTTAAACCACAGTCACATCTACCAATTTCCTCTGCCCCTTTCACCAGACGCGATACGCCATTATTTGTCTACATTATGACTTTCACAGTACTCCTGCTAGGGGCTCCTCCAGTTTACCAATGTATTTCACCTGTTGACGAGGCATTTGGCTACATTAAGAGAGTCATACTTACTCCTGTCAGTTGCTCCCCGTTTTACCACAGTCACATTTTCAATCTTATTCTGGCCAGTTCACCTGAAGCGATACGCCATTATCAGTCAACCTAAAGAATTTCACAGTACTCCTGCCGGGAGCTTGTCGAGTATGCCGATGTATTTCGCGTGTTGACGAGGCATTTGGATGCCTTAAGAGAGTCATAGTTACTCCTTGCTGTTCCTCCCCATTTTACAACAGGCACATCTACAAGCTTACTCTGGCCAGTTCTCTTGAAGCGATACGCTAATATCTGTTGACGTAAAGACTTTCACAGTACTCCTGCCGGGAGCTTCTCGATTTGCCGATGTATTTCGCATATTGTCGAGGCATTGGGCTACCTTAAGAGAGTCATAGTTACTCCTGCCAGTGTCTCTCCGTTAAACCACATTCACATATACAATTTTCCTCTGCCCCTTTCACCAGACGCGATACGATATTATTTATCGACATTATGACTTTCACAGTCCTCCTGCTAGGGTCTCCTCCAGTTTACCAAAGTATTTCGCCTGTAGAAGAGGCATTTGGCTACCTTAAGAGAGTCATAGTTACTCCTGTCAGTTGCTCCCCGTTTTACCAAAGTCACATTCTCAATCTTATTCTGGCCAGTTCACCTGAAGCCATACGCCATTATCAGTCAACCTAAAGAATATCACAGTACTCCTGCCGGGAGCTTCTCGAGTTTGCCGATGTATTTCGCCTGTTGACGAGGCATTTGGATACCATAAGACAGTCATAATTACCCCTTGCTGTTGCTCCCCATTTTACAACAGGCACATCTACTAGCTTACTCTGGCCAATTCTCCTAAAGCGATACGCTAATATCTGTTGACATAAAGACTTTCACAGTACTCCTGCCGGGAGCTTTTCGACTTTGCCGATGTATTTCGCCTATTGACGAGGCGTTTGGCTACCTTAAGAGAGTCATAGTTACTCCTTCCAGTGTCTCTCCGTTAAACCACAGTCACATTTACCAATTTCCTCTGCCCCTTTCACCAGACGCGGTACGCCATTATTTGTCGACATTATGACTTTCACAGTACTCCTGCTTGGGGCTCCTCCGGTTTACCAATGTATTTCACCTGTTGACGAGGCATTTGGCTACCTTAAGAGAGTCATACTTACTCCTGTCAGTTGCTCCCCGTTTTACCACAGTCACATTTTCAATCTTATTCTGGCCAGTTCACCTAAAGCGATACGCCATTATCAGTCAACCTAAAGAATATCACAGTACTCCTGCCGGGGGCTTCTCTAGTTTGCCGATGTATTTCGCCTGTTGACGAGGCATTTGGATACCTTAAGAGAGTCATAGTTACCCCTTGCTGTTGCTCCCCATTTTACAACAGGCACATCTACAAGCTTACTCTGGCCAATTCTCCTAAAGCGATACGCTAATATCTGTTGACATAAAGACTTTCACAGTACTCCTGCCGGGAGCTTTTCGACTTTGCCGATGTATTTCGCCTATTGACGATTCGTTTGGCTACCTTAAGAGAGTCATAGTTACTCCTTCCAGTGTCTCTCCGTTAAACCACAGTCACATCTACCAATTTCCTCTGCCCCTTTCACCAGACGCGATACGCCATTATTTGTCGACATTATGACTTTCACAGTACTCCTGCTAGGGGCTCCTCCAGTTTACCAATGTATTTCACCTGTTGACGAGGCATTTGGCTACCTTAAGAGAGTCATACTTACTCCTGTCAGTTGCTCCCCGTTTTACCATAGTCACATTTTCAATCTTATTCTGGCCAGTTCACCTGAAGCGATACGCCATTATCAGTCAACCTAAAGAATTTCACAGTACTCCTGCCGGGAGCTCCTCGAATATGCCGATGTATTTCGAGTGTTGACGAGGCATTTGGATGCCTTAAGAGAGTCATAGTTACTCCTTGCTGTTCCTCCCCATTTTACAACAGGCACATCTACAAGCTTACTCTGGCCAGTTCTCTTGAAGCGATACGCTAATCTCTGTTGACATAAAGACTTTCACATTACTCCTGCCGGGAGCTTCTCGACTTTGCCGATGTATTTCGCATATTGACGAGGCATTGGGCTACCTTAAGAGAGTCATAGTTACTGCTGCCAGTGTCTCTCCGTTAAACCACATTCACATTTACAATTTTCCTCTGCCCCTTTCACCAGACGCGATACGATATTATTTATCGACATTATGACTTTCACAGTTCTCCTGTTAGGGGCTCCTCCAGTTTACCCATGTATTTCACCTGTTGACGAGGCATTTGGCTACCTTAAGAGAGTCATACTTACTCCTGTCAGTTGCTCCCCGTTTTACCACAGTCACATTTTCAATCTTATTCTGGCCAGTTCACCTGAAGCGATACGCCATTATCAGTCAACCTAAAGAATTTCACAGTACTCCTGCCGGGAGCTTCTCGAGTATGCCGATGTATTTCGTGTGTTGACGAGGCATTTGGATGCCTTAAGAGAGTCATAGTTACTCCTTGCTGTTCCTCCCCATTTTACAACAGGCACATCTACAAGCTTACTCTGGCCAGTTCTCTTGAAGCGATACGCTAATATCTGTTGACATAAAGACTTTCACAGTACTCCTGCCGGGAGCTTCTCGACTTTGCCGATGTATTTTGCATATTGACGAGGCATTGGGCTACCTTAAGAGAGTCATAGTTACTCCTGCCAGTGTTTCTCCGTTAAACCACATTCACATTTACAATTTTCCTCTGCCCCTTTCACCAGACGCGATACGATATTATTTATCGACATTACGACTTTCACAGTACCCCTTCTAGGGGCTCCTCCAGTTTACCAATGTATTTCACCTGTTGACGAGGCATTTGGCTACCTTAAGAGTGTCATACTTACTCCTGTCAGTTGCTCCCCGTTTTACCACAGTCACATTTTCAATCTTATTCTGGCCAGTTCACCTGAAGCGATACGCCATTATCAGTCAACCTAAAGAATTTCACAGTACTCCTGCCGGAAGCTTCTCGAGTATGCCGATGTATTTCGCGTGTTGTCGAGGCATTTGGATGCCTTAAGAGAGTCATAGTTACTCCTTGCTGTTCCTCCCCATTTTACAACAGGCACATCCACAAGCTTACTCTGCCCAGTTCTCTTGAAGCGATACGCTAATATCTGTTGACGTAAAGACTTTCACAGTACTCCTGCCGGGAGCTTCTCGACTTTGTCGATGTATTTCGCATATTGTCGAGGCATTGGGCTACCTTAAGAGAGTCATAGTTTCTCCTGCCAGTGTCTCTCCGTTAAACCACATTCACATTTACAATTTTCCTCTGCCCCTTTCACCAGACGCGATACGATATTATTTATCGACATTATGACTTTCACAGTACTCCTGTTAGGGGCTCCTCCAGTTTACCCATGTATTTCACCTGTTGACGAGGCATTTGGCTACCTTAAGAGAGTCATACTTACTCCTGTCAGTTGCTCCCCGTTTTACCACAGTCACATTTTCAATCTTATTCTGGCCAGTTCACCTGAAGCGATACGCCATTATCAGTCAACCTAAAGAATTTCACAGTACTCCTGCCGGGAGCTTCTCGAGTATGCCGATGTATTTCGCGTGTTGACGAGGCATTTGGATGCCTTAAGAGAGTCATAGTTACTCCTTGCTGTTCCTCCCCATTTTACAACAGGCACATCTACAAGCTTACTCTGGCCAGTTCTCTTGAAGCGATACGCTAATATCTGTTGACATAAAGACTTTCACAGTACTCCTGCCGGGAGCTTCTCGACTTTGCCGATGTATTTTGCATATTGACGAGGCATTGGGCTACCTTAAGAGAGTCATAGTTACTCCTGCCAGTGTCTCTCCGTTAAACCACATTCACATTTACAATTTTCCTCTGCCCCTTTCACCAGACGCGATACGATATTATTTATCGACATTACGACTTTCACAGTACCCCTTCTAGGGGCTCCTCCAGTTTACCAATGTATTTCACCTGTTGACGAGGCATTTGGCTACCTTAAGAGAGTCATACTTACTCCTGTCAGTTGCTCCCCGTTTTACCACAGTCACATTTTCAATCTTATTCTGGCCAGTTCACCTAAAGCGATACGCCATTATCAGTCAACCTAAAGAATATCACAGTACTCCTGCCGGGGGCTTCTCTAGTTTGCCGATGTATTTCGCCTGTTGACGAGGCATTTGGATACCTTAAGAGAGTCATAGTTACCCCTTGCTGTTGCTCCCCATTTTACAACAGGCACATCTACAAGCTTACTCTGGCCAATACTCCTAAAGCGATACGCTAATATCTGTTGACATAAAGACTTTCACAGTACTCCTGCCGGGAGCTTCTCGACTTTGTCGATGTATTTCGCATATTGTCGAGGCATTGGGCTACCTTAAGAGAGTCATAGTTTCTCCTGCCAGTGTCTCTCCGTTAAACCACATTCACATTTACAATTTTTCTCTGCCCCTTTCACCAGACGCGATACGATATTATTTATCGACATTACGACTTTCACAGTACTCCTGTTAGGGGCTCCTCCAGTTTACCCATGTATTTCACCTGTTGACGAGGCATTTGGCTACCTTAAGAGAGTCATACTTACTCCTGTCAGTTGCTCCCCGTTTTACCACAGTCACATTTTCAATCTTATTCTGGCCAGTTCACCTGAAGCGATACGCCATTATCAGTCAACCTAAAGAATTTCACAGTACTATTGCCGGGAGCTTCTCGAGTATGCCGATGTATTTCGCGTGTTGACGAGGCATTTGGATGCCTTAAGAGAGTCATAGTTACTCCTTGCTGTTCCTCCCCATTTTACAACAGGCACATCTACAAGCTTACTCTGGCCAGTTCTCTTGAAGCGATACGCTAATATCTGTTGACATAAAGACTTTCACAGTACTCCTGCCGGGAGCTTCTCGACTTTGCCGATGTATTTTGCATATTGACGAGGCATTGGGCTACCTTAAGAGAGTCATAGTTACTCCTGCCAGTGTCTCTCCGTTAAACCACATTCACATTTACAATTTTCCTCTGCCCCTTACACCAGACGCGATACGATATTATTTATCGACATTACGACTTTCACAGTACCCCTTCTAGGGGCTCCTCCAGTTTACCAATGTATTCCACCTGTTGACGAGGCATTTGGCTACCTTAAGAGAGTCATACTTACTCCTGTCAGTTGCTCCCCGTTTTACCACAGTCACATTTTCAATCTTATTCTGGCCAGTTCACCTAAAGCGATACGCCATTATCAGTCAACCTAAAGAATATCACAGTACTCCTGCCGGGGGCTTCTCTAGTTTGCCGATGTATTTCGCCTGTTGACGAGGCATTTGGATACCTTAAGAGAGTCATAATTACCCCTTGCTGTTGCTCCCCATTTTACAACAGGCACATCTACAAGCTTACTCTGGCCAATACTCCTAAAGCGATACGCTAATATCTGTTGACATAAAGACTTTCACAGTACTCCTGCCGGGAGCTTTTCGACTTTGCCGATGTATTTCGCCTATTGACGAGGCGTTTGGCTACCTTAAGAGAGTCATAGTTACTCCTTCCAGTGTCTCTCCGTTAAACCACAGTCACATCTACCAATTTCCTCTGCCCCTTTCATCAGACGCGATACGCCATTATTTGTCGACATTATGACTTTCACAGTACTCCTGCTAGGGGCTCCTCCAGTTTACCAATGTATTTCACCAGTTGACGAGGCATTTGGCTACCTTAAGAGAGTCATACTTACTCCTGTCAGTTGCTCCCCGTTTTACCACAGTCACATTTTCAATCTTATTCTGGCCAGTTCACCTGAAGCGATACGCCATTATCAGTCAACCTAAAGAATTTCACAGTACTCCTGCCGGGAGCTTCTCGAATATGCCGATGTATTTCGCGTGTTGACGAGGCATTTGGATGCCTTAAGAGAGTCATAGTTACTCCTTGCTGTTCCTCCCCATTTTACAACAGGCACATCTACAAGCTTACTCTGGCCAGTTCTCTTGAAGCGATACGCTAATCTCTGTTGACATAGAGACTTTCAAAGTACTCCTGCCGGGAGCTTCTCGACTTTGCCGATGTATTTCGCATATTGACGAGGCATTGGCCTACCTTAAGAGAGTCATAGTTACTGCTGCCAGTGTCTCTCCGTTAAACCACATTCACATTTACAATTTTCCTCTGCCCCTTTCACCAGACGCGATACGATATTATTTATCGACATTATGACTTTCACAGTACTCCTGTTAGGGGCTCCTCCAGTTTACCCATGTATTTCACCTGTTGACGAGGCATTTGGCTACCTTAAGAGAGTCATACTTACTCCTGTCAGTTGCTCCCCGTTTTACCACAGTCACATTTTCAATCTTATTCTGGCCAGTTCACCTGAAGCGATACGCCATTATCAGTCAACCTAAAGAATTTCACAGTACTCCTGCCGGGAGCTTCTCGAGTATGCCGATGTATTTCGCGTGTTGACGAGGCATTTGGATGCCTTAAGAGAGTCATAGTTACTCCTTGCTGTTCCTCCCCATTTTACAACAGGCACATCTACAAGCTTACTCTGGCCAGTTCTCTTGAAGCGATACGCTAATATCTGTTGACATAAAGACTTTCACAGTACTCCTGCCGGGAGCTTCTCGACTTTGCCGATGTATTTTGCATATTGACGATGCATTGGTCTACCTTAAGAGAGTCATAGTTACTCCTGCCAGTGTCTCTCCGTTAAACCACATTCACATTTACAATTTTCCTCTGCCCCTTTCACCAGACGCGATACGATATTATTTATCGACATTACGACTTTCACAGTACCCCTTCTAGGGGCTCCTCCAGTTTACCATTGTATTTCACCTGTTGACGAGGCATTTGGCTACCTTAAGAGAGTCATACTTACTCCTGTCAGTTGCTCCCCGTTTTACCTCAGTCACATTTTCAATCTTATTCTGGCCAGTTCACCTGAAGCGATACGCCATTATCAGTCAACCTAAAGAATATCACAGTACTCCTGCCGGGAGCTTCTCGAGTTTGCCGATGTATTTCGCCTGTTGACGAGGCATTTGGATACCTTAAGAGAGTCATAGTTACCCCTTGCTGTTGCTCCCCATTTTACAACAGGCACATCGACAAGCTTACTCTGGCCAATTCTCCTAAAGCGATACGCTAATATCTGTTGACATAAAGACTTTCACAGTACTCCTGCCGGGAGCTTTTCGACTTTGCCGATGTATGTCGCCTATTGACGAGGCGTTTGGCTACCTTAAGAGAGTCATAGTTACTCCTTCCAGTGTCTCTCCGTTGAACCACAGTCACATCTACCAATTTCCTCTGCCCCTTTCACCAGACGCGATATGCCATTATTTGTCGACATCGTGACTTTCACAGTACTCCTGCTAGGGGCTCCTTCAGTTTACCAATGTATTTCACCTGTTGACGAGGCATTTGGCTACCTTAAGAGAGTCATACTTACTCCTTTCAGTTGCTTCCCGTTTTACCACAGTCACATTTTCAATCTTATTCTGGCCAGTTCACCTGAAGCGATACGCCATGATCAGTCAACCTAAAGAATTTCACAGTACTCCTGCCGGGAGCTTCTCGAGTATGCCGATGTATTTCGCGTGTTGACGAGGCATTTGGATGCCTTAAGAGAGTCATAGTTACTCCTTGCTGTTCCTCCCCATTTTACAACAGGCACATCTACAAGCTTATTCTGGCCAGTTCTCTTGAAGCGATACGCTAATATCTGTTGACATAAAGACTTTCACAGTACTCCTGCCGGGAGCTTCTCGACTTTGCCGATGTATTTCGCATATTGACGAGGCATTGGGCTACCTTAAGAGAGTCATAGTTACTCCTGCCAGTGTCCCTCCGTTAAACCACATTCACATTTACAATTTTCCTCTGCCAATTTCACCAGACGCGATACGATATTATTTATCGACATTATGACTTTCACAGTACTCCTGTTAGGGGCTCCTCCAGTTTACCCATGTATTTCACCTGTTGACGAGGCAGTTGGCTACCTTAAGAGAGTCTTACTTACTCCTGTCAGTTGCTCCCCGTTTTACCACAGTCACATTTTCAATCTTATTCTGGCCAGTTCACCTGAAGCGATACGCCATTATCAGTCAACCTAAAGAATTTCACAGTACTCCTGCCGGGAGCTTCTCGAATATGCCGATGTATTTCGCGTGTTGACGAGGCATTTGGATGCCTTAAGAGAGTCATAGTTACTCCTTGCTGTTCCTCCCCATTTTACAACAGGCACATCTACAAGCTCACTCTGGCCAGTTCTCTTGAAGCGATACGCTAATCTCTGTTGACATAAAGACTTTCACAGTTCTCCTGCCGGGAGCTTCTCGACTTTGCCGATGTATTTCGCATATTGACGAGGCATTGGGCTACCTTAAGAGAGTCATAGTTACTGCTGCCAGTGTCTCTCCGTTAAACCACATTCACATTTACAATTTTCCTCTGCCACTTTCACCAGACGCGATACGATATTATTTATCGACATTACGACTTTCACAGTACCCCTTCTAGGGGCTCCTCCAGTTTACCAATGTATTTCACCTGTTGACGAGGCATTTGGCTACCTTAAGAGAGTCATACTTACTCCTGTCAGTTGCTCCCCGTTTTACCACAGTCACATTTTCAATCTTATTCTGGCCAGTTCACCTAAAGCGATACGCCATTATCAGTCAACCTAAAGAATATCACAGTACTCCTGCCGGGGGCTTCTCTAGTTTGCCGATGTATTTCGCCTGTTGACGAGGCATTTGGATACCTTAAGAGAGTCATAGTTACCCCTTGCTGTTGCTCCCCATTTTACAACAGGCACATCTACAAGCTTACTCTGGCCAATACTCCTAAAGCGATACGCTAATATCTGTTGACATAAAGACTTTCACAGTACTCCTGCCGGGAGCTTTTCGACTTTGCCGATGTATGTCGCCTATTGACGAGGCGTTTGGCTACCTTAAGAGAGTCATAGTTACTCCTTCCAGTGTCTCTCCGTTAAACCACAGTCACATCTACCAATTTCCTCTGCCCCTTTCACCAGACGCGATACGCCATTATTTGTCGACATTATGACTTTCACAGTACTCCTGCTAGGGGCTCCTCCAGTTTACCAATGTATTTCACCTGTTGACGAGGCATTTGGCTACCTTAAGAGAGTCATACTTACTCCTGTCAGTTGCTCCCCGTTTTACCACAGTCACATTTTCAATCTTATTCTGGCCAGTTCACCTGAAGCGATACGCCATTATCAGTCAACCTAAAGAATTTCACAGTACTCCTGCCGGGAGCTTCTCGAATATGCCGATGTATTTCGCGTGTTGACGAGGCATTTGGATGCCTTAAGAGAGTCATAGTTACTCCTTGCTGTTCCTCCCCATTTTACAACAGGCACATCTACAAGCTTACTCTGGCCAGTTCTCTTGAAGCGATACGCTAATCTCTGTTGACATAAAGACTTTCACAGTACTCCTGCCGGGAGCTTCTCGACTTTGCCGATGTATTTCGCATATTGACGAGGCATTGGCCTACCTTAAGAGAGTCATAGTTACTGCTGCCAGTGTCTCTCCGTTAAACCACATTCACATTTACAATTTTCCTCTGCCCCTTTCACCAGACGCGATACGATATTATTTATCGACATTATGACTTTCACAGTACTCCTGTTAGGGGCTCCTCCAGTTTACCCATGTATTTCACCTGTTGACGAGGCATTTGGCTACCTTAAGAGAGTCATACTTACTCCTGTCAGTTGCTCCCCGTTTTACCACAGTCACATTTTCAATCTTATTCTGGCCAGTTCACCTGAAGCGATACGCCATTATCAGTCAACCTAAAGAATTTCACAGTACTCCTGCCGGGAGCTTCTCGAGTATGCCGATGTATTTCGCGTGTTGACGAGGCATTTGGATGCCTTAAGAGAGTCATAGTTACTCCTTGCTGTTCCTCCCCATTTTACAACAGGCACATCTACAAGCTTACTCTGGCCAGTTCTCTTGAAGCGATACGCTAATATCTGTTGACATAAAGACTTTCACAGTACTCCTGCCGGGAGCTTCTCGACTTTGCCGATGTATTTTGCATATTGACGAGTCATTGGTCTACCTTAAGAGAGTCATAGTTACTCCTGCCAGTGTCTCTCCGTTAAACCACATTCACATTTACAATTTTCCTCTGCCCCTTTCACCAGACGCGATACGATATTATTTATCGACATTACGACTTTCACAGTACCCCTTCTAGGGGCTCCTCCAGTTTACCAATGTATTTCACCTGTTGACGAGGCATTTGGCTACCTTAAGAGAGTCATACTTACTCCTGTCAGTTGCTCCCCGTTTTACCACAGTCACATTTTCAATCTTATTCTGGCCAGTTCACCTGAAGCGATACGCCATTATCAGTCAACGTAAAGAATATCACAGTACTCCTGCCGGGAGCTTCTCGAGTTTGCCGATGTATTTCGCCTGTTGACGAGGCATTTGGATACCTTAAGAGAGTCATAGTTACCCCTTGCTGTTGCTCCCCATTTTACAACAGGCACATCTACAAGCTTACTCTGGCCAATACTCCTAAAGCGATACGCTAATATCTGTTGACATAAAGACTTTCACAGTACTCCTGCCGGGAGCTTTTCGACTTTGCCGATGTATGTCGCCTATTGACGAGGCGTTTGGCTACCTTAAGAGAGTCATAGTTACTCCTTCCAGTGTCTCTCCGTTAAACCACAGTCACATCTACCAATTTCCTCTGCCCCTTTCACCAGACGCGATACGCCATTATTTGTCGACATTATGACTTTCACAGTACTCCTGCTAGGGGCTCCTCCAGTTTACCAATGTATTTCACCTGTTGACGAGGCATTTGGCTACCTTAAGAGAGTCATACTTACTCCTGTCAGTTGCTCCCCGTTTTACCACAGTCACATTTTCAATCTTATTCTGGCCAGTTCACCTGAAGCGATACGCCATTATCAGTCAACCTAAAGAATTTCACAGTACTCCTGCCGGGAGCTTCTCGAATATGCCGATGTATTTCGCGTGTTGACGAGGCATTTGGATGCCTTAAGAGAGTCATAGTTACTCCTTGCTGTTCCTCCCCATTTTACAACAGGCACATCTACAAGCATACTCTGGCCAG
This sequence comes from Schistocerca americana, assembly GCF_021461395.2. NCBI lineage: Eukaryota > Metazoa > Arthropoda > Insecta > Orthoptera > Acrididae > Schistocerca > Schistocerca americana. Next base: position 60,922,067 of record NC_060130.1, read on the forward strand.
TTCTCTTGAAGCGATACGCTAATCTCTGTTGACATAAAGACTTTCACAGTACTCCTGCCGGGAGCTTCTCGACTTTGCCGATGTATTTCGCATATTGACGAGGCATTGGCCTACCTTAAGAGAGTCATAGTTACTGCTGCCAGTGTCTCTCCGTTAAACCACATTCACATTTACAATTTTCCTCTGCCCCTTTCACCAGACGCGATACGATATTATTTATCGACATTATGACTTTCACAGTACTCCTGTTAGGGGCTCCTCCAGTTTACCCATGTATTTCACCTGTTGACGAGGCATTTGGCTACCTTAAGAGAGTCATACTTACTCCTGTCAGTTGCTCCCCGTTTTACCACAGTCACATTTTCAATCTTATTCTGGCCAGTTCACCTGAAGCGATACGCCATTATCAGTCAACCTAAAGAATTTCACAGTACTCCTGCCGGGAGCTTCTCGAGTATGCCGATGTATTTCGCGTGTTGACGAGGCATTTGGATGCCTTAAGAGAGTCATAGTTACTCCTTGCTGTTCCTCCCCATTTTACAACAGGCACATCTACAAGCTTACTCTGGCCAGTTCTCTTGAAGCGATACGCTAATATCTGTTGACATAAAGACTTTCACAGTACTCCTGCCGGGAGCTTCTCGACTTTGCCGATGTATTTTGCATATTGACGAGGCATTGGTCTACCTTAAGAGAGTCATAGTTACTCCTGCCAGTGTCTCTCCGTTAAACCACATTCACATTTACAATTTTCCTCTGCCCCTTTCACCAGACGCGATACGATATTATTTATCGACATTACGACTTTCACAGTACCCCTTCTAGGGGCTCCTCCAGTTTACCAATGTATTTCACCTGTTGACGAGGCATTTGGCTACCTTAAGAGAGTCATACTTACTCCTGTCAGTTGCTCCCCGTTTTACCACAGTCACATTTTCAATCTTATTCTGGCCAGTTCACCTGAAGCGATACGCCATTATCAGTCAACGTAAAGAATATCACAGTACTCCTGCCGGGAGCTTCTCGAGTTTGCCGATGTATTTCGCCTGTTGACGAGGCATTTGGATACCTTAAGAGAGTCATAGTTACCCCTTGCTGTTGCTCCCCATTTTACAACAGGCACATCGACAAGCTTACTCTGGCCAATTCTCCTAAAGCGATACGCTAATATCTGTTGACATAAAGACTTTCACAGTACTCCTGCCGGGAGCTTTTCGACTTTGCCGATGTATGTCGCCTATTGACGAGGCGTTTGGCTACCTTAAGAGAGTCATAGTTACTCCTTCCAGTGTCTCTCCGTTGAACCACAGTCGCATCTACCAATTTCCTCTGCCCCTTTCACCAGACGCGATATGCCATTATTTGTCGACATTATGACTTTCACAGTACTCCTGCTAGGGGCTCCTTCAGTTTACCAATGTATTTCACCTGTTGACGAGGCATTTGGCTACCTTAAGAGAGTCATACTTACTCCTTTCAGTTGCTTCCCGTTTTACCACAGTCACATTTTCAATCTTATTCTGGCCAGTTCACCTGAAGCGATACGCCATTATCAGTCAACCTAAAGAATTTCACAGTACTCCTGCCGGGAGCTTCTCGAGTATGCCGATGTATTTCGCGTGTTGACGAGGCATTTGGATGCCTTAAGAGAGTCATAGTTACTCCTTGCTGTTCCTCCCCATTTTACAACAGGCACATCTACAAGCTTACTCTGGCCAGTTCTCTTGAAGCGATACGCTAATATCTGTTGACATAAAGACTTTCACAGTACTCCTGCCGGGAGCTTCTCGACTTTGCCGATGTATTTCGCATATTGACGAGGCATTGGGCTACCTTAAGAGAGTCATAGTTACTCCTGCCAGTGTCCCTCCGTTAAACCACATTCACATTTACAATTTTCCTCTGCCAATTTCACCAGACGCGATACGATATTATTTATCGACATTATGACTTTCACAGTACCCCTGTTAGGGGCTCCTCCAGTTTACCCATGTATTTCACCTGTTGACGAGGCAGTTGGCTACCTTAAGAGAGTCTTACTTACTCCTGTCAGTTGCTCCCCGTTTTACCACAGTCACATTTTCAATCTTATTCTGGCCAGTTCACCTGAAGCGATACGCCATTATCAGTCAACCTAAAGAATTTCACAGTACTCCTGCCGGGAGCTTCTCGAATATGCCGATGTATTTCGCGTGTTGACGAGGCATTTGGATGCCTTAAGAGAGTCATAGTTACTCCTTGCTGTTCCTCCCCATTTTACAACAGGCACATCTACAAGCTTACTCTGGCCAGTTCTCTTGAAGCGATACGCTAATCTCTGTTGACATAAAGACTTTCACAGTACTCCTGCCGGGAGCTTCTCGACTTTGCCGATGTATTTCGCATATTGACGAGGCATTGGGCTACCTTAAGAGAGTCATAGTTACTGCTGCCAGTGTCTCTCCGTTAAACCACATTCACATTTACAATTTTCCTCTGCCCCTTTCACCAGACGCGATACGATATTATTTATCGACATTATGACTTTCACAGTACTCCTGTTAGGGGCTCCTCCAGTTTACCCATGTATTTCACCTGTTGACGAGGCATTTGGCTACCTTAAGAGAGTCATACTTACTCCTGTCAGTTGCTCCCCGTTTTACCACAGTCACATTTTCAATCTTATTCTGGCCAGTTCACCTGAAGCGATACGCCATTATCAGTCAACCTAAAGAATTTCACAGTACTCCTGCCGGGAGCTTCTCGAGTATGCCGATGTATTTCGCGTGTTGACGAGGCATTTGGATGCCTTAAGAGAGTCATAGTTACTCCTTGCTGTTCCTCCCCATTTTACAACAGGCACATCTACAAGCTTACTCTGGCCAGTTCTCTTGAAGCGATACGCTAATATCTGTTGACATAAAGACTTTCACAGTACTCCTGCCGGGAGCTTCTCGACTTTGCCGATGTATTTTGCATATTGACGAGGCATTGGGCTATCTTAAGAGAGTCATAGTTACTCCTGCCAGTGTCTCTCCGTTAAACCACATTCACATTTACAATTTTCCTCTGCCCCTTTCACCAGACGCGATACGATATTATTTATCGACATTACGACTTTCACAGTACCCCTTCTAGGGGCTCCTCCAGTTTACCAATGTATTTCACCTGTTGACGAGGCATTTGGCTACCTTAAGAGAGTCATACTTACTCCTGTCAGTTGCTCCCCGTTTTACCACAGTCACATTTTCAATCTTATTCTGGCCAGTTCACCTAAAGCGATACGCCATTATCAGTCAACCTAAAGAATATCACAGTACTCCTGCCGGGGGCTTCTCTAGTTTGCCGATGTATTTCGCCTGTTGACGAGGCATTTGGATACCTTAAGAGAGTCATAGTTACCCCTTGCTGTTGCTCCCCATTTTACAACAGGCACATCTACAAGCTTACTCTGGCCAATACTCCTAAAGCGATACGCTAATATCTGTTGACATAAAGACTTTCACAGTACTCCTGCCGGGAGCTTTTCGACTTTGCCGATGTATTTCGCCTATTGACGATGCGTTTGGCTACCTTAAGAGAGTCATAGTTACTCCTTCCAGTGTCTCTCCGTTAAACCACAGTCACATCTACCAATTTCCTCTGCCCCTTTCACCAGACGCGATACGCCATTATTTGTCGACATTATGACTTTCACAGTACTCCTGCTAGGGGCTCCTCCAGTTTACCAATGTATTTCACCTGTTGACGAGACATTTGGCTACCTTAAGAGAGTCATACTTACTCCTGTCAGTTGCTCCCCGTTTTACCACAGTCACAATTTCAATCTTATTCTGGCCAGTTCACCTGAAGCGATACGCCATTATCAGTCAACCTAAAGAATTTCACAGTACTCCTGCCGGGAGCTTCTCGAATATGCCGATGTATTTCGCGTGTTGACGAGGCATTTGGATGCCTTAAGAGAGTCATAGTTACTCCTTGCTGTTCCTCCCCATTTTACAACAGGCACATCTACAAGCTTACTCTGGCCAGTTCTCTTGAAGCGATACGCTAATATCTGTTGACATAAAGACTTTCACAGTACTCCTGCCGGGAGCTTCTCGACTTTGCCGATGTATTTCGCATATTGACGAGGCATTGGGCTACCTTAAGAGAGTCATAGTTACTCCTGCCAGTGTCCCTCCGTTAAACCACATTCACATTTACAATTTTCCTCTGCCAATTTCACCAGACGCGATACGATATTATTTATCGACATTATGACTTTCACAGTACTCCTGTTAGGGGCTCCTCCAGTTTACCCAAGTATTTCACCTGTTGACGAGGCAGTTGGCTACCTTAAGAGAGTCATACTTACTCCTGTCAGTTGCTCCCCGTTTTACCACAGTCACATTTTCAATCTTATTCTGGCCAGTTCACCTGAAGCGATACGCCATTATCAGTCAACCTAAAGAATTTCACAGTACTCCTGCCGGGAGCTTCTCGAGTATGCCGATGTATTGCGCGTGTTGACGAGGCATTTGGATGCCTTAAGAGAGTCATAGTTACTCCTTGCTGTTCCTCCCCATTTTACAACAGGCACATCTACAAGCTTACTCTGGCCAGTTCTCTTGAAGCGATACGCTAATATCTGTTGACATAAAGACTTTCACAGTACTCCTGCCGGGAGCTTCTCGACTTTGCCGATGTATTTCGCATATTGACGAGGCATTGGGCTACCTTAAGAGAGTCATAGTTACTCCTGCCAGTGTCCCTCCGTTAAACCACATTCACATTTACAATTTTCCTCTGCCAATTTCACCAGACGCGATACGATATTATTTATCGACATTATGACTTTCACAGTACTCCTGTTAGGGGCTCCTCCAGTTTACCCATGTATTTCACCTGTTGACGAGGCAGTTGGCTACCTTAAGAGAGTCATACGTACTCCTGTCAGTTGCTCCCCGTTTTACCACAGTCACATTTTCAATCTTATTCTGGCCAGTTCACCTGAAGCGATACGCCATTATCAGTCAACCTAAAGAATTTCACAGTACTCCTGCCGGGAGCTTCTCGAGTATGCCGATGTATTGCGCGTGTTGACGAGGCATTTGGATGCCTTAAGAGAGTCATAGTTACTCCTTGCTGTTCCTCCCCATTTTACAACAGGCACATCTACAAGCTTACTCTGGCCAGTTCTCTTGAAGCGATACGCTAATATCTGTTGACATAAAGACTTTCACAGTACTCCTGCCGGGAGCTTCTCGACTTTGCCGATGTATTTTGCATATTGACGAGGCATTGGTCTACCTTAAGAGAGTCATAGTTACTCCTGCCAGTGTCTCTCCGTTAAACCACATTCACATTTACAATTTTCCTCTGCCCCTTTCACCAGACGCGATACGATATTATTTATCGACATTACGACTTTCACAGTACCCCTTCTAGGGGCTCCTCCAGTTTACCAATGTATTTCACCTGTTGACGAGGCATTTGGCTACCTTAAGAGAGTCATACTTACTCCTGTCAGTTGCTCCCCGTTTTACCACAGTCACATTTTCAATCTTATTCTGGCCAGTTCACCTAAAGCGATACGCCATTATCAGTCAACCTAAAGAATAACACAGTACTCCTGACGGGGGCTTCTCTAGTTTGCCGATGTATTTCGCCTGTTGAGGAGGCATTTGGATACCTTAAGAGAGTCATAGTTACCCCTTGCTGTTGCTCCCCATTTTACAACAGGCACATCTACAAGCTTACTCTGGCCAACACTCCTAAAGCGATACGCTAATATCTGTTGACATAAAGACTTTCACAGTACTCCTGCCGGGAGCTTTTCGACTTTGCCGATGTATTTCGCCTATTGACGAGGCGTTTGGCTACCTTAAGAGAGTCATAGTTACTCCTTCCAGTGTCTCTCCGTTAAACCACAGTCACATCTACCAATTTCCTCTGCCCCTTTCACCAGACGCGATACGCCATTATTTGTCGACATTATGACTTTCACAGTACTCCTGCTAGGGGCTCGTCCAGTTTACCAATGTATTTCACCTGTTGACGAGGCATTTGGCTACCTTAAGAGAGTCATACTTACTCCTGTCAGTTGCTCCCCGTTTTACCACAGTCACATTTTCAATCTTATTCTGGCCAGTTCACCTAAAGCGATACGCCATTATCAGTCAACCTAAAGAATATCACAGTACTCCTGCCGGGGGCTTCTCTAGTTTGCCGATGTATTGCGCCTTTTGAGGAGGCATTTGGATACCTTAAGAGAGTCATAGTTACCCCTTGCTGTTGCTCCCTATTTTACAACAGGCACATCTACAAGCTTACTCTGGCCAATCCTCCTAAAGCGATACGCTAATATCTGTTGACATAAAGACTTTCACAGTACTCCTGCCGGGAGCTTTTCGACTTTGCCGATGTATTTCGCCTATTGACGAGGCGTTTGGCTACCTTAAGAGAGTCATAGTTACTCCTTCCAGTGTCTCTCCGTTAAACCACAGTCACATCTACCAATTTCCTCTGCCCCTTTCACCAGACGCGATACGCCATTATTTGTCGACATTATGACTTTCACAGTACTCCTGCTAGGGGCTCCTCCAGTTTACCAATGTATTTCACCTGTTGATGAGGCATTTGGCTACCTTAAGAGAGTCATACTTACTCCTGTCAGTTGCTCCCCGTTTTACCACAGTCACATTTTCAATCTTATTCTGGCCAGTTCACCTGAAGCGATACGCCATTATCAGTCAACCTAAAGAATATCACAGTACTCCTGCCGGGAGCTTCTCGAGTTTGCCGATGTATTTCGCCTGTTGACGAGGCATTTGGATACCTTAAGAGAGTCATAGTTACCCCTTGCTGTTGCTCCCCATTTTACAACAGGCACATCTACAAGCTTACTCTGGCCAACACTCCTAAAGCGATACGCTAATATCTGTTGACATAAAGACTTTCACAGTACTCCTGCCGGGAGCTTTTCGACTTTGCCGATGTATTTCGCCTATTGACGAGGCGTTTGGCTACCTTAAGAGAGTCATAGTTACTCCTTCCAGTGTCTCTCCGTTAAACCACAGTCACATCTACCAATTTCCTCTGCCCCTTTCACCAGACGCGATACGCCATTATTTGTCGACATTATGACTTTCACAGTACTCCTGCTAGGGGCTCCTCCAGTTTACCAATGTATTTCACCTATTGACGAGGCATTTGGCTACCTTAAGAGAGTCATACTTACTCCTGTCAGTTGCTCCCCGTTTTACCACAGTCACATTTTCAATCTTATTCTGGCCAGTTCACCTAAAGCGATACGCCATTATCAGTCAACCTAAAGAATATCACAGTACTCCTGCCGGGGGCTTCTCTAGTTTGCCGATGTATTGCGCCTGTTGAGGAGGCATTTGGATACCTTAAGAGAGTCATAGTTACCCCTTGCTGTTGCTCCCTATTTTACAACAGGCACATCTACAAGCTTACTCTGGCCAATACTCCTAAAGCGATACGCTAATCTCTGTTGACATAAAGACTTTCACAGTACTCCTGCCGGGAGCTTCTCGACTTTGCCGATGTATTTCGCATATTGACGAGGCATTGGCCTACCTTAAGTGAGTCATAGTTACTGCTGCCAGTGTCTCTCCGTTAAACCACATTCACATTTACAATTTTCCTCTGCCCCTTTCACCAGACGCGATACGATATTATTTATCGACATTATGACTTTCACAGTACTCCTGTTAGGGGCTCCTCCAGTTTACCCATGTATTTCACCTGTTGACGAGGCATTTGGCTACCTTAAGAGAGTCATACTTACTCCTGTCAGTTGCTCCCCGTTTTACCACAGTCACATTTTCAATCTTATTCTGGCCAGTTCACCTGAAGCGATACGCCATTATCAGTCAACCTAAAGAATTTCACAGTACTCCTGCCGGGAGCTTCTCGAGTATGCCGATGTATTTCGCGTGTTGACGAGGCATTTGGATGCCTTAAGAGAGTCATAGTTACTCCTTGCTGTTCCTCCCCATTTTACAACAGGCACATCTACAAGCTTACTCTGGCCAGTTCTCTTGAAGCGATACGCTAATATCTGTTGACATAAAGACTTTCACAGTAGTCCTGCCTTTAGCTTCTCGACTTTGCCGATGTATTTTGCATATTGACGAGGCATTGGTCTACCTTAAGAGAGTCATAGTTACTCCTGCCAGTGTCTCTCCGTTAAACCACATTCACATTTACAATTTTCCTCTGCCCCTTTCACCAGACGCGATACGATATTATTTATCGACATTACTACTTTCACAGTACCCCTTCTAGGGGCTCCTCCAGTTTACCAATGTATTTCACCTGTTGACGAGGCATTTGGCTACCTTAAGAGAGTCATACTTACTCCTGTCAGTTGCTCCCCGTTTTACCACAGTCACATTTTCAATCTTATTCTGGGCAGTTCACCTGAAGCGATACGCCATTATCAGTCAACCTAAAGAATTTCACAGTACTCCTGCCGGGAGCTTCTCGAGTTTGCCGATGTATTTCGCCTGTTGACGAGGCATTTGGATACCTTAAGAGAGTCATAGTTACCCCTTGCTGTTGCTCCCCATTTTACAACAGGCACATCGACAAGCTTACTCTGGCCAATTCTCCTAAAGCGATACGCTAATATCTGTTGACATAAAGACTTTCACAGTACTCCTGCCGGGAGCTTTTCGACTTTGCCGATGTATGTCGCCTATTGACGAGGCGTTTGGCTACCTTAAGAGAGTCATAGTTACTCCTTCCAGTGTCTCTCCGTTGAACCACAGTCACATCTACCAATTTCCTCTGCCCCTTTCACCAGACGCGATACGCCATTATTTGTCGACATTATGACTTTCACAGTACTCCTGCTAGGGGCTCCTCCAGTTTACCAATGTATTTCACCTGTTGACGAGGCATTTGGCTACCTTAAGAGAGTCATACTTACTCCTTTCAGTTGCTTCCCGTTTTACCACAGTCACATTTTCAATCTTATTCTGGCCAGTTCACCTGAAGCGATACGCCATTATCAGTCAACCTAAAGAATTTCACAGTACTCCTGCCGGGAGCTTCTCGAGTATGCCGATGTATTTCGCGTGTTGACGAGGCATTTGGATGCCTTAAGAGCGTCATAGTTACTCCTTGCTGTTCCTCCCCATTTTACAACAGGCACATCTACAAGCTTACTCTGGCCAGTTCTCTTGAAGCGATACGCTAATATCTGTTGACATAAAGACTTTCACAGTACTCCTGCCGGGAGCTTCTCGACTTTGCCGATGTATTTTGCATATTGACGAGGCATTGGGCTACCTTAAGAGAGTCATAGTTACTCCTGCCAGTGTCTCTCCGTTAAACCACATTCACATTTACAATTTTCCTCTGCCCCTTTCACCAGACGCGATACGATATTATTTATCGACATTACGACTTTCACAGTACCCCTTCTAGGGGCTCCTCCAGTTTACCAATGTATTTCACCTGTTGACGAGGCATTTGGCTACCTTAAGAGAGTCATACTTACTCCTGTCAGTTGCTCCCCGTTTTACCACAGTCACATTTTCAATCTTATTCTGGCCAGTTCACCTAAAGCGATACCCCATAATCAGTCAACCTGAAGAATAACACAGTACTCCTGACGGGGGCTTCTCTAGTTTGCCGATGTATTTCGCCTGTTGAGGAGGCATTTGGATACCTTAAGAGAGTCATAGTTACCCCTTGCTGTTGCTCCCCATTTTACAACAGGCACATCTACAAGCTTACTCTGGCCAATACTCCTAAAGCGATACGCTAATATCTGTTGACATAAAGACTTTCACAGTACTCCTGCCGGGAGCTTTTCGACTTTGCCGATGTATTTCGCCTATTGACGATGCGTTTGGCTACCTTAAGAGAGTCATAGTTACTCCTTCCAGTGTCTCTCCGTTAAACCACAGTCACATCTACCAATTTCCTCTGCCCCTTTCACCAGACGCGATACGCCATTATTTGTCGACATTATGACTTTCACAGTACTCCTGCTAGGGCTCCTCCAGTTTACCAATGTATTTCACCTGTTGACGAGACATTTGGCTACCTTAAGAGAGTCATACTTACTCCTGTCAGTTGCTCCCCGTTTTACCACAGTCACAATTTCAATCTTATTCTGGCCAGTTCACCTGAAGCGATACGCCATTATCAGTCAACCTAAAGAATTTCACAGTACTCCTGCCGGGAGCTTCTCGAATATGCCGATGTATTTCGCGTGGTGACGAGGCATTTGGATGCCTTAAGAGAGTCATAGTTACTCCTTGCTGTTCCTCCCCATTTTACAACAGGCACATCTACAAGCTTACTCTGGCCAGTTCTCTTGAAGCGATACGCTAATATCTGTTGACATAAAGACTTTCACAGTACTCCTGCCGGGAGCTTCTCGACTTTGCCGATGTATTTCGCATATTGACGAGGCATTGGGCTACCTTAAGAGAGTCATAGTTACTCCTGCCAGTGTCCCTCCGTTAAACCACATTCACATTTACAATTTTCCTCTGCCAATTTCACCAGACGCGATACGATATTATTTATCGACATTATGACTTTCACAGTACTCCTGTTAGGGGCTCCTCCAGTTTACCCATGTATTTCACCTGTTGACGAGGCAGTTGGCTACCTTAAGAGAGTCATACTTACTCCTGTCAGTTGCTCCCCGTTTTACCACAGTCACATTTTCAATCTTATTCTGGCCAGTTCACCTGAAGCGATACGCCATTATCAGTCAACCTAAAGAATTTCACAGTACTCCTGCCGGGAGCTTCTCGAGTATGCCGATGTATTGCGCGTGTTGACGAGGCATTTGGATGCCTTAAGAGAGTCATAGTTACTCCTTGCTGTTCCTCCCCATTTTACAACAGGCACATCTACAAGCTTACTCTGGCCAGTTCTCTTGAAGCGATACGCTAATATCTGTTGACATAAAGACTTTCACAGTACTCCTGCCGGGAGCTTCTCGACTTTGCCGATGTATTTCGCATATTGACGAGGCATTGGGCTACCTTAAGAGAGTCATAGTTACTCCTGCCAGTGTCCCTCCGTTAAACCACATTCACATTTACAATTTTCCTCTGCCAATTTCACCAGACGCGATACGATATTATTTATCGACATTATGACTTTCAAAGTACTCCTGTTAGGGGCTCCTCCAGTTTACCCATGTATTTCACCTGTTGACGAGGCAGTTGGCTACCTTAAGAGAGTCATACTTACTCCTGTCAGTTGCTCCCCGTTTTACCACAGTCACATTTTCAATCTTATTCTGGCCAGTTCACCTAAAGCGATACGCCATTATCAGTCAACCTAAAGAATAACACAGTACTCCTGACGGGGGCTTCTCTAGTTTGCCGATGTATTTCGCCTGTTGAGGAGGCATTTGGATACCTTAAGAGAGTCATAGTTACCCCTTGCTGTTGCTCCCCATTTTACAACAGGCACATCTACAAGCTTACTCTGGCCAACACTCCTAAAGCGATACGCTAATATCTGTTGACATAAAGACTTTCACAGTACTCCTGCCGGGAGCTTTTCGACTTTGCCGATGTATTTCGCCTATTGACGAGGCGTTTGGCTACCTTAAGAGAGTCATAGTTACTCCTTCCAGTGTCTCTCCGTTAAACCACAGTCACATCTACCAATTTCCTCTGCCCCTTTCACCAGACGCGATACGCCATTATTTGTCGACATTATGACTTTCACAGTACTCCTGCTAGGGGCTCCTCCAGTTTACCAATGTATTTCACCTGTTGACGAGGCATTTGGCTACCTTAAGAGAGTCATACTTACTCCTGTCAGTTGCTCCCCGTTTTACCACAGTCACATTTTCAATCTTATTCTGGCCAGTTCACCTAAAGCGATACGCCATTATCAGTCAACCTAAAGAATATCACAGTACTCCTGCCGGGGGCTTCTCTAGTTTGCCGATGTATTGCGCCTGTTGAGGAGGCATTTGGATACCTTAAGAGAGTCATAGTTACCCCTTGCTGTTGCTCCCTATTTTACAACAGGCACATCTACAAGCTTACTCTGGCCAATACTCCTAAAGCGATACGCTAATATCTGTTGACATAAAGACTTTCACAGTACTCCTGCCGGGAGCTTTTCGACTTTGCCGATGTATTTCGCCTATTGACGAGGCGTTTGGCTACCTTAAGAGAGTCATAGTTACTCCTTCCAGTGTCTCTCCGTTAAACCACAGTCACATCTACCAATTTCCTCTGCCCCTTTCACCAGACGCGATACGCCATTATTTGTCGACATTATGACTTTCACAGTACTCCTGCTAGGGGCTCCTCCAGTTTACCAATGTATTTCACCTGTTGATGAGGCATTTGGCTACCTTAAGAGAGTCATACTTACTCCTGTCAGTTGCTCCCCGTTTTACCACAGTCACATTTTCAATCTTATTCTGGCCAGTTCACCTGAAGCGATACGCCATTATCAGTCAACCTAAAGAATATCACAGTACTCCTGCCGGGAGCTTCTCGAGTTTGCCGATGTATTTCGCCTGTTGACGAGGCATTTGGATACCTTAAGAGAGTCATAGTTACCCCTTGCTGTTGCTCCCCATTTTACAACAGGCACATCTACAAGCTTACTCTGGCCAACACTCCTAAAGCGATACGCTAATATCTGTTGACATAAAGACTTTCACAGTACTCCTGCCGGGAGCTTTTCGACTTTGCCGATGTATTTCGCCTATTGACGAGGCGTTTGGCTACCTTAAGAGAGTCATAGTTACTCCTTCCAGTGTCTCTCCGTTAAACCACAGTCACATCTACCAATTTCCTCTGCCCCTTTCACCAGACGCGATACGCCATTATTTGTCGACATTATGACTTTCGCAGTACTCCTGCTAGGGGCTCCTCCAGTTTACCAATGTATTTCACCTGTTGACGAGGCATTTGGCTACCTTAAGAGAGTCATACTTACTCCTGTCAGTTGCTCCCCGTTTTACCACAGTCACATTTTCAATCTTATTCTGGCCAGTTCACCTAAAGCGATACGCCATTATCAGTCAACCTAAAGAATATCACAGTACTCCTGCCGGGGGCTTCTCTAGTTTGCCGATGTATTGCGCCTGTTGAGGAGGCATTTGGATACCTTAAGAGAGTCATAGTTACCCCTTGCTGTTGCTCCCTATTTTACAACAGGCACATCTACAAGCTTACTCTGGCCAATACTCCTAAAGCGATACGCTAATCTCTGTTGACATAAAGACTTTCACAGTACTCCTGCCGGGAGCTTCTCGACTTTGCCGATGTATTTCGCATATTGACGAGGCATTGGCCTACCTTAAGTGAGTCATAGATACTGCTGCCAGTGTCTCTCCGTTAAACCACATTCACATTTACAATTTTCCTCTGCCCCTTTCACCAGACGCGATACGATATTATTTATCGACATTATGACTTTCACAGTACTCCTGTTAGGGGCTCCTCCAGTTTACCCATGTATTTCACCTGTTGACGAGGCATTTGGCTACCTTAGGAGAGTCATACTTACTCCTGTCAGTTGCTCCCCGTTTTACCACAGTCACATTTTCAATCTTATTCTGGCCAGTTCACCTGAAGCGATACGCCATTATCAGTCAACCTAAAGAATTTCACAGTACTCCTGCCGGGAGCTTCTCGAGTATGCCGATGTATTTCGCGTGTTGACGAGGCATTTGGATGCCTTAAGAGAGTCATAGTTACTCCTTGCTGTTCCTCCCCATTTTACAACAGGCACATCTACAAGCTTACTCTGGCCAGTTCTCTTGAAGCGATACGCTAATATCTGTTGACATAAAGACTTTCACAGTAGTCCTGCCGGTAGCTTCTCGACTTTGCCGATGTATTTTGCATATTGACGAGGCATTGGTCTACCTTAAGAGAGTCATAGTTACTCCTGCCAGTGTCTCTCCGTTAAACCACATTCACATTTACAATTTTCCTCTGCCCCTTTCACCAGACGCGATACGATATTATTTATCGACATTACTACTTTCACAGTACCCCTTCTAGGGGCTCCTCCAGTTTACCAATGTATTTCACCTGTTGACGAGGCATTTGGCTACCTTAAGAGAGTCATACTTACTCCTGTCAGTTGCTCCCCGTTTTACCACAGTCACATTTTCAATCTTATTCTGGCCAGTTCACCTGAAGCGATACGCCATTATCAGTCAACCTAAAGAATATCACAGTACTCCTGCCGGGAGCTTCTCGAGTTTGCCGATGTATTTCGCCTGTTGACGAGGCATTTGGATACCTTAAGAGAGTCATAGTTACCCCTTGCTGTTGCTCCCCATTTTACAACAGGCACATCGACAAGCTTACTCTGGCCAATTCTCCTAAAGCGATACGCTAATATCTGTTGACATAAAGACTTTCACAGTACTCCTGCCGGGAGCTTTTCGACTTTGCCGATGTATGTCGCCTATTGACGAGGCGTTTGGCTACCTTAAGAGAGTCATAGTTACTCCTTCCAGTGTCTCTCCGTTGAACCACAGTCACATCTACCAATTTCCTCTGCCCCTTTCACCAGACGCGATACGCCATTATTTGTCGACATTATGACTTTCACAGTACTCCTGCTAGGGGCTCCTCCAGTTTACCAATGTATTTCACCTGTTGACGAGGCATTTGGCTACCTTAAGAGAGTCATACTTACTCCTTTCAGTTGCTTCCCGTTTTACCACAGTCACATTTTCAATCTTATTCTGGCCAGTTCACCTGAAGCGATACGCCATTATCAGTCAACCTAAAGAATTTCACAGTACTCCTGCCGGGAGCTTCTCGAGTATGCCGATGTATTTCGCGTGTTGACGAGGCATTTGGATGCCTTAAGAGAGTCATAGTTACTCCTTGCTGTTCCTCCCCATTTTACAACAGGCACATCTACAAGCTTACTCTGGCCAGTTCTCTTGAAGCGATACGCTAATATCTGTTGACATAAAGACTTTCACAGTACTCCTGCCGGGAGCTTCTCGACTTTGCCGATGTATTTTGCATATTGACGAGGCATTGGGCTACCTTAAGAGAGTCATAGTTACTCCTGCCAGTCTCTCTCCGTTAAACCACATTCACATTTACAATTTTCCTCTGCCCCTTTCACCAGACGCGATACGATATTATTTATCGACATTACGACTTTCACAGTACCCCTTCTAGGGGCTCCTCCAGTTTACCAATGTATTTCACCTGTTGACGAGGCATTTGGCTACCTTAAGAGAGTCATACTTACTCCTGTCAGTTGCTCCCCGTTTTACCACAGTCACATTTTCAATCTTATTCTGGCCAGTTCACCTAAAGCGATACCCCATAATCAGTCAACCTAAAGAATAACACAGTACTCCTGACGGGGGCTTCTCTAGTTTGCCGATGTATTTCGCCTGTTGAGGAGGCATTTGGATACCTTAAGAGAGTCATAGTTACCCCTTGCTGTTGCTCCCCATTTTACAACAGGCACATCTACAAGCTTACTCTGGCCAATACTCCTAAAGCGATACGCTAATATCTGTTGACATAAAGACTTTCACAGTACTCCTGCCGGGAGCTTTTCGACTTTGCCGATGTATTTCGCCTATTGACGAGGCGTTTGGCTACCTTAAGAGAGTCATAGTTACTCCTTCCAGTGTCTCTCCGTTAAACCACAGTCACATCTACCAATTTCCTCTGCCCCTTTCACCAGACGCGATACGCCACTATTTGTCGACATTATGACTTTCACAGTACTCCTGCTAGGGGCTCCTCCAGTTTACCAATGTATTTCACCTGTTGACGAGGCATTTGGCTACCTTAAGAGAGTCATACTTACTCCTGTCAGTTGCTCCCCGTTTTACCACAGTCACATTTTCAATCTTATTCTGGCCAGTTCACCTAAAGCGATACGCCATTATCAGTCAACCTAAAGAATATCACAGTACTCCTGCCGGGGGCTTCTCTAGTTTGCCGATGTATTGCGCCTGTTGAGGAGGCATTTGGATACCTTAAGAGAGTCATAGTTACCCCTTGCTGTTGCTCCCCATTTTACAACAGGCACATCTACAAGCTTACTCTGGCCAATACTCCTAAAGCGATACGCTAATATCTGTTGACATAAAGACTTTCACAGTACTCCTGCCGTGAGCTTTTCGACTTTGCCGATGTATTTCGCCTATTGACGAGGCGTTTGGCTACCTTAAGAGAGTCATAGTTACTCCTTCCAGTGTCTCTCCGTTAAACCACAGTCACATCTACCAATTTCCTCTGCCCCTTTCACCAGACGCGATACGCCATTATTTGTCGACATTATGACTTTCACAGTACTCCTGCTAGGGGCTCCTCCAGTTTACCAATGTATTTCACCTGTTGATGAGGCATTTGGCTACCTTAAGAGAGTCATACTTACTCCTGTCAGTTGCTCCCCGTTTTACCACAGTCACATTTTCAATCTTATTCTGGCCAGTTCACCTGAAGCGATACGCCATTGTCAGTCAACCTAAAGAATTTCACAGTACTCCTGCCGGGAGCTTCTCGAATATGCCGATGTATTTCGCGTGTTGACGAGGCATTTGGATGCCTTAAGAGAGTCATAGTTACTCCTTGCTGTTCCTCCCCATTTTACAACAGGCACATCTACAAGCTTACTCTGGCCAGTTCTCTTGAAGCGATACGCTAATCTCTGTTGACATAAAGACTTTCACAGTACTCCTGCCGGGAGCTTCTCGACTTTGCCGATGTATTTCGCATATTGACGAGGCATTGGCCTACCTTAAGAGAGTCATAGTTACTGCTGCCAGTGTCTCTCCGTTAAACCACATTCACATTTACAATTTTCCTCTGCCCCTTTCACCAGACGCGATACGATATTATTTATCGACATTATGACTTTCACAGTACTCCTGTTAGGGGCTCCTCCAGTTTACCCATGTATTTCACCTGTTGACGAGGCATTTGGCTACCTTAAGAGAGTCATACTTACTCCTGTCAGTTGCTCCCCGTTTTACCACAGTCACATTTTCAATCTTATTCTGGCCAGTTCACCTGAAGCGATACGCCATTATCAGTCAACCTAAAGAATTTCACAGTACTCCTGCCCGGAGCTTCTCGAGTATGCCGATGTATTTCGCGTGTTGACGAGGCATTTGGATGCCTTAAGAGAGTCATAGTTAGTCCTTGCTGTTCCTCCCCATTTTACAACAGGCACATCTACAAGCTTACTGTGGCCAGTTCTCTTGAAGCGATACGCTAATATCTGTTGACATAAAGACTTTCACAGTACTCCTGCCGGTAGCTTCTCGACTTTGCCGATGTATTTTGCATATTGACGAGGCATTGGTCTACCTTAAGAGAGTCATAGTTACTCCTGCCAGTGTCTCTCCGTTAAACCACATTCACATTTACAATTTTCCTCTGCCCCTTTCACCAGACGCGATACGATATTATTTATCGACATTACGACTTTCACAGTACCCCTTCTAGGGGCTCCTCCAGTTTACCAATGTATTTCACCTGTTGACGAGGCATTTGGCTACCTTAAGAGAGTCATACTTACTCCTGTCAGTTGCTCCCCGTTTTACCACAGTCACATTTTCAATCTTATTCTGGCCAGTTCACCTGAAGCGATACGCCATTATCAGTCAACCTAAAGAATATCACAGTACTCCTGCCGGGAGCTTCTCGAGTTTGCCGATGTATTTCGCCTGTTGACGAGGCATTTGGATACCTTAAGAGAGTCATAGTTACCCCTTGCTGTTGCTCCCCATTTTACAACAGGCACATCGACAAGCTTACTCTGGCCAATTCTCCTAAAGCGATACGCTAATATCTGTTGACATAAAGACTTTCACAGTACTCCTGCCGGGAGCTTTTCGACTTTGCCGATGTATGTCGCCTATTGACGAGGCGTTTGGCTACCTTAAGAGAGTCATAGTTACTCCTTCCAGTGTCTCTCCGTTGAACCACAATCACATCTACCAATTTCCTCTGCCCCTTTCACCAGACGCGATACGCCATTATTTGTCGACATTATGACTTTCACAGTACTCCTGCTAGGGGCTCCTCCAGTTTACCAATGTATTTCACCTGTTGACGAGGCATTAGGCTACCTTAAGAGAGTCATAATTACTCCTTTCACTTGCTTCCCGTTTTACCACAGTCACATTTTCAATCTTATTCTGGCCAGTTCACCTGAAGCGATACGCCATTATCAGTCAACCTAAAGAATTTCACAGTACTCCTGCCGGGAGCTTCTCGAGTATGCCGATGTATTTCGCGTGTTGACGAGGCATTTGGATGCCTTAAGAGAGTCATAGTTACTCCTTGCTGTTCCTCCCCATTTTACAACAGGCACATCTACAAGCTTACTCTGGCCAGTTCTCTTGAAGCGATACGCTAATATCTGTTGACATAAAGACCTTCACAGTACTCCTGCCGGGAGCATCTCGACTTTGCCGATGTATTTCGCATATTGACGAGGCATTGGGCTACCTTAAGAGAGTCATAGTTACTCCTGCCAGTGTCCCTCCGTTAAACCACATTCACATTTACAATTTTCCTCTGCCAATTTCACCAGACGCGATACGATATTATTTCTCGACATTATGACTTTCACAGTACTCCTGTTAGGGGCTCCTCCAGTTTACCCATGTATTTCACCTGTTGACGAGGCAGTTGGCTACCTTAAGAGAGTCATACTTACTCCTGTCAGTTGCTCCCCGTTTTACCACAGTCACATTTTCAATCTTATTCTGGCCAGTTCACCTGAAGCGATACGCCATTATCAGTCAACCCAAAGAATTTCACAGTACTCCTGCCGGGAGCTTCTCGAATATGCCGATGTATTTCGCGTGTTGACGAGGCATTTGGATGCCTTAAGAGAGTCATAGTTACTCCTTGCTGTTCCTCCCCATTTTACAACAGGCACATCTACAAGCTTACTCTGGCCAGTTCTCTTGAAGCGATACGCTAATCTCTGTTGACATAAAGACTTTCACAGTACTCCTGCCGGGAGCTTCTCGACTTTGCCGATGTATTTCGCATATTGACGAGGCATTGGCCTACCTTAAGAGAGTCATAGTTACTGCTGCCAGTGTCTCTCCGTTAAACCACATTCACATTTACAATTTTCCTCTGCCCCTTTCACCAGACGCGATACGATATTATTTATCGACATTATGACTTTCACAGTACTCCTGTTAGGGGCTCCTCCAGTTTACCCATGTATTTCACCTGTTGACGAGGCATTTGGCTACCTTAAGAGAGTCATACTTACTCCTGTCAGTTGCTCCCCGTTTTACCACAGTCACATTTTCAATCTTATTCTGGCCAGTTCACCTGAAGCGATACGCCATTATCAGTCAACCTAAAGAATTTCACAGTACTCCTGCCGGGAGCTTCTCGAGTATGCCGATGTATTTCGCGTGTTGACGAGGCATTTGGATGCCTTAAGAGAGTCATAGTTACTCCTTGCTGTTCCTCCCCATTTTACAACAGGCACATCTACAAGCTTACTCTGGCCAATTCTCCTAAAGCGATACGCTAATATCTGTTGACATAAAGACTTTCACAGTACTCCTGCCGGGAGGTTTTCGACTTTGCCGATGTATGTCGCCTATTGACGAGGCGTTTGGGTACCTTAAGAGAGTCATAGTTACTCCTTCCAGTGTCTCTCCGTTAAACCACAGTCACATCTACCAATTTCCTCTGCCCCTTTCACCAGACGCGATACGCCATTATTTGTCGACATTATGACTTTCACAGTACTCCTGCTAGGGGCTCCTCCAGTTTACCAATGTATTTCACCTGTTGACGAGGCATTTGGCTACCTTAAGAGAGTCATACTTACTCCTTTCAGTTGCTTCCCGTTTTACCACAGTCACATTTTCAATCTTATTCTGGCCAGTTCACCTGAAGCGATACGCCATTATCAGTCAACCTAAAGAATTTCACAGTACTCCTGCCGGGAGCTTCTCGAGTATGCCGATGTATTTCGCGTGTTGACGAGGCATTTGGATGCCTTAAGAGAGTCATAGTTACTCCTTGCTGTTCCTCCCCATTTTACAACAGGCACATCTACAAGCTTACTCTGGCCAGTTCTCTTGAAGCGATACGCTAATATCTGTTGACATAAAGACTTTCACAGTACTCCTGCCGGGAGCTTCTCGACTTTGCCGATGTATTTCGCATATTGACGAGGCATTGGGCTACCTTAAGAGAGTCATAGTTACTGCTGCCAGTGTCTCTCCGTTAAACCACATTCACATTTACAATTTTCCTCTGCCCCTTTCACCAGACGCGATACGATATTATTTATCGACATTATGACTTTCACAGTACTCCTGTTAGGGGCTCCTCCAGTTTACCCATGTATTTCACCTGTTGACGAGGCATTTGGCTACCTTAAGAGAGTCATACTTACTCCTGTCAGTTGCTCCCCGTTTTACCACAGTCACATTTTCAATCTTATTCTGGCCAGTTCACCTGAAGCGATACGCCATTATCAGTCAACCTAAAGAATTTCACAGTACTCCTGCCGGGAGCTTCTCGAGTATGCCGATGTATTTCGCGTGTTGACGAGGCATTTGGATGCCTTAAGAGAGTCATAGTTACTCCTTGCTGTTCCTCCCCATTTTACAACAGGCACATCTACAAGCTTACTCTGGCCAGTTCTCTTGAAGCGATACGCTAATATCTGTTGACATAAAGACTTTCACAGTACTCCTGCCGGTAGCTTCTCGACTTTGCCGATGTATTTTGCATATTGACGAGGCATTGGTCTACCTTAAGAGAGTCATAGTTACTCCTGCCAGTGTCTCTCCGTTAAACCACATTCACATTTACAATTTTCCTCTGCCCCTTTCACCAGACGCGATACGATATTATTTATCGACATTACGACTTTCACAGTACCCCTTCTAGGGGCTCCTCCAGTTTACCAATGTATTTCACCTGCTGACGAATCATTTGGCTACCTTAAGAGAGTCATACTTACTCCTGTCAGTTGCTCCCCGTTTTACCACAGTCACATTTTCAATCTTATTCTGGCCAGTTCACCTGAAGCGATACGCCATTATCAGTCAACCTAAAGAATATCACAGTACTCCTGCCGGGAGCTTCTCGAGTTTGCCGATGTATTTCGCCTGTTGACGAGGCATTTGGATACCTTAAGAGAGTCATAGTTACCCCTTGCTGTTGCTCCCCATTTTACAACAGGCACATCGACAAGCTTACTCTGGCCAATTCTCCTAAAGCGATACGCTAATATCTGTTGACATAAAGACTTTCACAGTACTCCTGCCGGGAGCTTTTCGACTTTGCCGATGTATGTCGCCTATTGACGAGGCGTTTGGCTACCTTAAGAGAGTCATAGTTACTCATTCCAGTGTCTCTCCGTTGAACCACAGTCACATCTACCAATTTCCTCTGCCCCTTTCACCAGACGCGATACGCCATTATTTGTCGACATTATGACTTTCACAGTACTCCTGCTAGGGGCTCCTCCAGTTTACCAATGTATTTCACCTGTTGACGAGGCATTTGGCTACCTTAAGAGAGTCATACTTACTCCTTTCAGTTGCTTCCCGTTTTACCACAGTCACATTTTCAATCTTATTCTGGCCAGTTCACCTGAAGCGATACGCCATTATCAGTCAACCTAAAGAATTTCACAGTACTCCTGCCGGGAGCTTCTCGAGTATGCCGATGTATTTCGCGTGTTGACGAGGCATTTGGATGCCTTAAGAGAGTCATAGTTACTCCTTGCTGTTCCTCCCCATTTTACAACAGGCACATCTACAAGCTTACTCTGGCCAGTTCTCTTGAAGCGATACGCTAATATCTGTTGACATAAAGACTTTCACAGTACTCCTGCCGGGAGCTTCTCGACTTTGCCGATGTATTTCGCATATTGACGAGGCATTGGGCTACCTTAAGAGAGTCATAGTTACTCCTGCCAGTGTCCCTCCGTTAAACCACATTCACATTTACAATTTTCCTCTGCCAATTTCACCAGACGCGATACGATATTATTTCTCGACATTATGACTTTCACAGTACTCCTGTTAGGGGCTCCTCCAGTTTACCCATGTATTTCACCTGTTGACGAGGCAGTTGGCTACCTTAAGAGAGTCATACTTACTCCTGTCAGTTGCTCCCCGTTTTACCACAGTCACATTTTCAATCTTATTCTGGCCAGTTCACCTGAAGCGATACGCCATTATCAGTCAACCTAAAGAATTTCACAGTACTCCTGCCGGGAGCTTCTCGAATATGCCGATGTATTTCGCGTGTTGACGAGGCATTTGGATGCCTTAAGAGAGTCATAGTTACTCCTTGCTGTTCCTCCCCATTTTACAACAGGCACATCTACAAGCTTACTCTGGCCAGTTCTCTTGAAGCGATACGCTAATCTCTGTTGACATAAAGACTTTCACAGTACTCCTGCCGGGAGCTTCTCGACTTTGCCGATGTATTTCGCATATTGACGAGGCATTGGGCTACCTTAAGAGAGTCATAGTTACTGCTGCCAGTGTCTCTCCGTTAAACCACATTCACATTTACAATTTTCCTCTGCCCCTTTCACCAGACGCGATACGATATTACTTATCGACATTATGACTTTCACAGTACTCCTGTTAGGGGCTCCTCCAGTTTACCCAAGTATTTCACCTGTTGACGAGGCATTTGGCTACTCAACAGCCGTCTTTATTCAATTACTTGAATAACACAAAAATATATACATATACATATATAATGCGTGGCAGGTGTTTGACGCCATGTCCGCCACCGAGGTGGGGACTTACAGGGCGGTACCACAAGATAAAAGTATATAACTAACATACACATATACATATATATTAGTGCGGAAGAACAACAAAAACACAAATTAAAGACATAAAGAAGGAAGAACAAAGACGGTTTATTCCTCCTGTGGATAGGCCCCAGGAGTCAAGGCGAAGAAAATAACCAGCATCCTATCCCACGCCGGCTCGCTCCATCGGACTGTGCGCCGTCATATGTTCGAAAATGCGATAGCTCGTGCAGCAGCTTTGCAGTACTCTCGTGCTAAGCACCGCCAATTCTCGGGGTCTAAATCCAAGTGCGGAGAGATCTCCGGCCGACGCTGGAGACCATACACCCCTCCAATTCAATGTCGCGGTGGACACTGTAACCTCCTCAACGTCACGGTGCAGGTTGGAGATGGCACGCCTGATGGACGGCGTGTTGTAGTAGGCCGCTTTCTCGGAGTGACACCAGTCGAGCCGGAGATGGTCTCCGACTACCTGGGCGTCGATGACGCGGGCGATGCCGTCTTTAACCGCCACCACGTCAGGCTTGCGGATTCCCTCAGGTGTGCGGAGGTGGGGCTCCACAGAGACGTTGAAGCCCCTCTGCGCGAGTCCACGGGCGACATAGCGCACGATCGCGTCATGCCGCTTAACCCGGGACCCGTGCGTCCTGAAGCAAGCCTGTAACACGTGGTTGGCGGTCTCTACGGCCTGGCAGCCCGCGCGGCATCTGGTGTCCGCCTCCCGCCCGCGACTGCGCCGTGCCTTCGTGGGGAAGGCGTTGATGCGGGCGCGGAGAGCGTCGATGAAGTTACGCCCAGATAGCAGGCGACTGGTGTCAGCGACCCACTGGTGTTGCCCCTTGACGGCGGCGGAAGATGACAGCGCCGCACCGTCAAAGGCAACGTGCAGGCGCGCGGCCCACATCTCTCCAACCTGCGTCGACGATTTGAGGAGGTGGCCCTCCCACATAAGATGCCGCTCCAGCGCCTCAATCTCACGCTGCACCTCGTCCCGGCCTGCACCGTCGGCGGCTGGCCCAATCCTCTTCAGCGCCAGGAGACGGGACCGGCGAAGTGTTGGCCCCATCCATCGGCATGATGGGATGCCGAGGCCTCCCTGGGCTACAGGAGCGTGGAAGTAGCCCAGGGGAGTGTCCGCCGGAAGGCGGAGCCATCTCCTGACGGCGGCACGGATGGTCACATCTGCCGCTTTCAACGCACCCACTCGGGTGCGGCTGAGGGCCAGCCCATGGTACAGGCCAGGCAGAAGTACGGTGGTGAGGGCGTGGAGGCGCTGTTGCGGCTTGAGCGGAGCTCGGGAGATGACGTCCAGCTGCTCCACCAGGTGGCGTCGTGGGTTGAAAACGCAGCGACCAGCGGTGGAGAATTGCAGTCCCAGGTACCGGAAGGTTTCACCCACACGTAGGGCGGGCACGGTGGCGTTGCCCGCTTTGAAGGTAACGTCGGCGTCGACCTTCACCTTCTTGTCGCGCCCAGACGCGACTAAGGCGAGGGTGAAACACTTCCGGGCGTTGATCTGCAGCCCCAGATGAGCGAGGGCTGCGACGGCTGCGTCGATGAGGGACTGCAATCCCCTCGCGGTCGATGCAAAAAGCAGGACGTCATCTGCGAAGGCCGCAGCGTTAACTCTGCGACCAAGGATCCGAGCTCCGATGTGGGAGGGAAGTTGACTCAAAACATAGTCCACCGCAAAATTGAAAAGGAGGGGGGAGAGGGGGTCACCCTGACGCACACCCCTAGCCGGCTGCAGGGGCACGCCCACGTCGGCGCCGCCCGCTATCACCGTCGTGCTACCCTCGTAACACCTTTCGACGTACTCAATAAAGCAATCCGGCAGGCCATGAGCCCTCAGCACGGGGCGGAGGGCGGCATGGTCCACCGAATCGAACGCTTTAGAGACGTCGATCGATGCCACAAAAACAGAGCGACAGGAGCGGACTGCGTCGGTGAGAGCAGTGTCCAAGATGAAGGTGTTTTCCAACATCCCATCCCGGGGGATGAATGCCCGCTGACGTTCGTCCACAGCACATGCACGCATCAGGCGTGACGCGAGAACCTTGTGAAAGGTCCGCGCCAACACCGAGCAGACCGTAATGGGGCGAAAGTCAGCGGGGGATGTTGGTGCAGCCGTTTTGGGGAGAAGTGACGTCCGGGCGCGAAGCAGACGCTCGGGGAGGGCGCGGGCCAGGAGGAAGAGGTTCAAGAGTTTCACCAGGGCTTCATGCGGCAGGCGCCGCAGCTCCGCTGGAGTCAGGCCGTCCGGCCCGGCTGCCGATCCCCTGGGCGGCAAGGCAGCAGCGACCTCCTCACGTGTGACCGGCCCCCATAGGCACTCAGGAGCGACAGGCTCCGAGTGCGGGAGAAGGCGGTCACGGATGAAGCCGGCGGTGGAGATCGGCTTCTTCGTGAAGAGGTCCGCCCAGAAGTCCAGCAGACCGGGGATGTCGGGTGGCGGCTGCAGCAGGGTGCCGTCCAGCAAGCCGCGCACGCAACGCGCACGCGACCTACGGAAGGCGTCCTGTGTCCGCGCGTATTCCCAGCGGCGCCGCTTGCGCTTCTGCAGCGGCGGGGCGGCAGGCGGCCGCTTGGATGGTTGGCGCGGCCGCTGTGTCCTGGTGATCGACCTCTCCCCCCTGGACCCGACCGACGCAAGGGCATCCGGGAGCATGCCCAGGATGACATCGGGCGGCGTGCCCCGCCCCAGACCAATGACTCGATCCAGGGCAGAGAAACGCTGGGCGGAAGCAGGTAGCCCCGCCAGATGCTCCCAGATGGCGGCGTCAGTCGGCCCCTCAGGCGGCGGCCCGGTGGTGTCGGCCGCGAAGTCCTCGGCTGCGTCGACGGGCGGCGCAGCGGCCTCGCCCGCGTCAGGCAGCGAGCTCGCTGCTCCACGGCGGGACGCCGGCTCTTCACCCCGACCGATCTCAAGTGCCTCCATGAATTGGCGGACAAGCTGCTTGTGGGCAGCTTGCCGCCGTCGGCACTTGATTGCCTCAAGCGTTCGGTCGGGGAACATCCTGGTAAGTTCTTGATTTACAAAGAAGAACCGGGCGTCCCTCTCCAGGAACAGTACGGCCTCTGCCTTGGCGAGCGAGTGGACTTCTTCCTCCGTCCACCTCGCGCGATGCCTCTCCGTCACGATCTCAGCGTTGGCGGCCGCAGGGTGTTGGCGGCGGCGATGGACCCCGAGACCGTTCTTCGTGGTAAAAGTGCGGTGGCACTCACTGCAAGCAAAGGGAGCTACACAAACTATCGCATTTTCGTTACGGCCGGTTGGCCGGATAGGTGCTGGGGTAGCTGGGGTGGCACCTTCAGCGGAAGGGCCACCATCTCTTGTTTCTTGTCGGCTGCCCCCAACTATAAAGGGATAATGCGAGGGGGGGCTGGTAACCCCCCCAAGCCCCTGGTGCGGTCTTCCACTCTGCAAAAATCAGCGGGCCCACGAGAAGGGGAGAAGACCGCAGGAGAGGCCTTAAGAAAGTCATACTTACTCCTGTCAGTTGCTCCCCGTTTTACCACAGTCACATTTTCAATCTTATTCTGGCCAGTTCACCTGAAGCGATACGCCATTATCAGTCAACCTAAAGAATTTCACAGTACTCCTGCCGGGAGCTTCTCGAGTATGCCGATGTATTTCGCGTGTTGACGAGGCATTTGGATGCCTTAAGAGAGTCATAGTTACTCCTTGCTGTTCCTCCCCATTTTACAACAGGCACATCTACAAGCTTACTCTGGCCAGTTCTCTTGAAGCGATACGCTAATATCTGTTGACATAAAGACTTTCACAGTACTCCTTCCGGGAACTTCTCGACTTTGCCGATGTATTTTGTATATTGACGAGGCATTGGGCTACCTTAAGAGAGTCATAGTTACTCCTGCCAGTGTCTCTCCGTTAAACCAAATTCACATTTACAATTTTCCTCTGCCCCTTTCTCCAGACGCGATACGATATTATTTATCGACATTACGACTTTCACAGTACCCCTTCTAGGGGCTCCTCCAGTTTACCAATGTATTTCACCTGTTGACGAGGCATTTGGCTACCTTAAGAGAGTCATACTTACTCCTGTCAGTTGCTCCCCGTTTTACCACAGTCACATTTTCAATCTTATTCTGGCCAGTTCACCTGAAGCGATACGCCATTATCAGTCAACCTAAAGAATATCACAGTACTCCTGCCGGGAGCTTCTCGAGTTTGCCGATGTATTTCGCCTGTTGACGAGGCATTTGGATACCTTAAGAGAGTCATAGTTACCCCTTGCTGTTGCTCCCCATTTTACAACAGGCACATCTACAAGCTTACTCTGGCCAATTCTCCTAAAGCGATACGCTAATATCTGTTGACATAAAGACTTTCACAGTACTCCTGCCGGGAGCTTCTCGACTTTGCCGATGTATTTCGCCTATTGAAGAGGCGTTTGGCTACCTTAAGAGAGTCATAGTTGCTCCTTCCATTGTCTCTCCGTTAAACCACAGTCACATCTACCAATTTCCTCTGCCCCTTTCACCAGACGCGATACGTCATTATTTGTCGACATTATGACTTTCACAGTACTCCTGCTAGGGGCTCCTCCAGTTTACCAATGTATTTCACCTGTTGACGAGGCATTTGGCTACCTTAAGAGAGTCATGCTTACTCCTGTTAGTTGCTCCCCGTTTTACCACAGTCACATTTTCAATCTTATTCTGGCCAGTTCACCTGAAGCGATACGCCATTATCAATCAACCTAAAGAATTTCACAGTACTCCTGCCGGGAGCTTCTCGAGTATGCCGATGTATTTCGCGTGTTGACGAGGCATTTGGATGCCTTAAGAGAGTCATAGTTACTCCTTGCTGTTCCTCCCCATTTTACAACAGGCACATCTACAAGCTTACTCTGGCCAGTTCTCTTGAAGCGATACGCTAATATCTGTTGACATAAAGACTCTCACAGTACTCCTGCCGGGAGCTTCTCGACTTTGCCGATGTATTTCGCATATTGACGAGGCATTGATCTACCTTAAGAGAGTCATAGTTACTCCTGCCAGTGTCTCTCCTTTAAACCACATTCACATTTACAATTTTCCTCTGCCCCTTTCACCAGACGCGATACGATATTATTTATCGACATTATGACTTTCACAGTACTCCTGTTAGGGGCTCCTCCAGTTTACCCATGTATTTCACCTGTTGACGAGGCATTTGGCTACCTTAAGAGAGTCATACTTACTCCTGTCAGTTGCTCCCCGTTTTACCACAGTCACATTTTCAATCTTATTCTGGCCAGTTCACCTGAAGCGATACGCCATTATCAGTCAACCTAAAGAATATCACAGTACTCCTGCCGGGAGCTTCTCGAGTTTGCCGATGTATTTCGCCTGTTGACGAGGCATTTGGATACCTTATGAGAGTCATAGTTACCCCTTGCTGTTGCTCCCCATTTTACAACAGGCACATCTACAAGCTTACTCTGGACAATTCTCCTAAAGCGATACGCTAATATCTGTTGACATAAAGATTTTCACAGTACTCCTGCCGGGAGCTTTTCGACTTTGCCGATGTATTTCGCCTATTGACGAGGCGTTTGGCTACCTTAAGAGAGTCATAGTTACTCCTTCCAGTGTCTCTCCGTTAAACCACAGTCACATCTATCAATTTCCTCTGCCCCTTTCACCAGACGCGATACGCCATTATTTGTCGACATTATGACTTT
This sequence comes from Schistocerca americana, assembly GCF_021461395.2. Classification (NCBI taxonomy): domain Eukaryota; kingdom Metazoa; phylum Arthropoda; class Insecta; order Orthoptera; family Acrididae; genus Schistocerca; species Schistocerca americana. Next base: position 60,950,530 of record NC_060130.1, read on the forward strand.
CACAGTACTCCTGCTAGGGGCTCCTCCAGTTTACCAATGTATTTCACCTGTTGACGAGGCATTTGGCTACCTTAAGAGAGTCATACTTACTCCTGTCAGTTGCTCCCCGTTTTACCACAGTCACATTTTCAATCTTATTCTGGCCAGTTCACCTGAAGCGATACGCCATTATCAGTCAACCTAAAAAATTTCACAGTACTCCTGCCGGGAGCTTCTCGAATATGCCGATGTATTTCGCGTGTTGACGAGGCATTTGGATGCCTTAAGAGAGTCATAGTTACTCCTTGCTGTTCCTCCCCATTTTACAACAGGCACATCTACAAGCTTACTTTGGCCAGTTCTCTTGAAGCGATACGCTAATATCTGTTGACATAAAGACTTTCACAGTACTCCTGCCGGGAGCTTCTCGACTTTGCCGATGTATTTTGCATATTGACGAGGCATTGGGCTACCTTAAGAGAGTCATAGTTACTCCTGCCAGTGTCCCTCCGTTAAACCACATTCACATTTACAATTTTCCTCTGCCAATTTCACCAGACGCGATACGATATTATTTATCGACATTATGACTTTCACAGTACTCCTGTTAGGGGCTCCTCCAGTTTACCCATGTATTTCACCTGTTGACGAGGCAGTTGGCTACCTTAAGAGAGTCATACTTACTCCTGTCAGTTGCTCCCCGTTTTACCACAGTCACATTTTCAATCTTATTCTGGCCAGTTCACCTGAAGCGATACGCAATTATCAGTCAACCTAAAGAATTTCACAGTACTCCTGCCGGGAGCTTCTCGAGTATGCCGATGTATTTCGCGTGTTGACAAGGCATTTGGATGCCTTAAGAGAGTCATAGTTACTCCTTGCTGTTCCTCCCCATTTTACAACAGGCACATCTACAAGCTTACTCTGGCCAGTTCTCTTGAAGCGATACGCTAATATCTGTTGACATAAAGACTTTCACAGTACTCCTGCCGGGAGCTTCTCGACTTTGCCGATGTATTTTGCATATTGACGAGGCATTGGGCTACCTTAAGAGAGTCATAGTTACTCCTGCCAGTGTCTCCCCGTTAAACCACATTCACATTTACAATTTTCCTCTGCCCCTTTCACCAGACGCGATACGATATTATTTATCGACATTACGACTTTCACAGTACCCCTTCTAGGGGCTCCTCCAGTTTACCAATGTATTTCACCTGTTGACGAGGCATTTGGCTACCTTAAGAGAGTCATACTTACTCCTGTCAGTTGCTCCCCGTTTTACCACAGTCACATTTTCAATCTTATTCTGGCCAGTTCACCTGAAGCGATACGCCATTATCAGTCAACCTAAAGAATATCACAGTACTCCTGCCGGGAGCTTCTCGAGTTTGCCGATGTATTTCGCCTGTTGACGAGGCATTTGGATACCTTATGAGAGTCATAGTTACCCCTTGCTGTTGCTCCCCATTTTACAACAGGCACATCTACAAGCTTACTCTGGCCAATTCTCCTAAAGCGATACGCTAATATCTGTTGACATAAAGATTTTCACAGTACTCCTGCCGGGAGCTTTTCGACTTTGCCGATGTATTTCGCCTATTGACGAGGCGTTTGGCTACCTTAAGAGAGTCATAGTTACTCCTTCCAGTGTCTCTCCGTTAAACCACAGTCACATCTATCAATTTCCTCTGCCCCTTTCACCAGACGCGATACGCAATTATTTGTCGACATTATGACTTTCACAGTACTCCTGCTAGGGGCTCCTCCAGTTTACCAATGTATTTCACCTGTTGACGAGGCATTTGGCTACCTTAAGAGAGTCATACTTACTCCTGTCAGTTGCTCCCCGTTTTACCACAGTCACATTTTCAATCTTATTCTGGCCAGTTCACCTGAAGCGATACGCCATTATCAGTCAACCTAAAAAATTTCACAGTACTCCTGCCGGGAGCTTCTCGAATATGCCGATGTATTTCGCGTGTTGACGAGGCATTTGGATGCCTTAAGAGAGTCATAGTTACTCCTTGCTGTTCCTCCCCATTTTACAACAGGCACATCTACAAGCTTACTTTGGCCAGTTCTCTTGAAGCGATACGCTAATATCTGTTGACATAAAGACTTTCACAGTACTCCCGCCGGGAGCTTCTCGACTTTGCCGATGTATTTTGCATATTGACGAGGCATTGGGCTACCTTAAGAGAGTCATAGTTACTCCTGCCAGTGTCCCTCCGTTAAACCACATTCACATTTACAATTTTCCTCTGCCAATTTCACCAGACGCGATACGATATTATTTATCGACATTATGACTTTCACAGTACTCCTGTTAGGGGCTCCTCCAGTTTACCCATGTATTTCACCTGTTGACGAGGCAGTTGGCTACCTTAAGAGAGTCATACTTACTCCTGTCAGTTGCTCCCCGTTTTACCACAGTCACATTTTCAATCTTATTCTGGCCAGTTCACCTGAAGCGATACGCAATTATCAGTCAACCTAAAGAATTTCACAGTACTCCTGCCGGGAGCTTCTCGAGTATGCCGATGTATTTCGCGTGTTGACAAGGCATTTGGATGCCTTAAGAGAGTCATAGTTACTCCTTGCTGTTCCTCCCCATTTTACAACAGGCACATCTACAAGCTTACTCTGGCCAGTTCTCTTGAAGCGATACGCTAATATCTGTTGACATAAAGACTTTCACAGTACTCCTGCCGGGAGCTTCTCGACTTTGCCGATGTATTTTGCATATTGACGAGGCATTGGGCTACCTTAAGAGAGTCATAGTTACTCCTGCCAGTGTCTCTCCGTTAAAACACATTCACATTTACAATTTTCCTCTGCCCCTTTCACCAGACGCGATACGATATTATTTATCGACATTACGACTTTCACAGTACCCCTTCTAGGGGCTCCTCCAGTTTACCAATGTATTTCACCTGTTGACGAGGCATTTGGCTACCTTAAGAGAGTCATACTTACTCCTGTCAGTTGCTCCCCGTTTTACCACAGTCACATTTTCAATCTTATTCTGGCCAGTTCACCTGAAGCGATACGCCATTATCAGTCAACCTAAAGAATATCACAGTACTCCTGCCGGGAGCTTCTCGAGTTTGCCGATGTATTTCGCCTGTTGACGAGGCATTTGGATACCTTATGAGAGTCATAGTTACCCCTTGCTGTTGCTCCCCATTTTACAACAGGCACATCTACAAGCTTACTCTGGCCAATTCTCCTAAAGCGATACGCTAATATCTGTTGACATAAAGATTTTCACAGTACTCCTGCCGGGAGCTTTTCGACTTTGCCGATGTGTTTCGCCTATTGACGAGGCGTTTGGCTACCTTAAGAGAGTCATAGTTACTCCTTCCAGTGTCTCTCCGTTAAACCACAGTCACATCTATCAATTTCCTCTGCCCCTTTCACCAGACGCGATACGCAATTATTTGTCGACATTATGACTTTCACAGTACTCCTGCTAGGGGCTCCTCCAGTTTACCAATGTATTTCACCTGTTGACGAGGCATTTGGCTACCTTAAGAGAGTCATACTTACTCCTGTCAGTTGCTCCCCGTTTTACCACAGTCACATTTTCAATCTTATTCTGGCCAGTTCACCTGAAGCGATACGCCATTATCAGTCAACCTAAAAAATTTCACAGTACTCCTGCCGGGAGCTTCTCGAATATGCCGATGTATTTCGCGTGTTGACGAGGCATTTGGATGCCTTAAGAGAGTCATAGTTACCCCTTGCTGTTCCTCCCCATTTTACAACAGGCACATCTACAAGCTTACTCTGGCCAGTTCTCTTGAAGCGATACGCTAATATCTGTTGACATAAAGACTTTCACAGTACTCCTGCCGGGAGCTTCTCGACTTTGCCGATGTATTTCGCATATTGACGAGGCATTGGGCTACCTTAAGAGAGTCATAGTTACTCCTGCCAGTGTCCCTCCGTTAAACCACATACACATTTACAATTTTCCTCTGCCAATTTCACCAGACGCGATACGATATTATTTATCGACATTATGACTTTCACAGTACTCCTGTTAGGGGCTCCTCCAGTTTACCCATGTATTTCACCTGTTGACGAGGCAGTTGGCTACCTTAAGAGAGTCATACTTACTCCTGTCAGTTGCTCCCCGTTTTACCACAGTCACATTTTCAATCTTATTCTGGCCAGTTCACCTGAAGCGATACGCCATTATCAGTCAACCTAAAGAATTTCACAGTACTCCTGCCGGGAGCTTCTCGAGTATGCCGATGTATTTCGCGTGTTGACGAGGCATTTGGATGCCTTAAGAGAGTCATAGTTACTCCTTGCTGTTCCTCCCCATTTTACAACAGGCACATCTACAAGCTTACTCTGGCCAGTTCTCTTGAAGCGATACGCTAATATCTGTTGACATAAAGACTCTCACAGTACTCCTGCCGGGAGCTTCTCGACTTTGCCGATGTAATTCGCATATTCACGAGGCATTGATCTACCTTAAGAGAGTCATAGTTACTCCTGCCAGTGTCTCTCCTTTAAACCACATTCACATTTACTATTTTCCTCTGCCCCTTTCACCAGACGCGATACGATATTATTTATCGACATTATGACTTTCACAGTACTCCTGTTAGGGGCTCCTCCAGTTTACCCATGTATTTCACCTGTTGACGAGGCATTTGGCTACCTTAAGAGAGTCATACTTACTCCTGTCAGTTGCTCCCCGTTTTACCACAGTCACATTTTCAATCTTATTCTGGCCAGTTCACCTGAAGCGATACGCCATTATCAGTCAACCTAAAGAATATCACAGTACTCCTGCCGGGAGCTTCTCGAGTTTGCCGATGTATTTCGCCTGTTGACGAGGCATTTGGATACCTTATGAGAGTCATAGTTACCCCTTGCTGTTGCTCCCCATTTTACAACAGGCACATCTACAAGCTTACTCTGGCCAATTCTCCTAAAGCGATACGCTAATATCTGTTGACATAAAGATTTTCACAGTACTCCTGCGGGGAGCTTTTCGACTTTGCCGATGTATTTCGCCTATTGACGAGGCGTTTGGCTACCTTAAGAGAGTCATAGTTACTCCTTCCAGTGTCTCTCCGTTAAACCACAGTCACATCTATCAATTTCCTCTGCCCCTTTCACCAGACGCGATACGCCATTATTTGTCGACATTATGACTTTCACAGTACTCCTGCTAGGGGCTCCTCCAGTTTACCAATGTATTTCACCTGTTGACGAGGCATTTGGCTACCTTAAGAGAGTCATACTTACTCCTTTCAGTTGCTCCCCGTTTTACCACAGTCACATTTTCAATCTTGTTCTGGCCAGTTCACCTGAAGTGATACGCCATTATCAGTCAACCTAAAGAATTTCACAGTACTCCTGCCGGGAGCTTCTCGAATATGCCGATGTATTTCGCGTGTTGACGAGGCATTTGGATGCCTTAAGAGAGTCATAGTTACTCCTTGCTGTTCCTCCCCATTTTACAACAGGCACATCTACAAGCTTACTCTGGCCAGTTCTCTTGAAGCGATACGCTAATCTCTGTTGACATAAAGACTTTCACAGTACTCCTGCCGGGAGCTTCTCGACTTTGCCGATGTATTTCGCATATTGACGAGGCATTGGGCTACCTTAAGAGAGTCATAGTTACTGCTGCCAGTGTCTCTCCGTTAAACCACATTCACATTTACAATTTTCCTCTGCCCCTTTCACCAGACGCGATACGATATTATTTATCGACATTATGACTTTCACAGTACTCCTGTTAGGGGCTCCTCCAGTTTACCCATGTATTTCACCTGTTGACGAGGCATTTGGCTACCTTAAGAGAGTCATACATACTCCTGTCAGTTGCTCCCCGTTTTACCACAGTCACATTTTCAATCTTATTCTGGCCAGTTCACCTGAAGCGATACGCCATTATCAGTCAACCTAAAGAATTTCACAGTACACCTGCCGGGAGCTTCTCGAGTATGCCGATGTATTTCGCGTGTTGACGAGGCATTTGGATGCCTTAAGAGAGTCATAGTTACTCCTTGCTGTTCCTCCCCATTTTACAACAGGCACATCTACAAGCTTACTCTGGCCAGTTCTCTTGAAGCGATACGCTAATATCTGTTGACATAAAGACTTTCACAGTACTCCTGCCGGGAGCTTCTCGACTTTGCCGATGTATTTTGCTATTGACGAGGCATTGGGCTACCTTAAGAGAGTCATAGTTACTCCTGCCAGTGTCTCTCCGTTAAACCACATTCACATTTACAATTTTCCTCTGCCCCTTTCACCAGACGCGATACGATATTATTTATCGACATTACGACTTTCACAGTACCCCTTCTAGGGGCTCCTCCAGTTTACCAATGTATTTCACCTGTTGACGAGGCATTTGGCTACCTTAAGAGAGTCATACTTACTCCTGTCAGTTGCTCCCCGTTTTACCACAGTCACATTTTCAATCTTATTCTGGCCAGTTCACCTAAAGCGATACGTAATTATCAGTCAACCTAAAGAATATCACAGTACTCCTGCCGGGGGCTTCTCTAGTTTGCCGATGTATTTCGCCTGTTGAGGAGGCATTTGGATACCTTAAGAGAGTCATAGTTACCCCTTGCTGTTGCTCCCCATTTTACAACAGGCACATCTACAAGCTTACTCTGGCCAATACTCCTAAAGCGATACGCTAATATCTGTTGACATAAAGACTTTCACAGTACTCCTGCCGGGAGCTTTTCGACTTTGCCGATGTATTTCGCCTATTGACGAGGCGTTTGGCTACCTTAAGAGAGTCATAGTTACTCCTTCCAGTGTCTCTCCGTTAAACCACAGTCACATCTACCAATTTCCTCTGCCCCTTTCACCAGACGCGATACGCCATTATTTGTCGACATTATGACTTTCACAGTACTCCAGCTAGGGGCTCCTCCAGTTTACCAATGTATTTCACCTGTTGACGAGGCATTTGGCTACCTTAAGAGAGTCATACTTACTCCTGTCAGTTGCTCCCCGTTTTACCACAGTCACATTTTCAATCTTATTCTGGCCAGTTCACCTGAAGCGATACGCCATTATCAGTCAACCTAAAGAATTTCACAGTACTCCTGCCGGGAGCTTCTCGAATATGCCGATGTATTTCGCGTGTTGACGAGGCATTTGGATGCCTTAAGAGAGTCATAGTTACTCCTTGCTGTTCCTCCCCATTTTACAACAGGCACATCTACAAGCTTACTCTGGCCAGTTCTCTTGAAGCGATACGCTAATATCTGTTGACATAAAGACTTTCACAGTACTCCTGCCGGGAGCTTCTCGACTTTGCCGATGTATTTCGCATATTGACGAGGCATTGGGCTACCTTAAGAGAGTCATAGTTACTCCTGCCAGTGTCCCTCCGTTAAACCACATTCACATTTACAATTTTCCTCTGCCAATTTCACCAGACGCGATACGATATAATTTATCGACATTATGACTTTCACAGTACTCCTGTTAGGGGCTCCTCCAGTTTACCCATGTATTTCACCTGTTGATGAGGCAGTTGGCTACCTTAAGAGAGTCATACTTTCTCCTGTCAGTTGCTCCCCGTTTTACCACAGTCACATTTTCAATCTTATTCTGGCCAGTTCACCTGAAGCGATACGCCATTATCAGTCAACCTAAAGAATTTCACAGTACTCCTGCCGGGAGCTTCTCGAATATGCCGATGTATTTCGCGTGTTGACGAGGCATTTGGATGCCTTAAGAGAGTCATAGTTACTCCTTGCTGTTCCTCCCCATTTTACAACAGGCACATCTACAAGCTTACTCTGGCCAGTTCTCTTGAAGCGATACGCTAATCTCTGTTGACATAAAGACTTTCACAGTACTCCTGCCGGGAGCTTCTCGACTTTGCCGATGTATTTCGCCTATTGACGAGGCATTGGGCTACCTTAAGAGAGTCATAGTTACTCCTGCCAGTGTCTCTCCGTTAAACCACATTCACATTTACAATTTTCCTCTGCCCCTTTCACCAGACGCGATACGATATTATTTATCGACATTATGACTTTCACAGTACTCCTGTTAGGGGCTCCTCCAGTTTACCCATGTATTTCACCTGTTGACGAGGCATTTGGCTACCTTAAGAGAGTCATACTTACTCCTGTCAGTTGCTCCCCGTTTTACCACAGTCACATTTTCAATCTTATTCTGGCCAGTTCACCTGAAGCGATACGCCATTATCAGTCAACCTAAAGAATTTCACAGTACTCCTGCCGGGAGCTTCTCGAGTATGCCGATGTATTTCGCGTGTTGACGAGGCATTTGGATGCCTTAAGAGAGTCATAGTTACTCCTTGCTGTTCCTCCCCATTTTACAACAGGCACATCTACAAGCTTACTCTGGCCAGTTCTCTTGAAGCGATACGCTAATGTCTGTTGACATAAAGACTTTCACAGTACTCCTGCCGGGAGCTTGTCGACTTTGCCGATGTATTTTGCATATTGACGAGGCATTGGGCTACCTTAAGAGAGTCATAGTTACTCCTGCCAGTGTCTCTCCGTTAAACCACATTCACATTTACAATTTCCCTCTGCCCCTTTCACCAGACGCGATACGATATTATTTATCGACATTACGACTTTCACAGTACCCCTTCTAGGGGCTCCTCCAGTTTACCAATGTACTTCACCTGTTGACGAGGCATTTGGCTACCTTAAGAGAGTCATACTTACTCCTGTCAGTTGCTCCCCGTTTTACCACAGTCACATTTTCAATCTTATTCTGGCCAGTTCACCTGAAGCGATACGCCATTATCAGTCAACCTAAAGAATTTCACAGTACTCCTGCCGGGAGCTTCTCGAATATGCCGATGTATTTCGCGTGTTGACGAGGCATTTGGATGCCTTAAGAGAGTCATAGTTACTCCTTGCTGTTCCTCCCCATTTTACAACAGGCACATCTACAAGCTTACTCTGGCCAGTTCTCTTGAAGCGATACGCTAATATCTGTTGACATAAAGACTTTCACAGTACTCCTGCCGGGAGCCTCTCGACTTTGCCGATGTATTTCGCATATTGACGAGGCATTGGGCTACCTTAAGAGAGTCATAGTTACTCCTGCCAGTGTCCCTCCGTTAAACCACATTCACATTTACAATTTTCCTCTGCCAATTTCACCAGACGCGATACGATATAATTTATCGACATTATGACTTTCACAGTACTCCTGTTAGGGGCTCCTCCAGTTTACCCATGTATTTCACCTGTTGACGAGGCAGTTGGCTACCTTAAGAGAGTCATACTTACTCCTGTCAGTTGCTCCCCGTTTTACCACAGTCACATTTTCAATCTTATTCTGGCCAGTTCACCTGAAGCGATACGCCATTATCAGTCAACCTAAAGAATTTCACAGTACTCCTGCCGGGAGCTTCTCGAATATGCCGATGTATTTCGCGTGTTGACGAGGCATTTGGATGCCTTAAGAGAGTCATAGTTACTCCTTGCTGTTCCTCCCCATTTTACAACAGGCACATCTACAAGCTTACTCTGGCCAGTTCTCTTGAAGCGATACGCTAATCTCTGTTGACATAAAGACTTTCACAGTACTCCTGCCGGGAGCTTCTCGACTTTGCCGATGTATTTCGCATATTGACGAGGCATTGGGCTACCTTAAGAGAGTCATAGTTACTCCTGCCAGTGTCTCTCCGTTAAACCACATTCACATTTACAATTTTCCTCTGCCCCTTTCACCAGACGCGATACGATATTATTTATCGACATTATGACTTTCACAGTACTCCTGTTAGGGGCTCCTCCAGTTTACCCATGTATTTCACCTGTTGACGAGGCATTTGGCTACCTTAAGAGAGTCATACTTACTCCTGTCAGTTGCTCTCCGTTTTACCACAGTCACATTTTCAATCTTATTCTGGCCAGTTCACCTGAAGCGATACGCCATTATCAGTCAACCTAAAGAATTTCACAGTACTCCTGCCGGGAGCTTCTCGAGTATGCCGATGTATTTCGCGTGTTGACGAGGCATTTGGATGCCTTAAGAGAGTCATAGTTACTCCTTGCTGTTCCTCCCCATTTTACAACAGGCACATCTACAAGCTTACTCTGGCCAGTTCTCTTGAAGCCATACGCTAATATCTGTTGACATAAAGACTTTCACAGTACTCCTGCCGGGAGCTTGTCGACTTTGCCGATGTATTTTGCATATTGACGAGGCATTGGGCTACCTTAAGAGAGTCATAGTTACTCCTGCCAGTGTCTCTCCGTTAAACCACATTCACATTTACAATTTCCCTCTGCCCCTTTCACCAGACGCGATACGATATTATTTATCGACATTACGACTTTCACAGTACCCCTTCTAGGAACTCCTCCAGTTTACCAATGTATTTCACCTGTTGACGAGGCATTTGGCTACCTTAAGAGAGTCATACTTACTCCTGTCAGTTGCTCCCCGTTTTACCACAGTCACATTTTCAATCTTATTCTGGCCAGTTAACCTAAAGCGATACGCCATTATCAGTCAACCTAAAGAATATCACAGCACTCCTGCCGGGGGCTTCTCTAGTTTGCCGATGTATTTCGCCTGTTGAGGAGGCATTTGGATACCTTAAGAGAGTCATAGTTACCCCTTGCTGTTGCTCCCCATTTTACAACAGGCACATCTACAAGCTTACTCTGGCCAATACTCCTAAAGCGATACGCTAATATCTGTTGACATAAAGACTTTCACAGTACTCCTGCCGGGAGCTTTTCGACTTTGCCGATGTATTTCGCCTATTGACGAGGCGTTTGGCTACCTTAAGAGAGTCATAGTTACTCCTTCCAGTGTCTCTCCGTTAAACCACAGTCACATCTACCAATTTCCTCTGCCCCTTTCACCAGACGCGATACGCCATTATTTGTCGACATTATGACTTTCACAGTACTCCTGCTAGGGGCTCCTCCAGTTTACCAATGTATTTCACCTGTTGACGAGGCATTTGGCTACCTTAAGAGAGTCATACTTACTCCTGTCAGTTGCTCCCCGTTTTACCACAGTCACATTTTCAATCTTATTCTGGCCAGTTCACCTGAAGCGATACGCCATTATCAGTCAACCTAAAGAATTTCACAGTACTCCTGCCGGGAGCTTCTCGAATATGCCGATGTATTTCGCGTGTTGACGAGGCATTTGGATGCCTTAAGAGAGTCATAGTTACTCCTTGCTGTTCCTCCCCATTTTACAACAGGCACATCTACAAGCTTACTCTGGCCAGTTCTCTTGAAGCGATACGCTAATCTCTGTTGACATAAAGACTTTCACAGTACTCCTGCCGGGAGCTTCTCGACTTTGCCGATGTATTTCGCATATTGACGAGGCATTGGCCTACCTTAAGAGAGTCATAGTTACTGCTGCCAGTGTCTCTCCGTTAAACCACATTCACATTTACAATTTTCCTCTGCCCCTTTCACCAGACGCGATACGAAATTATTTATCGACATTATGACTTTCACAGTACTCCTGTTAGGGGCTCCTCCAGTTTACCCATGTATTTCACCTGTTGACAAGGCATTTGGCTACCTTAAGAGAGTCATACTTACTCCTGTCAGTTGCTCCCCGTTTTACCACAGTCACATTTTCAATCTTATTCTGGCCAGTTCACCTGAAGCGATACGCCATTATCAGTCAACCTAAAGAATTTCACAGTACTCCTGCCGGGAGCTTCTCGAGGATGCCGATGTATTTCGCGTGTTGACGAGGCATTTGGATGCCTTAAGAGAGTCATAGTTACTCCTTGCTGTTCCTCCCCATTTTACAACAGGCACATCTACAAGCTTACTCTGGCCAATTCTCCTAAAGCGATACGCTAATATCTGTTGACATAAAGACTTTCACAGTACTCCTGCCGGGAGCTTCTCGACTTTGCCGATGTATTTTGCGTATTGACGAGGCATTGGTCTACCTTAAGAGAGTCATAGTTACTCCTGCCAGTGTCTCTCCGTTAAACCACATTCACATTTACAATTTTCCTCTGCCCCTTGCACCAGACGCGATACGATATTATTTATCGACATTACGACTTTCACAGTACCCCTTCTAGGGGCTCCTCCAGTTTACCAATGTATTTCACCTGTTGACGAGGCATTTGGCTACCTTAAGAGACTCATACTTACTCCTGTCAGTTGCTCCCCGTTTTACCACAGTCACATTTTCAATCTTATTCTGGCCAGTTCACCTGAAGCGATACGCCATTATCAGTCAACCTAAAGAATATCACAGTACTCCTGCCGGGAGCTTCTCGAGTTTGCCGATGTATTTCGCCTGTTGACGAGGCATTTGGATACCTTAAGAGAGTCATAGTTACCCCTTGCTGTTGCTCCCCATTTTACAACAGGCACATCAACAAGCTTACTCTGGCCAATTCTCCTAAAGCGATACGCTAATATCTGTTGACATAAAGACTTTCACAGTACTCCTGCCGGGAGCTTTTCGACTTTGCCGATGTATGTCGCCAATTGACGAGGCGTTTGGCTACCTTAAGAGAGTCATAGTTACTCCTTCCAGTGTCTCTCCGTTGAACCACAGTCACATCTACCAATTTCCTCTGCCCCTTTCACCAGACGCGATACGCCATTATTTGTCGACATTATGACTTTCACAGTACTCCTGCTAGGGGCTCCTCCAGTTTACCAATGTATTTCACCTGTTGACGAGGCATTTGGCTACCTTAAGAGAGTCATACTTACTCCTTTCAGTTGCTTCCCGTTTTACCACAGTCACATTTTCAATCTTATTCTGGCCAGTTCACCTGAAGCGATACGCCATTATCAGTCAACCTAAAGAATTTCACAGTACTCCTGCCGGGAGCTTCTCGAGTATGCCGATGTATTTCGCGTGTTGACGAGGCATTTGGATGCCTTAAGAGAGTCATAGTTACTCCTTGCTGTTCCTCCCCATTTTACAACAGGCACATCTACAAGCTTACTCTGGCCAGTTCTCTTGAAGCGATACGCTAATATCTGTTGACATAAAGACTTTCACAGTACTCCTGCCGGGAGCTTCTCGACTTTGCCGATGTATTTCGCATATTGACGAGGCATTGGGCTACCTTAAGAGAGTCATAGTTACTCCTGCCAGTGTCCCTCCGTTAAACCACATTCACATTTACAATTTTCCTCTGCCAATTTCACCAGACGCGGTACGATATTATTTCTCGACATTATGACTTTCACAGTACTCCTGTTAGGGGTCCTCCAGTTTACCCATGTATTTCACCTGTTGACGAGGCAGTTGGCTACCTTAAGAGAGTCATACTTACTCCTGTCAGTTGCTCCCCGTTTTACCACAGTCACATTTTCAATCTTATTCTGGCCAGTTCACCTGAAGCGATACGCCATTATCAGTCAACCTAAAGAATTTCACAGTACTCCTGCCGGGAGCTTCTCGAATATGCCGATGTATTTCGCGTGTTGACGAGGCATTTGGATGCCTTAAGAGAGTCATAGTTACTCCTTGCTGTTCCTCCCCATTTTACAACATGCACATCTACAAGCTTAATCTGGCCAGTTCTCTTGAAGCGATACGCTAATCTCTGTTGACATAAAGACTTTCACAGTACTCCTGCCGGGAGCTTCTCGACTTTGCCGATGTATTTCGCATATTGACGAGGCATTGGGCTACCTTAAGAGAGTCATAGTTACTGCTGCCAGTGTCTCTCCGTTAAACCACATTCACATTTACAATTTTCCTCTGCCCCTTTCACCAGACGCGATACGATATTATTTATCGACATTACGACTTTCACAGTACCCCTTCTAGGGGCTCCTCCAGTTAACCAATGTATTTCACCTGTTGACGAGGCATTTGGCTACCTTAAGAGAGTCATACTTACTCCTGTCAGTTGCTCCCCGTTTTACCACAGTCACAATTTCAATCTTATTCTGGCCAGTTCACCTGAAGCGATACGCCATTATCAGTCAACCTAAAGAATATCACAGTACTCCTGCCGGGAGCTTCTCGAGTTTGCCGATGTATTTCGCCTGTTGACGAGGCATTTGGATACCTTAAGAGAGTCATAGTTACCCCTTGCTGTTGCTCCCCATTTTACAACAGGCACATCAACAAGCTTACTCTGGCCAATTCTCCTAAAGCGATACGCTAATATCTGTTGACATAAAGACTTTCACAGTACTCCTGCCGGGAGCTTCTCGACTTTGCCGATGTATTTCGCATATTGACGAGGCATTGGGCTACCTTAAGAGAGTCATAGTTACTCCTGCCAGTGTCCCTCCGTTAAACCACATTCACATTTACAATTTTCCTCTGCCAATTTCACCAGACGCGATACAATATTATTTCTCGACATTATGACTTTCACAGTACTCCTGTTAGGGGCTCCTCCAGTTTACCCATGTATTTCACCTGTTGACGAGGCAGTTGGCTACCTTAAGAGAGTCATACTTACTCCTGTCAGTTGCTCCCCGTTTTACCACAGTCACATTTTCAATCTTATTCTGGCCAGTTCACCTGAAGCGATACGCCATTATCAGTCAACCTAAAGAATTTCACAGTACTCCTGCCGGGAGCTTCTCGAGTATGCCGATGTATTTCGCGTGTTGACGAGGCATTTGGATGCCTTAAGAGAGTCATAGTTACTCCTTGCTGTTCCTCCCCATTTTACAACAGGCACATCTACAAGCTTACTCTGGCCAGTTCTCTTGAAGCGATACGCTAATATCTGTTGACATAAAGACTCTCACAGTACTCCTGCCGGGAGCTTCTCGACTTTGCCGATGTATTTTGCATATTGACGAGGCATTGGGCTACCTTAAGAGAGTCATAGTTACTCCTGCCAGTGTCTCTCCGTTAAACCACGCTCACATTTACAATTTTCCTCTGCCCCTTTCACCAGACGCGATACGATATTATTTATCGACATTACGACTTTCACAGTACCCCTTCTAGGGGCTCCTCCAGTTTACCAATGTATTTCACCTGTTGACGAGGCATTTGGCTACCTTAAGAGAGTCATACTTACTCCTGTCAGTTGCTCCACGTTTTACCACAGTCACATTTTCAATCTTATTCTGGCCAGTTCACCTGAAGCGATACGCCATTATCAGTCAACCTAAAGAATATCACAGTACTCCTGCCGGGAGCTTCTCGAGTTTGCCGATGTATTTCGCCTGTTGACGAGGCATTTGGATACCTTAAGAGAGTCATAGTTACCCCTTGCTGTTGCTCCCCATTTTACAACAGGCACATCGACAAGCTTACTCTGGCCAATTCTCCTAAAGCGATACGCTAATATCTGTTGACATAAAGACTTTCACAGTACTCCTGCCGGGAGGTTTTCGACTTTGCCGATGTATGTCGCCTATTGACGAGGCGTTTGGCTACCTTAAGAGAGTCATACTTACTCCTGCCAGTGTCCCTCCGTTAAACCACATTCACATTTACAATTTTCCTCTGCCCCTTTCACCAGACGCGATACGATATTATTTATCGACATTATGACTTTCACAGTACTCCTGTTAGGGGCTCCTCCAGTTTACCCATGTATTTCACCTGTTGACGAGGCAGTTGGCTACCTTAAGAGAGTCATACTTACTCCTGTCAGTTGCTCCCCGTTTTACCACAGTCACATTTTCAATCTTATTCTGGCCAGTTCACCTGAAGCGATACGCCATTATCAGTCAACCTAAAGAATTTCACAGTACTCCTGCCGGGAAATTCTCGACTTTGCCGATGTATTTCGCATATTGACGAGGCATTGATCTACCTTAAGAGAGTCATAGTTACTCCTGCCAGTGTCTCTCCTTTAAACCACATTCACATTTACAATTTTCCTCTGCCCCTTTCACCAGACGCGATACGATATTATTTATCGACATTATGACTTTCACAGTACTCCTGTTAGGGGCTCCTCCAGTTTACCCATGTATTTCACCTGTTGACGAGGCATTTGGCTACCTTAAGAGAGTCATACTTACTCCTGTCAGTTGCTCCCCGTTTTACCACAGTCATATTTTCAATCTTATTCTGGCCAGTTCACCTGAAGCGATACGCCATTATCAGTCAACCTAAAGAATTTCACAGTACTCCTGCCGGGAGCTTCTCGAGTATGCCGATGTATTTCGCGTGTTGACGAGGCATTTGGATGCCTTAAGAGAGTCATAGTTACTTTTTGCTGTTCCTCCCCATTTTACAACAGGTAAATCTACAAGCTTACTCTGGCCAGTTCTCTTGAAGCGATACGCTAATATCTGTTGACATAAAGACTTTCACAGTACTCCTGCCGGGAGCTTCTCGACTTTGCCGATGTATTTTGTATATTGACGAGGCATTGGGCTACCTTAAGAGAGTCATAGTTACTCCTGCCAGTGTCTCTCCGTTAAACCAAATTCACATTTACAATTTTCCTCTGCCCCTTTCTCCAGACGCGATATGATATTATTTATCGACATTACGACTTTCACAGTACCCCTTCTAGGGGCTCCTCCAGTTTACCAATGTATTTCACCTGTTGACGAGGCATTTGGCTACCTTAAGAGAGTCATACTTACTCCTGTCAGTTGCTCCCCGTTTTACCACAGTCACATTTTCAATCTTATTCTGGCCAGTTCACCTGAAGCGATACGCCATTATCAGTCAACCTAAAGAATATCACAGTACTCCTGCCGGGAGCTTCTCGAGTTTGCCGATGTATTTCGCCTGTTGACGAGGCATTTGGATACCTTAAGAGAGTCATAGTTACCCCTTGCTGTTGCTCCCCATTTTACAACAGGCACATCTACAAGCTTACTCTGGCCAATTCTCCTAAAGCGATACGCTAATATCTGTTGACATAAAGACTTTCACAGTACTCCTGCCGGGAGCTTTTCGACTTTGCCGATGTATTTCGCCTATTGACGAGGCATTTGGCTACCTTAAGAGAGTCATAGTTACTCCTTCCAGTGTCTCTCCGTTAAACCACAGTCACATCTACCAATTTCCTCTGCCCCTTTCACCAGACGCGATACGTCATTATTTGTCGACATTATGACTTTCACAGTACTCCTGCTATGGGCTCCTCCAGTTTACCAATGTATTTCACCTGTTGACGAGGCATTTGGCTACCTTAAGAGAGTCATACTTACTCCTGTCAGTTGCTCCCCGTTTTACCACAGTCACATTTTCAATCTTATTCTGGCCAGTTCACCTGAAGCGATACGCCTTTGTCAATCAACCTAAAGAATTTCACAGTACTCCTGCCGGGAGCTTCTCGAGTATGCCGATGTATTTCGCGTGTTGACGAGGCATTTGGATGCCTTAAGAGAGTCATAGTTACTCCTTGCTGTTCCTCCCCATTTTACAACAGGCACATCTACAAGCTTACTCTGGCCAGTTCTCTTGAAGCGATACGCTAATATCTGTTGACATAAAGACTTTCACAGTACTCCTGCCGGGAGCTTCTCGACTTTGCCGATGTGTTTTGCATATTGACGAGGCATTGGGCTACCTTAAGAGAGTCATAGTTACTCCTGCCAGTGTCTCTCCGTTAAACCACATTCACATTTACAATTTTCCTCTGCCCCTTTCACCAGACGCGATACGATATTATTTATCGACATTACGACTTTCACAGTACCCCTTCTAGGGGCTCCTCCAGTTTACCAATGTATTTCACCTGTTGACGAGGCATTTGGCTACCTTAAGAGAGTCATACTTACTCCTGTCAGTTGCTCCCCGTTTTACCACAGTCACATTTTCAATCTTATTCTGGCCAGTTCACCTGAAGCGATACGCCATTATCAGTCAACCTAAAGAATATCACAGTACTCCTGCCGGGAGCTTCTCGAGTTTGCCGATGTATTTCGCCTGTTGACAAGGCATTTGGATACCTTAAGAGAGTCATAGTTACCCCTTGCTGTTGCTCCCCATTTTACAACAGGCACATCAACAAGCTTACTCTGGCCAATTCTCCTAAAGCGATACGCTAATATCTGTTGACATAAAGACTTTCACAGTACTCCTGCCGGGAGCTTTTCGACTTTGCCGATGTATGTCGCCTATTGACGAGGCGTTTGGCTACCTTAAGAGAGTCATAGTTACTCCTTCCAGTGTCTCTCCGTTGAACCACAGTCACATCTACCAATTTCCTCTGCCCCTTTCACCAGACGCGATACGCCATTATTTGTCGACATTATGACTTTCACAGTACTCCTGCTAGGGGCTCCTCCAGTTTACCAATGTATTTCACCTGTTGACGAGGCATTTGGCTACCTTAAGAGAGTCATACTTACTCCTTTCAGTTGCTTCCCGTTTTACCACAGTCACATTTTCAATCTTATTCTGGCCAGTTCACCTGAAGCGATACGCCATTATCAGTCAACCTAAAGAATTTCACAGTACTCCTGCCGGGAGCTTCCCGAGTATGCCGATGTATTTCGCGTGTTGACGAGGCATTTGGATGCCTTAAGAGAGTCATTGTTACTCCTTGCTGTTCCTCCCCATTTTACAACAGGCACATCTACAAGCTTACTCTGGCCAGTTCTCTTGAAGCGATACGCTAATCTCTGTTGACATAAAGACTTTCACAGTACTCCTGCCGGGAGCTTCTCGCCTTTGCCGATGTATTTCGCATATTGACGAGGCATTGGGCTACCTTAAGAGAGTCATAGTTACTGCTGCCAGTGTCTCTCCGTTAAACCACATTCACATTTACAATTTTCCTCTGCCCCTTTCACCAGACGCGATACGATATTACTTATCGACATTATGACTTTCACAGTACTCCTGTTAGGGGCTCCTCCAGTTTACCCATGTATTTCACCTGTTGACGAGGCATTTGGCTACCTTAAGAGAGTCATACTTACTCCTGTCAGTTTCTCCCCGTTTTACCACAGTCACATTTTCAATCTTATTCTGGCCAGTTCACCTGAAGCGATACGCCATTATCAGTCAACCTAAAGAATTTCACAGTACTCCTGCCGGGAGCTTCTCGAGTATGCCGATGTATTTCGCGTGTTGACGAGGCATTTGGATGCCTTAAGAGAGTCATAGTTACTCCTTGCTGTTCCTCCCCATTTTACAACAGGCACATCTACAAGCTTACTCTGGCCAGTTCTCTTGAAGCGATACGCTAATATCTGTTGACATAAAGACTCTCACAGTACTCCTGCCGGGAGCTTCTCGACTTTGCCGATGTATTTTGCATATTGACGAGGCATTGGGCTACCTTAAGAGAGTCATAGTTACTCCTGCCAGTGTCTCTCCGTTAAACCACATTCACATTTACAATTTTCCTCTGCCCCTTTCACCAGACGCGATACGATATTATTTATCGACATTACGACTTTCACAGTACCCCTTCTAGGGGCTCCTCCAGTTTACCAATGTATTTCACCTGTTGACGAGGCATTTGGCTACCTTAAGAGAGTCATACTTACTCCTGTCAGTTGCTCCCCGTTTTACCACAGTCACATTTTCAATCTTATTCTGGCCAGTTCACCTGAAGCGATACGCCATTATCAGTCAACCTAAAGAATATCACAGTACTCCTGCCGGGAGCTTCTCGAGTTTGCCGATGTATTTCGCCTGTTGACGAGGCATTTGGATACCTTAAGAGAGTCATAGTTACCCCTTGCTGTTGCTCCCCATTTTACAACAGGCACATCGACAAGCTTACTCTGGCCAATTCTCCTAAAGCGATACGCTAATATCTGTTGACATAAAGACTTTCACAGTACTCCTGCCGGGAGGTTTTCGACTTTGCCGATGTATGTCGCCTATTGACGAGGCGTTTGGCTACCTTAAGAGAGTCATAGTTACTCCTGCCAGTGTCCCTCCGTTAAACCACATTCACATTTACAATTTTCCTCTGCCCCTTTCACCAGACGCGATACGATATTATTTATCGACATTATGACTTTCACAGTACTCCTGTTAGGGGCTCCTCCAGTTTACCCATGTATTTCACCTGTTGACGAGGCAGTTGGCTACCTTAAGAGAGTCATACTTACTCCTGTCAGTTGCTCCCCGTTTTACCACAGTCACATTTTCAATCTTATTCTGGCCAGTTCACCTGAAGCGATAGGCCATTATCAGTCAACCTAAAGAATTTCACAGTACTCCTGCCGGGAGCTTCTCGACTTTGCCGATGTATTTCGCATATTGACGAGGCATTGATCTACCTTAAGAGAGTCATAGTTACTCCTGCCAGTGTCTCTCCTTTAAACCACATTCACATTTACAATTTTCCTCTGCCCCTTTCACCAGACGCGATACGATATTATTTATCGACATTATGACTTTCACAGTACTCCTGTTAGGGGCTCCTCCAGTTTACCCATGTATTTCACCTGTTGACGAGGCATTTGGCTACCTTAAGAGAGTCATACTTACTCCTGTCAGTTGCTCCCCGTTTTACCACAGTCATATTTTCAATCTTATTCTGGCCAGTTCACCTGAAGCGATACGCCATTATCAGTCAACCTAAAGAATTTCACAGTACTCCTGCCGGGAGCTTCTCGAGTATGCCGATGTATTTCGCGTGTTGACGAGGCATTTGGATGCCTTAAGAGAGTCATAGTTACTTTTCGCTGTTCCTCCCCATTTTACAACAGGCAAATCTACAAGCTTACTCTGGCCAGTTCTCTTGAAGCGATACGCTAATATCTGTTGACATAAAGACTTTCACAGTACTCCTGCCGGGAGCTTCTCGACTTTGCCGATGTATTTTGTATATTGACGAGGCATTGGACTACCTTAAGAGAGTCATAGTTACTCCTGCCAGTGTCTCTCCGTTAAACCAAATTCACATTTACAATTTTCCTCTGCCCCTTTCTCCAGACGCGATACGATATTATTTATCGACATTACGACTTTCACAGTACCCCTTCTAGGGGCTCCTCCAGTTTACCAATGTATTTCACCTGTTGACGAGGCATTTGGCTACCTTAAGAGAGTCATACTTACTCCTGTCAGTTGCTCCCCGTTTTACCACAGTCACATTTTCAATCTTATTCTGGCCAGTTCACCTGAAGCGATACGCCATTATCAGTCAACCTAAAGAATATCACAGTACTCCTGCCGGGAGCTTCTCGAGTTTGCCGATGTATTTCGCCTGTTGACGAGGCATTTGGATACCTTAAGAGAGTCATAGTTACCCCTTGCTGTTGCTCCCCATTTTACAACAGGCACATCTACAAGCTTACTCTGGCCAATTCTCCTAAAGCGATACGCTAATATCTGTTGACATAAAGACTTTCACAGTACTCCTGCCGGGAGCTTTTCGACTTTGCCGATGTATTTCGCCTATTGACGAGGCGTTTGGCTACCTTAAGAGAGTCATAGTTACTCCTTCCAGTGTCTCTCCGTTAAACCACAGTCACATCTACAAATTTCCTCTGCCCCTTTCACCAGACGCGATACGTCATTATTTGTCGACATTATGACTTTCACAGTACTCCTGCTATGGGCTCCTCCAGTTTACCAATGTAATTCACCTGTTGACGAGGCATTTGGCTACCTTAAGAGAGTCATACTTACTCCTGTCAGTTGCTCCCCGTTTTACCACAGTCACATTTTCAATCTTATTCTGGCCAGTTCACCTGAAGCGATACGCCATTATCAATCAACCTAAAGAATTTCACAGTACTCCTGCCGGGAGCTTCTCGAGTATGCCGATGTATTTCGCGTGTTGACGAGGCATTTGGATGCCTTAAGAGAGTCATAGTTACTCCTTGCTGTTCCTCCCCATTTTACAACAGGCACATCTACAAGCTTACTCTGGCCAGTTTTCTTGAAGCGATACGCTAATATCTGTTGACATAAAGACTCTCACAGTACTCCTGCCGGGAGCTTCTCGACTTTGCCGATGTATTTCGCATATTGACGAGGCATTGATCTACCTTAAGAGAGTCATAGTTACTCCTGCCAGTGTCTCTCCTTTAAACCTCATTCACATTTACAGTTTTCCTCTGCCCCTTTCACCAGACGCGATACGATATTATTTATCGACGTTATGACTTTCACAGTACTCCTGTTAGGGGCTCCTCCAGTTTACCCATGTATTTCACCTGTTGACGAGGCATTTGGCTACCTTAAGAGAGTCATACTTACTCCTGTCAGTTGCTCCCCGTTTTACCACAGTCACATTTTCAATCTTATTCTGGCCAGTTCACCTAAAGCGATACGCCATTATCAGTCAACCTAAAGAATTTCACAGTACTCCTGCCGGGAGCTTCTCGAATATGCCGATGTACTTCGCGTGTTGACGAGGCATTTGGATGCCTTAAGAGACTCATAGTTACTCCTTGCTGTTCCTCCCCATTTTACAACAGGCACATCTACAAGCTTACTCTGGCCAGTTCTCTTGAAGCGATACGCTAATATCTGTTGACATAAAGACTTTCACAGTACTCCTGCCGGGAGCTTCTCGACTTTGCCGATGTATTTTGCATATTGACGAGGCATTGGGCTACCTTAAGAGAGTCATAGTTACTCCTGCCAGTGTCTCTCCGTTAAACCACATTTACATTTACAATTTTCCTCTGCCCCTTTCACCAGACGCGAAACGATATTATTTATCGACATTACGACTTTCACTGTACCCCTTCTAGGGGCTCCTCCAGTTTACCAATGTATTTCACCTGTTGACGAGGCATTTGGCTACCTTAAGAGAGTCATACTTACTCCTGTCAGTTGCTCCCCGTTTTACCACAGTCACATTTTCAATCTTATTCTGGCCAGTTCACCTGCAGCGATACGCCATTATCAGTCAACCTAAAGAATATCACAGTACTCCTGCCGGGAGCTTCTCGAGTTTGCCGATGTATTTCGCCTGTTGACGAGGCATTTGGATGCCTTAAGAGAGTCATAGTTACTCCTTGCTGTTCCTCCCCATTTTACAATAGGCACATCTACAAGCTTACTCTGGCCAGTTCTCTTGAAGCGATACGCTAATATCTGTTGACATAAAGACTTTCACAGTACTCCTGCCGGGAGCTTCTCGACTTTGCCGATGTATTTCGCATATTGACGAGGCATTGGGCTACATTAAGAGAAACATAGTTACTCCTGCCAGTGTCTCTCCGTTAAACCACATTCACATTTACAATTTTCCTCTGCCCCTTTCACCAGACGCGGTACGATATTATTTATCGACATTATGACTTTCACAGTACTCCTGTTAGGGGCTCCTCCAGTTTACCCATGTATTTCACCTGTTGACGAGGCATTTGGCTACCTTAAGAGAGTCATACTTACTCCTGTCAGTTGCTCCCCGTTTTAACACAGTCACATTTTCAATCTTATTCTGGCCAGTTCACCTGAAGCGATACGCCATTATCAGTCAATCTGAAGAATTTCACAGTACTCCTGCCGGGAGCTTCTCGAGTTTGCCGATGTATTTCGCCTGTTGACGAGGCATTTGGATACCTTAAGAGAGTCATAGTTACCCCTTGCTTTTGCTCCCCATTTTACAACAGGCACATCTACAAGCTTACTCTGGCCAATTCTCCTAAAGCGATACGCTAATATCTGTTGACATAAAGACTTTCACAGTACTCCTGCCGGGAGCTTTTCGACTTTGCCGATGTATTTCGCCTATTGACGAGGCGTTTGGCTACCTTAAGAGAGTCATAGTTACTCCTTCCAGTGTCTCTCCGTTAAACCACAGTCACATCTACCAATTTCCTCTGCCCCTTTCACCAGACGCGATACGCCATTATTTGTCGACATTATGACTTTCACAGTACTCCTGCTAGGGGCTCCTCCAGTTTACCTATGTATTTCACCTGTTGACGAGGCATTTGGCTACCTTATGAGAGTCATACTTACTTCTGTCAGTTGCTCCCCGTTTTACCACAGTCACATTTTCAATCTTATTCTCGCCAGTTCACCTGAAGCGATACGCCATTATCAGTCAACCTAAAGAATTTCACAGTACTCCTGCCGGGAGCTTCTCGAGTATGCCGATGCATTTCGCGTGTTGACGAGGCATTTGGATGCCTTAAGAGAGTCATAGTTACTCCTTGCTGTTCCTCCCCATTTTACAACAGGCACATCTACAAGCTTACTCTGGCCAGTTCTCTTGAAGCGATACGCTAATATCTGTTGACATAAAGACTTTCACAGTACTCCTGCCGGGAGCTTCTCGACTTTGCCGATGTATTTTGCATATTGACGAGGCATTGGGCTACCTTAAGAGAGTCATAGTTACTCCTGCCAGTGTCTCTCCGTTAAACCACATTCACATTTACAATTTTCCTCTGCCCCTTTCACCAGACGCGATACGATATTATTTATCGACATTACGACTTTCACTGTACCCCTTCTAGGGGCTCCTCCAGTTTACCAATGTATTTCACCTGTTGACGAGGCATTTTGCTACCTTAAGAGAGTCATACTTACTCCTGTCAGTTGCTCCCCGTTTTACCACAGTCACATTTTCAATCTTATTCTGGCCAGTTCACCTGCAGCGATACGCCATTATCAGTCAACCTAAAGAATATCACAGTACTCCTGCCGGGAGCTTCTCGAGTTTGCCGATGGATTTCGCCTGTTGACGAGGCATTTGGATGCCTTAAGAGAGTCATAGTTACTCCTTGCTGTTCCTCCCCATTTTACAACAGGCACATCTACAAGCTTACTCTGGCCAGTTCTCTTGAAGCGATACGCTAATATCTGTTGACATAAAGACTTTCACAGTACTCCTGCCGGGAGCTTCTCGACTTTGCCGATGTATTTTGCATATTGACGAGGCATTGGGCTACCTTAAGAGAGTCATAGTTACTCCTGCCAGTGTCTCTCCGTTAAACCACATTCACATTTACAATTTTCCTCTGCCCCTTTCACCAGACGCGATACGATATTATTTATCGACATTACGACTTTCACAGTACCCCTTCTAGGGGCTCCTCCAGTTTACCAATGTATTTCACCTGTTGACGAGGCATTTGGCTACCTTAAGAGAGTCATACTTACTCCTGTCAGTTGCTCCCCGTTTTACCACAGTCACATTTCCAATCTTATTCTGGCCAGTTCACCTGAAGCGATACGCCATTATCAGTCAACCTAAAGAATATCACAGTACTCCTGCCGGGAGCTTCTCGAGGTTGCCGATGTATTTCGCCTGTTGACGAGGCATTTGGATACCTTAAGAGAGTCATAGTTACCCCTTGCTGTTGCTCCCCATTTGACAACAGGCACATCTACAAGCTTACTCTGGCCAATTCTCCTAAAGTGAAACGCTAATATCTGTTGACATAAAGACTTTCACAGTACTCCTGCCGGGAGCTTTTCGACTTTGCCGATGTATTTCGCCTATTGACGAGGCGTTTGGCTACCTTAAGAGAGTCATAGTTACTCCTTCCAGTGTCTCTCCGTTAAACCACAGTCACATCTACCAATTTCCTCTGCCCCTTTCACCAGACGCGATACGCCATTATTTGTCGACATTATGACTTTCACAGTACTCCTGCTAGGGGCTCCTCCAGTTTACCTATGTATTTCACCTGTTGACGAGGCATTTGGCTACCTTATGAGAGTCATACTTACTTCTGTCAGTTGCTCCCCGTTTTACCACAGTCACATTTTCAATCTTATTCTCGCCAGTTCACCTGAAGCGATACGCCATTATCAGTCAACCTAAAGAATATCACAGTACTCCTGCCGGGAGCTTCTCGAGTTTGCCGATGGATTTCGCCTGTTGACGAGGCATTTGGATGCTTTAAGAGAGTCATAGTTACTCCTTGCTGTTCCTCCCCATTTTACAATAGGCACATCTACAAGCTTACTCTAGCCAGTTCTCTTGAAGCGATACGCTAATATCTGTTGACATAAAGACTTTCACAGTACTCCTGCCGGGAGCTTCTCGACTTTGCCGATGTATTTTGCATATTGACGAGGCATTGGGCTACCTTAAGAGAGTCATAGTTACTCCTGCCAGTGTCTCTCCGTTAAACCACATTCACATTTACAATTTTCCTCTGCCCCTTTCACCAGACGCGATACGATATTATTTATCGACATTACGACTTTCACAGTACCCCTTCTAGGGGCTCCTCCAGTTTACCAATGTATTTCACCTGTTGACGAGGCATTTGGCTATTTAAGCCGTCTTTATTCACGTCTATGTGAACATACAAAAGATATAAGTACCCACAAAGTGGGTTTACAAATGACAAAATACAAAAACAAACATTAGACGGACAGGAAGAGACGTGAACAGAGAAGGGTTTGTGCCTGTTGACAGACGCCAGGCAGCAGCGTAGACAACATATAACTGGGCCATCACCCAACACCAGTCCGGGGCATCGTGCGCGTAATGGCAGTCATAGTGTCGAACCGCCGTGCCGCCATCACAGTCCCGATGAGTACTCTTGTTGACATCGCCGCAAAGTGGTGGTCCTTGAATCCAGAGAGAGTCATACTTACTCCTGTCAGTTGCTCCCCGTTTTACCACAGTCACATTTCCAATCTTATTCTGGCCAGTTCACCTGAAGCGATACGCCATTATCAGTCAACCTAAAGAATATCACAGTACTCCTGCCGGGAGCTTCTCGAGGTTGCCGATGTATTTCGCCTGTTGACGAGGCATTTGGATACCTTAAGAGAGTCATAGTTACCCCTTGCTGTTGCTCCCCATTTGACAACAGGCACATCTACAAGCTTACTCTGGCCAATTCTCCTAAAGCGATACGCTAATATCTGTTGACATAAAGACTTTCACAGTACTCCTGCCGGGAGCTTTTCGACTTTGCCGATGTATTTCGCCTATTGACGAGGCGTTTGGCTACCTTAAGAGAGTCATAGTTACTCCTTCCAGTGTCTCTCCGTTAAACCACAGTCACATCTACCAATTTCCTCTGCCCCTTTCACCAGACGCGATACGCCATTATTTGTCGACATTATGACTTTCACTGTACTCCTGCTAGGGGCTCCTCCAGTTTACCTATGTATTTCACCTGTTGACGAGGCATTTGGCTACCTTAAGAGAGTCATACTTACTTCTGTCAGTTGCTCCCCGTTTTACCACAGTCACATTTTCAATCTTATTCTCGCCAGTTCACCTGAAGCGATACGCCATTATCAGTCAACCTAAAGAATTTCACAGTACTCCTGCCGGGAGCTTCTCGAGTATGCCGATGTATTTCGCGTGTTGACGAGGCATTTAGATGCCTTAAGAGAGTCATAGTTACTCCTTGCTGTTCCTCCCCATTTTACAACAGGCACATCTACAAGCTTACTCTGGCCAGTTCTCTTGAAGCGATACGCTAATATCTGTTGACATAAAGACTTTCACAGTACTCCTGCCGGGAGCTTCTCGACTTTGCCGATGTATTTTGCATATTGACGAGGCACTGGGCTACCTTAAGAGAGTCATAGTTACTCCTGCCAGTGTCTCTCCGTTAAACCACATTCACATTTACAATTTTCCTCTGCCCCTTTCACCAGACGCGATACGATATTATTTATCGACATTACGACTTTCACTGTACCCCTTCTAGGGGCTCCTCCAGTTTTCCAATGTATTTCACCTGTTGACGAGGCATTTGGCTACCTTAAGAGAGTCATACTTACTCCTGTCAGTTGCTCCCCGTTTTACCACAGTCACATTTTCAATCTTATTCTGGCCAGTTCACCTGCAGCGATACGCCATTATCAGTCAACCTAAAGAATATCACAGTACTCCTGCCGGGAGCTTCTCGAGTTTGCCGATGTATTTCGCCTGTTGACGAGGCATTTGGATGCCTTAAGAGAGTCATAGTTACTCCTTGCTGTTCCTCCCCATTTTACAATAGGCACATCTACAAGCTTACTCTGGCCAGTTCTTTTGAAGCGATACGCTAATATCTGTTGACATAAAGACTTTCACAGTACTCCTGCCGGGAGCTTCTCGACTTTGCCGATGTATTTTGCATATTGACGAGGCATTGGGCTACCTTAAGAGAGTCATAGTTACTCCTGCCAGTGTCTCTCCGTTAAACCACCTTCACATTTACAATTTTCCTCTGCCCCTTTCACCAGACGCGATACGATATTATTTATCGACATTACGACTTTCACAGTACCCCTTCTAGGGGCTCCTCCAGTTTACCAATGTACACTCCTGGAAATGGAAAAAAGAACACATTGACACCGGTGTGTCAGACCCACCATACTTGCTCCGGACACTGCGAGAGGGCTGTACAAGCAATGATCACACGCACGGCACAGCGGACACACCAGGAACCGCGGTGTTGGCCGTCGAATGGCGCTAGCTGCGCAGCATTTGTGCACCGCCGCCGTCAGTGTCAGCCAGTATGCCGTGGCATACGGAGCTCCATCGCAGTCTTTAACACTGGTAGCATGCCGCGACAGCGTGGACGTGAACCGTATGTGCAGTTGACGGACTTTGAGCGAGGGCGTATAGTGGGCATGCGGGAGGCCGAGTGGACGTACCGCCGAGTTGCTCAACACGTGGGGCGTGAGGTCTCCACAGTACATCGATGTTGTCGCCAGTGGTCGGCGGAAGGTGCACGTGCCCGTCGACCTGGGACCGGACCGCAGCGACGCACGGATGCACGCCAAGACCGTAGGATCGTACGCAGTGCCGTAGGGGACCGCACCGCCACTTCCCAGCAAATTAGGGACACTGTTGCTCCTGGGGTATCGGCGAGGACCATTCGCAACCGTCTCCATGAAGCTGGGCTACGGTCCCGCACACCGTTAGGCCGTCTTCCGCTCACGCCTCAACATCGTGCAGCCCGCCTCCAGTGGTGTCGCGACAGGCTTGAATGGAGGGACGAATGGAGACGTGTAGTCTTCAGCGATGAGAGTCGCTTCTGCCTTGGTGCCAATGATGGTCGTATGCGTGTTTGGCGCCGTGCAGGTGAGCGCCACAATCAGGACTGCATACGACCGAGGCACACAGGGCCAACACCCGGCATCATGGTGTGGGGAGCGATCTCCTACACTGGCCGTACACCACTGGTGATCGTCGAGGGGACACTGAATGGTGCACGGTACATCCAAACCGTCATCGAACCCATCGTTCTACCATTCCTAGACCGGCAAGGGAACTTGCTGTTCCAACAGGACAGTGCACGTCCGCATGTATCCCCTGCCACCCAACGTGCTCAAGAAGGTGTAAGTCAACTACCCTGGCCCGCAAGATCTCCGGATCTGTGCCCCATTGAGCATGTTTGGGACTGGATGAAGCGTCGTCTCACGTGGTCTGCACGTCCAGCACGAACGCTGGTCCAACTGAGGTGCCAGGTGGAAATGGCATGGCAAGCCGTTCCACAGGACTACATCCAGCATCTCTACGATCGTCTCCATGGGAGAATAGCAGCCTGCATTGCTGCGAAAGGTGGATATACACTGTACTAGTGCCGACATTGTGCATGCTCTGTTGCCTGTGTCTATGTGCCTGTGGTTCTGTCAGTGTGATCATGTGATGTATCTGACCCCAGGAATGTGTCAATAAAGTTTCCCCTTCCTGGGACAATGAATTCACGGTGTTCTTATTTCAATTTCCAGGAGTGTATTTCACCTGTTGACGAGGCATTTGGCTACCTTAAGAGAGTCATACTTACTCCTGTCAGTTGCTCCCCGTTTTACCACAGTCACATTTTCAATCTTATTCTGGCCAGTTCACCTGCAGCGATACGCCATTATCAGTCAACCTAAAGAATATCACAGTACTCCTGCCGGGAGCTTCTCGAGTTTGCCGATGTATTTCGCCTGTTGACGAGGCATTTGGATGCCTTAAGAGAGTCATAGTTACTCCTTGCTGTTCCTCCCCATTTTACAATAGGCACATCTACAAGCTTACTCTGGCCAGTTCTCTTGAAGCGATACGCTAATATCTGTTGACATAAAGACTTTCACAGTACTCCTGCCGGGAGCTTCTCGACTTTGCCGATGTATTTTGCATATTGACGAGGCATTGGGCTACCTTAAGAGAGTCATAGTTACTCCTGCCAGTGTCTCTCCGTTAAACCACATTCACATTTACAATTTTCCTCTGCCCCTTTCACCAGACGCGATACGATATTATTTATCGACATTACGACTTTCACAGTACCCCTTCTAGGGGCTCCTCCAGTTTACCAATGTATTTCACCTGTTGACGAGGCATTTGGCTACCTTAAGAGGGTCATACTTACTCCTGTCAGTTGCTCCCCGTTTTACCACAGTCACATTTTCAATCTTATTCTGGCCAGTTCACCTGAAGCGATACGCCATTATCAGTCAACCTAAAGAATATCACAGTACTCCTGCCGGGAGCTTCTCGAGTTTGCCGATGTATTTCGCCTGTTGACGAGGCATTTGGATACCTTAAGAGAGTCATAGTTACCCCTTGCTGTTGCTCCCCATTTGACAACAGGCACATCTACAAGCTTACTCTGGCCAATTCTCCTAAAGCGATACGCTAATATCTGTTGACATAAAGACTTTCACAGTACTCCTGCCGGGAGCTTTTCGACTTTGCCGATGTATTTCGCCTATTGACGAGGCGTTGGGCTACCTTAAGAGAGTCATAGTTACTCCTTCCAGTGTCTCTCCGTTAAACCACAGTCACATCTACCAATTTCCTCTGCCCCTTTCACCAGACGCGATACGCCATTATTTGTCGACATTATGACTTTCACAGTACTCCTGCTAGGGGCTCCTCCAGTTTACCTATGTATTTCACCTGTTGACGAGGCATTTGGCTACCTTATGAGAGTCATACTTACTTCTGTCAGTTGCTCCCCGTTTTACCACAGTCACATTTTCAATCTTATTCTCGCCAGTTCACCTGAAGCGATACGCCATTATCAGTCAACCTAAAGAATTTCACAGTACTCCTGCCGGGAGCTTCTCGAGTATGCCGATGCATTTCGCGTGTTGACGAGGCATTTGGATGCCTTAAGAGAGTCATAGTTACTCCTTGCTGTTCCTCCCCATTTTACAACAGGCACATCTACAAGCTTACTCTGGCCAGTTCTCTTGAAGCGATACGCTAATATCTGTTGACATAAAGACTTTCACAGTACTCCTGCCGGGAGCTTCTCGACTTTGCCGATGTATTTTGCATATTGACGAGGCATTGGGCTACCTTAAGAGAGTCATAGTTACTCCTGCCAGTGTCTCTCCGTTAAACCACATTCACATTTACAATTTTCCTCTGCCCCTTTCACCAGACGCGATACGATATTATTTATCGACATTACGACTTTCACTGTACCCCTTCTAGGGGCTCCTCCAGTTTACCAATGTATTTCACCTGTTGACGAGGCATTTGGCTACCTTAAGAGAGTCATACTTACTCCTGTCAGTTGCTCCCCGTTTTACCACAGTCACATTTTCAATCTTATTCTGGCCAGTTCACCTGCAGCGATACGCCATTATCAGTCAACCTAAAGAATATCACAGTACTCCTGCCGGGAGCTTCTCGAGTTTGCCGATGGATTTCGCCTGTTGACGAGGCATTTGGATGCCTTAAGAGAGTCATAGTTACTCCTTGCTGTTCCTCCCTATTTTACAATAGGCACATCTACAAGCTTACTCTAGCCAGTTCTCTTGAAGCGATACGCTAATATCTGTTGACATAAAGACTTTCACAGTACTCCTGCCGGGAGCTTCTCGACTTTGCCGATGTATTTTGCATATTGACGAGGCATTGGGCTACCTTAAGAGAGTCATAGTTACTCCTGCCAGTGTCTCTCCGTTAAACCACATTCACATTTACAATTTTCCTCTGCCCCTTTCACCAGACGCGATACGATATTATTTATCGACATTACGACTTTCACAGTACCCCTTCTAGGGGCTCCTCCAGTTTACCAATGTATTTCACCTGTTGACGAGGCATTTGGCTACCTTAAGAGAGTCATACTTACTCCTGTCAGTTGCTCCCCGTTTTACCACAGTCACATTTCCAATCTTATTCTGGCCAGTTCACCTGAAGCGATACGCCATTATCAGTCAACCTAAAGAATTTCACAGTACTCCTGCCGGGAGCTTCTCGAGTATGCCGATGTATTTCGCGTGTTGACGAGGCATTTAGATGCCTTAAGAGAGTCATAGTTACTCCTTGCTGTTCCTCCCCATTTTACAACAGGCACATCTACAAGCTTACTCTGGCCAGTTCTCTTGAAGCGATACGCTAATATCTGTTGACATAAAGACTTTCACAGTACTCCTGCCGGGAGCTTCTCGACTTTGCCGATGTATTTTGCATATTGACGAGGCACTGGGCTACCTTAAGAGAGTCATAGTTACTCCTGCCAGTGTCTCTCCGTTAAACCACATTCACATTTACAATTTTCCTCTGCCCCTTTCACCAGACGCGATACGATATTATTTATCGACATTACGACTTTCACTGTACCCCTTCTAGGGGCTCCTCCAGTTTTCCAATGTATTTCACCTGTTGACGAGGCATTTGGCTACCTTAAGAGAGTCATACTTACTCCTGTCAGTTGCTCCCCGTTTTACCACAGTCACATTTTCAATCTTATTCTGGCCAGTTCACCTGCAGCGATACGCCATTATCAGTCAACCTAAAGAATATCACAGTACTCCTGCCGGGAGCTTCTCGAGTTTGCCGATGTATTTCGCCTGTTGACGAGGCATTTGGATGCCTTAAGAGAGTCATAGTTACTCCTTGCTGTTCCTCCCCATTTTACAATAGGCACATCTACAAGCTTACTCTGGCCAGTTCTTTTGAAGCGATACGCTAATATCTGTTGACATAAAGACTTTCACAGTACTCCTGCCGGGAGCTTCTCGACTTTGCCGATGTATTTTGCATATTGACGAGGCATTGGGCTACCTTAAGAGAGTCATAGTTACTCCTGCCAGTGTCTCTCCGTTAAACCACCTTCACATTTACAATTTTCCTCTGCCCCTTTCACCAGACGCGATACGATATTATTTATCGACATTACGACTTTCACAGTACCCCTTCTAGGGGCTCCTCCAGTTTACCAATGTACACTCCTGGAAATGGAAAAAAGAACACATTGACACCGGTGTGTCAGACCCACCATACTTGCTCCGGACACTGCGAGAGGGCTGTACAAGCAATGATCACACGCACGGCACAGCGGACACACCAGGAACCGCGGTGTTGGCCGTCGAATGGCGCTAGCTGCGCAGCATTTGTGCACCGCCGCCGTCAGTGTCAGCCAGTATGCCGTGGCATACGGAGCTCCATCGCAGTCTTTAACACTGGTAGCATGCCGCGACAGCGTGGACGTGAACCGTATGTGCAGTTGACGGACTTTGAGCGAGGGCGTATAGTGGGCATGCGGGAGGCCGGGTGGACGTACCGCCGAGTTGCTCAACACGTGGGGCGTGAGGTCTCCACAGTACATCGATGTTGTCGCCAGTGGTCGGCGGAAGGTGCACGTGCCCGTCGACCTGGGACCGGACCGCAGCGACGCACGGATGCACGCCAAGACCGTAGGATCGTACGCAGTGCCGTAGGGGACCGCACCGCCACTTCCCAGCAAATTAGGGACACTGTTGCTCCTGGGGTATCGGCGAGGACCATTCGCAACCGTCTCCATGAAGCTGGGCTACGGTCCCGCACACCGTTAGGCCGTCTTCCGCTCACGCCTCAACATCGTGCAGCCCGCCTCCAGTGGTGTCGCGACAGGCTTGAATGGAGGGACGAATGGAGACGTGTAGTCTTCAGCGATGAGAGTCGCTTCTGCCTTGGTGCCAATGATGGTCGTATGCGTGTTTGGCGCCGTGCAGGTGAGCGCCACAATCAGGACTGCATACGACCGAGGCACACAGGGCCAACACCCGGCATCATGGTGTGGGGAGCGATCTCCTACACTGGCCGTACACCACTGGTGATCGTCGAGGGGACACTGAATGGTGCACGGTACATCCAAACCGTCATCGAACCCATCGTTCTACCATTCCTAGACCGGCAAGGGAACTTGCTGTTCCAACAGGACAGTGCACGTCCGCATGTATCCCCTGCCACCCAACGTGCTCAAGAAGGTGTAAGTCAACTAACCTGGCCCGCAAGATCTCCGGATCTGTGCCCCATTGAGCATGTTTGGGACTGGATGAAGCGTCGTCTCACGTGGTCTGCACGTCCAGCACGAACGCTGGTCCAACTGAGGTGCCAGGTGGAAATGGCATGGCAAGCCGTTCCACAGGACTACATCCAGCATCTCTACGATCGTCTCCATGGGAGAATAGCAGCCTGCATTGCTGCGAAAGGTGGATATACACTGTACTAGTGCCGACATTGTGCATGCTCTGTTGCCTGTGTCTATGTGCCTGTGGTTCTGTCAGTGTGATCATGTGATGTATCTGACCCCAGGAATGTGTCAATAAAGTTTCCCCTTCCTGGGACAATGAATTCACGGTGTTCTTATTTCAATTTCCAGGAGTGTATTTCACCTGTTGACGAGGCATTTGGCTACCTTAAGAGAGTCATACTTACTCCTGTCAGTTGCTCCCCGTTTTACCACAGTCACATTTTCAATCTTATTCTGGCCAGTTCACCTGCAGCGATACGCCATTATCAGTCAACCTAAAGAATATCACAGTACTCCTGCCGGGAGCTTCTCGAGTTTGCCGATGTATTTCGCCTGTTGACGAGGCATTTGGATGCCTTAAGAGAGTCATAGTTACTCCTTGCTGTTCCTCCCCATTTTACAATAGGCACATCTACAAGCTTACTCTGGCCAGTTCTCTTGAAGCGATACGCTAATATCTGTTGACATAAAGACTTTCACAGTACTCCTGCCGGGAGCTTCTCGACTTTGCCGATGTATTTTGCATATTGACGAGGCATTGGGCTACCTTAAGAGAGTCATAGTTACTCCTGCCAGTGTCTCTCCGTTAAACCACATTCACATTTACAATTTTCCTCTGCCCCTTTCACCAGACGCGATACGATATTATTTATCGACATTACGACTTTCACAGTACCCCTTCTAGGGGCTCCTCCAGTTTACCAATGTATTTCACCTGTTGACGAGGCATTTGGCTACCTTAAGAGGGTCATACTTACTCCTGTCAGTTGCTCCCCGTTTTACCACAGTCACATTTTCAATCTTATTCTGGCCAGTGCACCTGAAGCGATACGCCATTATCAGTCAACCTAAAGAATATCATAGTATTCCTGCCGGGAGCTTCTCGAGTTTGCCGATGTATTTCGCCTGTTGACGAGGCATTTGGATACCTTAAGAGAGTCATAGTTACCCCTTGCTGTTGCTCCCCATTTGACAACAGGCACATCTACAAGCTTACTCTGGCCAATTCTCCTAAAGCGATACGCTAATATCTGTTGACATAAAGACTTTCACAGTACTCCTGCCGGGAGCTTTTCGACTTTGCCGATGTATTTCGCCTATTGACGAGGCGTTGGGCTACCTTAAGAGAGTCATAGTTACTCCTTCCAGTGTCTCTCCGTTAAACCACAGTCACATCTACCAATTTCCTCTGCCCCTTTCACCAGACGCGATACGCCATTATTTGTCGACATTATGACTTTCACAGTACTCCTGCTAGGGGCTCCTCCAGTTTACCTATGTATTTCACCTGTTGACGAGGCATTTGGTTACCTTAAGAGAGTCATACTTACTTCTGTCAGTTGCTCCCCGTTTTACCACAGTCACATTTTCAATCTTATTCTCGCCAGTTCACCTGAAGCGATACGCCATTATCAGTCAACCTAAAGAATTTCACAGTACTCCTGCCGGGAGTTTCTCGAGTATGCCGATGTATTTCGCGTGTTGAAGAGGCATTTGGATGCCTTAAGAGAGTCATAGTTACTCCTTGCTGTTCCTCCCCATTTTACAACAGGCACATCTACAAGCTTACTCTGGCCAGTTCTCTTGAAGCGATACGCTAATATCTGTTGACATAAAGACTTTCACAGTACTCCTGCCGGGAGCTTCTCGACTTTGCCGATGTATTTTGCATATTGACGAGGCATTGGGCTACCTTAAGAGAGTCATAGTTACTCCTGCCAGTGTCTCTCCGTTAAACCACATTCACATTTACAATTTTCCTCTGCCCCTTTCACCAGACGCGATAATATATTATTTATCGACATTACGACTTTCACTGTACCCCTTCTAGGGGCTCCTCCAGTTTACCAATGTATTTCACCTGTTGACGAGGCATTTGGCTACCTTAAGAGAGTCATACTTACTCCTGTCAGTTGCTCCCCGTTTTACCACAGTCACATTTTCAATCTTATTCTGGCCAGTTCACCTGCAGCGATACGCCATTATCAGTCAACCTAAAGAATATCACAGTACTCCTGCCGGGAGCTTCTCGAGTTTGCCGATGTATTTCGCCTGTTGACGAGGCATTTGGATGCCTTAAGAGAGTCATAGTTACTCCTTGCTGTTCCTCCCCATTTTACAATAGGCACATCTACAAGCTTACTCTGGCCAGTTCTCTTGAAGCGATACGCTAATATCTGTTGACATAAAGACTTTCACAGTACTCCTGCCGGGAGCTTCTCGACTTTGCCGATGTATTTTGCATATTGACGAGGCATTGGGCTACCTTAAGAGAGTCATAGTTACTCCTGCCAGTGTCTCTCCGTTAAACCACCTTCACATTTACAATTTTCCTCTGCCCCTTTCACCAGACGCGATACGATATTATTTATCGACATTACGACTTTCACAGTACCCCTTCTAGGGGCTCCTCCAGTTTACCAATGTACACTCCTGGAAATGGAAAAAAGAACACATTGACACCGGTGTGTCAGACCCACCATACTTGCTCCGGACACTGCGAGAGGGCTGTACAAGCAATGATCACACGCACGGCACAGCGGACACACCAGGAACCGCGGTGTTGGCCGTCGAATGGCGCTAGCTGCGCAGCATTTGTGCACCGCCGCCGTCAGTGTCAGCCAGTATGCCGTGGCATACGGAGCTCCATCGCAGTCTTTAACACTGGTAGCATGCCGCGACAGCGTGGACGTGAACCGTATGTGCAGTTGACGGACTTTGAGCGAGGGCGTATAGTGGGCATGCGGGAGGCCGGGTGGACGTAC
This sequence comes from Schistocerca americana, assembly GCF_021461395.2. NCBI lineage: Eukaryota > Metazoa > Arthropoda > Insecta > Orthoptera > Acrididae > Schistocerca > Schistocerca americana. The sequence continues at coordinate 60,987,485 of NC_060130.1, forward strand.
CGCCGAGTTGCTCAACACGTGGGGCGTGAGGTCTCCACAGTACATCGATGTTGTCGCCAGTGGTCGGCGGAAGGTGCACGTGCCCGTCGACCTGGGACCGGACCGCAGCGACGCACGGATGCACGCCAAGACCGTAGGATCGTACGCAGTGCCGTAGGGGACCGCACCGCCACTTCCCAGCAAATTAGGGACACTGTTGCTCCTGGGGTATCGGCGAGGACCATTCGCAACCGTCTCCATGAAGCTGGGCTACGGTCCCGCACACCGTTAGGCCGTCTTCCGCTCACGCCTCAACATCGTGCAGCCCGCCTCCAGTGGTGTCGCGACAGGCTTGAATGGAGGGACGAATGGAGACGTGTAGTCTTCAGCGATGAGAGTCGCTTCTGCCTTGGTGCCAATGATGGTCGTATGCGTGTTTGGCGCCGTGCAGGTGAGCGCCACAATCAGGACTGCATACGACCGAGGCACACAGGGCCAACACCCGGCATCATGGTGTGGGGAGCGATCTCCTACACTGGCCGTACACAACTGGTGATCGTCGAGGGGACACTGAATGGTGCACGGTACATCCAAACCGTCATCGAACCCATCGTTCTACCATTCCTAGACCGGCAAGGGAACTTGCTGTTCCAACAGGACAGTGCACGTCCGCATGTATCCCCTGCCACCCAATGTGCTCAAGAAGGTGTAAGTCAACTACCCTGGCCCGCAAGATCTCCGGATCTGTGCCCCATTGAGCATGTTTGGGACTGGATGAAGCGTCGTCTCACGTGGTCTGCACGTCCAGCACGAACGCTGGTCCAACTGAGGTGCCAGGTGGAAATGGCATGGCAAGCCGTTCCACAGGACTACATCCAGCATCTCTACGATCGTCTCCATGGGAGAATAGCAGCCTGCATTGCTGCGAAAGGTGGATATACACTGTACTAGTGCCGACATTGTGCATGCTCTGTTGCCTGTGTCTATGTGCCTGTGGTTCTGTCAGTGTGATCATGTGATGTATCTGACCCCAGGAATGTGTCAATAAAGTTTCCCCTTCCTGGGACAATGAATTCACGGTGTTCTTATTTCAATTTCCAGGAGTGTATTTCACCTGTTGACGAGGCATTTGGCTACCTTAAGAGAGTCATACTTACTCCTGTCAGTTGCTCCCTGTTTTACCACAGTCACATTTTCAATCTTATTCTGGCCAGTTCACCTGCAGCGATACGCCATTATCAGTCAACCTAAAGAATATCACAGTACTCCTGCCGGGAGCTTCTCGAGTTTGCCGATGTATTTCGCCTGTTGACGAGGCATTTGGATGCCTTAAGAGAGTCATAGTTACTCCTTGCTGTTCCTCCCCATTTTACAATAGGCACATCTACAAGCTTACTCTGGCCAGTTCTCTTGAAGCGATACGCTAATATCTGTTGACATAAAGACTTTCACAGTACTCCTGCCGGGAGCTTCTCGACTTTGCCGATGTATTTTGCATATTGACGAGGCATTGGGCTACCTTAAGAGAGTCATAGTTACTCCTGCCAGTGTCTCTCCGTTAAACCACATTCACATTTACAATTTTCCTCTGCCCCTTTCACCAGACGCGATACGACATTATTTATCGATATTACGACTTTCACAGTACCCCTTCTAGGGGCTCCTCCAGTTTACCAATGTATTTCACCTGTTGACGAGGCATTTGGCTACCTTAAGAGAGTCATACTTACTCCTGTCAGTTGCTCCCCGTTTTACCACAGTCACATTTACAATCTTATTCTGGCCAGTTCACCTGAAGCGATACGCCATTATCAGTCAACCTAAAGAATATCACAGTACTCCTGCCGGGAGCTTCTCGAGTTTGCCGATGTATTTCGCCTGTTGACGAGGCATTTGGATACCTTAAGAGAGTCATAGTTACCCCTTGCTGTTGCTCCCCATTTTACAACAGGCACATCTACAAGCTTACTCTGGCCAATTCTCCTAAAGCGATACGCTAATATCTGTTGACATAAAGACTTTCACAGTACTCCTGCCGGGAGCTTTTCGACTTTGCCGATGTATTTCGCCTATTGACGAGGCGTTGGGCTACCTTAAGAGAGTCATAGTTACTCCTTCCAGTGTCTCTCCGTTAAACCACAGTCACATCTACCAATTTCCTCTGCCCCTTTCACCAGACGCGATACGCCATTATTTGTCGACATTATGACTTTCACAGTACTCCTGCTAGGGGCTCCTCCAGTTTACCTATGTATTTCACCTGTTGACGAGGCATTTGGTTACCTTAAGAGAGTCATACTTACTTCTGTCAGTTGCTCCCCGTTTTACCACAGTCACATTTTCAATCTTATTCTCGCCAGTTCACCTGAAGCGATACGCCATTATCAGTCAACCTAAAGAATTTCACAGTACTCCTGCCGGGAGCTTCTCGAGTATGCCGATGTATTTCGCGTGTTGACGAGGCATTTGGATGCCTTAAGAGAGTCATAGTTACTCCTTGCTGTTCCTCCCCATTTTACAACAGGCACATCTACAAGCTTACTCTGGCCAGTTCTCTTGAAGCGATACGCTAATATCTGTTGACATAAAGACTTTCACAGTACTCCTGCCGGGAGCTTCTCGACTTTGCCGATGTATTTTGCATATTGACGAGGCATTGGGCTACCTTAAGAGAGTCATAGTTACTCCTGCCAGTGTCTCTCCGTTAAACCACATTCACATTTACAATTTTCCTCTGCCCCTTTCACCAGACGCGATAATATATTATTTATCGACATTACGACTTTCACTGTACCCCTTCTAGGGGCTCCTCCAGTTTACCAATGTATTTCACCTGTTGACGAGGCATTTGGCTACCTTAAGAGAGTCATACTTACTCCTGTCAGTTGCTCCCCGTTTTACCACAGTCACATTTTCAATCTTATTCTGGCCAGTTCACCTGCAGCGATACGCCATTATCAGTCAACCTAAAGAATATCACAGTACTCCTGCCGGGAGCTTCTCGAGTTTGCCGATGTATTTCGCCTGTTGACGAGGCATTTGGATGCCTTAAGAGAGTCATAGTTACTCCTTGCTGTTCCTCCCCATTTTACAATAGGCACATCTACAAGCTTACTCTGGCCAGTTCTCTTGAAGCGATACGCTAATATCTGTTGACATAAAGACTTTCACAGTACTCCTGCCGGGAGCTTCTCGACTTTGCCGATGTATTTTGCATATTGACGAGGCATTGGGCTACCTTAAGAGAGTCATAGTTACTCCTGCCAGTGTCTCTCCGTTAAACCACATTCACATTTACAATTTTCCTCTGCCCCTTTCACCAGACGCGATACGATATTATTTATCGACATTACGACTTTCACAGTACCCCTTCTAGGGGCTCCTCCAGTTTACCAATGTATTTCACCTGTTGACGAGGCATTTGGCTACCTTAAGAGAGTCATACTTACTCCTGTCAGTTGCTCCCCGTTTTACCACAGTCACATTTACAATCTTATTCTGGCCAGTTCACCTGAAGCGATACGCCATTATCAGTCAACCTAAAGAATATCACAGTACTCCTGCCGGGAGCTTCTCGAGTTTGCCGATGTATTTCGCCTGTTGACGAGGCATTTGGATACCTTAAGAGAGTCATAGTTACCCCTTGCTGTTGCTCCCCATTTTACAACAGGCACATCTACAAGCTTACTCTGGCCAATTCTCCTAAAGCGATACGCTAATATCTGTTGACATAAAGACTTTCACAGTACTCCTGCCGGGAGCTTTTCGACTTTGCCGATGTATTTCGCCTATTGACGAGGCGTTGGGCTACCTTAAGAGAGTCGTAGTTACTCCTTCCAGTGTCTCTCCGTTAAACCACAGTCACATCTACCAATTTCCTCTGCCCCTTTCACCAGACGCGATACGCCATTATTTGTCGACATTATGACTTTCACAGTACTCCTGCTAGGGGCTCCTCCAGTTTACCTATGTATTTCACCTGTTGACGAGGCATTTGGTTACCTTAAGAGAGTCATACTTACTTCTGTCAGTTGCTCCCCGTTTTACCACAGTCACATTTTCAATCTTATTCTCGCCAGTTCACCTGAAGCGATACGCCATTATCAGTCAACCTAAAGAATTTCACAGTACTCCTGCCGGGAGCTTCTCGAGTATGCCGATGTATTTCGCGTGTTGACGAGGCATTTGGATGCCTTAAGAGAGTCATAGTTACTCCTTGCTGTTGCTCCCCATTTTACAACAGGCACATCTACAAGCTTACTCTGGCCAGTTCTCTTGAAGCGATACGCTAATATCTGTTGACATAAAGACTTTCACAGTACTCCTGCCGGGAGCTTCTCTACTTTGCCGATGTATTTTGCATATTGACGAGGCATTGGGCTACCTTAAGAGAGTCATAGTTACTCCTGCCAGTGTCTCTCCGTTAAACCACATTCACATTTACAATTTTCCTCTGCCCCTTTCACCAGACGCGATAATATATTATTTATCGACATTACGACTTTCACTGTACCCCTTCTAGGGGCTCCTCCAGTTTACCAATGTATTTCACCTGTTGACGAGGCATTTGGCTACCTTAAGAGAGTCATACTTACTCCTGTCAGTTGCTCCCCGTTTTACCACAGTCACATTTTCAATCTTATTCTGGCCAGTTCACCTGCAGCGATACGCCATTATCAGTCAACCTAAAGAATATCACAGTACTCCTGCCGGGAGCTTCTCGAGTTTGCCGATGTATTTCGCCTGTTGACGAGGCATTTGGATGCCTTAAGAGAGTCATAGTTACTCCTTGCTGTTCCTCCCCATTTTACAATAGGCACATCTACAAGCTTACTCTGGCCAGTTCTCTTGAAGCGATACGCTAATATCTGTTGACATAAAGACTTTCACAGTACTCCTGCCGGGAGCTTCTCGACTTTGCCGATGTATTTTGCATATTGACGAGGCATTGGGCTACCTTAAGAGAGTCATAGTTACTCCTGCCAGTGTCTCTCCGTTAAACCACCTTCGCATTTACAATTTTCCTCTGCCCCTTTCACCAGACGCGATACGATATTATTTATCGACATTACGACTTTCACAGTACCCCTTCTAGGGGCTCCTCCAGTTTACCAATGTACACTCCTGGAAATGGAAAAAAGAACACATTGACACCGGTGTGTCAGACCCACCATACTTGCTCCGGACACTGCGAGAGGGCTGTACAAGCAATGATCACACGCACGGCACAGCGGACACACCAGGAACCGCGGTGTTGGCCGTCGAATGGCGCTAGCTGCGCAGCATTTGTGCACCGCCGCCGTCAGTGTCAGCCAGTATGCCGTGGCATACGGAGCTCCATCGCAGTCTTTAACACTGGTAGCATGCCGCGACAGCGTGGACGTGAACCGTATGTGCAGTTGACGGACTTTGAGCGAGGGCGTATAGTGGGCATGCGGGAGGCCGGGTGGACGTACCGCCGAGTTGCTCAACACGTGGGGCGTGAGGTCTCCACAGTACATCGATGTTGTCGCCAGTGGTCGGCGGAAGGTGCACGTGCCCGTCGACCTGGGACCGGACCGCAGCGACGCACGGATGCACGCCAAGACCGTAGGATCGTACGCAGTGCCGTAGGGGACCGCACCGCCACTTCCCAGCAAATTAGGGACACTGTTGCTCCTGGGGTATCGGCGAGGACCATTCGCAACCGTCTCCATGAAGCTGGGCTACGGTCCCGCACACCGTTAGGCCGTCTTCCGCTCACGCCTCAACATCGTGCAGCCCGCCTCCAGTGGTGTCGCGACAGGCTTGAATGGAGGGACGAATGGAGACGTGTAGTCTTCAGCGATGAGAGTCGCTTCTGCCTTGGTGCCAATGATGGTCGTATGCGTGTTTGGCGCCGTGCAGGTGAGCGCCACAATCAGGACTGCATACGACCGAGGCACACAGGGCCAACACCCGGCATCATGGTGTGGGGAGCGATCTCCTACACTGGCCGTACACAACTGGTGATCGTCGAGGGGACACTGAATGGTGCACGGTACATCCAAACCGTCATCGAACCCATCGTTCTACCATTCCTAGACCGGCAAGGGAACTTGCTGTTCCAACAGGACAGTGCACGTCCGCATGTATCCCCTGCCACCCAATGTGCTCAAGAAGGTGTAAGTCAACTACCCTGGCCCGCAAGATCTCCGGATCTGTGCCCCATTGAGCATGTTTGGGACTGGATGAAGCGTCGTCTCACGTGGTCTGCACGTCCAGCACGAACGCTGGTCCAACTGAGGTGCCAGGTGGAAATGGCATGGCAAGCCGTTCCACAGGACTACATCCAGCATCTCTACGATCGTCTCCATGGGAGAATAGCAGCCTGCATTGCTGCGAAAGGTGGATATACACTGTACTAGTGCCGACATTGTGCATGCTCTGTTGCCTGTGTCTATGTGCCTGTGGTTCTGTCAGTGTGATCATGTGATGTATCTGACCCCAGGAATGTGTCAATAAAGTTTCCCCTTCCTGGGACAATGAATTCACGGTGTTCTTATTTCAATTTCCAGGAGTGTATTTCACCTGTTGACGAGGCATTTGGCTACCTTAAGAGAGTCATACTTACTCCTGTCAGTTGCTCCCCGTTTTACCACAGTCACATTTTCAATCTTATTCTGGCCAGTTCACCTGCAGCGATACGCCATTATCAGTCAACCTAAAGAATATCACAGTACTCCTGCCGGGAGCTTCTCGAGTTTGCCGATGTATTTCGCCTGTTGACGAGGCATTTGGATGCCTTAAGAGAGTCATAGTTACTCCTTGCTGTTCCTCCCCATTTTACAATAGGCACATCTACAAGCTTACTCTGGCCAGTTCTCTTGAAGCGATACGCTAATATCTGTTGACATAAAGACTTTCACAGTACTCCTGCCGGGAGCTTCTCGACTTTGCCGATGTATTTTGCATATTGACGAGGCATTGGGCTACCTTAAGAGAGTCATAGTTACTCCTGCCAGTGTCTCTCCGTTAAACCACATTCACATTTACAATTTTCCTCTGCCCCTTTCACCAGACGCGATAATATATTATTTATCGACATTACGACTTTCACTGTACCCCTTCTAGGGGCTCCTCCAGTTTACCAATGTATTTCACCTGTTGACGAGGCATTTGGCTACCTTAAGAGAGTCATACTTACTCCTGTCAGTTGCTCCCCGTTTTACCACAGTCACATTTTCAATCTTATTCTGGCCAGTTCACCTGCAGCGATACGCCATTATCAGTCAACCTAAAGAATATCACAGTACTCCTGCCGGGAGCTTCTCGAGTTTGCCGATGTATTTCGCCTGTTGACGAGGCATTTGGATGCCTTAAGAGAGTCATAGTTACTCCTTGCTGTTCCTCCCCATTTTACAATAGGCACATCTACAAGCTTACTCTGGCCAGTTCTCTTGAAGCGATACGCTAATATCTGTTGACATAAAGACTTTCACAGTACTCCTGCCGGGAGCTTCTCGACTTTGCCGATGTATTTTGCATATTGACGAGGCATTGGGCTACCTTAAGAGAGTCATAGTTACTCCTGCCAGTGTCTCTCCGTTAAACCACATTCACATTTACAATTTTCCTCTGCCCCTTTCACCAGACGCGATACGATATTATTTATCGACATTACGACTTTCACAGTACCCCTTCTAGGGGCTCCTCCAGTTTACCAATGTATTTCACCTGTTGACGAGGCATTTGGCTACCTTAAGAGAGTCATACTTACTCCTGTCAGTTGCTCCCCGTTTTACCACAGTCACATTTACAATCTTATTCTGGCCAGTTCACCTGAAGCGATACGCCATTATCAGTCAACCTAAAGAATATCACAGTACTCCTGCCGGGAGCTTCTCGAGTTTGCCGATGTATTTCGCCTGTTGACGAGGCATTTGGATACCTTAAGAGAGTCATAGTTACCCCTTGCTGTTGCTCCCCATTTTACAACAGGCACATCTACAAGCTTACTCTGGCCAATTCTCCTAAAGCGATACGCTAATATCTGTTGACATAAAGACTTTCACAGTACTCCTGCCGGGAGCTTTTCGACTTTGCCGATGTATTTCGCCTATTGACGAGGCGTTGGGCTACCTTAAGAGAGTCATAGTTACTCCTTCCAGTGTCTCTCCGTTAAACCACAGTCACATCTACCAATTTCCTCTGCCCCTTTCACCAGACGCGATACGCCATTATTTGTCGACATTATGACTTTCACAGTACTCCTGCTAGGGGCTCCTCCAGTTTACCTATGTATTTCACCTGTTGACGAGGCATTTGGTTACCTTAAGAGAGTCATACTTACTTCTGTCAGTTGCTCCCCGTTTTACCACAGTCACATTTTCAATCTTATTCTCGCCAGTTCACCTGAAGCGATACGCCATTATCAGACAACCTAAAGAATTTCACAGTACTCCTGCCGGGAGCTTCTCGAGTATGCCGATGTATTTCGCGTGTTGACGAGGCATTTGGATGCCTTAAGAGAGTCATAGTTACTCCTTGCTGTTGCTCCCCATTTTACAACAGGCACATCTACAAGCTTACTCTGGCCAGTTCTCTTGAAGCGATACGCTAATATCTGTTGACATAAAGACTTTCACAGTACTCCTGCCGGGAGCTTCTCGACTTTGCCGATGTATTTTGCATATTGACGAGGCATTGGGCTACCTTAAGAGAGTCATAGTTACTCCTGCCAGTGTCTCTCCGTTAAACCACATTCACATTTACAATTTTCCTCTGCCCCTTTCACCAGACGCGATAATATATTATTTATCGACATTACGACTTTCACTGTACCCCTTCTAGGGGCTCCTCCAGTTTACCAATGTATTTCACCTGTTGACGAGGCATTTGGCTACCTTAAGAGAGTCATACTTACTCCTGTCAGTTGCTCCCCGTTTTACCACAGTCACATTTTCAATCTTATTCTGGCCAGTTCACCTGCAGCGATACGCCATTATCAGTCAACCTAAAGAATATCACAGTACTCCTGCCGGGAGCTTCTCGAGTTTGCCGATGTATTTCGCCTGTTGACGAGGCATTTGGATGCCTTAAGAGAGTCATAGTTACTCCTTGCTGTTCCTCCCCATTTTACAATAGGCACATCTACAAGCTTACTCTGGCCAGTTCTCTTGAAGCGATACGCTAATATCTGTTGACATAAAGACTTTCACAGTACTCCTGCTGGAGCTTCTCGACTTTGCCGATGTATTTTGCATATTGACGAGGCATTGGGCTACCTTAAGAGAGTCATAGTTACTCCTGCCAGTGTCTCTCCGTTAAACCACCTTCACATTTACAATTTTCCTCTGCCCCTTTCACCAGACGCGATACGATATTATTTATCGACATTACGACTTTCACAGTACCCCTTCTAGGAGCTCCTCCAGTTTACCAATGTACACTCCTGGAAATGGAAAAAAGAACACATTGACACCGGTGTGTCAGACCCACCATACTTGCTCCGGACACTGCGAGAGGGCTGTACAAGCAATGATCACACGCACGGCACAGCGGACACACCAGGAACCGCGGTGTTGGCCGTCGAATGGCGCTAGCTGCGCAGCATTTGTGCACCGCCGCCGTCAGTGTCAGCCAGTTTGCCGTGGCATACGGAGCTCCATCGCAGTCTTTAACACTGGTAGCATGCCGCGACAGCGTGGACGTGAACCGTATGTGCAGTTGACGGACTTTGAGCGAGGGCGTATAGTGGGCATGCGGGAGGCCGGGTGGACGTACCGCCGAATTGCTCAACACGTGGGGCGTGAGGTCTCCACAGTACATCGATGTTGTCGCCAGTGGTCGGCGGAAGGTGCACGTGCCCGTCGACCTGGGACTGGACCGCAGCGACGCACGGATGCACGCCAAGACCGTAGGATCGTACGCAGTGCCGTAGGGGACCGCACCGCCACTTCCCAGCAAATTAGGGACACTGTTGCTCCTGGGGTATCGACGAGGACCATTCGCAACCGTCTCCATGAAGCTGGGCTACGGTCCCGCACACCGTTAGGCCGTCTTCCGCTCACGCCCCAACATCGTGCAGCCCGCCTCCAGTGGTGTCGCGACAGGCTTGAATGGAGGGACGAATGGAGACGTGTAGTCTTCAGCGATGAGAGTCGCTTCTGCCTTGGTGCCAATGATGGTCGTATGCGTGTTTGGCGCCGTGCAGGTGAGCGCCACAATCAGGACTGCATACGACCGAGGCACACAGGGCCAACACCCGGCATCATGGTGTGGGGAGCGATCTCCTACACTGGCCGTACACCACTGGTGATCGTCGAGGGGACACTGAATGGTGCACGGTACATCCAAACCGTCATCGAACCCATCGTTCTACCATTCCTAGACCGGCAAGGGAACTTGCTGTTCCAACAGGACAGTGCAAGTCCGCATGTATCCCCTGCCACCCAACGTGCTCAAGAAGGTGTAAGTCAACTAAACTGGCCCGCAAGATCTCCGGATCTGTGCCCCATTGAGCATGTTTGGGACTGGATGAAGCGTCGTCTCACGTGGTCTGCACGTCCAGCACGAACGCTGGTCCAACTGAGGTGCCAGGTGGAAATGGCATGGCAAGCCGTTCCACAGGACTACATCCAGCATCTCTACGATCGTCTCCATGGGAGAATAGCAGCCTGCATTGCTGCGAAAGGTGGATATACACTGTACTAGTGCCGACATTGTGCATGCTCTGTTGCCTGTGTCTATGTGCCTGTGGTTCTGTCAGTGTGATCATGTGATGTATCTGACCCCAGGAATGTGTCAATAAAGTTTCCCCTTCCTGGGACAATGAATTCACGGTGTTCTTATTTCAATTTCCAGGAGTGTATTTCACCTGTTGACGAGGCATTTGGCTACCTTAAGAGAGTCATACTTACTCCTGTCAGTTGCTCCCCGTTTTACCACAGTCACATTTTCAATCTTATTCTGGCCAGTTCACCTGCAGCGATACGCCATTATCAGTCAACCTAAAGAATATCACAGTACTCCTGCCGGGAGCTTCTCGAGTTTGCCGATGTATTTCGCCTGTTGACGAGGCATTTGGATGCCTTAAGAGAGTCATAGTTACTCCTTGCTGTTCCTCCCCATTTTACAATAGGCACATCTACAAGCTTACTCTGGCCAGTTCTCTTGAAGCGATACGCTAATATCTGTTGACATAAAGACTTTCACAGTACTCCTGCCGGGAGCTTCTCGACTTTGCCGATGTATTTTGCATATTGACGAGGCATTGGGCTACCTTAAGAGAGTCATAGTTACTCCTGCCAGTGTCTCTCCGTTAAACCACTTTCACATTTACAATTTTCCTCTGCCCCTTTCACCAGACGCGATACGATATTATTTATCGACATTACGACTTTCACAGTACCCCTTCTAGGGGCTCCTCCAGTTTACCAATGTATTTCACCTGTTGACGAGGCATTTGGCTACCTTAAGAGAGTCATACTTACTCCTGTCAGTTGCTCCCCGTTTTACCACAGTCACATTTACAATCTTATTCTGGCCAGTTCACCTGAAGCGATACGCCATTATCAGTCAACCTAAAGAATATCACAGTACTCCTGCCGGGAGCTTCTCGAGTTTGCCGATGTATTTCGCCTGTTGACGAGGCATTTGGATACCTTAAGAGAGTCATAGTTACCCCTTGCTGTTGCTCCCCATTTGACAACAGGCACATCTACAAGCTTACTCTGGCCAATTCTCCTAAAGCGATACGCTAATATCTGTTGACATAAAGACTTTCACAGTACTCCTGCCGGGAGCTTTTCGACTTTGCCGATGTATTTCGCCTATTGACGAGGCGTTGGGCTACCTTAAGAGAGTCATAGTTACTCCTTCCAGTGTCTCTCCGTTAAACCACAGTCACATCTACCAATTTCCTCTGCCCCTTTCACCAGACGCGATACGCCATTATTTGTCGACATTATGGCTTTCACAGTACTCCTGCTAGGGGCTCCTCCAGTTTACCTATGTATTTCACCTGTTGACGAGGCATTTGGTTACCTTAAGAGAGTCATACTTACTTCTGTCAGTTGCTCCCCGTTTTACCACAGTCACATTTTCAATCTTATTCTCGCCAGTTCACCTGAAGCGATACGCCATTATCAGTCAACCTAAAGAATTTCACAGTACTCCTGCCGGGAGCTTCTCGAGTATGCCGATGTATTTCGCGTGTTGACGAGGCATTTGGATGCCTTAAGAGAGTCATAGTTACTCCTTGCTGTTCCTCCCCATTTTACAACAGGCACATCTACAAGCTTACTCTGGCCAGTTCTCTTGAAGCGATACGCTAATATCTGTTGACATAAAGACTTTCACAGTACTCCTGCCGGGAGCTTCTCGACTTTGCCGATGTATTTTGCATATTGACGAGGCATTGGGCTACCTTAAGAGAGTCATAGTTACTCCTGCCAGTGTCTCTCCGTTAAACCACATTCACATTTACAATTTTCCTCTGCCCCTTTCACCAGACGCGATAATATATTATTTATCGACATTACGACTTTCACTGTACCCCTTCTAGGGGCTCCTCCAGTTTACCAATGTATTTCACCTGTTGACGAGGCATTTGGCTACCTTAAGAGAGTCATACTTACTCCTGTCAGTTGCTCCCCGTTTTACCACAGTCACATTTTCAATCTTATTCTGGCCAGTTCACCTGCAGCGATACGCCATTATCAGTCAACCTAAAGAATATCACAGTACTCCTGCCGGGAGCTTCTCGAGTTTGCCGATGTATTTCGCCTGTTGACGAGGCATTTGGATGCCTTAAGAGAGTCATAGTTACTCCTTGCTGTTCCTCCCCATTTTACAATAGGCACATCTACAAGCTTACTCTGGCCAGTTCTCTTGAAGCGATACGCTAATATCTGTTGACATAAAGACTTTCACAGTACTCCTGCCGGGAGCTTCTCGACTTTGCCGATGTATTTTGCATATTGACGATGCATTGGGCTACCTTAAGAGAGTCATAGTTACTCCTGCCAGTGTCTCTCCGTTATACCACCTTCACATTTACAATTTTCCTCTGCCCCTTTCACCAGACGCGATACGATATTATTTATCGACATTACGACTTTCACAGTACCCCTTCTAGGGGCTCCTCCAGTTTACCAATGTACACTCCTGGAAATGGAAAAAAGAACACATTGACACCGGTGTGTCAGACCCACCATACTTGCTCCGGACACTGCGAGAGGGCTGTACAAGCAATGATCACACGCACGGCACAGCGGACACACCAGGAACCGCGGTGTTGGCCGTCGAATGGCGCTAGCTGCGCAGCATTTGTGCACCGCCGCCGTCAGTGTCAGCCAGTTTGCCGTGGCATACGGAGCTCCATCGCAGTCTTTAACACTGGTAGCATGCCGCGACAGCGTGGACGTGAACCGTATGTGCAGTTGACGGACTTTGAGCGAGGGCGTATAGTGGGCATGCGGGAGGCCGGGTGGACGTACCGCCGAATTGCTCAACACGTGGGGCGTGAGGTCTCCACAGTACATCGATGTTGTCGCCAGTGGTCGGCGGAAGGTGCACGTGCCCGTCGACCTGGGACCGGACCGCAGCGACGCACGGATGCACGCCAAGACCGTAGGATCGTACGCAGTGCCGTAGGGGACCGCACCGCCACTTCCCAGCAAATTAGGGACACTGTTGCTCCTGGGGTATCGACGAGGACCATTCGCAACCGTCTCCATGAAGCTGGGCTACGGTCCCGCACACCGTTAGGCCGTCTTCCGCTCACGCCCCAACATCGTGCAGCCCGCCTCCAGTGGTGTCGCGACAGGCTTGAATGGAGGGACGAATGGAGACGTGTAGTCTTCAGCGATGAGAGTCGCTTCTGCCTTGGTGCCAATGATGGTCGTATGCGTGTTTGGCGCCGTGCAGGTGAGCGCCACAATCAGGACTGCATACGACCGAGGCACACAGGGCCAACACCCGGCATCATGGTGTGGGGAGCGATCTCCTACACTGGCCGTACACCACTGGTGATCGTCGAGGGGACACTGAATGGTGCACGGTACATCCAAACCGTCATCGAACCCATCGTTCTACCATTCCTAGACCGGCAAGGGAACTTGCTGTTCCAACAGGACAGTGCACGTCCGCATGTATCCCCTGCCACCCAACGTGCTCAAGAAGGTGTAAGTCAACTACCCTGGCCCGCAAGATCTCCGGATCTGTGCCCCATTGAGCATGTTTGGGACTGGATGAAGCGTCGTCTCACGTGGTCTGCACGTCCAGCACGAACGCTGGTCCAACTGAGGTGCCAGGTGGAAATGGCATGGCAAGCCGTTCCACAGGACTACATCCAGCATCTCTACGATCGTCTCCATGGGAGAATAGCAGCCTGCATTGCTGCGAAAGGTGGATATACACTGTACTAGTGCCGACATTGTGCATGCTCTGTTGCCTGTGTCTATGTGCCTGTGGTTCTGTCAGTGTGATCATGTGATGTATCTGACCCCAGGAATGTGTCAATAAAGTTTCCCCTTCCTGGGACAATGAATTCACGGTGTTCTTATTTCAATTTCCAGGAGTGTATTTCACCTGTTGACGAGGCATTTGGCTACCTTAAGAGAGTCATACTTACTCCTGTCAGTTGCTCCCCGTTTTACCACAGTCACATTTTCAATCTTATTCTGGCCAGTTCACCTGAAGCGATACGCCATTATCAGTCAACCTAAAGAATATCACAGTACTCCTGCCGGGAGCTTCTCGAGTTTGCCGATGTATTTCGCCTGTTGACGAGGCATTTGGATACCTTAAGAGAGTCATAGTTACCCCTTGCTGTTGCTCCCCATTTGACAACAGGCACATCTACAAGCTTACTCTGGCCAATTCTCCTAAAGCGATACGCTAATATATGTTGACATAAAGACTTTCACAGTACTCCTGCCGGGAGCTTTTCGACTTTGCCGATGTATTTCGCCTATTGACGAGGCGTTTGGCTACCTTAAGAGAGTCATAGTTACTCCTTCCAGTGTCTCTCCGTTAAACCACAGTCACATCTACCAATTTCCTCTGCCCCTTTCACCAGACGCGATACGCCATTATTTGTCGACATTATGACTTTCACAGTACTCCTGCTAGGGGCTCCTCCAGTTTAGCTATGTATTTCACCTGTTGACGAGGCATTTGGCTACCTTAAGAGAGTCATACTTACTTCTGTCAGTTGCTCCCCGTTTTACCACAGTCACATTTTCAATCTTATTCTCGCCAGTTCACCTGAAGCGATACGCCATTATCAGTCAACCTAAAGAATTTCACAGTACTCCTGCCGGGAGCTTCTCGAGTATGCCGATGTATTTCGCGTGTTGACGAGGCATTTGGATGCCTTAAGAGGGTCATAGTTACTCCTTGCTGTTCCTCCCCATTTTACAACAGGCACATCTACAAGCTTACTCTGGCCAGTTCTCTTGAAGCGATACGCTAATATCTGTTGACATAAAGACTTTCACAGTACTCCTGCCGGGAGCTTCTCGACTTTGCCGATGTATTTCGCATATTGACGAGGCATTGGGCTACCTTAAGAGAGTCATAGTTACTCCTGCCAGGGTCTCTCCGTTAAACCACATTCACATTTACAATTTTCCTCTGCCCCTTTCACCAGACGCGATACGATATTATTTATCGACATTACGACTTTCACAGTACCCCTTCTAGGGGCTCCTCCAGTTTACCAATGTATTTCACCTGTTGACGAGGCATTTGGCTACCTTAAGAGAGTCATACTTACTCCTGTCAGTTTCTCCCCGTTTTACCACAGTCACATTTTCAATCTTATTCTGGCCAGTTCACCTGAAGCGATACGCCATTATCAGTCAACCTAAAGAATTTCACAGTACTCCTGCCGGGAGCTTCTCGAGTATGCCGATGTATTTCGCGTGTTGACGAGGCATTTGGATGCCTTAAGAGAGTCATAGTTACTTTTTGCTGTTCCTCCCCATTTTACAACAGGCAAATCTACAAGCTTACTCTGGCCAGTTCTCTTGAAGCGATACGCTAATATCTGTTGACATAAAGACTTTCACAGTACTCCTGCCGGGAGCTTCTCGACTTTGCCGATGTATTTTGTATATTGACGAGGCATTGGGCTACCTTAAGAGAGTCATAGTTACTCCTGCCAGTGTCTCTCCGTTAAACCACATTCACATTTACAATTTTCCTCTGCCCCTTTCACCAGACGCGATACGATATTATTTATCGACATTACGACTTTCACAGTGCCCCTTCTAGGGGCTCCTCCAGTTTACCAATGTACACTCCTGGAAATGGAAAAAAGAACACATTGACACCGGTGTGTCAGACCCACCATACTTGCTCCGGACACTGCGAGAGGGCTGTACAAGCAATGATCACACGCACGGCACAGCGGACACACCAGGAACCGCGGTGTTGGCCGTCGAATGGCGCTAGCTGCGCAGCATTTGTGCACCGCCGCCGTCAGTGTCAGCCCGTTTGCCGTGGCATACGGAGCTCCATCGCAGTCTTTAACACTGGTAGCATGCCGCGACAGCGTGGACGTGAACCGTATGTGCAGTTGACGGACTTTGAGCGAGGGCGTATAGTGGGAATGCGGGAGGCCGGGTGGACGTACCGCCGAATTGCTCAACACGTGGGGCGTGAGGTCTCCACAGTACATCGATGTTGTCGCCAGTGGTCGGCGGAAGGTGCACGTGCCCGTCGACCTGGGACCGGACCGCAGCGACGCACGGATGCACGCCAAGACCGTAGGATCGTACGCAGTGCCGTAGGGGACCGCACCGCCACTTCCCAGCAAATTAGGGACACTGTTGCTCCTGGGGTATCGGCGAGGACCATTCGCAACCGTCTCCATGAAGCTGGGCTACGGTCCCGCACACCGTTAGGCCGTCTTCCGCTCACGCCCCAACATCGTGCAGCCCGCCTCCAGTGGTGTCGCGACAGGCTTGAATGGAGGGACGAATGGAGACGTGTAGTCTTCAGCGATGAGAGTCGCTTCTGCCTTGGTGCCAATGATGGTCGTATGCGTGTTTGGCGCCGTGCAGGTGAGCGCCACAATCAGGACTGCATACGACCGAGGCACACAGGGCCAACACCCGGCATCATGGTGTGAGGAGCGATCTCCTACACTGGCCGTACACCACTGGTGATCGTCGAGGGGACACTGAATGGTGCACGGTACATCCAAACCGTCATCGAACCCATCGTTCTACCATTCCTAGACCGGCAAGGGAACTTGCTGTTCCAACAGGACAGTGCACGTCCGCATGTATCCCCTGCCACCCAACGTGCTCAAGAAGGTGTAAGTCAATTACCCTGGCCCGCAAGATCTCCGGATCTGTGCCCCATTGAGCATGTTTGGGACTGGATGAAGCGTCGTCTCACGTGGTCTGCACGTCCAGCACGAACGCTGGTCCAACTGAGGTGCCAGGTGGAAATGGCATGGCAAGCCGTTCCACAGGACTACATCCAGCATCTCTACGATCGTCTCCATGGGAGAATAGCAGCCTGCATTGCTGCGAAAGGTGGATATACACTGTACTAGTGCCGACATTGTGCATGCTCTGTTGCCTGTGTCTATGTGCCTGTGGTTCTGTCAGTGTGATCATGTGATGTATCTGACCCCAGGAATGTGTCAATAAAGTTTCCCCTTCCTGGGACAATGAATTCACGGTGTTCTTATTTCAATTTCCAGGAGTGTATTTCACCTGTTGACGAGGCATTTGGCTACCTTAAGAGAGTCATACTTACTCCTGTCAGTTGCTCCCCGTTTTACCACAGTCACATTTTCAATCTTATTCTGGCCAGTTCACCTGAAGCGATACGCCATTATCAGTCAACCTAAAGAATATCACAGTACTCCTGCCGGGAGCTTCTCGAGTTTGCCGATGTATTTCGCCTGTTGACGAGGCATTTGGATACCTTAAGAGAGTCATAGTTACCCCTTGCTGTTGCTCCCCATTTGACAACAGGCACATCTACAAGCTTACTCTGGCCAATTCTCCTAAAGCGATACGCTAATATCTGTTGACATAAAGACTTTCACAGTACTCCTGCCGGGAGCTTTTCGACTTTCCCGATGTATTTCGCCTATTGACGAGGCGTTTGGCTAATTTAACAGAGTCATAGTTACTCCTTCCAGTGTCTCTCCGTTAAACCACAGTCACATCTACCAATTTCCTCTGCCCCTTTCACCAGACGCGATACGCCATTATTAGTCGACATTATGACTTTCACAGTACTCCTGCTAGGGGCTCCTCCAGTTTAGCTATGTATTTCACCTGTTGACGAGGCATTTGGCTACCTTAAGAGAGTCATACTTACTTCTGTCAGTTGCTCCCCGTTTTACCACAGTCACATTTTCAATCTTATTCTCGCCAGTTCACCTGAAGCGATACGCCATTATCAGTCAACCTAAAGAATTTCACAGTCCTCCTGCCGGGAGCTTCTCGAGTATGCCGATGTATTTCGCGTGTTGACGAGGCATTTGGATGCCTTAAGAGGGTCATAGTTACTCCTTGCTGTTCCTCCCCATTTTACAACAGGCACATCTACAAGCTTACTCTGGCCAGTTCTCTTGAAGCGATACGCTAATATCTGTTGACATAAAGACTTTCACAGTACTCCTGCCGGGAGCTTCTCGACTTTGCCGATGTATTTCGCATATTGACGAGGCATTGGGCTACCTTAAGAGAGTCATAGTTACTCCTGCCAGTGTCTCTCCGTTAAACCACATTCACATTTACAATTTTCCTCTGCCCCTTTCACCAGACGCGATACGATATTATTTATCGACATTACGACTTTCACAGTACCCCTTCTAGGGGCTCCTCCAGTTTACCAATGTATTTCACCTGTTGACGAGGCATTTGGCTACCTTAAGAGAGTCATACTTACTCCTGTCAGTTGCTCCCCGTTTTACCACAGTCACATTTTCAATCTTATTCTGGCCAGTTCACCTGAAGCGATACGCCATTATCAGTCAACCTAAAGAATTTCACAGTACTCCTGCCGGGAGCTTCTCGAGTTTGCCGATGTATTTCGCGTGTTGACGAGGCATTTGGATGCCTTAAGAGGGTCATAGTTACTCCTTGCTGTTCCTCCCCATTTTACAACAGGCACATCTACAAGCTTACTCTGGCCAGTTCTCTTGAAGCGATACGCTAATATCTGTTGACATAAAGACTTTCACAGTACTCCTGCCGGGAGCTTCTCGACTTTGCCGATGTATTTCGCCTATTGACGAGGCGTTTGGCTACCTTAAGAGAGTCATAGTTACTGCTTCCAGTGTCTCTCCGTTAAACCACAGTCACATCTACCAATTTCCTCTGCCCCTTTCACCAGACGCGATACGCCATTATTTGTCGACATTATGACCTTCACAGTACTCCTGCTAGGGGCTCCTCCAGTTTACCAATGTATTTCTTCTGTTGACGAGGCATTTGGCTACCTTAAGAGAGTCATACTTACTCCTGTCAGTTGCTCCCCGTTTTACCACAGTCACATTTTCAATCTTATTCTGGCCAGTTCACCTGAAGCGGTACGCCATTATCAGTCAACCTAAAGAATTTCACAGTACTCCTGCCGGGAGCTTCTCGAGTATGCCGATGTATTTCGCGTGTTGACGAGGCATTTGGATGCCTTAAGAGAGTCATAGTTACTCCTTGCTGTTCCTCCCCATTTTACAACAGGCACATCTACAAGCTTACTCTGGCCAGTTCTCTTGATGCGATACGCTAATATCTGTTGACATAAAGACTTTCACAGTACTCCTGCCGGGAGCTTCTCGACTTTGCCGATGTATTTCGCATATTGACGAGGCATTGATCTACCTTAAGAGAGTCATAGTTACTCCTGCCAGTGTCTCTCCTTTAAACCACATTCACATTTACAATTTTCCTCTGCCCCTTTCACCAGACGCGATACGATATTATTTATCGACATTATGACTTTCACAGTACTCCTGTTAGGGGCTCCTCCAGTTTACCCATGTATTTCACCTGTTGACGAGGCATTTGGCTACCTTAAGAGAGTCATACTTACTCCTGTCAGTTGCTCCCCGTTTTACCACAGTCACATTTTCAATCTTATTCTGGCCAGTTCACCTGAAGCGATACGCCATTATCAGTCAACCTAAAGAATTTCACAGTACTCCTGCCGGGAGCTTCTCGAGTATGCCGATGTATTTCGCCTGTTGACGAGGCATTTGGATACCTTAAGAGAGTCATAGTTACCCCTTGCTGTTGCTCCCCATTTTACAACAGGCACATCTACAAGCTTACTCTGGCCAGTTCTCTTGAAGCGATACGCTAATATCTGTTGACATAAAGACTTTCACAGTACTCCTGCCGGGAGCTTCTCGACTTTGCCGATGTATTTCGCATATTGACGAGGCATTGGGCTACCTTAAGAGAGTCATAGTTACTCCTGCCAGTGTCTCTCCGTTAAACCACATTCACATTTACAATTTTCCTCTGCCCCTTTCACCAGATGCGATACGATATTATTTATCGACATTACGACTTTCACAGTACCCCTTCTAGGGGCTCCTCCAGTTTACCAATGTATTTCACCTGTTGACGAGGCATTTGGCTACCTTAAGAGAGTCATACTTACTCCTGTCAGTTGCTCCCCGTTTTACCACAGTCACATTTTCAATCTTATTCTGGCCAGTTCACCTGAAGCGATACGCCATTATCAGTCAACCTAAAGAATATCACAGTACTCCTGCCGGGAGCTTCTCGAGTTTGCCGATGTATTTCGCCTGTTGACGAGGCATTTGGATACCTTAAGAGAGTCATAGTTACCCCTTGCTGTTGCTCCCCATTTTACAACAGGCACATCTACAAGCTTACTCTGGCCAATTCTCCTAAAGCGATACGCTAATATCTGTTGACATAAAGACTTTCTCAGTACTCCTGCCGGGAGCTTTTCGACTTTCCCGATGTATTTCGCCTATTGACAAGGCGTTTGGCTACCTTAAGAGAGTCATAGTTACTGCTTCCAGTGTCTCTCCGTTAAACCACAGTCACATCTACCAATTTCCTCTGCCCCTTTCACCAGACGCGATACGCCATTATTTGTCGACATTATGACTTTCACAGTACTCCTGCTAGGGGCTCCTCCAGTTTACCAATGTATTTCACCTGTTGACGAGGCATTTGGCTACCTTAAGAGAGTCATACTTACTCCTGTCAGTTGCTCCCCGTTTTACCACAGTCACATTTTCAATCTTATTCTGGCCAGTTCACCTGAAGCGATACGCCATTATCAGTCAACCTAAAGAATTTCACAGTACTCCTGCCGGGAGCTTCTCGAGTATGCCGATGTATTTCGCGTGTTGACGAGGCATTTGGATGCCTTAAGAGAGTCATAGTTACTCCTTGCTGTTCCTCCCCATTTTACAACAGGCACATCTACAAGCTTACTCTGGCCAGTTCTCTTGAAGCGATACGCTAATATCTGTTGACATAAAGACTTTCAAAGTACTCCTGCCGGGAGCTTCTCGACTTTGCCGATGTATTTCGCATATTGACGAGGCATTGATCTACCTTAAGAGAGTCATAGTTACTCCTGCCAGTGTCTCTCCGTTAAACCACATTCACATTTACAATTTTCCTCTGCCCCTTTCACCAGACGCGATACGATATTATTTATCGACATTATGACTTTCACAGTACTCCTGTTAGGGGCTCCTCCAGTTTACCCATGTATTTCACCTGTTGACGAGGCATTTGGCTACCTTAAGAGAGTCATACTTACTCCTGTCAGTTGCTCCCCGTTTTACCACAGTCACATTTTCAATCTTATTCTGGCCAGTTCACCTGAAGCGATACGCCATTATCAGTCAACCTAAAGAATTTCACAGTACTCCTGCCGGGAGCTTCTCGAGTATGCCGATGTATTTCGCCTGTTGACGAGGCATTTGGATACCTTAAGAGAGTCATAGTTACCCCTTGCTGTTGCTCCCCATTTTACAACAGGCACATCTACAAGCTTACTCTGGCCAGTTCTCTTGAAGCGATACGCTAATATCTGTTGACATAAAGACTTTCACAGTACTCCTGCCGGGAGCTTCTCGACTTTGCCGATGTATTTCGCATATTGACGAGGCATTGGGCTACCTTAAGAGAGTCATAGTTACTCCTGCCAGTGTCTCTCCGTTAAACCACATTCACATTTACAATTTTCCTCTGCCCCTTTCACCAGACGCGATACGATATTATTTATCGACATTACGACTTTCACAGTACCCCTTCTAGGGGCTCCTCCAGTTTACCAATGTATTTCACCTGTTGACGAGGCATTTGGCTACCTTAAGAGAGTCATACCTACTCCTGTCAGTTGCTCCCCGTTTTACCACAGTCACATTTTCAATCTTATTCTGGCCAGTTCACCTGAAGCGATACGCCATTATCAGTCAACCTAAAGAATATCACAGTACTCCTGCCGGGAGCTTCTCGAGTTTGCCGATGTATTTCGCCTGTTGACGAGGCATTTGGATACCTTAAGAGAGTCATAGTTACCCCTTGCTGTTGCTCCCCATTTTACAACAGGCACATCTACAAGCTTACTCTGGCCAATTCTCCTAAAGCGATACGCTAATATCTGTTGACATAAAGACTTTCTCAGTACTCCTGCCGGGAGCTTTTCGACTTTCCCGATGTATTTCGCCTATTGACGAGGCGTTTGGCTACCTTAAGAGAGTCATAGTTACTGCTTCCAGTGTCTCTCCGTTAAACCACAGTCACATCTACCAATTTCCTCTGCCCCTTTCACCAGACGCGATACGCCATTATTTGTCGACATTATGACTTTCACAGTACTCCTGCTAGGGGCTCCTCCAGTTTACCAATGTATTTCACCTGTTGACGAGGCATTTGGCTACCTTAAGAGAGTCATACTTACTCCTGTCAGTTGCTCCCCGTTTTACCACAGTCACATTTTCAATCTTATTCTGGCCAGTTCACCTGAAGCGATACGCCATTATCAGTCAACCTAAAGAATTTCACAGTACTCCTGCCGGGAGCTTCTCGAGTATGCCGATGTATTTCGCGTGTTGACGAGGCATTTGGATGCCTTAAGAGAGTCATAGTTACTCCTTGCTGTTCCTCCCCATTTTACAACAGGCACATCTACAAGCTTACTCTGGCCAGTTCTCATGAAGCGATACGCTAATATCTGTTGACATAAAGACTTTCACAGTACTCCTGCCGGGAGCTTCTCGACTTTGCCGATGAATTTTGCATATTGACGAGGCATTGGGCTACCTTGAGAGAGTCATAGTTACTCCTGCCAGTGTCTCTCCGTTAAACCACATTCACATTTACAATTTTCCTCTGCCCCTTTCACCAGACGCGATACGAGATTATTTATCGACATTACGACTTTCACAGTACCCCTTCTAGGGGCTCCTCCAGTTTACCAATGTATTTCACCTGTTGACGAGGCATTTGGCTACCTTAAGAGAGTCATACTTACTCCTGTCAGTTGCTCCCCGTTTTACCACAGTCACATTTTCAATCTTATTCTGGCCAGTTCACCTGAAGCGATACGCCATTATCAGTCAACCTAAAGAATATCACAGTACTCCTGCCGGGAGCTTCTCGAGTTTGCCGATGTATTTCGCCTGTTGACGAGGCATTTGGATACCTTAAGAGAGTCATAGTTACCCCTTGCTGTTGCTCCCCATTTGACAACAGGCACATCTACAAGCTTACTCTGGCCAATTCTCCTAAAGCGATACGCTAATATCTGTTGACATAAAGACTTTCACAGTACTCCTGCCGGGAGCTTTTCGACTTTGCCGATGTATTTCGCCTATTGACGAGGCGTTTGGCTACCTTAAGAGAGTCATAGTTACTCCTTCCAGTGTCTCTCCGTTAAACCACAGTCACATCTACCAATTTCCTCTGCCCCTTTCACCAGACGCGATACGATATTATTTATCGACATTATGACTTTCACAGTACTCCTGTTAGGGGCTCCTCCAGTTTACCCATGTATTACACCTGTTGACGAGGCAGTTGGCTACCTTAAGAGAGTCATACTTACTCCTGTCAGTTGCTCCCCGTTTTACCACAGTCACATTTTCAATCTCATTCTGGCCAGTTCACCTGAAGCGATACGCCATTATCAGTCAACCTAAAGAATATCACAGTACTCCTGCCGGGAGCTTCTCGAGTTTGCCGATGTATTTCGCCTGTTGACGAGGCATTTGGATACCTTAAGAGAGTCATAGTTACCCCTTGCTGTTGCTCCCCATTTGACAACAGGCACATCTACAAGCTTACTCTGGCCAATTCTCCTAAAGCGATACGCTAATATCTGTTGACATAAAGACTTTCACAGTACTCCTGCCGGGAGCTTTTCGACTTTGCCGATGTATTTTGCATATTGACGAGGCATTGGGCTACCTTAAGAGAGTCATAGTTACTCCTGCCAGTGTCTCTCCGTTAAACCACATTCACATTTACAATTTTCCTCTGCCCCTTTCACCAGACGCGATACGATATTATTTATCGACATTACGACTTTCACAGTGCCCCTTCTAGGGGCTCCTCCAGTTTACCAATGTATTTCACCTGTTGACGAGGCATTTGGCTACCTTAAGAGAGTCATACTTACTCCTGTCAGTTGCTCCCCGTTTTACCACAGTCACATTTTCAATCTTATTCTGGCCAGTTCACCTGAAGCGATACGTCATTATCAGTCAACCTAAAGAATATCACAGTACTCCTGCCGGGAGCTTCTCGAGTTTGCCGATGTATTTCGCCTGTTGACGAGGCATTTGGATACCTTAAGAGAGTCATAGTTACCCCTTGCTGTTGCTCCCCATTTTACAACAGGCACATCTACAAGCTTACTCTGGCCAATTCTCCTAAAGCGATACGCTAATATCTGTTGACATAAAGACTTTCTCAGTACTCCTGCCGGGAGCTTTTCGACTTTCCCGATGTATTTCGCCTATTGACGAGGCGTTTGGCTACCTTAAGAGAGTCATAGTTACTGCTTCCAGTGTCTCTCCGTTAAACCACAGTCACATCTACCAATTTCCTCTGCCCCTTTCACCAGACGCGATACGCCATTATTTGTCGACATTATGACTTTCACAGTACTCCTGCTAGGGGCTCCTCCAGTTTACCAATGTATTTCACCTGTTGACGAGGCATTTGGCTACCTTAAGAGAGTCATACTTACTACTGTCAGTTGCTCCCCGTTTTACCACAGTCACATTTTCAATCTTATTCTGGCCAGTTCACCTGAAGCGATACGCCATTATCAGTCAACCTAAAGAATTTCACAGTACTCCTGCCGGGAGCTTCTCGAGTATGCCGATGTATTTCGCGTGTTGACGAGGCATTTGGATGCCTTAAGAGAGTCATAGTTACTCCTTGCTGTTCCTCCCCATTTTACAACAGGCACATCTACAAGCTTACTCTGGCCAGTTCTCTTGAAGCGATACGGTAATATCTGTTCACATAAAGACTTTCACAGTACTCCTGCCGGGAGCTTCTCGACTTTGCCGATGTATTTTGCATATTGACGAGGCATTGGGCTACCTTAAGAGAGTCATTGTTACTCCTGCCAGTGTCTCTCCGTTAAACCACATTCACATTTACAATTTTCCTCTGCCCCTTTCACCAGACGCGATACGAGATTATTTATCGACATTACGACTTTCACAGTACCCCTTCTAGGGGCTCCTCCAGTTTACCAATGTATTTCACCTTTTGTCGAGGCATTTGGCTACCTTAAGAGAGTCATACTTACTCCTGTCAGTTGCTCCCCGTTTTACCACAGTCACATTTTCAATCTTATTCTGGCCAGTTCACCTGAAGCGATACGCCATTATCAGTCAACCTAAAGAATATCACAGTACTCCTGCCGGGAGCTTCTCGAGTTTGCCGATGTATTTCGCCTGTTGACGAGGCATTTGGATACCTTAAGAGAGTCATAGTTACCCCTTGCTGTTGCTCTCCATTTTACAACAGGCACATCTACAAGCTTACTCTGGCCAATTCTCCTAAAGCGATACGCTAATATCTGTTGACATAAAGACTTTCTCAGTACTCCTGCCGGGAGCTTTTCGACTTTCCCGATGTATTTCGCCTATTGACGAGGCGTTTGGCTACCTTAAGAGAGTCATAGTTACTGCTTCCAGTGTCTCTCCGTTAAACCACAGTCACATCTACCAATTTCCTCTTCCCCTTTCACCAGACGCGATACGCCATTATTTGTCGACATTATGACTTTCACAGTACTCCTGCTAGGGGCTCCTCCAGTTTACCAATGTATTTCACCTGTTGACGAGGCATTTGGCTATCTTAAGAGAGTCATACTTACTCCTGTCAGTTGCTCCCCGTTTTACCACAGTCACATTTTCAATCTTATTCTGGCCAGTTCACCTGAAGCGATACGCCATTATCAGTCAACCTAAAGAACTTCACAGTACTCCTGCCGGGAGCTTCTCGAGTATGCCGATGTATTTCGCGTGTTGACGAGGCATTTGGATGCCTTAAGAGAGTCATAGTTACTCCTTGCTGTTCCTCCCCATTTTACAACAGGCACATCTACAAGCTTACTCTGGCCAGTTCTCTTGAAGCGATACGCTAATATCTGTTGACATAAAGACTTTCACAGTACTCCTGCCGGGAGCTTCTCGACTTTGCCGATGTATTTTGCATATTGACGAGGCATTGGGCTACCTTAAGAGAGTCATAGTTACTCCTGCCAGTGTCTCTCCGTTAAACCACATTCACATTTACAATTTTCCTCTGCCCCTTTCACCAGACGCGATACGAGATTATTTATCGACATTACGACTTTCACAGTACCCCTTCTAGGGGCTTCTCCAGTTTACCAATGTATTTCACCTGTTGACGAGGCATTTGGCTACCTTAAGAGAGTCATACTTACTCCTGTCAGTTGCTCCCCGTTTTACCACAGTCACATTTTCAATCTTATTCTGGCCAGTTCACCTGAAGCGATACGCCATTATCAGTCAACCTAAAGAATATCACAGTACTCCTGCCGGGAGCTTTTTGAGTTTGCCGATGTATTTCGCCTGTTGACGAGGCATTTGGATACCTTAAGAGAGTCATAGTTACCCCTTGCTGTTGCTCCCCATTTGACAACAGGCACATCTACAAGCTTACTCTGGCCAATTCTCCTAAAGCGATACGCTAATATCTGTTGACATAAAGACTTTCACAGTACTCCTGCCGGGAGCTTTTCGACTTTGCCGATGTATTTCGCCTATTGACGAGGCGTTTGGCTACCTTAAGAGAGTCATAGTTACTCCTTCCAGTGTCTCTCCGTTAAACCACATTCACATTTACAATTTTCCTCTGCCCCTTTCACCAGACGCGATACGAGATTATTTATCGACATTACGACTTTCACAGTACCCCTTCTAGGGGCTTCTCCAGTTTACCAATGTATTTCACCTGTTGACGAGGCATTTGGCTACCTTAAGAGAGTCATACTTACTCCTGTCAGTTGCTCCCCGTTTTACCACAGTCACATTTTCAATCTTATTCTGGCCAGTTCACCTGAAGCGATACGCCATTATCAGTCAACCTAAAGAATATCACAGTACTCCTGCCGGGAGCTTTTTGAGTTTGCCGATGTATTTCGCCTGTTGACGAGGCATTTGGATACCTTAAGAGAGTCATAGTTACCCCTTGCTGTTGCTCCCCATTTGACAACAGGCACATCTACAAGCTTACTCTGGCCAATTCTCCTAAAGCGATACGCTAATATCTGTTGACATAAAGACTTTCACAGTACTCCTGCCGGGAGCTTCTCGACTTTGCCGATGTATTTTGCATATTGACGAGGCATTGGGCTACCTTATGAGAGTCACAGTTACTCCTGCCAGTGTCTCTCCGTTAAACCACATTCACATTTACAATTTTCCTCTGCCCCTTTCACCAGACGCGATACGATATTATTTATCGACATTACGACTTTCACAGTACCCCTTCTAGGGGCTCCTCCAGTTTACCAATGTATTTCACCTGTTGACGAGGCATTTGGCTACCTTAAGAGAGTCATACTTACTCCTGTCAGTTGCTCCCCGTTTTACCACAGTCACATTTTCAATCTTATTCTGGCCAGTTCACCTGAAGCGATACGCCATTATCAGTCAACCTAAAGAATATCACAGTACTCCTGCCGGGAGCTTCTCGAGTTTGCCGATGTATTTCGCCTGTTGACGAGGCATTTGGATACCTTAAGAGAGTCATAGTTACCCCTTGCTGTTGCTCCCCATTTGACAACAGGCACATCTACAACCTTACTCTGGCCAATTCTCCTAAAGCGATACGCTAATATCTGTTGACATAAAGACTTTCACAGTACTCCTGCCGGGAGCTTTTCGACTTTGCCGATGTATTTTGCATATTGACGAGGCATTGGGCTACCTTAAGAGAGTCATAGTTACTCCTGCCAGTGTCTCTCCGTTAAACCACATTCACATTTACAATTTTCCTCTGCCCCTTTCACCAGACGCGATACGATATTATTTATCGACATTACGACTTTCACAGTACCCCTTCTAGGGGCTCCTCCAGTTTACCAATGTATTTCACCTGTTGACGAGGCATTTGGCTACCTTAAGAGAGTCATACTTACTCCTGTCAGTTGCTCCCCGTTTTACCACAGTCACATTTTCAATCTTATTCTGGCCAGTTCACCTGAAGCGATACGCCATTATCAGTCAACCTAAAGAATATCACAGTACTCCTGCCGGGAGCTTCTCGAGTTTGCCGATGTATTTCGCCTGTTGACGAGGCATTTGGATACCTTAAGAGAGTCATAGTTACCCCTTGCTGTTGCTCCCCATTTGACAACAGGCACATCTACAAGCTTACTCTGGCCAATTCTCCTAAAGCGATACGCTAATATCTGTTGACATAAAGACTATCACAGTACTCCTGCCGGGAGCTTTTCGACTTTGCCGATGTATTTCGCCTATTGACGAGGCGTTTGGCTACCTTAAGAGAGTCATAGTTACTCCTTCCAGTGTCTCTCCGTTAAACCACAGTCACATCTACCAATTTCCTCTGCCCCTTTCACCAGACGCGATACGCCATTATTTGTCGACATTATGACTTTCACAGTACTCCTGCTAGGGGCTCCTCCAGTTTACCAATGTATTTCACCTGTTGACGAGGCATTTGGCTACCTTAAGAGAGTCATACTTACTTCTGTCAGTTGCTCCCCGTTTTACCACAGTCACATTTTCAATCTTATTCTGGTCAGTTCACCTGAAGCGATACGCCATTATCAGTCAACCTAAAGAATTTCACAGTACTCCTGCCAGAGCTTCTCGAGTATGCCGATGTATTTCGCGTGTTGACGAGGCATTTGGATGCCTTAAGAGGGTCATAGTTACTCCTTGCTGTTCCTCCCCATTTTACAACAGGCACATCTACAAGCTTACTCTGGCCAGTTCTCTTGAAGCGATACGCTAATATCAGTTGACATAAAGACTTCCACAGTACTCCTGCCGGGAGCTTCTCGACTTTGCCGATGTATTTCGCATATTGACGAGGCATTGGGCTACCTTAAGAGAATCATAGTTACTCCTGCCAGTGTCTCTCCGTTAAACCACATTCACATTTACAATTTTCCTCTGCCCCTTTCACCAGACGCGATACGATATTATTTATCGACATTATGACTTTCACAGTACTCCTGTTAGGGGCTCCTCCAGTTTACCCATGTATTTCACCTGTTGACGAGGCATTTGGCTACCTTAAGAGAGTCATACATACTCCTGTCAGTTGCTCCCCGTTTTACCACAGTCACATTTTCAATCTTATTCTGGCCAGTTCACCTGAAGCGATACGCCATTATCAGTCAACCTAAAGAATTTCACAGTACTCCTGCCGGGAGCTTCTCGAGTATGCCGATGTATTTCGCGTGTTGACGAGGCATTTGGATGCCTTAAGAGAGTCATAGATACTCCTTGCTGTTCCTCCCCATTTTACAACAGGCACATCTACAAGCTTACTCTGGCCAGTTCTCTTGAAGCGATACGCTAATAACTGTTGACATAAAGACTTTCACAGTACTCCTGCCGGGAGCTTCTCGACTTTGCCGATGTATTTTGCATATTGACGAGGCATTGGGCTACCTTAAGAGAGTCATAGTTACTCCTGCCAGTGTCTCTCCGTTAAACCACATTCACATTTACAATTTTCCTCTGCCCCTTTCACCAGACGCGATACGATATTATTTATCGACATTATGACTTTCACAGTACTCCTGTTAGGGGCTCCTCCAGTTTACCCATGTATTTCACCTGTTGACGAGGCATTTGGCTACCTTAAGAGAGTCATACTTACTCCTGTCAGTTGCTCCCCGTTTTAGCACAGTCACATTTTCAATCTTATTCTGGCCAGTTCACCTGAAGCGATACGCCATTATCAGTCAACCTAAAGAATTTCACAGTACTCCTGCCGGGAGCTTCTCGAGTATGCCGATGTATTTCGCGTGTTGACGAGGCATTTGGATGCCTTAAGAGAGTCATAGTTACTCCTTGCTGTTCCTCCCCATTTTACAACAGGCACATCTACAAGCTTACTCTGGCCAGTTCTCTTGAAGCGATACGCTAATAACTGTTGACATAAAGACTTTCACAGTACTCCTGCCGGGAGCTTCTCGACTTTGCCGATGTATTTTGCATATTGACGAGGCATTGGGCTACCTTAAGAGAGTCATAGTTACTCCTGCCAGTGTCTCTCCGTTAAACCACATTCACATTTACAATTTTCCTCTGGCCCTTTCACCAGACGCGATACGATATTATTTATCGACATTACGACTTTCACAGTACCCCTTCTAGGGGCTCCTCCAGTTTACCAATGTATTTCACCTGTTGACGAGGCATTTGGCTACCTTAAGGGAGTCATACTTACTCCTGTCAGTTGCTCCCCGTTTTACCACAGTCACATTTTCAATCTTATTCTGGCCAGTTCACCTGAAGCGATACGCCATTATCAGTCAACCTAAAGAATATCACAGTACTCCTGCCGGGAGCTTCTCGAGTTTGCCGATGTATTTCGCCTGTTGACGAGGCATTTGGATACCTTAAGAGAGTCATAGTTACCCCTTGCTGTTGCTCCCCATTTTACAACAGGCACATCTACAAGCTTACTCTGGCCAATTCTCCTAATGCGATACGCTGATATCTGTTGACATAAAGACTTTCACAGTACTCCTGCCGCGAGCTTTTCGACTTTGCCGATGTATTTCGCCTATTGACGAGGCGTTTGGCTACCTTAAGAGAGTCATAGTTACTCCTTCCAGTGTCTCTCCGTTAAACCACAGTCACATCTACCAATTTCCTCTGCCCCTTTCACCAGACGCGATACGCCATTATTTGTCGACATTATGACTTTCACAGTACTCCTGCTAGGGGCTCCTCCAGTTTACCAATGTATTTCACCTGTTGACGAGGCATTTGGCTACCTTAAGAGAGTCATACTTACTCCTGTCAGTTGCTCCCCGTTTTACCACAGTCACATTTTCAATCTTATTCCGGCCAGTTCACCTGAAGCGATACGCCATTATCAGTCAACCTAAAGAATTTCACAGTACTCCTGCCGGGAGCTTCTCGAGTATGCCGATGTATTTCGCGTGTTGACGAGGCATTTGGATGCCTTACGAGAGTCACAGTTACTCCTTGCTGTTCCT
Organism: Schistocerca americana; assembly: GCF_021461395.2. NCBI lineage: Eukaryota > Metazoa > Arthropoda > Insecta > Orthoptera > Acrididae > Schistocerca > Schistocerca americana. The sequence continues at coordinate 61,019,159 of NC_060130.1, forward strand.
CCCCGTTTTACAACAGGCACATCTACAAGCTTACTCTGGCCAGTTCTCTTGAAGCGATACCCTAATATCTGTTGACATAAAGACTTTCACAGTACTCCTGCCGGGAGCTTCTCGACTTTGCCGATGTATTTCGCATATTGACGAGGCATTGGGCTACCTTAAGAGAGTCATAGTTACTCCTGCCAGTGTCTCTCCGTTAAACCACATTCACATTTACAATTTTCCTCTGCCCCTTTCACCAGACGCGATACGATATTATTTATCGACATTATGACTTTCACAGTACTCCTGCTAGGGGCTCCTCCAGTTTACCAAAGTATTTCGCCTGTAGAAGAGGCATTTGGCTACCTTAAGAGAGTCATAGATACTCCTGTCAGTTGCTCCCCGTTTTACCAAAGTCATATTCTCAATCTTATTCTGGCCAGTTCACCTGAAGCGATACGCCATTATCAGTCAACCTAAAGAATTTCACAGTACTCCTGCCGGGAGCTTCTCGAGTATGCCGATGAATGTAGCGTGTTGACGTAGCATTCGGATGCCTTAAGAGAGTCATAGTTACTCCTTGCTGTTGCTCCCCATTTTACAACAGGCACATCTACAAGCTTACTCTGGCCAGTTCTCTTGAAGCGATACGCTAATATCTGTTGACATAAAGACTTTCACAGTACTCCTGCCGGGAGCTTCTCGACTTTGCCGATGTATTTCGCATATTGACGAGGCATTGGGCTACCTTAAATTACTCCTGCCAGTGTCTCTCCGTTAAACCACATTCACATATACAATTTTCCTCTGCCCCTTTCACCAGACGCCATACGATATTATTTATCGACATTATGACTTTCACAGTACTCCTGCTAGGGGCTCCTCCAGTTTACCAAAGTATTTCGCCTGTAGAAGAGGCATTTGGCTACCTTAAGAGAGTCATAGATACTCCTGTCAGTTGCTCCCCGTTTTACCACAGTCACATTCTCAATCTTATTCTGACCAGTTCACCTGAAGCGATACGCCATTATCAGTCAACCTAAAGAATATCACAGTACTCCTGCCGGGAGCTTCTCGATTTTGCCGATGCATTTCGCCTGTTGACGAGGCATTTGGATACCTTAAAAGAGTCATAGATACACCTTGCTGTTGCTCCCCATTTTACAACAGGCACATCTACAAGCTTACTCTGGCCAATTCTCCTGAAGCGATACCCTAATATCTGTTGACATAAAGACTTTCACAGTACTCCTGCCGGGAGCTTCTCGACTTTACCGATGTATTTCGCCTATTGACGAGGCATTTCGCTACCTTAAGAGAGTCATAGTTACTCCTGCCAGTGTCTCTCCGTTAAACCACAGTCACATCTACCATTTTCATCTGCCCCTTTCACCAGACGCGATACGCCATTATTTGTCGACATTATGACTTTCGCAGTACTCCTGCTAGGGGCTCCTCCAGTTTACCAATGTATTTCGCCTGTTGACGAGGCATTTGGCTACCTTAAGAGAGTCATACTTACTCCTGTCAGTTGCTCCCAGTTTTACCACAGTCACATTTTCAATCTTATTCTGGCCAGTTCACCCGAAGCGATACGCCATTATCAGTCAACCTAAAGAATTTCACAGTACTCCTGCCGGGAGCTTCTCGAGTTTGCCGATGCATTTCGCCTGTTGACGAGGCATTTGGATACCTTAAGAGAGTCATAGTTTCACCTTGCTGTTGCTCCCCATGTTACAACAGGCACATCTACAAGCTTACTCTGGCCAATTCTCCTGAAGCGATACGCTAATATCTGTTGACATAAAGGCTTTCACAGTACTCCTGCCGGGAGCTTTTCGACTTTGCCGTTGTATTTCGCCTATTGACGAGGCGTTTGGCTACCTTAAGAGAGTCATAGTTACTCCTTCCAGTGTCTCTCCGTTAAACCACAGTCACATCTACCATTTTCCTCTGCCCCTTTCACCAGACGCGATACGCCATTATTTGACGACATTATGACTTTCACAATACTCCTGCTAGGTGCTCCTCCAGTTTACCAATGTATTTCACCTGTTGACGAGGCATTTGGCTACCTTAAGAGAGTCATACTTACTCCTGTCAGTTGCTCCCCGTTTTACCACAGTCACATTTTCAATCTTATTCTGGCCAGTTCACCTGAAGCGATACGCCATTATCAGTCAACCTAAAGAATTTCACAGTACTCCTGCCGGGAGCTTCTCGAGTATGCCGATGTATTTCGCGTGTTGACGAGGCATTCGGATGCCTTAAGAGAGTCATAGTTACTCCTTACTGTTGCTCCCCATTTTACAACAGGCACATCTACAAGCTTACTCTGGCCAGTTCTCTTGAAGCGATACGCTAATATCTGTTGACATAAAGACTTTCACAGTACTCCTGCCGGGAGCTTCTCGACTTTGCCGATGTATTTCGCATATTGACGAAGCATTGGGCTATTCATTAGCCGTCTTTATTCAAATAGTTGAATAACACACATATATACATATACATAAAATGTGTGGCAGGTGTTTCTCGCCATGTCTGCCACCGAGGTGGGGACTTACAGGGCGATTCCACAATAAAGTTTAAAACTACCATACATATACATATATATATGCGGAAAAAACAAGAACAACACAAATTACATACACAAAGAAGAAAGAACAAAGACGGATTATTCCTCCTGTGGATAGGCCCCAGGAGTCAAGGCGAAGAGAATAACCAGCATCCTATCCGACGCCGGCTCGCTCCATCAGTCTTTGCGCCGTCATATATTCGAAAATGCGATAGCTCGTGCAGCAGCTTTGCAGTACTCTTGTGCTAAGCACCGCCAGTTCTCGGGGTCTAAATCCAAGTGCGGAGAGATCTCCGGCCGACGCTGGAGACCATACACCCCTCCAGTTCAACGTCGCGGTGGACACTGTAACCTCCTCAACGTCTCGGTGCAGGTTGGAGATGGCACGCCTGATGGACGGCGTGTTGTAGTAGGCCGCTATCTCGGAGTGACACCAGTCGAGCCGGAGATGGTCTCCGACTACCTGGGCGTCGATGACGCGGGCGATGCCGTCTTTAACCCCCACCACGTCAGGCTTGCGGATTCCCTCAGGTGTGCGGAGGTGGGGCTCCACAGAAACATTGAAGCCCCTCTGCGCGAGTCCACGGGCGACATAGCGCACGATCGCGTCATGCCGCTTGACCCGGGACCCGTGCGTCCTGAAGCAAGCCTGTAACACGTGGTTGGCGGTCTCTACGGCCTGGCAGCCCGCGCGGCATCTGGTGTCCGCCTCCCGCCCGCGACTGCGCCGTGCCTTCGTGGGGAAGGCGTTGATGCGGGCGCGGAGAGCGTCGATGAAGTTACGCCCAGATAGCAGGCGACTGGTGTCAGCGACCCACTGGTGTTGCCCCTTGACGGCGGCGGAAGATGACAGCGCCGCACCGTCAAAGGCAACGTGCAGGCGCGCGGCCCACATCTCTCCAACCTGCGTCGACGATTTGAGGAGGTGACCCTCCCACATAAGATGCCGCTCCAGCACCTCAATCTCACGCTGCACCTCGTCCCGGCCTGCACCGTCGGAGGCTGGCCCAATCCTCTTCAGCGCCAGGAGACGGGACCGGCGGAGTGTTGGCCCCATCCATCGGCATGATGGGATGCCGAGGCCTCCCTGGGCTACAGGAGCGTGGAAGTAGCCCAGGGGAGTGTCCGCCGGAAGGCGGAACCATCTCCTGACGGCGGCCCGGATGGTCACGTCTGCCGCTTTCAACGCACCCACTCGGGTGCGGCTGAGGGCCTGCCCATGGTACAGGCCAGGGAGAAGTACGTTGGTGAGGGCGTAGAGGCGCTGTTGCGGCTTGAACGGGGCTCGGGAGATGACGTCCAGCTGCTCCACCAGGTGGCGTCGTGGGTTGAAAACGCAGCGACCAGCGGTGGAGAATTGCAGTCCCAGATACCGGAAGGTTTCACCCACACGTAGGGCGGGCATGGTGGCGTTGCCCGCTTTGAAGGTAACGTCGGCGTCGACCTTCACCTTCTTGTCGCGCCCAGACGCGACTAAGGCGAGGGTGAAACACTTCCGGGCGTTGATCTGCAGCCCCAGATGGGCGAGGGCTGCGACGGCTGCGTCGATGAGGGACTGCAATCCCCTCGCGGTCGATGCAAAAAGCAGGACGTCATCTGCGAAGGCCGCAGCGTTAACTCTGCAACCGAGGATCCGAGCTCCAATGTGGGAGGGAAGTTGACTCAAAACATAGTCCACCGCAAAATTGAAAAGGAGGGGGGAGAGGGGGTCACCCTGACGCACACCCCTTGCCGGCTGCAGGGGCACGCCCACGTCGGCGCCGCCCGCTATCACTGTCGTGCTACCCTCGTAACACCTTTCGACGTACTCAATAAAGCAATCCGGCAGGCCATGAGCCCTCAGCACGGGGCGGAGGGCAGCATGGTCCACCGAATCGAACGCTTTAGAGACGTCGATCGATGCCACAAAAACAGAGCGACAGGAGCGGACTGCGTCGGTGAGAGCAGTGTCCAAGATGAAGGTGTTTTCCAACATCCCATCCCGGGGGATGAATGCCCGCTGACGTTCGTCCACAGCACATGCACGCATCAGGCGTGACGCGAGAACCTTGTGAAAGGTCCGCGCCAACACCGAGCAGACCGTAATGGGGCGAAAGTCAGCGGGGGATGTTGGTGCAGCCGTTTTGGGGAGAAGTGACGTCCGGGCGCGAAGCAGACGCTCGGGGAGGGCGCGGGCCAGGAGGAAGAGGTTCAAGAGTTTCACCAGGACTTCTTGCGGCAGGCGCCGCAGCTCCGCTGGAGTCAGGCCGTCCGGCCCGGCTGCCGATCCCCTGGGCGGCAAGGCAGCAGAGACCTCCTCGCGTGTGACCGGCCCCCATAGGCACTCAGGAGCGACAGGCTCCGAGTGCGGGAGAAGGCGGTCACGGATGAAGCCAGCGGTGGAGATCGGCTTCTTCGTGAAGAGGTCCGCCCAGAAGTCCAGCAGACTGGGGATGTCGGGTGGCGGCTGCAGCAGGGTGCCGTCCAGCAAGCCGCGCACGCAACGTGCACGCGACCTACGGAAGGCGTCCTGTGTCCGCGCGTACTCCCAGCGGCGCCGCTTGCGCCTCTGCAGCGGCGGGGCGGCAGGCGGCCGCTTGGATGATTGGCGCGGCCGCTGTGTCCTGGTGATCGACCTCTCCCCCCTGGACCCGACCGACGCAAGGGCATCCGGGAGCATGCCCAGGATGACATCGGGCGGCGTGCCCCGCCCCAGACCAATGACTCGATCCAGGGCAGAGAAACGCTGGGCGGAAGCAGGGAGCCCCGCCAGATGCTCCCAGATGGCGGCGTCAGTCGGCCCCTCCGGCGGCGGCCCGGTGGTGTCGGCCGCGAAGTCCTCGGCTGCGTCGACGGGCGGCGCAGCGGCCTCGCCCGCGTCAGGCAGCGAGCTCGCTGCTCCCCGGCGGGACGCCGGCTCTTCCCCCCGACCGATCTCAAGCGCCTCCATGAATTGGCGGACAAGCTGCTTGTGGGCAGCTTGCCGCCGTCGGCACTTGATTGCCTCAAGCGTTCGGTCGGGGAACATCCTGATAAGTTCTTGATTGACAAAGAAGAACCGGGCGTCCCTCTCAAGGAACAGTTCGGCCTCTGCCTTGGCGAGCGACAGGACTTCTTCCTCCGTCCACCTCCCGCGATGCCTCTCCGTCACGATCTCAGCGTTGGCGGCCGCAAGGTGTTGGCGGCGACGATGGACCCCGAGACCGTTCTTCGTGGTAAAAGTGCGGTGGCACTCACTGCAAGCAAAGGGAGCTACACAAACTATCCCATTTTCGTTACGGCCGGTTGGCCGGATAGGTGCTGGGGTAGCTGGGGTGGCACCTTCAGCGGAAGGGCCACCATCTCTTGTTAAGAGAGTCATAGTTACTCCTGCCAGTGACTCTCCGTTAAACCACATTCACATATACAATTTTCCTCTGCCCCTTTCACCAGACGCGATACGATATTATTAATCGACATTATGACTTTCACAGTACTCCTGCTAGGGGCTCCTCCAGTTTACCAAAGTATTTCGCCTGTAGAAGAGGCATTTGGCTACCTTAAGAGAGTCATAGTTACTCCTGTCAGTTGCTCCCCGTTTTACCAAAGTCACATTCTCAATCTTATTCTGGCCAGTTCACCTGAAGCGATACGCCATTATCAGTCAACCTAAAGAATATCACAGTACTCCTGCCGGGAGCTTCTCGAGTTTGCCGATGTATTTCGCCTGTTGACGAGGCATTTGGATACCTAAAGAGAGTCATAGTTACCCCTTGCTGTTGCTCCCCATTTTACAACAGGCACATCTACAAGTTTACTCTGGCCAATTCTCCTGAAGCGATACGCTAATATCTTTTGACATAAAGACTTTCACAGTACTCCTGCCGGGAGCTTCTCGACTTTACCGATGTATTTCGCCTATTGACGAGGCATTTGGCTACCTTAAGGGAGTCATAGTTACTCCTGCCAGTGTCTCTCCGTTAAACCACAGTCACATCTACCATTTTCATCTGCCCCTTTCACCAGACGCGATACGCCATTATTTGTCGACATTATGACTTTCGCAGTACTCCTGCTAGGGGCTCCTCCAGTTTACCAATGTATTTCGCCTGTTGACGAGGCATTTGGCTACCTTAAGAGAGTCATACTTACTCCTGTCAGTTGCTCCCAGTTTTACCACAGTCACATTTTCAATCTTATTCTGGCCAGTTCACCCGAAGCGATACGCCATTATCAGTCAACCTAAAGAATATCACAGTACTCCTGCCGGGAGCTTCTCGAGTTTGCCGATGTATTTCGCCTGTTGGCGAGGCATTTGGATACCTTAAGAGAGTCATAGCTTCACCTTGCTGTTGCTCCCCATTTTAAAACAGGCACATCTACAAGCTTACTCTGGCCAATTCTCCTGAAGCGATACGCTAATATCTGTTGACACAAAGGCTTTCACAGTACTCCTGCCGGGAGCTTTTCGACTTTGCCGTTGTATTTCGCCTATTGACGAGGCGTTTGGCTACCTTAAGAGAGTCATAGTTACTCCTTCCAGTGTCTCTCCGTTAAACCACAGTCACATCTACCATTTTCCTCTGCCCCTTTCACCAGACGCGATATGCCATTATTTGACGACATTATGACTTTCACAATACTCCTGCTAGGTGCTCCTCCAGTTTACCAATGTATTTCACCTGTTGACGAGGCATTTGGCTACCTTAAGAGAGTCATACTTACTCCTGTCAGTTGCTCCCCGTTTTACCACAGTCACATTTTCAATCTTATTCTGGCCAGTTCACCTGAAGCGATACGCCACTATCAGTCAACCTAAAGAATATCACAGTACTCCTGCCGCGAGCTTCTCGAGTTTGCCGATGTATTTCGCCTGTTGACGAGGCATTTGGATACCTAAAGAGAGTCATAGTTACCCCTTGCTGTTGCTCCCCATTTTACAACAGGCACATCTACAAGTTTACTCTGGCCAATTCTCCTGAAGCGATACGCTAATATCTTTTGACATAAAGACTTTCACAGTACTCCTGCCGGGAGCTTCTCGACTTTACCGATGTATTTCGCCTATTGACGAGGCATTTGGCTACCTTAAGGGAGTCATAGTTACTCCTGCCAGTGTCTCTCCGTTAAACCACAGTCACATCTACCATTTTCATCTGCCCCTTTCACCAGACGCGATACGCCATTATTTGTCGACATTATGACTTTCGCAGTACTCCTGCTAGGGGCTCCTCCAGTTTACCAATGTATTTCGCCTGTTGACGAGGCATTTGGCTACCTTAAGAGATTCATACTTACTCCTGTCAGTTGCTCCCAGTTTTACCACAGTCACATTTTCAATCTTATTCTGGCCAGTTCACCCGAAGCGATACGCCATTATCAGTCAACCTAAAGAATATCACAGTACTCCTGCCGGGAGCTTCTCGAGTTTGCCGATGTATTTCGCCTGTTGGCGAGGCATTTGGATACCTTAAGAGAGTCATAGCTTCACCTTGCTGTTGCTCCCCATTTTAAAACAGGCACATCTACAAGCTTACTCTGGCCAATTCTCCTGAAACGATACGCTAATATCTGTTGACATAAAGACTTTCATAGTACTCCTGCCGGGAGCTTCTCGACTTTGCCGATGTATTTCGCCTATTGACGAGGCGTTTGGCTACCTTAAGAGAGTCATAGTTACTCCTTCCAGTGGCTCTCCGTTAAACCACAGTCACATCTACCATTTTTCTCTGCCCCTTTCACCAGACGCGATACGCCATTATTTGTCGACATTATGACTTTCACAGTACTCCTGCTAGGGGCTCCTCCAGTTTACCAATGTATTTCACCTGTTGACGAGGCATTTGGCTACCTTAAGAGAGTCATACTTACTCCTGTCAGTTGCTCCCCGTTTTACCACAGTCACATTTTCAATCTTATTCTGGCCAGTTCACCTGAAGCGATACGCCATTATCAGTCAACCTAAAGAATTTCACAGTACTCCTGCCGGGAGCTTCTCGAGTATGCCGATGTATTTCGCGTGTTGACGAGGCATTCGGATGCCTTAAGAGAGTCATAGTTACTCCTTGCTGTTGCTCCCCATTTTACAACAGGCACATCTACAAGCTTACACTGGCCAGTTCTCTTGAAGCGATACGCTAATATCTGTTGACATAAAGACTTTCACAGTACTCCTGCCTTGAGCTTCTCGACTTTGCCGATGTATTTCGCCTATTGACGAGGCATTGGGCTACCTTAAGGGAGTCATAGTTACTCCTGCCAGTGTCACTCCGTTAAACCACATTCACATATACAATTTTCCTCTGCCCCTTTCACCAGACGCGATACGATATTATTTATCGACATTATGACTTTGACAGTACTCCTGCTAGGGGCTCCTCCAGTTTACCAAAGTATTTCGCCTGTAGAAGAGGCATTTGGCTACCTTAAGAGAGTCATAGATACTCCTGTCAGTTGCTCCCCGTTTTACCAAAGTCACATTCTCAATCTTATTCTGGCCAGTTCACCTGAAGCGATACGCCATTATCAGTCAACCTAAAGAATATCACAGTACTCCTGCCGGGAGCTTCTCGAGTTTGCCGATGTATTTCGCCTGTTGACGAGGCATTTGGATACCTTAAGAATGTCATAGTTACCCCTTGCTGTTGCTCCCCATTTTACAACAGGCACATCTACAAGTTTACTCTGGCCAATTCTCCTGAAGCGATACGCTAATATCTTTTGACATAAAGACTTTCACAGTACTCCTGCCGGGAGCTTCTCGACTTTACCGATGTATTTCGCCTATTGACGAGGCATTTGGCTACCTTAAGGGAGTCATAGTTACTCCTGCCAGTGTCTCTCCGTTAAACCACAGTCACATCTACCATTTTCATCTGCCCCTTTCACCAGACGCGATACGCCATTATTTGTCGACATTATGACTTTCGCAGTACTCCTGCTAGGGGCTCCTCCAGTTTACCAATGTATTTCGCCTGTTGACGAGGCATTTGGCTACCTTAAGAGAGTCATACTTACTCCTGTCAGTTGCTCCCAGTTTTACCACAGTCACATTTTCAATCTTATTCTGGCCAGTTCACCCGAAGCGATACGCCATTATCAGTCAACCTAAAGAATATCACAGTACTCCTGCCGGGAGCTTCTCGAGTTTGCCGATGTATTTCGCCTGTTGGCGAGGCATTTGGATACCTTAAGAGAGTCATAGCTTCACCTTGCTGTTGCTCCCCATTTTAAAACAGGCACATCTACAAGCTTACTCTGGCCAATTCTCCTGAAGCGATACGCTAATATCTGTTGACACAAAGGCTTTCACAGTACTCCTGCCGGGAGCTTTTCGACTTTGCCGTTGTATTTCGCCTATTGACGAGGCGTTTGGCTACCTTAAGAGAGTCATAGTTACTCCTTCCAGTGTCTCTCCGTTAAACCACAGTCACATCTACCATTTTCCTCTGCCCCTTTCACCAGACGCGATATGCCATTATTTGACGACATTATGACTTTCACAATACTCCTGCTAGGTGCTCCTCCAGTTTACCAATGTATTTCACCTGTTGACGAGGCATTTGGCTACCTTAAGAGAGTCATACTTACTCCTGTCAGTTGCTCCCCGTTTTACCACAGTCACATTTTCAATCTTATTCTGGCCAGTTCACCTGAAGCGATACGCCACTATCAGTCAACCTAAAGAATATCACAGTACTCCTGCCGCGAGCTTCTCGAGTTTGCCGATGTATTTCGCCTGTTGACGAGGCATTTGGATACCTAAAGAGAGTCATAGTTACCCCTTGCTGTTGCTCCCCATTTTACAACAGGCACATCTACAAGTTTACTCTGGCCAATTCTCCTGAAGCGATACGCTAATATCTTTTGACATAAAGACTTTCACAGTACTCCTGCCGGGAGCTTCTCGACTTTACCGATGTATTTCGCCTATTGACGAGGCATTTGGCTACCTTAAGGGAGTCATAGTTACTCCTGCCAGTGTCTCTCCGTTAAACCACAGTCACATCTACCATTTTCATCTGCCCCTTTCACCAGACGCGATACGCCATTATTTGTCGACATTATGACTTTCGCAGTACTCCTGCTAGGGGCTCCTCCAGTTTACCAATGTATTTCGCCTGTTGACGAGGCATTTGGCTACCTTAAGAGATTCATACTTACTCCTGTCAGTTGCTCCCAGTTTTACCACAGTCACATTTTCAATCTTATTCTGGCCAGTTCACCCGAAGCGATACGCCATTATCAGTCAACCTAAAGAATATCACAGTACTCCTGCCGGGAGCTTCTCGAGTTTGCCGATGTATTTCGCCTGTTGGCGAGGCATTTGGATACCTTAAGAGAGTCATAGCTTCACCTTGCTGTTGCTCCCCATTTTAAAACAGGCACATCTACAAGCTTACTCTGGCCAATTCTCCTGAAACGATACGCTAATATCTGTTGACATAAAGACTTTCATAGTACTCCTGCCGGGAGCTTCTCGACTTTGCCGATGTATTTCGCCTATTGACGAGGCGTTTGGCTACCTTAAGAGAGTCATAGTTACTCCTTCCAGTGGCTCTCCGTTAAACCACAGTCACATCTACCATTTTTCTCTGCCCCTTTCACCAGACGCGATACGCCATTATTTGTCGACATTATGACTTTCACAGTACTCCTGCTAGGGGCTCCTCCAGTTTACCAATGTATTTCACCTGTTGACGAGGCATTTGGCTACCTTAAGAGAGTCATACTTACTCCTGTCAGTTGCTCCCCGTTTTACCACAGTCACATTTTCAATCTTATTCTGGCCAGTTCACCTGAAGCGATACGCCATTATCAGTCAACCTAAAGAATTTCACAGTACTCCTGCCGGGAGCTTCTCGAGTATGCCGATGTATTTCGCGTGTTGACGAGGCATTCGGATGCCTTAAGAGAGTCATAGTTACTCCTTGCTGTTGCTCCCCATTTTACAACAGGCACATCTACAAGCTTACACTGGCCAGTTCTCTTGAAGCGATACGCTAATATCTGTTGACATAAAGACTTTCACAGTACTCCTGCCTTGAGCTTCTCGACTTTGCCGATGTATTTCGCCTATTGACGAGGCATTGGGCTACCTTAAGGGAGTCATAGTTACTCCTGCCAGTGTCACTCCGTTAAACCACATTCACATATACAATTTTCCTCTGCCCCTTTCACCAGACGCGATACGATATTATTTATCGACATTATGACTTTGACAGTACTCCTGCTAGGGGCTCCTCCAGTTTACCAAAGTATTTCGCCTGTAGAAGAGGCATTTGGCTACCTTAAGAGAGTCATAGATACTCCTGTCAGTTGCTCCCCGTTTTACCAAAGTCACATTCTCAATCTTATTCTGGCCAGTTCACCTGAAGCGATACGCCATTATCAGTCAACCTAAAGAATATCACAGTACTCCTGCCGGGAGCTTCTCGAGTTTGCCGATGTATTTCGCCTGTTGACGAGGCATTTGGATACCTTAAGAATGTCATAGTTACCCCTTGCTGTTGCTCCCCATTTTACAACAGGCACATCTACAAGCTTACTCTGGCCAATTCTCCTGAAGCGATACGCTAATATCTGTTGACATAAAGACTTTCACAGTACTCCTGCCGGGAGCTTCTCGACTTTGCCGATGTATTTCACCTATTGACGAGGCATTGGGCTACCTTAAGAGAGTCATAGTTACTCCTGCCAGTGTCTCTCCGTTAAACCACATTCACATATACAATTTTCCTCTGCCCCTTTCACCAGACGCGATACGATATTATTTATCGACATTATGACTTTCACAGTACTCCTGCTAGGGGCTCCTCCAGTTTACCAAAGTATTTCGCCTGTAGAAGAGGCATTTGGCTACCTTAAGAGAGTCATAGATATTCCTGTCAGTTGCTCCCCGTTTTACCAAAGTCATATTCTCAATCTTATTCTGGCCAGTTCACCTGAAGCGATACGCCATTATCAGTCAACCTAAAGAATATCACAGTACTCCTGCCGGGAGCTTCTCGAGTTTGCCGATGTATTTCGCCTGTTGACGAGGCATTTGGATACCTTAAGAGAGTCATAGTTTCACCTTGCTGTTGCTCCCCGTGTTACAGCAGGCACATCTACAAGCTTACTCTGGCCAATTCTCCTGAAGCGATACGCTAATATCTGTTGACATAAAGACTTTCACAGTACTCCTGCCGGGAGCTTTTCGACTTTGCCGATGTATTTCGCCTATTGACGAGGCGTTTGGCTACCTTAAGACAGTCATAGTTACTCCTTCCAGTGTCTCTCCGTTAAACCACAGTCACATCTACCATTTTCCTCTGCCCCTTTCACCACACGCGATACGCCATTATTTGTCGTCATTATGACTTTCACAGTACTCCTGCTAGGTGCTCCTCCAGTTTACCAATGTATTTCACCTGTTGACGAGGCATTTAGCTACCTTAAGAGAGTCATACTTACTCCTGTCAGTTGCTCCCAGTTTTACCACAGTCACATTCTCAATCTAATTCTGGCCAGTTCACCCGAAGCGATACGCCATTATCAGTCAACCTAAAGAATATCACAGTACTCCTGCCGGGAGCTTCTCGAGTTTGCCGATGTATTTCGCCTGTTGGCGAGGCATTTGGATACCTTAAGAGAGTCATAGCTTCACCTTGCTGTTGCTCCCCATTTTAAAACAGGCACATCTACAAGCTTACTCTGGCCAATTCTCCTGAAGCGATACGCTAATATCTGTTGACACAAAGGCTTTCACAGTACTCCTGCCGGGAGCTTTTCGACTTTGCCGTTGTATTTCGCCTATTGACGAGGCGTTTGGCTACCTTAAGAGAGTCATAGTTACTCCTTCCAGTGTCTCTCCGTTAAACCACAGTCACATCTACCATTTTCCTCTGCCCCTTTCACCAGACGCGATATGCCATTATTTGACGACATTATGACTTTCACAATACTCCTGCTAGGTGCTCCTCCAGTTTACCAATGTATTTCACCTGTTGACGAGGCATTTGGCTACCTTAAGAGAGTCATACTTACTCCTGTCAGTTGCTCCCCGTTTTACCACAGTCACATTTTCAATCTTATTCTGGCCAGTTCACCTGAAGCGATACGCCATTATCAGTCAACCTAAAGAATATCACAGTACTCCTGCCGCGAGCTTCTCGAGTTTGCCGATGTATTTCGCCTGTTGACGAGGCATTTGGATACCTAAAGAGAGTCATAGTTACCCCTTGCTGTTGCTCCCCATTTTACAACAGGCACATCTACAAGTTTACTCTGGCCAATTCTCCTGAAGCGATACGCTAATATCTTTTGACATAAAGACTTTCACAGTACTCCTGCCGGGAGCTTCTCGACTTTACCGATGTATTTCGCCTATTGACGAGGCATTTGGCTACCTTAAGGGAGTCATAGTTACTCCTGCCAGTGTCTCTCCGTTAAACCACAGTCACATCTACCATTTTCATCTGCCCCTTTCACCAGACGCGATACGCCATTATTTGTCGACATTATGACTTTCGCAGTACTCCTGCTAGGGGCTCCTCCAGTTTACCAATGTATTTCGCCTGTTGACGAGGCATTTGGCTACCTTAAGAGATTCATACTTACTCCTGTCAGTTGCTCCCAGTTTTACCACAGTCACATTTTCAATCTTATTCTGGCCAGTTCACCCGAAGCGATACGCCATTATCAGTCAACCTAAAGAATATCACAGTACTCCTGCCGGGAGCTTCTCGAGTTTGCCGATGTATTTCGCCTGTTGGCGAGGCATTTGGATACCTTAAGAGAGTCATAGCTTCACCTTGCTGTTGCTCCCCATTTTAAAACAGGCACATCTACAAGCTTACTCTGGCCAATTCTCCTGAAGCGATACGCTAATATCTGTTGACATAAAGACTTTCATAGTACTCCTGCCGGGAGCTTCTCGACTTTGCCGATGTATTTCGCCTATTGACGAGGCGTTTGGCTACCTTAAGAGAGTCATAGTTACTCCTTCCAGTGGCTCTCCGTTAAACCACAGTCACATCTACCATTTTCCTCTGCCCCTTTCACCAGACGCGATACGCCATTATTTGTCGACATTATGACTTTCACAGTACTCCTGCTAGGGGCTCCTCCAGTTTACCAATGTATTTCACCTGTTGACGAGGCATTTGGCTACCTTAAGAGAGTCATACTTACTCCTGTCAGTTGCTCCCCGTTTTACCACAGTCACATTTTCAATCTTATTCTGGCCAGTTCACCTGAAGCGATACGCCATTATCAGTCAACCTAAAGAATTTCACAGTACTCCTGCCGGGAGCTTCTCGAGTATGCCGATGTATTTCGCGTGTTGACGAGGCATTCGGATGCCTTAAGAGAGTCATAGTTACTCCTTGCTGTTGCTCCCCATTTTACAACAGGCACATCTACAAGCTTACACTGGCCAGTTCTCTTGAAGCGATACGCTAATATCTGTTGACATAAAGACTTTCACAGTACTCCTGCCTTGAGCTTCTCGACTTTGCCGATGTATTTCGCCTATTGACGAGGCATTGGGCTACCTTAAGGGAGTCATAGTTACTCCTGCCAGTGTCACTCCGTTAAACCACATTCACATATACAATTTTCCTCTGCCCCTTTCATCAGACGCGATACGATATTATTTATCGACATTATGACTTTGACAGTACTCCTGCTAGGGGCTCCTCCAGTTTACCAAAGTATTTCGCCTGTAGAAGAGGCATTTGGCTACCTTAAGAGAGTCATAGATACTCCTGTCAGTTGCTCCCCGTTTTACCAAAGTCACATTCTCAATCTTATTCTGGCCAGTTCACCTGAAGCGATACGCCATTATCAGTCAACCTAAAGAATATCACAGTACTCCTGCCGGGAGCTTCTCGAGTTTGCCGATGTATTTCGCCTGTTGACGAGGCATTTGGATACCTTAAGAATGTCATAGTTACCCCTTGCTGTTGCTCCCCATTTTACAACAGGCACATCTACAAGCTTACTCTGGCCAATTCTCCTGAAGCGATACGCTAATATCTGTTGACATAAAGACTTTCACAGTACTCCTGCCGGGAGCTTCTCGACTTTGCCGATGTATTTCACCTATTGACGAGGCATTGGGCTACCTTAAGAGAGTCATAGTTACTCCTGCCAGTGTCTCTCCGTTAAACCACATTCACATATACAATTTTCCTCTGCCCCTTTCACCAGACGCGATACGATATTATTTATCGACATTATGACTTTCACAGTACTCCTGCTAGGGGCTCCTCCAGTTTACCAAAGTATTTCGCCTGTAGAAGAGGCATTTGGCTACCTTAAGAGAGTCATAGATATTCCTGTCAGTTGCTCCCCGTTTTACCAAAGTCATATTCTCAATCTTATTCTGGCCAGTTCACCTGAAGCGATACGCCATTATCAGTCAACCTAAAGAATATCACAGTACTCCTGCCGGGAGCTTCTCGAGTTTGCCGATGTATTTCGCCTGTTGACGAGGCATTTGGATACCTTAAGAGAGTCATAGTTTCACCTTGCTGTTGCTCCCCGTGTTACAGCAGGCACATCTACAAGCTTACTCTGGCCAATTCTCCTGAAGCGATACGCTAATATCTGTTGACATAAAGACTTTCACAGTACTCCTGCCGGGAGCTTTTCGACTTTGCCGATGTATTTCGCCTATTGACGAGGCGTTTGGCTACCTTAAGACAGTCATAGTTACTCCTTCCAGTGTCTCTCCGTTAAACCACAGTCACATCTACCATTTTCCTCTGCCCCTTTCACCACACGCGATACGCCATTATTTGTCGTCATTATGACTTTCACAGTACTCCTGCTAGGTGCTCCTCCAGTTTACCAATGTATTTCACCTGTTGACGAGGCATTTAGCTACCTTAAGAGAGTCATACTTACTCCTGTCAGTTGCTCCCAGTTTTACCACAGTCACATTCTCAATCTAATTCTGGCCAGTTCACCTGAAGCGATACGCCATTATCAGTCAACCTAAAGAATATCACAGTACTCCTGCCGGGAGCTTCTCGAGTTTGCCGATGCATTTCGCCTGTTGACGAGGCATTTGGATACCTTAAAAGAGTCATAGTTACCCCTTGCTGTTGCTCCCCATTTTACAACAGGCACATCTACAAGCTTACTCTGGCCAATTCTCCTGAAGCGATACGCTAATATCTGTTGACATAAAGACTTTCACAGTACTCCTGCCGGGAGCTTCTCGACTTTACCGATGTATTTCGCCTATTGACGAGGCATTTGGCTACCTTAAGAGAGTCATAGTTACTCCTGCCAGTGTCTCTCCGTTAAACCACAGTCACATCTACCATTTTCATCTGCCCCTTTCACCAGACGCGATACGCCATTATTTGTCGACATTATGACTTTCGCAGTACTCCTGCTAGGGGCTCCTCCAGTTTACCAATGTATTTCTCCTGTTGACGAGGCATTTGGCTACCTTACCTTAAGAGAGTCATACTTACTCCTGTCAGTTGCTCCCAGTTTTACCACAGTCACATTTTCAATCTTATTCTGTCCAGTTCACGCGAAGCGATACGCCATTATCAGTCAACCTAAAGAATTTCACAGTACTCCTGCCGGGAGCTTCTCGAGTTTGCCGATGCATTTCGCCTGTTGACGAGGCATTTGGATACCTTAAGAGAGTGATAGTTTCACCTTGCTGTTGCTCTCCATGTTACAACAGGCACATCTACAAGCTTACTCTGGCCAATTCTCCTGAAGCGATACGCTAATATCTGTTGACATAAAGGCTTTCACAGTACTCCTGCCGGGAGCTTTTCGACTTTATCGTTGTATTTCGCCTATTGACGAGGCGTTTGGCTACCTTAAGAGAGTCATAGTTACTCCTTCCAGTGTCTCTCCGTTAAACCACAGTCACATCTACCATTTTCCTCTGCCCCTTTCACCAGACGCGATACGCCATTATTTGACGACATTATGACTTTCACAATACTCCTGCTAGGTGCTCCCAAAGTTTACCAATGTATTTCACCTGTTGACGAGGCATTTGGCTACCTTAAGAGAGTCATACTTACTCCTGTCAGTTGCTTACAAGCTTACTCTGTCCAATTCTCCTGAAGCGATACGCTAATATCTGTTGACATAAAGGCTTTCACAGTACTCCTGCCGGGAGCTTCTCGACTTTGCCGATGTATTTCGCCTATTGACGAGGCGTTTGGCTACCTTAAGAGAGTCATAGTTACTCCTTCCAGTGGCTCTCCGTTAAACCACAGTCACTTATACAATTTTCCTCTGCCCCTTTCACCAGACGCGATACGATATTATTTATCGACATTATGACTTTCACAGTACTCCTGCTAGGGGCTCCTCCAGTTTACCAAAGTATTTCGCCTGTAGAAGAAGCATTTGGCTACCTTAAGAGAGTCATACTTACTCCTATCAGTTGCTCCCCGTTTTACCACAGTCACATTTTCAATCTTATTCTGGCCAGTTCACCTGAAGCGATACGCCATTATCACTCAACCTAAAGAATATCACAGTACTCCTGCCGGGAGCTTCTCGAGTTTGCCGATGTATTTCGCCTGTTGACGAGGCATTTGGATACCTTTAGAAAGTCATAGTTACCCCTTGCTGTTGCTCCCCATTTTACAACAGGCACATCTACAAGCTTACTCTGGCCAATTCTCCTGAAGCGATACGCTAATATCTGTTGACATAAAGACTTTCACAGTACTCCTGCCGGGAGCTTCTCGACTTTGCCGATGTATTTCACCTATTGACGAGGCATTGGGCTACCTTAAGAGAGTCATAGTTACTCCTGCCAGTGTCTCTCCGTTAAACCACATTCACATATACAATTTTCCTCTGCCCCTTTCACCAGACGCGATACGATATTATTTATCGACATTATGACTTTCACAGTACTCCTGCTAGGGGCTCCTCCAGTTTACCAAAGTATTTCGCCTGTAGAAGAGTCATTTGGCTACCTTAAGAGAGTCATAGATATTCCTGTCAGTTGCTCCCCGTTTTACCAAAGTCACATTCTCAATCTTATACTGGCCAGTTCACCTGAAGCGATACGCCATTATCAGTCAACCTAAAGAATATCACAGTACTCCTGCCGGGAGCTTCTCGAGTTTGCCGATGCATTTCGCCTGTTGACGAGGCATTTGGATACCTTAAGAGAGTCATAGTTTCACCTTGCTGTTGCTCCCCATGTTACAGCAGGCACATCTACAAGCTTACTCTGGCCAATTCTCCTGAAGCGATACGCTAATATCTGTTGACATAAAGACTTTCACAGTACTCCTGCCGGGAGCTTTTCGACTTTGCCGATGTATTTCGCCTATTGACGAGGCGTTTGGCTACCTTAAGAGAGTCATAGTTACTCCTTCCAGTGTCTCTCCGTTAAACCACAGTCACATCTACCATTTTCCTCTGCCCCTTTCACCACACGCGATACGCCATTATTTGTCGACATTATGACTTTCACAGTACTCCTGCTATGTGCTCCTCCAGTTTACCAATGTATTTCACCTGTTGACGAGGCATTTAGCTACCTTAAGAGAGTCATACTTACTCCTGTCAGTTGCTCCCAGTTTTACCACAGTCACATTCTCAATCTTATTCTGGCCAGTTCACCTGAAGCGATACGCCATTATCAGTCAACCTAAAGAATATCACAGTACTCCTGCCGGGAGCTTCTCGAGTTTGCCGATGCATTTCGCCTGTTGACGAGGCATTTGGATACCTTAAAAGAGTCATAGTTACCCCTTGCTGTTGCTCCCCATTTTACAACAGGCACATCTACAAGCTTACTCTGGCCAATTCTCCTGAAGCGATACGCTAATATCTGTTGACGTAAAGACTTTCACAGTACTCCTGCCGGGAGCTTCTCGACTTTACCGATGTATTTCGCCTATTGACGAGGCATTTGGCTACCTTAAGAGAGTCATAGTTACTCCTGCCAGTGTCTCTCCGTTAAACCACAGTCACATCTACCATTTTCATCTGCCCCTTTCACCAGACGCGATACGCCATTATTTGTCGACATTATGACTTTCGCAGTACTCCTGCTAGGGGCTCCTCCAGTTTACCAATGTATTTCTCCGGTTGACGAGGCATTTGGCTACCTTAAGAGAGTCATACTTACTCCTGTCAGTTGCTCCCAGTTTTACCACAGTCACATTTTCAATCTTATTCTGTCCAGTTCACCCGAAGCGATACGCCATTATCAGTCAACCTAAAGAATTTCACAGTACTCCTGCCGGGAGCTTCTCGAGTTTGCCGATGCATTTCGCCTGTTGACGAGGCATTTGGATACCTTAAGAGAGTCATAGTTTCACCTTGCTGTTGCTCCCCATGTTACAACAGGCACATCTACAAGCTTACTCTGGCCAATTCTCCTGAAGCGATACGCTAATATCTGTTGACATAAAGGCTTTCACAGTACTCCTGCCGGGAGCTTTTCGACTTTGCCGTTGTATTTCGCCTATTGACGAGGCGTTTGGCTACCTTAAGAGAGTCATAGTTACTCCTTCCAGTGTCTCTCCGTTAAACCACAGTCACATCTACCATTTTCCTCTGCCCCTTTCACCAGACGCGATACGCCATTATTTGACGACATTATGACTTTCACAATACTCCTGCTAGGTGCTCCTCCAGTTTACCAATGTATTTCACCTGTTGACGATGCATTTGGCTACCTTAAGAGAGTCATACTTACTCCTGTCAGTTGCTCCCCGTTTTACCACAGTCACATTTTCAATCTTATTCTGCCCAGTTCACCTGAAGCGATACGCCATTATCAGTCAACCTAAAGAATTTGACAGTACTCCTGCCGGGAGCTTCTCGAGTATGCCGATGTATTTCGCGTGTTGACGAGGCATTCGGATGCCTTAAGAGAGTCATAGTTACTCCTTGCTGTTGCTCCCCATTTTACAACAGGCACATCTACAAGCTTACTCTGGCCAGTTCTCTTGAAGCGATACGCTAATATCTGTTGACATAAAGATTTTCACAGTACTCCTGCCGGGAGCTTCTCGACTTTGCCGATGTATTTCGCATACTGACGAGGCATTGGGCTACCTTGAGAGAGTCATAGTTACTCCTGCCAGTGTCTCTCCGTTAAACCACATTCACATATACAATTTTCCTCTGCCCCTTTCACCAGACGCGATACGATATTATTTATCGACATTATGACTTTCACAGTACTCCTGCTAGGGACTCCTCCAGTTTACCAAAGTATTTCGCCTGTAGAAGAGGCATTTGGCTATATTAGCCGGCTTTATTCACTTTTGCGAATATTACAAGGTAGTGTTACCTGTCAAGCAGGTTTACAAGGTTTTACATAAACGAAATTACACTAACACATATACAGCAGAAGAATAAAGCGGGTATTATGCCTGAGGCGCCAGGCAGCAGCGAAAGGGTTGAGCTGATCCTAGCCAACTCCAGTGCGGTTCATCGTGCGGCGGCGAGGGGCAGTCATAGTGTCAAAACGCCGCGCCGCCATGATACTGCCCAATAACACTCTTGTACTGATGGTTGATAGATGTCCACTAGTCACGCCCACGTCCTGGAGCGCTCTCGCAGATGCTGGTGACCAGACTCCACGCCAGTTGATGGTTGCTGACGTGGTGGTGATATGTCGAACTGCTGGATAAAGCTCTTGGACCTTTGCATGAACGGCCTGCTTCATAGATGGCGATCTTCTCCCTATGACAACGGTCGAGGTCGAGGCTATCGCCGATCACCTGGGCGTCAATAATATATGCTGCTTCGCCACGGACTGCCACGACATCAGGCTTCTTCAATCCCTCTGATGTGCGCAGGTGAGGCTCCAAAAGAACTTCATAGCCTCTTCGACGAAGGCCTCGCACCAGATAAGACGCCATAGCGTCATGTCTGGCAATGCGGGCCCCGTCGCTCCTCCAACACTGCTGTATGACATGGTTGGCAGTCTCTGTGGCGTTGCAGCCTCCCCGGCACCTTGTGTCACCCTCCCGCCCTCGTAGGAGCCGTGCCTGAGTGGGCAGGGCATTAATCCGAGCACGAAGGCAGGAGATGTAGTCACGGCCTGCGACAAACTGCCGAGTGTTAGACACCCAGTAGTGCTGCCCTGGTGTTTGGGCAGACTTCCGTAGAGCAGCGCCGTCGACTGATGAGTACAGGCGCTCGGCCCAGCACCGACCCAGTTGATAGCTGGACTTAATAACGTCGCCATTCCATTGTAAGGCGTTATCCAACTGATGGATTTCACGTCTAAGGCAATCCTGGGAGGTATCGTCAGCTGCCGTACCAAGTCTCTCCATCTTTGCAAGGCGCCTCCTCCGGAGAAGAGGACCCAGCCAGCGGGCTGCCGGGACCCCCAGGCCCCCATGAGAGACAGGGGCATGAAAGTACCCAACAGGGGTGTCCGCCGGCAGGTGGAGCCAAGATCTAATGGCTTTGCGCACGCAAACGTCGAGGGACGAGAGGGCCCCTAGACGTGTCCTTCCCAGGGCCAGGCCATGAAAAATGCCCGGCAGGATAACTGAGGAAAGGGAAAAGAGTCTTTGCTGAGGCTTAAGGGGTGCCCTGCTAATGGTGTTCAACTGTTTCTCGACCTCGCGCCGAGGATGGAAAATGCTGCGCCCGCATGTGGTGAACTGCAGGCCTAAGTATTTAAAGGAATCTCCCATCGCTAGCGCCGGAATGTTGTTGTTACCTGCCCGAAAGACGACAGACTCATCAACCTTTATCTTCTTCTCCCGCCCTGATGCTACCAGGGCGAGAGAGAAGCACTTCTTTGGGTTGATCTCAAGACCGAGGTCACCTAGGGCCGTTGCAGCGATGGTGATTAGCTCCTGCAGTCCATCCTTCGTCTCGGCGAACAGAAGAAGGTCATCCGCAAACGCAGCAGCATTTATTCTTCGGCCGAGAATATGGGCACCAACATGCTCAGGAAGACGGGAAAGGAGAATGTCTATAGACATATTGAAGAGGATGGGGGATAAGGGATCACCTTGCCGCACACCCCTCGAAGGCCGCACTAGATCTGACGACTTCCCAGCACCACAGATAACCGTCGAGCCCGCCTCATAGCACCCCAGGATGTAGTCAATGAACTCGACCGGCAGACCATGGGCCCTCAGCACAGGACCTAGGGCACCATGGGACAGCGAGTCGAAGGCCTTTGACACATCCAGCGATGCTACATACAGCGAGCTGGCAGCTCTCCGTGCCTGGGTCATCGCCAGATCCAGCAGAAAGGTGTTATGGAGCATCCCATCCTGAGGGATGAAAGCCCGCTGACGACCGTCCAAGGCACAGTGGCGCATAAGGCGGCCAACCAGGACCTTGTGGAAGACCCTGGTCAGCACCGAACACACCGTGATAGGTCGGAAGTCAGCGGGGGATGCTACGGCGGTCTTCTTGGGCAGCAAGGTGGTACGAGCTTGTAGGAGACGGGATGGGAGGGAACGTGAGAGGAGTAGGAGGTTGAGGAATTTAAGAAGAGCCTCACGAGGAAGGCGACGTAACTGGGATGGTGTAAGGCGATCAGGGCCTGCAGCGGAGTTGCGAGGGGGAAGAGCTGCAGCTACCTCGTCTGCAGTAATGGGTGCCCATAGAACTTCGAAGGGCACACACTTACAAAATGGCAGCAACTCACCTGAGAGACCCTCCCCACGTGGAGGCCGAGACCTGACACGAGGGGGAGTAAAGAGATCCCTCCAAAACTCAATCAGCCCCGGGATGGTGGGTGGCTGATGGAGAAGTGTGCCATCGAGAAGACCATTTATGCAGCGCGCTGGGTTCTTCTTAAAAGCACGCTGCACTACTGCATATTCCCACCTTCTTCTCGCCCGCTTCCGCTCCGGCGGCTGTTGGAATTTCTTACCAGGAGCTTGACAAACAAGTGGTTCCCTGCTACCTAGTTCTTCAAGAGCGGGAACAAGCATGGCTTGGATGGTATTCCGGCTAGCAGTGGGGCCCAAGGCCACAACTGCATCAAGTGAGCGGAAACGCTGGCCCGAGGAGGGCAACTCAGCTAACAGGGACCAGATAGCCCGATCGGCGTCTTCCCCCAGAGAAGATGACTGTGGTGGGGAAGAGCCCACAGCAGATCCGTCTACAGAGGCCTGATGATCTTGGTCTCTCTTTAAGAGCTCAGCAGCAAAGTTGGCCACCATGTTCTTATAGGCCTGCACCCTGCGCTGACACTTGATAGATTCAAGTGTGCGCTCTGGGAAGGCTTTGGCCAGCTCTTGGTTAAAGAACCGGCAGCCTTGGAGGGACAAAGTCGATTCAGCATGCGCAAGACGGAGCAACTCTTCTTGCGACCACCTGGCCTTCTTCCTTGCCGTTTGCACTTCCGCGTTGGCGGCATCAGGGTGGGCACGACGGCGATGAACGCCGAGCCCGGTCTTTGTTGAAAAGGACCGCAGACATTCAGGGCAGACAGCGGGGAGCGGCGCTCGACCCGCACTGGTTGGCTGGCTGGAAAGCTCGTCAGCTGGCACAGGCACTCCAGTGGGAGGCCTGGTACCTTGTTTTCTTCTACTGCTTGCACCAGCTGGAAACAAAAGGCAGGGGGGGAGGTAACCCCCAAGCCTCGAACGACACCCTGCTCTGTCGGTCGGAGAGCTTCAAAAAGAATTACACCTTTCTTAGCACCCCTTACGACCCCCGCCACTTGAAGGCCAGAGCTCGGATTTCCCACAGAGAGGCTAATCGAACCATCATCCACCCGACATCGCAAGGATGCTAAGGGGTGGATCGAGAGGGTCCATATATTACGCATCAGGTGGGCATTTGAGAGTCATAGATACTCCTGTCAGTTGCTCCCCGTTTTACCAAAGTCACATTCTCAATCTTATTCTGGCCAGTTCACCTGAAGCGATACGCCATTATCAGTCAACCTAAAGAATATCACAGTACTCCTGCCGCGAGCTTCTCGAGTTTGCCGATGTATTTCTCCTGTTGACGAGGCATTTGGATACCTTAAGAGAGTCATAGTTTCACCTTGCTGTTGCTCCCCATTTAACAACAGGCACATCTACAAGCTTACTCTGGCCAATTCTCCTGAAGCGATACGCTAATATCTGTTGACATAAAGACTTTCACAGTACTCCTGCCGGGAGCTTCTCGACTTTGCCGATGTATTTCGCCTATTGACGAGGCGTTTGGCTACCTTAAGAGAGTCATAGTTAATCCTTCCAGTGGCTCTCCGTTAAACCACAGTCACATCTACCATTTTCCTCTGCCCCTTTCACCAGACGCGATACTCCATTATTTGTCGACATTATGACTTTCACAGTACTCCTGCTAGGGGCTCCTCCAGTTTACCAATGTATTTCACCTGTTGACGAGGCATTTGGCTACCTTAAGAGAGTCATACTTACTCCTGTCAGTTGCTCCCCGTTTTACCACAGTCACATTTTCAATCTTATTCTGGCCAGTTCACCTAAAGCGATACGCCATTATCAGTCAACCTAAAGAATTTCACAGTACTCCTGCCGGGAGCTTCTCGAGTATGCCGATGTATTTCGCGTGTTGACGAGGCATTCGGATGCCTTAAGAGAGTCATAGTTACTCCTTGCTGTTGCTCCCCATTTTACAACAGGCACATCTACAAGCTTACTCTGGCCAATTCTCCTAAAGCGATACGCTAATATCTGTTGACATAAAGACTTTCACAGTACTCCTGCCGGGAGCTTCTCGACTTTGCCGATGTATTTCGCCTATTGACGAGGCGTTTGGCTACCTTAAGAGAGTCATAGTTACTCCTGCCAGTGTCTCTCCGTTAAACCACAGTCAGATCTACCATTTTCCTCTGCCCCTTTCACCAGACGCGATACGCCATTATTTGTCGACATTATGACTTTCACAGTACTCCTGCTAGGGGCTCCTCCAGTTTACCAATGTATTTCACCTGTTGACGAGGCATTTGGCTACCTTAAGAGAGTCATACTTACTCCTGACAGTTGCTCCCAGTTTTACCACAGTCACATTTTCAATCTTATTCTGGCCAGTTCACCCGAAGCGATACGCCATTATCAGTCAACCTAAAGAATATCACAGTACTCCTGCCGGGAGCTATCCGAGTTTGCCGATGTATTTCGCCTGTTGGCGAGGCATTTGGATACCTTAAGAGAGTCATAGCTTCACCTTGCTGTTGCTCCCCATTTTACAACAGGCACATCTACAAGCTTACTCTGGCCAATTCTCCTGAAGCGATACGCTAATATCTGTTGACATAAAGACTTTCACAGTACTCCTGCCGGGAGCTTCTCGACTTTGCCGATGTATTTCGCCTGTTGACGAGGCATTTGGATACCTTAAGAGAGTCATAGTTACCCCTTGCTGTTGCTCCCCATTTTACAACAGGCACATCTACAAGCTTACTCTGGCCAAGTCTCCTGAAGCGATACGCTAATATCTGTTGACATAAAGACTTTCACAGTACTCCTGCCGGGAGCTTCTCGACTTTACCGATGTTTTTTGCCTATTGACGAGGCATTTGGCTACCTTAAAAGAGTCATAGTTACTCCTGCCAGTGTTACTCCGTTAAACCACCGTCACATCTACCATTTTCATCTGCCCCTTTCACCAGACGCGATACGCCATTATTTGTCGACATTATGACCTTCACACTACTCCTGTTAGGGACTCCTCCAGTTTACCAATGTATTTCGCCTGTTGACGAGGCATTTGGCTACCTTAAGATAGTCATACTTACTCCTGTCAGTTGCTCCCCGTTTTACCACAGTCACATTTTCAATCTTATTCTGGCCAGTTCACCTGAAGCGATACGCCATCATCAGTCAACCTAAAGAATTTCACAGTACTCCTGCCGGGAGCTTCTCGAGTATGCCGATGTATTTCGCGTGTTGACGAGGCTTTTGGATGCCTTATGAGAGTCATAGTTACTCCTTGCTGTTGCTCCCCATTTTACAACAGGCACATCTACAAGCTTACTCTGGCCAGTTCTCTTGAAGCGATACGCTAATATCTGTTGACATAAAGACTTTCACAGTACTCCTGCCGGGAGCTTCTCGACTTTGCCGATGTATTTCGCATATTGACGAGGCATTGGGCTACCTTAAGAGAGTCATAGTTACTCCTGCCAGTGTCTCTCCGTTAAACCACATTCACACATACAATTTTCCTCTGCCCCTTTCACCAGACGCGATACGATATTATTTATCGACATTATGACTTTCACAGTACTCCTGCTAGGGGCTCCTCCAGTTTACCAAAGTATTTCGCCTGTAGAAGAAGCATTTGGCTACCTTAAGAGAGTCATACTTACTCCTATCAGTTGCTCCCCGTTTTACCACAGTCACATTTTCAATCTTATTCTGGCCAGTTCACCTGAAGCGATACGCCATTATCACTCAACCTAAAGAATATCACAGTACTCCTGCCGGGAGCTTCTCGAGTTTGCCGATGTATTTCGCCTGTTGACGAGGCATTTGGATACCTTAAGAAAGTCATAGTTACCCCTTGCTGTTGCTCCCCATTTTACAACAGGCACATCTACAAGTTTACTCTGGCCAATTCTCCTGAAGCGATACGCTAATATCTGTTGACATAAAGACTTTCACAGTACTCCTGCCGGGAGCTTCTCGACTTTACCGATGTATTTTGCCTATTGACGAGGCATTTGGCTACCTTAAGAGAGTCATAGTTACTCCTGCCAGTGTCTCTCCGTTAAACCACATTCACATATACAATTTTCCTCTGCCCCTTTCACCAGACGCGATACGATATTATTTATCGACATAATGACTTTCACAGTACTCCTGCTAGGGGCTCCTCCAGTTTACCAAAGTATTTCGCCTGTAGAAGAGGCATTTGGCTACCTTAAGAGTGTCATAGATACTCCTGACAGTTGCTCCCCGTTTTACCACAGTCACATTTTCAATCTTATTCTAGCCAGTTCACCTGAAGCGATACGCCATTATCAGTCAACCTAAAGAATTTCACAGTACTCCTGCCGGGAGCTTCTCGGGTATGCCGATGTATATCGCGTGTTGACGAGGCATTTGGATGCCTTAAGAGAGTCATAGTTACTCCTTGCTGTTGCTCCCCATTTTACAACAGGCACATCTACAAGCTTACTCTGGCCAATTCTCCTGAAGCGATACGCTAATATCTGTTGACATAAAGACTTTCACAGTACTCCTGCCGGGAGCTTCTCGACTTTACCGATGTATTTCGCCTATTGACGAGGCATTTGACTACCTTAAGAGAGTCATAGTTACTCCTGCCAGTGTCTCTCCGTTAAACCACAGTCAGATTTACCATTTTCCTCTGCCCCTTTCACCAGACGCGATACGCCATTATTTGTCGACATTATGACTTTCACAGTACTCCTGCTAGGGGCTCCTCCAGTTTACCAATGTATTTCACCTGTTGACGAGGCATTTGGCTACCTTAAGAGAGTCATACTTACTCCTGTCAGTTGCTCCCCGTTTTACCACAGTCACATTTTCAATCTTATTCTGGCCAGTTCACCTGAAGTGATACGCCATTATCAGTCAACCTAAAGAATTTCACAGTACTCCTGCCGGGAGCTTCTCGGGTATGCCGATGTATTTCGCGTGTTGACGAGGCATTTGGATGCCTTAAGAGAGTCATAGTTACTCCTTGCTGTTGCTCCCCATTTTACAACAGGCACATCTACAAGCTTACTCTGGCCAGTTCTCTTGAAGCGATACGCTAATATCTGTTGACATAAAGACTTTCACAGTACTCCTGCCGGGAGCATCTCGACTTTGCCGATGTATTTCGCATATTGACGAGGCATTGGGCTACCTTAAGAGAGTCATAGTTACTCCTGCCAGTGTCTCTCCGTTAATCCACATTCACATAAACAATTTTCCTCTGCCCCTTTCACCAGACGCGATACGATATTATTTATCGACATTATGACTTTCACAGTACTCCTGCTAGGGGCTCCTCCAGTTTACCAAAGTATTTCGCCTGTAGAAGAAGCATTTGGCTACCTTAAGAGAGTCATACTTACTCCTATCAGTTGCTCCCCGTTTTACCACAGTCACATTTTCAATCTTATTCTGGCCAGTTCACCTGAAGCGATACGCCATTATCAGTCGACCTAAAGAATATCACAGTACTCCTGCCGGGAGCTTCTCGAGTTTGCCGATGTATTTCGCCTGTTGACGAGGCATTTGGATGCCTTAAGAGAGTCATAGTTACTCCTTGCTGTTGCTCCCCATTTTACAACAGGCACATCTACAAGTTTACTCTGGCCAATTCTCCTGAAGCGATACGCTAATATCTGTTGACATAAAGACTTTCACAGTACTCCTGCCGGGAGCTTCTCGACTTTACCGATGTATTTCGCCTATTGACGAGGCATTTGGCTACCTTAAGGGAGTCATAGTTACTCCTGCCAGTGTCTCTCCGTTAAACCACAGTCACATCTACCATTTTCATCTGCCCCTTTCACCAGACGCGATACGCCATTATTTGTCGACATTATGACTTTCGCAGTACTCCTGCTAGGGGCTCCTCCAGTTTACCAATGTATTTCGCCTGTTGACGAGGCATTTGGCTACCTTAAGAGAGTCATACTTACTCCTGTCAGTTGCTCCCAGTTTTACCACAGTCACATTTTCAATCTTATTCTGGCCAGTTCACTCGAAGCGATACGGCATTATCAGTCAACCTAAAGAATTTCACAGTACTCCTGCCGGGAGCTTCTCGAGTTTGCCGATGCATTTCGCCTGTTGACGAGGCATTTGGATACCTTAAGAGAGTCATAGTTTCACCTTGCTGTTGCTCCCCATTTTACAACAGGCACATCTACAAGCTTACTCTGGCCAATTCTCCTGAAGCGATACGCTAATATCTGTTGACATAAAGACTTTCACAGTACTCCTGCCGGGAGCTTCTCGACTTTACCGATGTATTTCGCCTATTGACGAGGCATTTGACTACCTTAAGAGAGTCATAGTTACTCCTGCCAGTGTCTCTCCGTTAAACCACAGTCAGATCTACCATTTTCCTCTGCCCCTTTCACCAGACGCGATACGCCATTATTTGTCGACATTATGACTTTCACAGTACTCCTGCTAGGGGCTCCTCCAGTTTACCAATGTATTTCACCTGTTGACGAGGCATTTGGCTACCTTAAGAGAGTCATACTTACTCCTGTCAGTTGCTACCCGTTTTACTACAGTCACATTTTCAATCTTATTCTGGCCAGTTCACCTGAAGCGATACGCCATTATCAGTCAACCTAAAGAATTTCACAGTACTCCTGCCGGGAGCTTCTCGGGTATGCTGATGTATTTCGCGTGTTGACGAGGCATTTGGATGCCTTAAGAGAGTCATAGTTACTCCTTGCTGTTGCTCCCCATTTTACAACAGGCACATCTACAAGCTTGCTCTGGCCAGTTCTCTTGAAGCGATACGCTAATATCTGTTGACATAAAGACTTTCACAGTACTCCTGCCGGGAGCATCTCGACTTTGCCGATGTATTTCGCATATTGACGAGGCATTGGGCTACCCTAAGAGAGTCATAGTTACTCCTGCCAGTGTCTCTCCGTTAAACCACATTCACATATACAATTTTCCTCTGCCCCTTTCACCAGACGCGATACGATATTATTTATCGACATTATGACTTTCACAGTACTCCTGCTAGGGGCTCCTCCAGTTTACCAAAGTATTTCGCCTGTAGAAGAAGCATTTGGCTACCTTAAGAGAGTCATACTTACTCCTATCAGTTGCTCCCCGTTTTACCACAGTCACATTTTCAATCTTATTCTGGCCAGTTCACCTGAAGCGATACGCCATTATCAGTCAACCTAAAGAATATCACAGTATTCCTGCCGGGAGCTTCTCGAGTTTGCCGATGTATTTCGCCTGTTGACGAGGCATTTGGATACCTTAAGAGAGTCATAGTTACCCCTTGCTGTTGCTCCCCATTTTACAACAGGCACATCTACAAGCTTACTCTGGCCAATTCTCCTGAAGCGATACGCTAATATCTGTTGACATAAAGACTTTCACAGTACTCCTGCCGGGAGCTTCTCGACTTTGCCGATGTATTTCGCCTATTGACGAGGCGTTTGGGTACCTTAAGAGAGTCATAGTTACTCCTTCCAGTGGCTCTCCGTTAAACCACTGTCACATCTACCATTTTCCTCTGCCCCTTTCACCAGACGCGATACGCCATTATTTGTCGACATTATGACTTTCACAGTACTCCTGCTAGGGGCTCCTCCAGTTTACCAATGTATTTCACCTGTTGACGAGGCATTTGGCTACCTTAAGAGAGTCATACTTACTCCTGTCAGTTGCTCCCCGTTTTACCACAGTCACATTTTCAATCTTATTCTGGCCAGTTCACCTGAAGCGATACGCCATTATCAGTCAACCTAAAGAATTTCACAGTACTCCTGCCGGGAGCTTCTCGAGTATGCCGATGTATTTCGCGTGTTGACGAGGCTTTTGGATGCCTTATGAGAGTCATAGTTACTCCTTGCTGTTGCTCCCCATTTTACAACAGGCACATCTACAAGCTTACTCTGGCCAGTTCTCTTGAAGCGATACGCTAATATCTGTTGACATAAAGACTTTCACAGTACTCCTGCCGGGAGCTTCTCGACTTTGCCGATGTATTTCGCATATTGACGAGGCATTGGGCTACCTTAAGAGAGTCATAGTTACTCCTGCCAGTGTCTCTCCGTTAAACCACATTCACATATACAATTTTCCTCTGCCCCTTTCACCAGACGCGATACGATATTATTTATCGACATTATGACTTTCACAGTACTCCTGCTAGGGGCTCCTCCAGTTTACCAAAGTATTTCGCCTGTAGAAGAAGCATTTGGCTACCTTAAGAGAGTCATACTTACTCCTATCAGTTGCTCCCCGTTTTACCACAGTCACATTTTCAATCTTATTCTGGCCAGTTCACCTGAAGCGATACGCCATTATCAGTCAACCTAAAGAATATCACAGTACTCCTGCCGGGAGCTTCTCGAGTTTGCCGATGTATTTCGCCTGTTGACGAGGCATTTGGATGCCTTAAGAGAGTCATAGTTACTCCTTGCTGTTGCTCCCCATTTTACAACAGGCACATCTACAAGTTTACTCTGGCCAATTCTCCTGAAGCGATACGCTAATATCTGTTGACATAAAGACTTTCACAGTACTCCTGCCGGGAGCTTCTCGACTTTACCGATGTAATTCGCCTATTGACGAGGCATTTGGCTACCTTAAGGGAGTCATAGTTACTCCTGCCAGTGTCTCTCCGTTAAACCACAGTCACATCTACCATTTTCATCTGCCCCTTTCACCAGACGCGATACGCCATCATTTGTCGACATTATGACTTTCGCAGTACTCCTGCTAGGGGCTCCTCCAGTTTACCAATGTATTTCGCCTGTTGACGAGGCATTTGGCTACCTTATGAGAGTCATACTTACTCCTGTCAGTTGCTCCCAGTTTTACCACAGTCACATTTTCAATCTTATTCTGGCCAGTTCACTCGAAGCGATACGGCATTATCAGTCAACCTAAAGAATTTCACAGTACTCCTGCCGGGAGCTTCTCGAGTTTGCCGATGCATTTCGCCTGTTGACGAGGCATTTGGATACCTTAAGAGAGTCATAGTTTCACCTTGCTGTTGCTCCCCATTTTACAACAGGCACATCTACAAGCTTACTCTGGCCAATTCTCCTGAAGCGATACGCTAATATCTGTTGACATAAAGACTTTCACAGTACTCCTGCCGGGAGCTTCTCGACTTTACCGATGTATTTCGCCTATTGACGAGGCATTTGACTACCTTAAGAGAGTCATAGTTACTCCTGCCAGTGTCTCTCCGTTAAACCACAGTCAGATCTACCATTTTCCTCTGCCCCTTTCACCAGACGCGATACGCCATTATTTGTCGACATTATGACTTTCACAGTACTCCTGCTAGGGGCTCCTCCAGTTTACCAATGTATTTCACTTTTTGACGAGGCATTTGGCTACCTTAAGAGAGTCATACTTACTCCTGTCAGTTGCTCCCCGTTTTACTACAGTCACATTTTCAATCTTATTCTGGCCAGTTCACCTGAAGCGATACGCCATTATCAGTCAACCTAAAGAATTTCACAGTACTCCTGCCGGGAGCTTCTCGGGTATGCCGATGTATTTCGCGTGTTGACGAGGCATTTGGATGCCTTAAGAGAGTCATAGTTACTCCTTGCTGTTGCTCCCCATTTTACAACAGGCACATCTACAAGCTTACTCTGGCCAGTTCTCTTGAAGCGATACGCTAATATCTGTTGACATAAAGACTTTCACAGTACTCCTGCCGGGAGCATCTCGACTTTGCCGATGTATTTCGCATATTGACGAGGCATTGGGCTACCTTAAGAGAGTCATAGTTACTCCTGCCAGTGTCTCTCCGTTAAACCACATTCACATATACAATTTTCCTCTGCCCCTTTCACCAGACGCGATACGATATTGTTTATCGACATAATGACTTTCACAGTACTCCTGCTAGGGGCTCCTCCAGTTTACCAAAGTATTTCGCCTGTAGAAGAAGCATTTGGCTACCTTAAGAGAGTCATACTTACTCCTATCAGTTGCTCCCCGTTTTACCACAGTCACATTTTCAATCTTATTCTGGCCAGTTCACCTGAAGCGATACGCCATTATCAGTCAACCTAAAGAATATCACAGTACTCCTGCCGGGAGCTTCTCGAGTTTGCCGATGTATTTCGCCTGTTGACGAGGCATTTGGATACCTTAAGAGAGTCATAGTTACCCCTTGCTGTTGCTCCCCATTTTACAACAGGCACATCTACAAGCTTACTCTGGCCAATTCTCCTGAAGCGATACGCTAATATCTGTTGACATAAAGACTTTCACAGTACTCCTGCCGGGAGCTTCTCGACTTTGCCGACGTATTTCGCCTATTGACGAGGCGTTTGGCTACCTTAAGAGAGTCATAGTTACTCCTTCCAGTGGCTGTCCGTTAAACCACAGTCACATCTACCATTTTCCTCTGCCCCTTTCACCAGACGCGATACGCCATTATTTGTCGACATTATGACTTTCACAGTACTCCTGCTAGGGGCTCCTCCAGTTTACCAATGTATTTCACCTGTTGACGAGGCATTTGGCTACCTTAAGAGAGTCATACTTACTCCTGTCAGTTGCTCCCCGTTTTACCACAGTCACATTTTCAATCTTATTCTGGCCAGTTCACCTGAAGCGATACGCCATTATCAGTCAACCTAAAGAATTTCACAGTACTCCTGCCGGGAGCTTCTCGAGTATGCCGATGTATTTCGCGTGTTGACGAGGCTTTTGGATGCCTTATGAGAGTCATAGTTACTCCTTGCTGTTGCTCCCCATTTTACAACAGGCACATCTACAAGCTTACTCTGGCCAGTTCTCTTGAAGCGATACGCTAATATCTGTTGACATAAAGACTTTCACAGTACTCCTGCCGGGAGCTTCTCGACTTTGCCGATGTATTTCGCATATTGACGAGGCATTGGGCTACCTTAAGAGAGTCATAGTTACTCCTGCCAGTGTCTCTCCGTTAAACCACATTCACATATACAATTTTCCTCTGCCCCTTTCACCAGACGCGATACGATATTATTTATCGACATAATGACTTTCACAGTACTCCTGCTAGGGGCTCCACCAGTTTACCAAAGTATTTCGCCTGTAGAAGAGGCATTTGGCTACCTTAAGAGTGTCATAGATACTCCTGACAGTTGCTCCCCGTTTTACCACAGTCACATTTTTAATATTATTCTGGCCAGTTCACCTGAAGCGATACGCCATTATCAGTCAACCTAAAGAATTTCACAGTTCTCCTGCCGGGAGCTTCTCGGGTATGCCGATGTATTTCGCGTGTTGACGAGGCATTTGGATGCCTTAAGAGAGTCATAGTTACTCCTTGCTGTTGCTCCCCATTTTACAACAGGCACATCTACAAGCTTACTCTGGCCAATTCTCCTGAAGCGATACGCTAATATCTGTTGACATAAAGACTTTCACAGCACTCCTGCCGGGAGCTTCTCGACTTTGCCAATGTATTTCGCATATTGACGAGGCATTGGGCTACCTTAAGAGAGTCATAGTTACTCCTGCCAGTGTCTCTCCGTTAAACCACATTCACATATACAATTTTCCTCTGCCCCTTTCACCAGACGCGATACGATATTATTTATCGACATTATGACTTTCACAGTACTCCTGCTAGGGGCTCCTCCAGTTTACCAAAGTATTTCGCCTGTAGAAGAGGCATTTGGCTACCTTATGAGAGTCATAGATACTCCTGTCAGTTGCTCCCCGTTTTACCAAAGTCACATTCTCAATCTTATTCTGGCCAGTTCACCTGAAGCGATACGCCATTATCAGTCAACCTAAAGAATATCACAGTACTCCTGCCGGGAGCTTCTCGAGTTTGCCGATGTATTTCGCCTGTTGACGAGGCATTTGGATGCATTAAGAGAGTCATAGTTACTCCTTGCTGTTGCTCCTCATTTTACAACAGGCACATCTACAAGTTTACTCTGGCCAATTCTCCTGAAGCGATACGCTAATATCTGTTGACATAAAGACTTTCACAGTACTCCTGCCGGGAGCTTCTCGACTTTACCGATGTATTTCGCCTATTGACGAGGCATTTGGCTACCTTAAGGGAGTCATAGTTACTCCTGCCAGTGTCTCTCCGTTAAACCACATTCACATATACAATTTTCCTCTGCCCCTTTCACCAGACGCGATACAATATTATTTATCGACATTATGACTTTCACAGTACTCCTGCTAGGGGCTCCTCCAGTTTACCAAAGTATTTCGCCTGTAGAAGAGGCATTTGGCTACCTTAAGAGAGTCATAGATACCCCAGTCAGTTGCTCCCCGTTTTACCAAAGTCACATTCTCAATCTTATTCTGGCCAGTTCACCTGAAGCGATACGCCATTATCAGTCAACCTAAAGAATATCACAGTACTCCTGCCGGGAGCTTCTCGAGTTTGCCGATGTATTTCGCCTGTTGACGAGGCATTTGGATGCCTTAAGAGAGTCATAGTTACTCCTTGCTGTTGCTCCCCATTTTACAACAGGCACATCTACAAGTTTACTCTGGCCAATTCTCCTGAAGCGATACGCTAATATCTGTTGACATAAAGACTTTCACAGTACTCCTGCCGGGAGCTTCTCGACTTTACCGATGTATTTCGCCTATTGACGAGGCATTTGGCTACCTTAAGGGAGTCATAGTTACTCCTGCCAGTGTCTCTCCGTTAAACCACAGTCACATCTACCATTTTCATCTGCCCCTTTCACCAGACGCGATACGCCATTATTTGTCGACATTATGACTTTCGCAGTACTCCTGCTAGGGGCTCCTCCAGTTTACCAATGTATTTCGCCTGTTGACGAGGCATTTGGCTACCTTAAGAGAGTCATACTTACTCCTGTCAGTTGCTCCCAGTTTTACCACAGTCACATTTTCAATCTTATTCTGGCCAGTTCACTCGAAGCGATACGGCATTATCAGTCAACCTAAAGAATTTCACAGTACTCCTGCCGGGAGCTTCTCGAGTTTGCCGATGCATTTCGCCTGTTGACGAGGCATTTGGATACCTTAAGAATGTCATAGTTTCACCTTGCTGTTGCTCCCCATTTTACAACAGGCACATCTACAAGCTTACTCTGGCCAATTCTCCTGAAGCGATACGCTAATATCTGTTGACATAAAGACTTTCACAGTACTCCTGCCGGGAGCTTCTCGACTTTGCCGATGTATTTCGCCTATTGACGACGCGTTTGGCTACCTTAAGAGAGTCATAGTTACTCCTTCCAGTGGCTCTCCGTTAAACCACAGTCACATCTACCATTTTCCTCTGCCCCTTTCACCAGACGCGATACGCCATTATTTGTCGACATTATGACTTTCACAGTACTCCTGCTAGGGGCTCCTCCAGTTTACCAATGTATTTCACCTGTTGACGAGGCATTTGGCTACCTTAAGAGAGTCATACTTACTCCTGTCAGTTGCTCCCCGTTTTACCACAGTCACATTTTCAATCTTATTCTGGCCAGTTCACCTGAAGCGATACGCCATTATCAGTCAACCTAAAGAATTTCACAGTACTCCTGCCGGGAGCTTCTCGAGTATGCCGATGTATTTCGCGTGTTGACGAGGCATTCGGATGCCTTAAGAGAGTCATAGTTACTCCTTGCTGTTGCTCCCCATTTTACAACAGGCACATCTACAAGCTTACTCTGGCCAGTTCTCTTGAAGCGATACGCTAATATCTGTTGACATAAAGACTTTCACAGTACTCTTGCCGGGAGCTTCTCGACTTTGCCGATGTATTTCACCTATTGACGAGGCATTGGGCTACCTTAAGAGAGTCATAGTTACTCCTGCCAGTGTCTCTCCGTTAAACCACATTCACATATACAATTTTCCTCTGCCCCTTTCACCAGACGCGATACGATATTATTTATCGACATTATGACTTTCACAGTACTCCTGCTAGGGGCTCCTCCAGTTTACCAAAGTATTTCGCCTGTAGAAGAAGCATTTGGCTACCTTAAGAGAGTCATACTTACTCCTATCAGTTGCTCGCCGTTTTACCAGAGTCACATTTTCAATCTTATTCTGGCCAGTTCACCTGAAGCGATACGCCATTATCAGTCAACCTAAAGAATATCACAGTACTCCTGCCGGGAGCTTCTCGAGTTTGCCGATGTATTTCGCCTGTTGACGAGGCATTTGGGTACCTTAAGAGAGTCATAGTTACCCCTTGCTGTTGCTCCCCATTTTACAACAGGCACATCTACAAGCTTACTCTGGCCAATTCTCCTGAAGCGATACGCTAATATCTGTTGGCATAAAGACTTTCACAGTACACCTGCCGGGAGCTTCTCGACTTTGCCGATGTATTTCACCTATTGACGAGGCATTGGGCTACCTTAAGAGAGTCATAGTTACTCCTGCCAGTGTCTCTCCGCTAAACCACATTCACATATACAATTTTCCTCTGCCCCTTTCACCAGACGCGATACGATATTATTTATCGACATTATGACTTTCACAGTTCTCCTGCTAGGGGCTCCTCCAGTTTACCAAAGTATTTCGCCTGTAGAAGAGGCATTTGGATACCTTAAGAGAGTCATAGATACTCCTGTCAGTTGCTCCCCGTTTTACCAAAGTCACATTCTCAATCTTATTCTGGCCAGTTCACCTGAAGCGATACGCCATTATCAGTCAACCTAAAGAATATCACAGTACTCCTGCCGGGAGCTTCTCGAGTTTGCCGATGTATTTCGCCTGTTGACGAGGCATTTGGATGCCTTAAAAGAGTCATAGTTACTCCTTGCTGTTGCTCCCCATTTTACAACAGGCACATCTACAAGTTTACTCTGGCCAATTCTCCTGAAGCGATACGCTAATATCTGTTGACATAAAGACTTTCACAGTACTCCTGCCGGGAGCTTCTCGACTTTACCGATGTATTTCGCCTATTGACGAGGCATTTGGCTACCTTAAGGGAGTCATAGTTACTCCTGCCAGTGTCTCTCCGTTAAACCACAGTCACATCTACCATTTTCATCTGCCCCTTACACCAGACGCGATACGCCATTATTTGTCGACATTATGACTTTCGCAGTACTCCTGCTAGGGGCTCCTCCAGTTTACCAATGTATTTCGCCTGTTGACGAGGCATTTGGCTACCTTAAGAGAGTCATACTTACTCCTGTCAGTTGCTCCCAGTTTTACCACAGTCACATTTTCAATCTTATTCTGGCCAGTTCACTCGAAGCGATACGGCATTATCAGTCAACCTAAAGAATTTCACAGTACTCCTGCCGGGAGCTTCTCGAGTTTGCCGATGCATTTCGCCTGTTGACTAGGCATTTGGATACCTTAAGAGAGTCATAGTTTCACCTTGCTGTTGCTCCCCATTTTACAACAGGCACATCTACAAGCTTACTCTGGCCAATTCTCCTGAAGCGATACGCTAATATCTGTTGACATAAAGACTTTCACAGTACTCCTGCCGGGAGCTTCTCGACTTTACCGATGTATTTCGCCTATTGACGAGGCATTTGACTACCTTAAGAGAGTCATAGTTACTCCTGCCAGTGTCTCTCCGTTAAACCACAGTCAGATCTACCATTTTCCTCTGCCCCTTTCACCAGACGCGATACGCCATTATTTGTCGACATTATGACTTTCACAGTACTCCTGCTAGGGGCTCCTCCAGTTTACCAATGTATTTCACCTGTTGACGAGGCATTTGGCTACCTTAAGGGAGTCATACTTACTCCTGTCAGTTGCTCCCAGTTTTACCACAGTCACATTTTCAATCTTATTCTGGCCAGTTCACCCGAAGCGATACGCCATTATCAGTCAACCTAAAGAATATCACAGTACTCCTGCCGGGAGCTTCTCGAGTTTGCCGATGTATTTCGCCTGTTGACGAGGCATTTGGATACCTTAAGAGAGTCATAGTTACTCCTTGCTGTTGCTCCCCATTTTACAACAGGCACATCTACATGCTTACTCTGGCCAGTTCTCTTGAAGCGATACGCTAATGTCTGTTGACATAAAGACTTTCACAGTACTCCTGCCGGGAGCATCTCGACTTTGCCGATGTATTTCGCCTATTGACGAGTCATTGGGCTACCTTAAGAGAGTCATAGTTACTCCTGCCAGGGTCTCTCCGTTAAACCACATTCACATATACAATTTTCCTCTGCCCCTTTCACCAGACGCGATACGATATTATTTATCGACATTATGACTTTCACAGTACTCCTGCTAGGGGCTCCTCCAGTTTACCAATGTATTTCACCTGTTGACGAGGCATTTGGCTACCTTAAGAGAGTCATACTTACTCCTGTCAGTTGCTCCCAGTTTTACCACAGTCACATTTTCAATCTTATTCTGGCCAGTTCACCCGAAGCGATACGCCATTATCAGTCAACCTAAAGAATATCACAGTACTCCTGCCGGGAGCTTCTCGAGTTTGCCGATGTATTTCGCCTGTTGACGAGGCATTTGGATACCTTAAGAGAGTCATAGCTTCACCTTGCTGTTGCTCCCCATTTTACAACAGGCACAGCTACAAGCTTACTCCGGCCAATTCTCCTGAAGCGATACGCTAATATCTGTTGACATAAAGACTTTCACAGTACTCCTGCCGGGAGCTTCCCGACTTTGCCGATGTATTTCGCCTATTGACGAGGCGTTTGGCTACCTTAAGAGAGTCATAGTTACTCCTTCCAGTGGCTCTCCGTTAAACCACAGTCACATCTACCATTTTTCTCTGCCCCTTTCACCAGACGCGATACGCCATTATTTGTCGACATTATGACTTTCACAGTACTCCTGCTAGGGGCTCCTCCAGTTTGCCAATGTATTTCACCTGTTGACGAGGCATTTGGCTACCTTAAGAGAGTCATACTTACTCCTGTCAGTTGCTCCCCGTTTTACCAAAGTCACATTCTCAATCTTATTCTGGCCAGTTCACCTGAAGCGATACGCCATTATCAGTCAACCTAAAGAATATCACAGTACTCCTGCCGGGAGCTTCTCGAGTTTGCCGATGTATTTCGCCTGTTGACGACGCATTTGGATACCTTAAGAGAGTCATAGTTACCCCTTGCTGTTGCTCCCCATTTTACAACAGGCACATCTACAAGCTTACTCTGGCCAATTCTCCTGATGCGATACGCTAATATCTGTTGACATAAAGTCTTTCACAGTACTCCTGCCAGAAGCTTCTCGACTTTACCGATGTATTTTGCCTATTGACGAGGCATTTGGCTACCTTAAGAGAGTCATAGTTACTCCTGCCAGTGTCTCTCCGTT
The DNA here is from genome assembly GCF_021461395.2 of Schistocerca americana. Classification (NCBI taxonomy): domain Eukaryota; kingdom Metazoa; phylum Arthropoda; class Insecta; order Orthoptera; family Acrididae; genus Schistocerca; species Schistocerca americana. The sequence continues at coordinate 61,059,524 of NC_060130.1, forward strand.
AAACCACCGTCACATCTACCATTTTCATCTGCCCCTTTCACCAGACGCGATACGCCATTATTTGTCGACATTATGACCTTCACAGTACTCCTGTTAGGGACTCCTCCAGTTTACCAATGTATTTCGCCTGTTGACGAGGCATTTGGCTACCTTAAGAGAGTCTTACTTACTCCTGTCAGTGTCTCCCCGTTTTACCACAGTCACATTTTCAATCTTATTCTGACCAGTTCACCTGAAGCGATACGCCATTATCAGTCAACCTAAAGAATATCACAGTACTCCTGCCGGGAGCTTCTCGAGTTTGCCGATGTATTTCGCCTGTTGACGAGGCATTTGGATACCTTAAGAGAGTCATAGCTTCACCTTGCTGTTGCTCCCCATTGTACAACAGGCACATCTACAAGCTTACTCTGGCCAATTCTCCTGAAGCGATACGCTAATATCTGTTGACATAAAGACTTTCACAGTACTCCTGCCGGGAGCTTCTCGACTTTGCCGATGTATTTCGCCTATTGACGAGGCGTTTGGCTACCTTAAGAGAGTCATAGTTACTCCTTCCAGTGGCTCTCCGTTAAACCACAGTCACATCTACCATTTTTCTCTGCCCATTTTACCAGACGCGATACGCCATTATTTGTCGACATTATGACTTTCACAGTACTCCTGCTAGGGGCTCCTCCAGTTTGCCAATGTATTTCACCTGTTGACGAGGCATTTGGCTACCTTAAGAGAGTCATACTTACTCCTGTCAGTTGCTCCCCGTTTTACCAAAGTCACATTCTCAATCTTATTCTGGCCAGTTCACCTGAAGCGATACGCCATTATCAGTCAACCTAAAGAATATCACAGTACTCCTGCCGGGAGCTTCTCGACTTTGCCGATGTATTTCGCATATTGACGAGGCATTGGGCTACCTTAAGAGAGTCATAGTTACTCCTGCCAGTGTCTCTCCGTTAAACCACATTCACATATACAATTTTCCTCTGCCCCTTTCACCCGACGCGATACGATATTATTTATCGACATTATGACTGTCACAGTACTCCTGCTAGGGGCTCCCCCAGTTTACCAAAGTATTTCGCCTGTAGAAGAAGCATTTGGCTACCTTAAGAGAGTCATACTTACTCCTATCAGTTGCTCCCCGTTTTACCACAGTCACATTTTCAATCTTATTCTGGCCAGTTCACCTGAAGCGATACGCCATTATCAGTCAACCTAAAGAATATCACAGGACTCCTGCCGGGAGCTTCTCGAGTTTGCCGATGTATTTTGCCTGTTGACGAGGCATTTGGATACCTTAAGAGAGTCATAGTTACCCCTTGCTGTTGCTCAAAATTTTACAACAGGCACATCTACAAGCTTACTCTGGCCAATTCTCCTGAAGCGATACGCTAATATCTGTTGACATAAAGACTTTCACAGTACTCCTGCCGGGAGCTTCTCGACTTTGCCGATGTATTTCACCTATTGACGAGGCATTGGGCTACCTTAAGAGAGTCATAGTTACTCCTGCCAGTGTCTCTCCGTTAAACCACCGTCACATCTACCATTTTCATCTGCCCCTTTCACCAGACGCGATACGCCATTATTTGTCGACATTATGACCTTCACAGTACTCCTGTTAGGGACTCCTCCAGTTTACCAATGTATTTCGCCTGTTGACGAGGCATTTGGCTACCTTAAGAGAGTCATACTTACTCCTGTCAGTTGCTCCCCGTTTTACCACAGTCACATTTTCAATCTTATTCTGGCCAGTTCACCTGAAGCGATACGCCATCATCAGTCAACCTAAAGAATTTCACAGTACTCCTGCCGGGAGCTTCTCGAGTATGCCGATGTATTTCGCGTGTTGACGAGGCTTTTGGATGCCTTATGAGAGTCATAGTTACTCCTTGCTGTTGCTCCCCATTTTACAACAGGCACATCTACAAGCTTACTCTGGCCAGTTCTCTTGAAGCGATACGCTAATATCTGTTGACATAAAGACTTTCACAGTACTCCTGCCGGGAGCTTCTCGACTTTGCCGATGTATTTCGCATATTGACGAGGCATTGGGCTACCTTAAGAGAGTCATAGTTACTCCTGCCAGTGTCTCTCCGTTAAACAACATTCACATATACAATTTTCCTCTGCCCCTTTCACCAGACGCGATACGATATTATTTATCGACATAATGACGTTCACAGTACTCCTGCTAGGGGCTCCTCCAGTTTACCAAAGTATTTCGCCTGTAGAAGAGGCATTTGGCTACCTTAAGAGTGTCATAGATACTCCTGACAGTTGCTCCCCGTTTTACCACAGTCACATTTTCAATCTTATTCTGGCCAGTTCACCTGAAGCGATACGCCATTATCAGTCAACCTAAAGAATTTCACAGTACTCCTGCCGGGAGCTTCTCGGGTATGCCGATGTATTTCGCGTGTTGACGAGGCATTTGGATGCCTTAAGAGAGTCATAGTTACTCCTTGCTGTTGCTCCCCATTTTACAACAGGCACATCTACAAGCTTACTCTGGCCAGTTCTCTTGAAGCGATACGCTAATATCTGTTGACATAAAGACTTTCACAGTACTCCTGCCGGGAGCATCTCGACTTTGCCGATGTATTTCGCATATTGACGAGGCGTTTGGCTACCTTAAGAGAGTCATAGTTACTCCTTCCAGTGGCTCTCTGTTAAACCACAGTCACATCTACCATTTTTCTCTGCCCCTTTCACCAGACGCGAAACGCCATTATTTGTCGACATTATGACTTTCACAGTACTCCTGCTAGGGGCTCCTCCAGTTTACCAATGTATTTCACCTGTTGACGAGGCATTTGGCTACCTTAAGAGAGTCATACTTACTCCTGTCAGTTGCTCCCCGTTTTACCAAAGTCACATTCTCAATCTTATTCTGGCCAGTTCACCTGAATCGATACGCCATTATCAGTCAACCTAAAGAATATCACAGTACTCCTGCCGGGAGCTTCTCGAGTTTGCCGATGTATTTCACCTGTTGACGAGGCATTTGGATACCTTAAGAGAGTCATAGTTACCCCTTGCTGTTGCTCCCCATTTTACAACAGGCACATCTACAAGCTTACTCTGGCCAATTCTCCTGAAGCGATACGCTAGTATCTGTTGACATAAAGACTTTCACAGTACTCCTGCCGGGAGCTTCTCGACTTTACCGATGTATTTTGCCTATTGACGAGGCATTTGGCTACCTTAAGAGAGTCATAGTTACTCCTGCCAGTGTCTCTCCGTTAAACCACCGTCACATCTACCATTTTCATCTGCCCCTTTCACCAGACGCGATACGCCATTATTTGTCGACATTATGACCTTCACAGTACTCCTGTTAGGGACTCCTCCAGTTAACCAACGTATTTCGCCTGTTGACGAGGCATTTGGCTACCTTAAGAGAGTCATACTTACTCCTGTCAGTTGCTCCCCGTTTTACCACAGTCACATTTTCAATCTTATTCTGGCCAATTCACCTGAAGCGATACGCCATCATCAGTCAACCTAAAGAATTTCACAGTACTCCTGCCGGGAGCTTCTCGAGTATGCCGATGTATTTCGCGTGTTGACGAGGCTTTTGGATGCCTTATGAGAGTCATAGTTACTCCTTGCTGTTGCTCCCCATTTTACAACAGGCACATCTACAAGCTTACTCTGGCCAGTTCTCTTGAAGCGGTACGCTAATATCTGTTGACATAAAGACTTTCACAGTACTCCTGCCGGGAGCTTCTCGACTTTGCCGATGTATTTCGCATATTGACGAGGCATTGGGCTACCTTAAGAGAGTCATAGTTACTCCTGCCAGTGTCTCTCCGTTAAACAACATTCACATATACAATTTTCCTCTGCCCCTTTCACCAGACGCGATACGATATTATTTATCGACATAATGACGTTCACAGTACTCCTGCTAGGGGCTCCTCCAGTTTACCAAAGTATTTCGCCTGTAGAAGAGGCATTTGGCTACCTTAAGAGTGTCATAGATACTCCTGACAGTTGCTCCCCGTTTTACCACAGTCACATTTTCAATCTTATTCTGGCCAGTTCACCTGAAGCGATACGCCATTATCAGTCAACCTAAAGAATTTCACAGTACTCCTGCCGGGAGCTTCTCGGGTATGCCGATGTATTTCGCGTGTTGACGAGGCATTTGGATGCCTTAAGAGAGTCATAGTTACTCCTTGCTGTTGCTCCCCATTTTACAACAGGCACATCTACAAGCTTACTCTGGCCAGTTCTCTTGAAGCGATACGCTAATATCTGTTGACATAAAGACTTTCACAGTACTCCTGCCGGGAGCATCTCGACTTTGCCGATGTATTTCGCATATTGACGAGGCATTGGGCTACCTTAAGAGAGTCATAGTTACTCCTGCCAGTGTCTCTCCGTTAAACCACATTCACATATACAATTTTCCTCTGCCCCTTTCACCAGGCGCGATACGATATTATTTATCGACATTATGACTTTCACAGTACTCCTGCTAGGGGCTCCTCCAGTTTACCAAAGTATTTCGCCTGTAGAAGAAGCATTTGGCTACCTTAAGAGAGTCATACTTACTCCTATCAGTTGCTCCCCGTTTTACCACAGTCACATTTTCAATCTTATTCTGGCCAGTTCACCTGAAGCGATACGCCATTATCAGTCAACCTAAAGAATATCACAGGACTCCTGTCGGGAGCTTCTCGAGTTTGCCGATGTATTTCGCCTGTTGACGAGGCATTTGGATGCCTTAAGAGAGTCATAGTTACTCCTTGCTGTTGCTCCCCATTTTACAACAGGCACATCTACAAGCTTACTCTGGCCAATTCTCCTGAAGCGATACGCTAATATCTGTTGAAATAAAGACTTTCACAGTACTCCTGCCGGGAGCTTCTCGACTTTACCGATGTATTTCGCCTATTGACGAGGCATTTGGCTACCTTAAGAGAGTCATAGTTACTCCTGCCAGTGTCTCTCCGATAAACCACAGTCACATCTACCATTTTCATCTGCCCCTTTCACCAGACGTGATACGCCATTATTTGTCGACATTATGACTTTCACAGTACTCCTGCTAGGGGCTCCTCCAGTTTACCAATGTATTTCGCCTGTTGACTAGGCATTTGGCTACCTTAAGAGAGTCATACTTACTCCTGTCAGTTGCTCCCAGTTTTACCACAGTCACATTTTCAATCTTATTCTGGCCAGTTCACCCGAAGCGATACGCCATTCTCAGTCAACCTAAAGAATTTCACAGTACTCCTGCCGGGAGCTTCTCGAGTTTGCCGATGCATTTCGCCTGTTGCCGAGGCATTTGGATACCTTAAGAGAGTCATAGTTTCACCTTGCTGTTGCTCCCCATTTTACAACAGGCACATCTACAAGCTTACTCTGGCCAATTCTCCTGAAGCGATACGCTAATATCTGTTGACATAAAGACTTTCACAGTACTCCTGCCAGCAGCTTCTCGACTTTGCCGATGTATTTCGCCTATTGACGAGGCGTTTGGCTACCTTAAGAGAGTCATAGTTACTCCTTCCAGTGGCTCTCCGTTAAACCACAGTCACATCTACCATTTTTCTCTGCCCCTTTCACCAGACGCGATACGCCATTATTTGTCAACATTATGACTTTCACAGTACTCCTGCTATTGGCTCCTCCAGTTTACCAATGTATTTCACCTGTTGACGAGGCATTTGGCTACCTTAAGAGAGTCATACTTACTCCTGTCAGTTGCTCCCCGTTTTACCAAAGTCACATTCTCAATCTTATTCTGGCCAGTTCACCTGAATCGATACGCCATTATCAGTCAACCTAAAGAATATCACAGTACTCCTGCCGGGAGCTTCTCGAGTTTGCCGATGTATTTCGCCTGTTGACGAGGCATTTGGATACCTTAAGAGAGTCATAGTTACCCCTTGCTGTTGCTCCCCATTTTACAACAGGCACATCTACAAGCTTACTCTGGCCAATTCTCCTGAAGCGATACGCTAGTATCTGTTAACATAAAGACTTTCACAGTACTCCTGCCGGGAGCTTCTCGACTTTACCGATGTATTTTGCCTATTGACGAGGCATTTGGCTACCTTAAGAGAGTCATAGTTACTCCTGCCAGTGTCTCTCCGTTAAACCACCGTCACATCTACCATTTTCATCTGCCCCTTTCACCAGACGCGATACGCCATTATTTGTCGACATTATGACCTTCACAGTACTCCTGTTAGGGACTCCTCCAGTTAACCAACGTATTTCGCCTGTTGACGAGGCATTTGGCTACCTTAAGAGAGTCATACTTACTCCTGTCAGTTGCTCCCCGTTTTACCAAAGTCAAATTCTCAATCTTATTCTGGCCAGTTCACCTGAAGCGATACGCCATTATCAGTCAACCTAAAGAATATCACAGTACTCCTGCCGGGAGCTTCTCGAGTTTCCCGATGTATTTCGCCTGTTGACGAGGCATTTGGATGCCTTAAGAGAGTCATAGTTACTCCTTGCGGTTGCTCCCCATTTTACAACAGGCACATCTACAAGCTTACTCTGGCCAATTCTCCTGAAGCGATACGCTAATATCTGTTGACATAAAGACTTTCACAGTACTCCTGCCGGGAGCTTCTCGACTTTACCGATGTATTTCGCCTATTGACGAGGCATTTGGCTACCTTAAGAGAGTCATAGTTACTCCTGCCAGTGTCTCTCCGATAAACCACAGTCACATCTACCATTTTCATCTGCCCCTTTCACCAGACGTGATACGCCATTATTTGTCGACATTATGACGTTCACAGTACTCCTGCTAGGGGCTCCTCCAGTTTACCAATGTATTTCGCCTGTTGACGAGGCATTTGGCTACCTTAAGAGAGTCATACTTACTCCTGTCAGTTGCTCCCAGTTTTACCACAGTCACATTTTCAATCTTATTCTGGCCAGTTCACCCGAAGCGATACGCCATTATCAGTCAACCTAAAGAATTTCACAGTACTCCTGCCGGGAGCTTCTCGAGTTTGCCGATGCATTTCGCCTGTTGACGAGGCATTTGGATACCTTAAGAGAGTCATAGTTTCACCTTGCTGTTGCTCCCCATTTTACAACAGGCACATCTACAAGCTTACTCTGGCCAATTCTCCTGAAGCGATACGCTAATATCTGTTGACATAAAGACTTTCACAGTACTCCTGCCGGGAGCTTCTCGACTTTGCCGATGTATTTCGCCTATTGACGAGGCGTTTGGCTACCTTAAGAGAGTCATAGTTACTCCCTCCAGTGGCTCTCCGTTAAACCACAGTCACATCTACCATTTTTCTCTGCCCCTTTCACCAGACGCGATACGCCATTATTTGTCGACATTATGACTTTCACAGTACTCCTGCTAGGGGCTCCACCAGTTTACCAATGTATTTCACCTGTTGACAAGGCATTTGGCTACCTTAAGAGAGTCATACTTACTCCTGTCAGTTGCTCCCCGTTTTACCAAAGTCACATTCTCAATCTTATTCTGGCCAGTTCACCCGAAGCGATACGCCATTATCAGTCAACCTAAAGAATTTCACAGTACTCCTGCCAGGAGCTTCTCGAGTTTGCCGATGCATTTCGCCTGTTGACGAGGCATTTGGATACCTTAAGAGAGTCATAGTTTCACCTTGCTGTTGCTCCCCATTTTACAACAGGCACATCTACAAGCTTACTCTGGCCAATACTCCTGAAGCGATACGCTAATATCTGTTGACATAAAGACTTTCACAGTACTCCTGCCGGGAGCTTCTCGACTTTGCCGATGTATTTCGCCTATTGACGAGGCGTTTGGCTACCTTAAGAGAGTCATAGTTACTCCTTCCAGTGGCTCTCCGTTAAACCACAGTCACATCTACCATTTTTCTCTGCCCCTTTCACCAGACGCGATACGCCATTATTTGTCGACATTATGACTTTCACAGTACTCCTGCTAGGGACTCCACCAGTTTACCAATGTATTTCGCCTGTTGACGAGGCATTTGGCTACCTTAAGAGAGTCATACTTACTCCTGTCAGTTGCTCCCCGTTTTACCAAAGTCACATTCTCAATCTTATTCTGGCCAGTTCACCTGAAGCGATACGCCATTATCAGTCAACCTAAAGAACTTCACAGTACTCCTGCCGGGAGCTTCTCTGGTATGCCGATGTATTTCGCGTGTTGACGAGGCATGTGGATGCCTTAAGAGAGTCATAGTTACCCCTTGCTGTTGCTCCCCATTTTACAACAGGCACATCTACAAGCTTACTCTGGCCAGTTCTCTTGAAGCGATACGCTAATATCTGTTGACATAAAGACCTTCACAGTACTCCTGCCGGGAGCATCTCGACTTTGCCGATGTATTTCGCATATTGACGAGGCATTGGGCTACCTTAAGAGAGTCATAGTTACTCCTGCCAGTGTCTCTCCGTTAAACCACATTCACATATACAATTTTCCTCTGCCCCTTTCACCAGACGCGATACGATACTATTTATCGACATTATGACTTTCACAGTACTCCTGCTAGGGGCTCCTTCAGTTTACCAAAGTATTTCGCCTGTAGAAGAAGCATTTGGCTACCTTAAGAGAGTCATACTTACTCCTATCAGTTGCTCCCCGTTTTACCACAGTCACATTTTCAATCTTATTCTGGCCAGTTCACCTGAAGCGATACGCCATTATCAGTCAACCTAAAGAATATCACAGTACTCCTGCCGGGAGCTTCTCGAGTTTGCCGATGTATTTCGCCTGTTGACGAGCCATTTGGATGCCTGAAGAGAGTCATAGTTACTCCTTGCTGTTGCTCCCCATTTTACAACAGGCACATCTACAAGCTTACTCTGGCCAATTCTCCTGAAGCGATACGCTAATATCTGTTGACATAAAGACTTTCACAGTACTCCTGCCGGCAGCTTCTCGACTTTGCCGATGTATTTCGCATATTGACGAGGCATTGGGCTACCTTAAGAGAGTCATAGTTACTCCTTCCAGTGTCTCTCCGTTAAACAACATTCACATATACAATTTTCCTCTGCCCCTTTCACCAGACGCGATACGATATTATTTATCGACATAATGACTTTCACAGTACTCCTGCTAGGGGCTCCTCCAGTTTACCAAAGTATTTCGCCTGTAGAAGAGGCATTTGGCTACCTTAAGAGTGTCATAGATACTCCTGACAGTTGCTCCCCGTTTTACCACAGTCACATTTTCAATCTTATTCTGGCCAGTTCACCTGAAGCGATACGCCATTATCAGTCAACCTAAAGAATTTCACAGTACTCCAGCCGGGAGCTTCTCGGGTATGCCGATGTATTTCGCGTGTTGACGAGGCATTTGGATGCCTTAAGAGAGTCATAGTTACTCCTTGCTGTTGCTCCCCATTTTACAACAGGCACATCTACAAGCTTACTCTGGCCAGTTCTCTTGAAGCGATACGCTAATATCTGTTGACATAAAGACTTTCACAGTACTCCTGCCGGGAGCATCTCGACTTTGCCGATGTATTTCGCATATTGACGAGGCATTGGGCTACCTTAAGAGAGTCATAGTTACTCCTGCCAGTGTCTCTCCGTTAAACCACATTCACATATACAATTTTCCTCTGCCCCTTTCACCAGACGCGATACGATATTATTTATCGACATTATGACTTTCACAGTACTCCTGCTAGGGGCTCCTCCAGTTTACCAAAGTATTTCGCCTGTAGAAGAAGCATTTGGCTACCTTAACAGAGTCATACTTACTCCTATCAGTTGCTCCCCGTTTTACCACAGTCACATTTTCAATCTTATTCTGGCCAGTTCACCTGAAGCGATACGACATTATCAGTCAACCTAAAGAATATCACAGGACTCCTGCCGGGAGCTTCTCGAGTTTGCCGATGTATTTCGCCTGTTGACGAGGCATTTGGATACCTTAAGAGAGTCATAGTTACCCCTTGCTGTTGCTCCCCATTTTACAACAGGCACATCTACAAACTTACTCTGGCCAATTCTCCTGAAGCGATACGCTAATAACTGTTGACATAAAGACTTTCACAGTACTCCTGCCGGGAGCTTCTCGACTTTGCCGATGTATTTCACCTATTGACGAGGCATTGGGCTACCTTAAGAGAGTCATAGTTACTCCTGCCAGTGTCTCTCCGTTAAACCACATTCACATATATAATTTTCCTCTGCCCCTTTCACCAGACGCGATACGATATTATTTATCGACATTATGACTTTCACAGTACTCCTGCTAGGGGCTCCTCCAGTTTACCAAAGTATTTCGCCTGTAGACGAGGCATTTGGCTACCTTAAGAGAGTCATAGATACTCCTGTCAGTTGCTCCCCGTTTTACCAAAGTCACATTCTCAATCTTATTCTGGCCAGTTCACCTGAAGCGATACGCCATTATCACTCAACCTAAAGAATATCACAGTACTCCTGCCGGGAGCTTCTCGAGTTTGCCGATGTATTTCGCCTGTTGACGAGGCATTTGGATGCCTTAAGAGAGTCATAGTTACTCCTTGCTGTTGCTCCCCATTTTACAACAGGCACATCTACAAGCTTACTCTGGCCAATTCTCCTGAAGCGATACGCTAATATCTGTTGAAATAAAGACTTTCACAGTACTCCTGCCAGCAGCTTCTCGACTTTGCCGATGTATTTCGCCTATTGACGAGGCGTTTGGCTACCTTAAGAGAGTCATAGTTACTCCTTCCAGTGGCTCTCCGTTAAACCACAGTCACATCTACCATTTTTCTCTGCCCCTTTCACCAGACGCGATACGCCATTATTTGTCGACATTATGACTTTCACAGTACTCCTGCTAGGGGCTCCTCCAGTTTACCAATGTATTTCACCTGTTGACGAGGCATTTGGCTACCTTAAGAGAGTCATACTTACTCCTGTCAGTTGCTCCCCGTTTTACCAAAGTCACATTCTCAAACTTATTCTGGCCAGTTCACCTGAATCGATACGCCATTATCAGTCAACCTAAAGAATATCACAGTACTCCTGCCGGGAGCTTCTCGAGTTTGCCGATGTATTTCGCCTGTTGACGAGGCATTTGGATACCTTAAGAGAGTCATAGCTACCCCTTGCTGTTGCTCCCCATTTTACAACAGGCACATCTACAAGCTTACTCTGGCCAATTCTCTTGAAGCGATACGCTAGTATCTGTTGACATAAAGACTTTCACAGTACTCCTGCCGGGAGCTTCTCGACTTTACCGATGTATTTTGCCTATTGACGAGGCATTTGGCTACCTTAAGAGAGTCATAGTTACTCCTGCCAGTGTCTCTCCGTTAAACCACCGTCACATCTACCATTTTCGTCTGCCCCTTTCACCAGACGCGATACGCCATTATTTGTCGACATTATGACCTTCACAGTACTCCTGTTAGGGACTCCTCCAGTTAACCAATGTATTTCGCCTGTTGACGAGGCATTTGGCTACCTTAAGAGAGTCATACTTACTCCTGTCAGTTGCTCCCCGTTTTACCACAGTCACATTTTCAGTCTTATTCTGGCCAGTTCACCTGAAGCGATACGCCATCATCAGTCAACCTAAAGAATTTCACAGTACTAATGCCGGGAGCTTCTCGAGTATGCCGATGTATTTCGCGTGTTGACGAGGCTTTTGGATGCCTTATGAGAGTCATAGTCACTCCTTGCTGTTGCTCCCCATTTTACAACAGGCACATCTACAAGCTTACTCTGGCCAGTTCTCTTGAAGCGATACGCTAATATCTGTTGACATAAAGACTTTCACAGTACTCCTGCCGGGAGCTTCTCGACTTGGCCGATGTATTTCACCTATTGACGAGGCATTGGGCTACCTTAAGAGAGTCATAGTTACTCCTGCCAGTGGCTCTCCGTTAAACCACATTCACATATACAATTTTCCTCTGCCCCTTTCACCAGACGCGATACGATATTATTTATCGACATTATGACTTTCACAGTTCTCCTGCTAGGGGCTCCTCCAGTTTACCAAAGTATTTCGCCTGTAGAAGAGGCATTTGGCTACCTTAAGAGAGTCATAGATACTACTGTCAGTTGCTCCCCGTTTTACCAAAGTCAAATTCTCAATCTTATTCTGGCCAGTTCACCCGAAGCGATACGCCATTATCAGTCAACCTAAAGAATTTCACAGTACTCCTGCCGGGAGCTTCTCGAGTTTGCCGATGCATTTCGCCTGTTGACGAGGCATTTGGATACCTTAAGAGAGTCATAGTTTCACCTTGCTGTTCCTCCCCATTTTACAACAGGCACATCTACAAGCTTACTCTGGCCAATTCTCCTGAAGCGATACGCTAATATCTGTTGACATAAAGACTTTCACAGTACTTCTGCCGGGAGCTTTTCGACTTTGCCGATGTATTTCGCCTATTGACGAGGCGTTTGGCTACCTTAAGAGAGTCATAGTTACTCCTTCCAGTGGCTCTCCGTTAAACCACAGTCACATCTACCATTTTTCTCTGCCCCTTTCACCAGACGCGATACACCATTATTTGTCGACATTATGACTTTCACAGTACTCCTGCTAGGGGCTCCACCAGTTTACCAATGTATTTCACCTGTTGACGAGGCATTTGGCTACCTTAAGAGAGTCATACTTACTCCTGTCAGTTGCTCCCCGTTTTACCAAAGTCACATTCTCAATCTTATTCTGGCCAGTTCACCTGAAGCGATACGCCATTATCAGTCAACCTAAAGAATTTCACAGTACTCCAGCCGGGAGCTTCTCGGGTATGCCGATGTATTTCGCGTGTTGACGGGGCATTTGGATGCCTTAAGAGAGTCATAGTTACTCCTTGCTGTTGCTCCCCATTTTACAACAGGCACATCTACAAGCTTACTCTGGCCAGTTCTCTTGAAGCGATACGCTAATATCTGTTGACATAAAGACTTTCACAGTACTCCTGCCAGGAGCATCTCGACTTTGCCGATGTATTTCGCATATTGACGAGGCATTGGGCTACCTTAAGAGAGTCATAGTTACTCCTTCCAGTGTCTCTCCGTTAAACCACATTCACATATACAATTTTCCTCTGCCCCTTTCACCAGACGCGATACGATATTATTTATCGACATTATGACTTTCACAGTACTCCTGCTAGGGGCTCCTCCAGTTTACCAAAGTATTTCGCCTGTAGAAGAAGCATTTGGCTACCTTAAGAGAGTCATACTTACTCCTATCAGTTGCTCCCCGTTTTACCAGAGTCACATTTTCAATCTTATTCTGGCCAGTTCACCTGAAGCGATACGCCATTATCAGTCAACCTAAAGAATATCACAGGACTCCTGCCGGGAGCTTCTCGAGTTTGCCGATGTATTTCGCCTGTTGACGAGGCATTTGGATACCTTAAGAGAGTCATAGTTACCCCTTGCTGTTGCTCCCCATTTTACAACAGGCACATCTACAAGCTTACTCTGGCCAATTCTCCTGAAGCGATACACTAATATCTGTTGACATAAAGACTTTCACAGTACTCCTGCCGGGAGCTTCTCGACTTTGCCGATGTATTTCACCTATTGACGAGGCATTGGGCTACCTTAAGAGAGTCATAGTTACTCCTGCCAGTGTCTCTCCGTTAAACCACATTCACATATATAATTTTCCTCTGCCCCTTTCACCAGACGCGATACGATATTATTTATCGACATTATGACTTTCACAGTACTCCTGCTAGGGGCTCCTCCAGTTTACCAAAGTATTTCGCCTGTAGACGAGGCATTTGGCTACCTTAAGAGAGTCATAGATACTCCTGTCAGTTGCTCCCCGTTTTACCAAAGTCACATTCTCAATCTTATTCTGGCCAGTTCACCTGAAGCGATACGCCATTATCAGTCAACCTAAAGAATATCACAGTACTCCTGCCGGGAGCTTCTCGAGTTTGCCGATGTATTTCGCCTGTTGACGAGGCATTTGGATGCCTTAAGAGAGTCATAGTTACTCCTTGCTGTTGCTCCCCATTTTACAACAGGCACATCTACAAGCTTACTCTGGCCAATTCTCCTGAAGCGATACGCTAATATCTGTTGAAATAAAGACTTTCACAGTACTCCTGCCAGCAGCTTCTCGACTTTGCCGATGTATTTCGCCTATTGACGAGGCGTTTGGCTTCCTTAAGAGAGTCATAGTTACTCCTTCCAGTGGCTCTCCGTTAAACCACAGTCACATCTACCATTTTTCTCTGCCCCTTTCACCAGACGCGATACGCCATTATTTGTCGACATTATGACTTTCACAGTTCTCCTGCTAGGGGCTCCTCCAGTTTACCAAAGTATTTCGCCTGTAGAAGAGGCATTTGGCTACCTTAAGAGAGTCATAGATACTCCTGTCAGTTGCTCCCCGTTTTACCAAAGTCAAATTCTCAATCTTATTCTGGCCAGTTCACCCGAAGCGATACGCCATTATCAGTCAACCTAAAGAATTTCACAGTACTCCTGCCGGGAGCTTCTCGAGTTTGCCGATGCATTTCGCCTGTTGACGAGGCATTTGGATACCTTAAGAGAGTCATAGCTACCCCTTGCTGTTGCTCCCCATTTTACAACAGGCACATCTACAAGCTTACTCTGGCCAATTCTCTTGAAGCGATACGCTAGTATCTGTTGACATAAAGACTTTCACAGTACTCCTGCCGGGAGCTTCTCGACTTTACCGATGTATTTTGCCTATTGACGAGGCATTTGGCTACCTTAAGAGAGTCATAGTTACTCCTGCCAGTGTCTCTCCGTTAAACCACCGTCACATCTACCATTTTCATCTGCCTCTTTCACCAGACGCGATACGCCATTATTTGTCGACATTATGACCTTCACAGTACTCCTGTTAGGGACTCCTCCAGTTAACCAATGTATTTCGCCTGTTGACGAGGCATTTGGCTACCTTAAGAGAGTCATACTTACTCCTGTCAGTTGCTCCCCGTTTTACCACAGTCACATTTTCAATCTTATTCTGGCCAGTTCACCTGAAGCGATACGCCATCATCAGTCAACCTAAAGAATTTCACAGTACTCCTGCCGGGAGCTTCTCGAGTATGCCGATGTATTTCGCGTGTTGACGAGGCTTTTGGATGCCTTATGAGAGTCATAGTCACTCCTTGCTGTTGCTCCCCATTTTACAACAGGCACATCTACAAGCTTACTCTGGCCAGTTCTCTTGAAGCGATACGCTAATAACTGTTGACATAAAGACTTTCACAGTACTCCTGCCGGGAGCTTCTCGACTTTGCCGATGTATTTCACCTATTGACGAGGCATTGGGCTACCTTAAGAGAGTCATAGTTACTCCTGCCAGTGTCTCTCCGTTAAACCACATTCACATATACAATTTTCCTCTGCCCCTTTCACCAGACGCGATACGATATTATTTATCGACATTATGACTTTCACAGTTCTCCTGCTAGGGGCTCCTCCAGTTTACCAAAGTATTTCGCCTGTAGAAGAGGCATTTGGCTACCTTAAGAGAGTCATAGATACTCCTGTCAGTTGCTCCCCGTTTTACCAAAGTCAAATTCTCAATCTTATTCTGGCCAGTTCACCCGAAGCGATACGCCATTATCAGTCAACCTAAAGAATTTCACAGTACTCCTGCCGGGAGCTTCTCGAGTTTGCCGATGTATTTCGCCTGTTGACGAGGCATTTGGATACCTTAAGAGAGTCATAGTTTCACCTTGCTGTTGCTCCCCATTTTACAACAGGCACATCTACAAGCTTACTCTGGCCAATTCTCCTGAAGCGATACGCTAATATCTGTTGACATAAAGACTTTCACAGTACTCCTGCCGGGAGCTTCTCGACTTTACCGATGTATTTTGCATATTGACGAGGCATTGGGCTACCTTAAGAGAGTCATAGTTACTCCTGCCAGTGTCTCTCCGTTAAACCACATTCACATATACAATTTTCCTCTGCCCCTTTCACCAGACGCGATACGACATTATTTATCGACATAATGGCTTTCACAGTACTCCTGCTAGGGGCTCCTCCAGTTTACCAAAGTATTTCGCCTGTAGAAGAGGCATTTGGCTACCTTAAGAGTGACATAGATACTCCTGACAGTTGCTCCCCGTTTTACCACAGTCACATTTTCAATCTTATTCTGGCCAGTTCACCTGAAGCGATACGCCATTATCAGTCAACCTAAAGAATTTCACAGTACTCCTGCCGGGAGCTTCTCTGGTATGCCGATGTATTTCGCGTGTTGACGAGGCATTTGGATGCCTTAAGAGAGTCATAGTTACTCCTTGCTGTTGCTCCCCATTTTACAACAGGCACATCTACAAGCTTACTCTGGCCAGTTCTCTTGAAGCGATACGCTAATATCTGTTGACATAAAGACTTTCACAGTACTCCTGCCGGGAGCTTCTCGACTTTGCCGATGTATTTCACCTATTGACGAGGCATTGGGCTACCTTAAGAGAGTCATAGTTACTCCTGCCAGTGTCTCTCCGTTAAACCACATTCACATATACAATTTTCCTCTGCCCCTTTCACCAGACGCGATACGATATTATTTATCGACATTATGACTTTCACAGTACTCCTGCTAGGGGCTCCTCCAGTTTACCAAAGTATTTCGCCTGTAGAAGAGGCATTTGGCTACCTTAAGAGAGTCATAGATACTCCTGTCAGTTGCTCCCCGTTTTACCACAGTCACATTTTCAATCTTATTCTGGCCAGTTCACCCGAAGCGATACGCCATTATCAGTCAACCTAAAGAATTTCACAGTACTCCTGCCGGGAGCTTCTCGAGTTTGCCGATGCATTTCGCCTGTTGACGAGGCATTTGGATACCTTAAGAGAGTCATAGTTTCACCTTGCTGTTGCTCCCCATTTTACAACAGGCACATCTACAAGCTTACTCTGGCCAATTCTCCTGAAGCGATACGCTAATATCTGTTGACATAAAGACTTTCACAGTACTCCTGCCGTTAGCTTCTCGACTTTACCGATGTATTTTGCATATTGACGAGGCATTGGGCTACCTTAAGAGAGTCATAGTTACTCCTGCCAGTGTCTCTCCGTTAAACCACATTCACATATACAATTTTCCTCTGCCCCTTTCACCAGACGCGATACGACATTATTTATCGACATAATGGCTTTCACAGTACTCCTGCTAGGGGCTCCTCCAGTTTACCAAAGTATTTCGCCTGTAGAAGAGGCATTTGGCTACCTTAAGAGTGACATAGATACTCCTGACAGTTGCTCCCCGTTTTACCACAGTCACATTTTCAATCTTATTCTGGCCAGTTCACCTGAAGCGATACGCCATTATCAGTCAACCTAAAGAATTTCACAGTACTCCTGCCGGGAGCTTCTCTGGTATGCCGATGTATTTCGCGTGTTGACGAGGCATTTGGATGCCTTAAGAGAGTCATAGTTACTCCTTGCTGTTGCTCCCCATTTTACAACAGGCACATCTACAAGCTTACTCTGGCCAGTTCTCTTGAAGCGATACGCTAATATCTGTTGACATAAAGACTTTCACAGTACTCCTGCCGGGAGCTTCTCGACTTTGCCGATGTATTTCACCTATTGACGAGGCATTGGGCTACCTTAAGAGAGTCATAGTTACTCCTGCCAGTGTCTCTCCGTTAAACCACATTCACATATACAATTTTCCTCTGCCCCTTTCACCAGACGCGATACGATATTATTTATCGACATTATGTCTTTCACAGTACTCCTGCTAGGGGCTCCTCCAGTTTACCAAAGTATTTCGCCTGTAGAAGAGGCATTTGGCTACCTTAAGAGAGTCATAGATACTCCTGTCAGTTGCTCCCCGTTTTACCAAAGTCACATTCTCAATCTTATTCTGGCCAGTTCACCTGAAGCGATACGCCATTATCAGTCAACCTAAAGAATTTCACAGTACTCCTGCCGGGAGCTTCTCGAGTTTGCCGATGTATTTCGCCTGTTGACGAGGCATTTGGATTCCTTAAGAGAGTCATAGTTACTCCTTGCTGTTGCTCCCCATTTTACAACAGGCACATCTACAAGCTTACTCTGGCCAATTCTCCTGAAGCGATACGCTAATATCTGTTGACATAAAGACTTTCACAGTACTCCTGCCGGGAGCTTCTCGACTTTACCGATTTATTTCGCCTATTGACGAGGCATTTGGCTACCTTAAGAGAGTCATAGTTACTCCTGCCAGTGTCTCTCCGTTAAACCACAGTCATATCTACCATTTTCATCTGCCCCTTTCACCAGACGTGATACGCCATTATTTGTCGACATTATGACTTTCACAGTACTCCTGCTAGGGGCTCCTCCAGTTTACCAATGTATTTCGCCTGTTGACGAGGCATTTGGCTACCTTAAGAGAGTCATACTTACTCCTGTCAGTTGCTCCCAGTTTTACCACAGTCACATTTTCAATCTTATTCTGGCCAGTTCACCTGAAGCGATACGCCATTATCAGTCAACCTAAAGAATATCACAGTACTCCTGCCGGGAGCTTCTCGAGTTTGCCGATGTATTTCGCCTGTTGACGAGGCATTTGGATGCCTGAAGAGAGTCATAGTTACTCCTTGCTGTTGCTCCCCATTTTACAACAGGCACATCTACAAGCTTACTCTGGCCAATCCTCCTGAAGCGATACGCTAATATCTGTTGACATAAAGACTTTCACAGTACTCCTGCCGGGAGCTTCTCGACTTTACCGATGTATTTCGCCTATTGACGAGGCATTTGGCTACCTTAAGAGAGTCATAGTTACTCCTGCCAGTGTCTCTCCGATAAACCACAGTCACATCTACCATTTTCATCTGCCCCTTTCACCAGACGTGATACGCCATTATTTGTCGACATTATGACTTTCACAGTACTCCTGCTAGGGGCTCCTCCTGTTTACCAATGTATTTCGCCTGTTGACGAGGCATTTGGCTACCTTAAGAGAGTCATACTTACTCCTGTCAGTTGCTCCCAGTTTTACCACAGTCACATTTTCAATCTTATTCTGATCAGTTCACCCGAAGCGATACGCCATTATCAGTCAACCTAAAGAATTTCACAGTACTCCTGCCGGGAGCTTCTCGAGTTTGCCGATGCATTTCGCCTGTTGACGAGGCATTTGGATACCTTAAGAGAGTCATAGTTTCACCTTGCTGTTGCTCCCCATTTTACAACAGGCACATCTACAAGCTTACTCTGGCCAATTCTCCTGAAGCGATACGCTAATATCTGTTGACATAAAGACTTTCACAGTACTCCTGCCGGGAGCTTCTCGACTTTACCGATGTATTTCGCCTATTGACGAGGCATTTGGCTACCTTAAGAGAGTCATAGTTACCCCTGCCAGTGTCTCTCCGTTAAACCACAGTCACATCTACCATTTTCATCTGCCCCTTTCACCAGACGCGATACGATATTATTTATCGACATTATGACTTTCACAGTACTCCTGCTAGGGGCTCCTCCAGTTTACCAATGTATTTCGCCTGTTGACGAGGCATTTGGCTACCTTAAGAGAGTCATACTTACTCCTGTCAGTTGCTCCCAGTTTTACCACAGTCACATTTTCAATCTTATTCTGGCCAGTTCACCTGAAGCGATACGCCATTATCAGTCAACCTAAAGAATATCACAGTACTCCTGCCGGGAGCTTCTCGAGTTTGCCGATGTATTTCGCCTGTTGACGAGGCATTTGGATGCCTGAAGAGAGTCATAGTTACTCCTTGCTGTTGCTCCCCATTTTACAACAGGCACATCTACAAGCTTACTCTGGCCAATTCTCCTGAAGCGATACGCTAATATCTGTTGACATAAAGACTTTCACAGTACTCCTGCCGGGAGCATCTCGACTTTGCCGATGTATTTCGCATATTGACGAGGCATTGGGCTACCTTAAGAGAGTCATAGTTACTCCTGCCAGTGTCTCTCCGTTAAACCACATTCACATATACAATTTTCCTCTGCCCCTTTCACCAGACGCGATACGATATTATTTATCGACATTATGACTTTCACAGTACTCCTGCTAGGGGCTCCTCCAGTTTACCAAAGTATTTCGCCTGTAGAAGAAGCATTTGGCTACCTTAAGAGAGTCATACTTACTCCTATCAGTTGCTCCCCGTTTTACCACAGTCACATTTTCAATCTTATTCTGGCCAGTTCACCTGAAGCGATACGCCATTATCAGTCAACCTAAAGAATATCACAGGACTCCTGCCGGGAGCTTCTCGAGTTTGCCGATGTATTTCGCCTGTTGACGAGGCATTTGGATACCTTAAGAGAGTCATAGTTACCCCTTGCTGTTGCTCCCCATTTTACAACAGGCACATCTACAAGCTTACTCTGGCCAATTCTCCTGAAGCGATACGCTAATATCTGTTGACATAAAGACTTTCACAGTACTCCTGCCGGGAGCTTCTCGACTTTGCCGATGTATTTCACCTATTGACGAGGCATTGGGCTACCTTAAGAGAGTCATAGTTACTCCTGCCAGTGTCTCTCCGTTAAACCACATTCACATATATAATTTTCCTCTGCCCCTTTCACCAGACGCGATACGATATTATTTATCGACATTATGACTTTCACAGTACTCCTGCTAGGGGCTCCTCCAGTTTACCAAAGTATTTCGCCTGTAGACGAGGCATTTGGCTACCTTAAGAGAGTCATAGATACTCCTGTCAGTTGCTCCCCGTTTTACCAAAGTCACATTCTCAATCTTATTCTGGCCAGTTCACCTGAAGCGATACGCCATTATCAGTCAACCTAAAGAATATCACAGTACTCCTGCCGGGAGCTTCTCGAGTTTGCCGATGTATTTCGCCTGTTGACGAGGCATTTGGATGCCTTAAGAGAGTCATAGTTACTCCTTGCTGTTGCTCCCCATTTTACAACAGGCACATCTACAAGCTTACTCTGGCCAATTCTCCTGAAGCGATACGCTAATATGTGTTGAAATAAAGACTTTCACAGTACTCCTGCCAGCAGCTTCTCGACTTTGCCGATGTATTTCGCCTATTGACGAGGCGTTTGGCTACCTTAAGAGAGTCATAGTTACTCCTTCCAGTGGCTCTCCGTTAAACCACAGTCACATCTACCATTTTTCTCTGCCCCTTTCACCAGACGCGATACGCCATTATTTGTCGACATTATGACTTTCACAGTACTCCTGCTAGGGGCTCCTCCAGTTTACCAATGTATTTCACCTGTTGACGAGGCATTTGGCTACCTTAAGAGAGTCATACTTACTCCTGTCAGTTGCTCCCCGTTTTACCAAAGTCACATTCTCAATCTTATTCTGGCCAGTTCACCTGAATCGATACGCCATTATCAGTCAACCTAAAGAATATCACAGTACTCCTGCCGGGAGCTTCTCGAGTTTGCCGATGTATTTCGCCTGTTGACGAGGCATTTGGATACCTTAAGAGAGTCATAGCTACCCCTTGCTGTTGCTCCCCATTTTACAACAGGCACATCTACAAGCTTACTCTGGCCAATTCTCTTGAAGCGATACGCTAGTATCTGTTGACATAAAGACTTTCACAGTACTCCTGCCGGGAGCTTCTCGACTTTACCGATGTATTTTGCCTATTGACGAGGCATTTGACTACCTTAAGAGAGTCATAGTTACTCCTGCCAGTGTCTCTCCGTTAAACCACCGTCACACTTACCATTTTCATCTGCCCCTTTCACCAGACGCGATACGCCATTATTTGTCGACATTATGACCTTCACAGTACTCCTGTTAGGGACTCCTCCAGTTAACCAATGTATTTCGCCTGTTGACGAGGCATTTGGCTACCTTAAGAGAGTCATACTTACTCCTGTCAGTTGCTCCCCGTTTTACCACAGTCACATTTTCAATCTTATTCTGGCCAGTTCACCTGAAGCGATACGCCATCATCAGTCAACCTAAAGAATTTCACAGTACTCCTGCCGGGAGCTTCTCGAGTATGCCGATGTATTTCGCGTGTTGACGAGGCTTTTGGATGCCTTATGAGAGTCATAGTCACTCCTTGCTGTTGCTCCCCATTTTACAACAGGCACATCTACAAGCTTACTCTGGCCAGTTCTCTTGAAGCGATACGCTAATATCTGTTGACATAAAGACTTTCACAGTACTCCTGCCGGGAGCTTCTCGACTTTGCCGATGTATTTCACCTATTGACGAGGCATTGGGCTACCTTAAGAGAGTCATAGTTACTCCTGCCAGTGTCTCTCCGTTAAACCACATTCACATATACAATTTTCCTCTGCCCCTCTCACCAGACGCGACACGATATTATTTGTCGACATTATGACTTTCACAGTACTCCTGCTAGGGGCTCCACCAGTTTACCAATGTATTTCACCTGTTGACGAGGCATTTGGCTACCTTAAGAGAGTCGTACTTACTCCTGTCAGTTGCTCCCCGTTTTACCAAAGTCACATTCTCAATCTTATTCTGGCCAGTTCACCTGAAGCGATATGCCATTATCAGTCAACCTAAAGAATATCACAGTACTCCTGCCGGGAGCTTCTCGAGTTTGCCGATGTATTTCGCCTGTTGACGAGGCATTTGGATACCTTAAGAGATTCATAGTTACCCCTTGCTGTTGCTCCCCATTTTACAACAGGCACATCTACAAGCTTACTCTGGCCAATTCTCCTGAAGCGATACGCTAATATCTGTTGACATAAAGACTTTCACAGTACTCCTGCCGGGAGCTTCTCGACTTTACCGATGTATTTTGCATATTGACGAGGCATTGGGCTACCTTAAGAGAGTCATAGTTACTCCTGCCAGTGTCTCTCCGTTAAACCACATTCACATATACAATTTTCCTCTGCCCCTTTCACCAGACGCGATACGATATTATTTATCGACATAATGGCTTTCACAGTACTCCTGCTAGGGGCTCCTCCAGTTTACCAAAGTATTTCGCCTGTAGAAGAGGCATTTGGCTACCTTAAGAGTGACATAGATACTCCTGACAGTTGCTCCCCGTTTTACCACAGTCACATTTTCAATCTTATTCTGGCCAGTTCACCTGAAGCGATACGCCATTATCAGTCAACCTAAAGAATATCACAGTACTCCTGCCGGGAGCGTCTCGAGTTTGCCGATGTATTTCGCCTGTTGACGAGCCATTTGGATGCCTGAACAGAGTCATAGTTACTCCTTGCTGTTGCTCCCCATTTTACAACAGGCACATCTACAAGCTTACTCTGGCCAATTCTCCTGAAGCGATACGCTAATATCTGTTGACATAAAGACTTTCACAGTACTCCTGCCGGGAGCTTCTCGACTTTACCGATGTATTTCGCCTATTGACGAGGCATTTGGCTACCTTAAGAGAGTCATAGTTACTCCTGCCAGTGTCTCTCCGATAAACCACAGTCACATCTACCATTTTCATCTGCCCCTTTCACCAGACGTGATACGCCATTATTTGTCGACATTATGACTTTCACAGTACTCCTGCTAGGGGCTCCTCCAGTTTACCAATGTATTTCGCCTGTTGACGAGGCATTTGGCTACCTTAAGAGAGTCATACTTACTCCTGTCAGTTGCTCCCAGTTTTACCACAGTCACATTTTCAATCTTATTCTGATCAGTTCACCCGAAGCGATACGCCATTATCAGTCAACCTAAAGAATTTCACAGTACTCCTGCCGGGAGCTTCTCGAGTTTGCCGATGCGTTTCGCCTGTTGACGAGGCATTTGGATACCTTAAGAGAGTCATAGTTTCACCTTGCTGTTGCTCCCCATTTTACAACAGGCACATCTACAAGCTTACTCTGGCCAATTCTCCTGAAGCGATACGCTAATATTTGTTGACATAAAGACTTTCACAGTACTCCTGCCGGGAGCTTCTCGACTTTACCGATGTATTTCGCCTATTGACGAGGCATTTGGCTACCTTAAGAGAGTCATAGTTACTCCTGCCAGTGTCTCTCCGTTAAACCACAGTCACATCTACCATTTTCATCTGCCCCTTTCACCAGACGTGATACGCCATTATTTGTCGACATTATGACTTTCACAGTACTCCTGCTAGGGGCTCCTCCAGTTTACCAAAGTATTTCGCCTGTAGACGAGGCATTTGGCTACCTTAAGAGAGTCATAGATACTCCTGTCAGTTGCTCCCCGTTTTACCAAAGTCACATTCTCAATCTTATTCTGGCCAGTTCACCTGAAGCGATACGCCATTATCAGTCAACCTAAAGAATATCACAGTACTCCTGCCGGGAGCTTCTCGAGTTTGCCGATGTATTTCGCCTGTTGACGAGGCATTTGGATGCCTTAAGAGAGTCATAGTTACTCCTTGCTGTTGCTCCCCATTTTACAACAGGCACATCTACAAGCTTACTCTGGCCAATTCTCCTGAAGCGATACGCTAATATCTGTTGAAATAAAGACTTTCACAGTACTCCTGCCAGCAGCTTCTCGACTTTGCCGATGTATTTCGCCTATTGACGAGGCGTTTGGCTACCTTAAGAGAGTCATAGTTACTCCTTCCAGTGGCTCTCCGTTAAACCACAGTCACATCTACCATTTTTCTCTGCCCCTTTCACCAGACGCGATACGCCATTATTTGTCGACATTATGACTTTCACAGTACTCCTGCTAGGGGCTCCTCCAGTTTACCAATGTATTTCACCTGTTGACGAGGCATTTGGCTACCTTAAGAGAGTCATACTTACTCCTGTCAGTTGCTCCCCGTTTTACCAAAGTCACATTCTCAATCTTATTCTGGCCAGTTCACCTGAATCGATACGCCATTATCAGTCAACCTAAAGAATATCACAGTACTCCTGCCGGGAGCTTCTCGAGTTTGCCGATGTATTTCACCTATTGACGAGGCATTGGGCTACCTTAAGAGAGTCATAGTTACTCCTGCCAGTGTCTCTCCGTTAAACCACATTCACATATACAATTTTCCTCTGCCCCTTTCACCAGACGCGATACGATATTATTTATCGACATAATGGCTTTCACAGTACTCCTGCTAGGGGCTCCTCCAGTTTACCAAAGTATTTCGCCTGTAGAAGAGGCATTTGGCTACCTTAAGAGTGACATAGATACTCCTGACAGTTGCTCCCCGTTTTACCACAGTCACATTTTCAATCTTATTCTGGCCAGTTCACCTGAAGCGATACGCCATTATCAGTCAACCTAAAGAATTTCACAGTACTCCTGCCGGGAGCTTCTCTGGTATGCCGATGTATTTCGCGTGTTGACGAGGCATTTGGATGCCTTAAGAGAGTCATAGTTACTCCTTGCTGTTGCTCCCCATTTTACAACAGGCACATCTACAAGCTTACTCTGGCCAGTTCTCTTGAAGCGATACGCTAATATCTGTTGACATAAAGACTTTCACAGTACTCCTGCCGGGAGCTTCTCGACTTTGCCGATGTATTTCACCTATTGACGAGGCATTGGGCTACCTTAAGAGAGTCATAGTTACTCCTGCCAGTGTCTCTCCGTTAAACCACAGTCATATCTACCATTTTCATCTGCCCCTTTCACCAGACGTGATACGCCATTATTTGTCGACATTATGACTTTCACAGTACTCCTGCTAGGGGCTCCTCCAGTTTACCAATGTATTTCGCCTGTTGACGAGGCATTTGGCTACCTTAAGAGAGTCATACTTACTCCTGTCAGTTGCTCCCAGTTTTACCACAGTCACATTTTCAATCTTATTCTGGCCAGTTCACCTGAAGCGATACGCCATTATCAGTCAACCTAAAGAATATCACAGTACTCCTGCCGGGAGCTTCTCGAGTTTGCCGATGTATTTCGCCTGTTGACGAGGCATTTGGATGCCTGAAGAGAGTCATAGTTACTCCTTGCTGTTGCTCCCCATTTTACAACAGCCACATCTACAAGCTTACTCTGGCCAATCCTCCTGAAGCGATACGCTAATATCTGTTGACATAAAGACTTTCACAGTACTCCTGCCGGGAGCTTCTCGACTTTACCGATGTATTTCGCCTATTGATGAGGCATTTGGCTACCTTAAGAGAGTCATAGTTACTCCTGCCAGTGTCTCTCCGATAAACCACAGTCACATCTACCATTTTCATCTGCCCCTTTCACCAGACGTGATACGCCATTATTTGTCGACATTATGACTTTCACAGTACTCCTGCTAGGGGCTCCTCCTGTTTACCAATGTATTTCGCCTGTTGACGAGGCATTTGGCTACCTTAAGAGAGTCATACTTACTCCTGTCAGTTGCTCCCAGTTTTACCACAGTCACATTTTCAATCTTATTCTGATCAGTTCACCCGAAGCGATACGCCATTATCAGTCAACCTAAAGAATTTCACAGTACTCCTGCCGGGAGCTTCTCGAGTTTGCCGATGCATTTCGCCTGTTGACGAGGCATTTGGATACCTTAAGAGAGTCATAGTTTCACCTTGCTGTTGCTCCCCATTTTACAACAGGCACATCTACAAGCTTACTCTGGCCAATTCTCCTGAAGCGATACGCTAATATCTGTTGACATAAAGACTTTCACAGTACTCCTGCCGGGAGCTTCTCGACTTTACCGATGTATTTCGCCTATTGACGAGGCATTTGGCTACCTTAAGAGAGTCATAGTTACTCCTGCCAGTGTCTCTCCGTTAAACCACAGTCACATCTACCATTTTCATCTGCCCCTTTCACCAAACGTGATACGCCATTATTTGTCGACATTATGACTTTCACAGTACTCCTGCTAGGGGCTCCTCCAGTTTACCAATGTATTTCACCTGTTGACGAGGCATTTGGCTACCTTAAGAGAGTCATACTTACTCCTGTCAGTTGCTCCCAGTTTTACCACAGTCACATTTTCAATCTTATTCTGGCCAGTTCACCTGAAGCGATACGCCATTATCAGTCAACCTAAAGAATATCACAGTACTCCTGCCGGGAGCTTCTCGAGTTTGCCGATGTATTTCGCCTGTTGACGAGGCATTTGGATGCCTGAAGAGAGTCATAGTTACTCCTTGCTGTTGCTCCCCATTTTACAACAGGCACATCTACAAGCTTACTCTGGCCAATTCTCCTGAAGCGATACGCTAATATCTGTTGACATAAAGACTTTCACAGTACTCCTGCCGGGAGCATCTCGACTTTGCCGATGTATTTCGCATATTGACGAGGCATTGGGCTACCTTAAGAGAGTCATAGTTACTCCTGCCAGTGTCTCTCCGTTAAACCACATTCACATATACAATTTTCCTCTGCCCCTTTCACCAGACGCGATACGATATTATTTATCGACATTATGACTTTCACAGTACTCCTGCTAGGGGCTCCTCCAGTTTACCAAAGTATTTCGCCTGTAGAAGAAGCATTTGGCTACCTTAAGAGAGTCATACTTACTCCTATCAGTTGCTCCCCGTTTTACCACAGTCACATTTTCAATCTTATTCTGGCCAGTTCACCTGAAGCGATACGCCATTATGAGTCAACCTAAAGAATATCACAGGACTCCTGCCGGGAGCTTCTCGAGTTTGCCGATGTATTTCGCCTGTTGACGAGGCATTTGGATACCTTAAGAGAGTCATAGTTACCCCTTGCTCTTGCTCCCCATTTTACAACAGGCACATCTACAAGCTTACTCTGGCCAATTCTCCTGAAGCGATACGCTAATATCTGTTGACATAAAGACTTTCACAGTACTCCTGCCGGGAGCTTCTCGACTTTGCCGATGTATTTCACCTATTGACGAGGCATTGGGCTACCTTAAGAGAGTCATAGTTACTCCTGCCAGTGTCTCTCCGTTAAACCACATTCACATATATAATTTTCCTCTGCCCCTTTCACCAGACGCGATACGATATTATTTATCGACATTATGACTTTCACAGTACTCCTGCTAGGGGCTCCTCCAGTTTACCAAAGTATTTCGCCTGTAGACGAGGCATTTGGCTACCTTAAGAGAGTCATAGATACTCCTGTCAGTTGCTCCCCGTTTTACCAAAGTCACATTCTCAATCTTATTCTGGCCAGTTCACCTGAAGCGATACGCCATTATCAGTCAACCTAAAGAATATCACAGTACTCCTGCCGGGAGCTTCTCGAGTTTGCCGATGTATTTCGCCTGTTGACGAGGCATTTGGATGCCTTAAGAGAGTCATAGTTACTCCTTGCTGTTGCTCCCCATTTTACAACAGGCACATCTACAAGCTTACTCTGGCCAATTCTCCTGAAGCGATACGCTAATATGCGTTGAAATAAAGACTTCCACAGTACTCCTGCCAGCAGCTTCTCGACTTTGCCGATGTATTTCGCCTATTGACGAGGCGTTTGGCTACCTTAAGAGAGTCATAGTTACTCCTTCCAGTGGCTCTCCGTTAAACCACAGTCACATCTACCATTTTTCTCTGCCCCTTTCACCAGACGCGATACGCCATTATTTGTCGACATTATGACTTTCACAGTACTCCTGCTAGGGGCTCCTCCAGTTTACCAATGTATTTCACCTGTTGACGAGGCATTTGGCTACCTTAAGAGAGTCATACTTACTCCTGTCAGTTGCTCCCCGTTTTACCAAAGTCACATTCTCAATCTTATTCTGGCCAGTTCACCTGAATCGATACGCCATTATCAGTCAACCTAAAGAATATCACAGTACTCCTGCCGGGAGCTTCTCGAGTTTGCCGATGTATTTCGCCTGTTGACGAGGCATTTGGATACCTTAAGAGAGTCATAGCTACCCCTTGCTGTTGCTCCCCATTTTACAACAGGCACATCTACAAGCTTACTCTGGCCAATTCTCTTGAAGCGATACGCTAGTATCTGTTGACATAAAGACTTTCACAGTACTCCTGCCGGGAGCTTCTCGACTTTACCGATGTATTTTGCCTATTGACGAGGCATTTGGCTACCTTAAGAGAGTCATAGTTACTCCTGCCAGTGTCTCTCCGTTAAACCACCGTCACATCTACCATTTTCATCTGCCCCTTTCACCAGACGCGATACGCCATTATTTGTCGACATTATGACCTTCACAGTACTCCTGTTAGGGACTCCTCCAGTTAACCAATGTATTTCGCCTGTTGACGAGGCATTTGGCTACCTTAAGAGAGTCATACTTACTCCTGTCAGTTGCTCCCCGTTTTACCACAGTCACATTTTCAATCTTATTCTGGCCAGTTCACCTGAAGCGATACGCCATCATCAGTCAACCTAAAGAATTTCACAGTACTCCTGCCGGGAGCTTCTCGAGTATGCCGATGTATTTCGCGTGTTGACGAGGCTTTTGGATGCCTTATGAGAGTCATAGTCACTCCTTGCTGTTGCTCCCCATTTTACAACAGGCACATCTACAAGCTTACTCTGGCCAGTTCTCTTGAAGCGATACGCTAATATCTGTTGACATAAAGACTTTCACAGTACTCCTGCCGGGAGCTTCTCGACTTTGCCGATGTATTTCACCTATTGACGAGGCATTGGGCTACCTTAAGAGAGTCATAGTTACTCCTGCCAGTGTCTCTCCGTTAAACCACATTCACATATACAATTTTCCTCTGCCCCTTTCACCAGACGCGACACGATATTATTTGTCGACATTATGTCTTTCACAGTACTCCTGCTAGGGGCTCCACCAGTTTACCAATGTATTTCACCTGTTGACGAGGCATTTGGCTACCTTAAGAGAGTCGTACTTACTCCTGTCAGTTGCTCCCCGTTTTACCAAAGTCACATTCTCAATCTTATTCTGGCCAGTTCACCTGAAGCGATACGCCATTATCAGTCAACCTAAAGAATATCACAGTACTCCTGCCGGGAGCTTCTCGAGTTTGCCGATGTATTTCGCCTGTTGACGAGGCATTTGGATACCTTAAGAGATTCATAGTTACCCCTTGCTGTTGCTCCCCATTTTACAACAGGCACATCTACAAGCTTACTCTGGCCAATTCTCCTGAAGCGATACGCTAATATCTGTTGACATAAAGACTTTCACAGTACTCCTGCCGGGAGCTTCTCGACTTTACCGATGTATTTTGCATATTGACGAGGCATTGGGCTACCTTAAGAGAGTCATAGTTACTCCTGCCAGTGTCTCTCCGTTAAACCACATTCACATATACAATTTTCCTCTGCCCCTTTCACCAGACGCGATACGATATTATTTATCGACATAATGGCTTTCACAGTACTCCTGCTAGGGGCTCCTCCAGTTTACCAAAGTATTTCGCCTGTAGAAGAGGCATTTGGCTACCTTAAGAGTGACATAGATACTCCTGACAGTTGCTCCCCGTTTTACCACAGTCACATTTTCAATCTTATTCTGGCCAGTTCACCCGAAGCGATACGCCATTATCAGTCAACCTAAAGAATTTCACAGTACTCCTGCCGGGAGCTTCTCGAGTTTGCCGATGCATTTCGCCTGTTGACGAGGCATTTGGATACCTTAAGAGAGTCATAGTTTCACCTTGCTGTTGCTCCCCATTTTACAACAGGCACATCTACAAGCTTACTCTGGCCAATTCTCCTGAAGCGATACGCTAATATCTGTTGACATAAAGACTTTCACAGTACTCCTGCCGGGAGCTTCTCGACTTTACCGATGTATTTCGCCTATTGACGAGGCATTTGGCTACCTTAAGAGAGTCATAGTTACTCCTGCCAGTGTCTCTCCGTTAAACCACAGTCACATCTACCATTTTCATCTGCCCCTTTCACCAAACGTGATACGCCATTATTTGTCGACATTATGACTTTCACAGTACTCCTGCTAGGGGCTCCTCCAGTTTACCAATGTATTTCACCTGTTGACGAGGCATTTGGCTACCTTAAGAGAGTCATACTTACTCCTGTCAGTTGCTCCCAGTTTTACCACAGTCACATTTTCAATCTTATTCTGGCCAGTTCACCTGAAGCGATACGCCATTATCAGTCAACCTAAAGAATATCACAGTACTCCTGCCGGGAGCTTCTCGAGTTTGCCGATGTATTTCGCCTGTTGACGAGGCATTTGGATGCCTGAAGAGAGTCATAGTTACTCCTTGCTGTTGCTCCCCATTTTACAACAGGCACATCTACAAGCTTACTCTGGCCAATTCTCCTGAAGCGATACGCTAATATCTGTTGACATAAAGACTTTCACAGTACTCCTGCCGGGAGCATCTCGACTTTGCCGATGTATTTCGCATATTGACGAGGCATTGGGCTACCTTAAGAGAGTCATAGTTACTCCTGCCAGTGTCTCTCCGTTAAACCACATTCACATATACAATTTTCCTCTGCCCCTTTCACCAGACGCGATACGATATTATTTATCGACATTATGACTTTCACAGTACTCCTGCTAGGGGCTCCTCCAGTTTACCAAAGTATTTCGCCTGTAGAAGAAGCATTTGGCTACCTTAAGAGAGTCATACTTACTCCTATCAGTTGCTCCCCGTTTTACCACAGTCACATTTTCAATCTTATTCTGGCCAGTTCACCTGAAGCGATACGCCATTATCAGTCAACCTAAAGAATATCACAGGACTCCTGCCGGGAGCTTCTCGAGTTTGCCGATGTATTTCGCCTGTTGACGAGGCATTTGGATACCTTAAGAGAGTCATAGTTACCCCTTGCTCTTGCTCCCCATTTTACAACAGGCACATCTACAAGCTTACTCTGGCCAATTCTCCTGAAGCGATACGCTAATATCTGTTGACATAAAGACTTTCACAGTACTCCTGCCGGGAGCTTCTCGACTTTGCCGATGTATTTCACCTATTGACGAGGCATTGGGCTACCTTAAGAGAGTCATAGTTACTCCTGCCAGTGTCTCTCCGTTAAACCACATTCACATATATAATTTTCCTCTGCCCCTTTCACCAGACGCGATACGATATTATTTATCGACATTATGACTTTCACAGTACTCCTGCTAGGGGCTCCTCCAGTTTACCAAAGTATTTCGCCTGTAGACGAGGCATTTGGCTACCTTAAGAGAGTCATAGATACTCCTGTCAGTTGCTCCCCGTTTTACCAAAGTCACATTCTCAATCTTATTCTGGCCAGTTCACCTGAAGCGATACGCCATTATCAGTCAACCTAAAGAATATCACAGTACTCCTGCCGGGAGCTTCTCGAGTTTGCCGATGTATTTCGCCTGTTGACGAGGCATTTGGATGCCTTAAGAGAGTCATAGTTACTCCTTGCTGTTGCTCCCCATTTTACAACAGGCACATCTACAAGCTTACTCTGGCCAATTCTCCTGAAGCGATACGCTAATATGCGTTGAAATAAAGACTTCCACAGTACTCCTGCCAGCAGCTTCTCGACTTTGCCGATGTATTTCGCCTATTGACGAGGCGTTTGGCTACCTTAAGAGAGTCATAGTTACTCCTTCCAGTGGCTCTCCGTTAAACCACAGTCACATCTACCATTTTTCTCTGCCCCTTTCACCAGACGCGATACGCCATTATTTGTCGACATTATGACTTTCACAGTACTCCTGCTAGGGGCTCCTCCAGTTTACCAATGTATTTCACCTGTTGACGAGGCATTTGGCTACCTTAAGAGAGTCATACTTACTCCTGTCAGTTGCTCCCCGTTTTACCAAAGTCACATTCTCAATCTTATTCTGGCCAGTTCACCTGAATCGATACGCCATTATCAGTCAACCTAAAGAATATCACAGTACTCCTGCCGGGAGCTTCTCGAGTTTGCCGATGTATTTCGCCTGTTGACGAGGCATTTGGATACCTTAAGAGAGTCATAGCTACCCCTTGCTGTTGCTCCCCATTTTACAACAGGCACATCTACAAGCTTACTCTGGCCAATTCTCTTGAAGCGATACGCTAGTATCTGTTGACATAAAGACTTTCACAGTACTCCTGCCGGGAGCTTCTCGACTTTACCGATGTATTTTGCCTATTGACGAGGCATTTGGCTACCTTAAGAGAGTCATAGTTACTCCTGCCAGTGTCTCTCCGTTAAACCACCGTCACATCTACCATTTTCATCTGCCCCTTTCACCAGACGCGATACGCCATTATTTGTCGACATTATGACCTTCACAGTACTCCTGTTAGGGACTCCTCCAGTTAACCAATGTATTTCGCCTGTTGACGAGGCATTTGGCTACCTTAAGAGAGTCATACTTACTCCTGTCAGTTGCTCCCCGTTTTACCACAGTCACATTTTCAATCTTATTCTGGCCAGTTCACCTGAAGCGATACGCCATCATCAGTCAACCTAAAGAATTTCACAGTACTCCTGCCGGGAGCTTCTCGAGTATGCCGATGTATTTCGCGTGTTGACGAGGCTTTTGGATGCCTTATGAGAGTCATAGTCACTCCTTGCTGTTGCTCCCCATTTTACAACAGGCACATCTACAAGCTTACTCTGGCCAGTTCTCTTGAAGCGATACGCTAATATCTGTTGACATAAAGACTTTCACAGTACTCCTGCCGGGAGCTTCTCGACTTTGCCGATGTATTTCACCTATTGACGAGGCATTGGGCTACCTTAAGAGAGTCATAGTTACTCCTGCCAGTGTCTCTCCGTTAAACCACATTCACATATACAATTTTCCTCTGCCCCTTTCACCAGACGCGACACGATATTATTTGTCGACATTATGTCTTTCACAGTACTCCTGCTAGGGGCTCCACCAGTTTACCAATGTATTTCACCTGTTGACGAGGCATTTGGCTACCTTAAGAGAGTCGTACTTACTCCTGTCAGTTGCTCCCCGTTTTACCAAAGTCACATTCTCAATCTTATTCTGGCCAGTTCACCTGAAGCGATACGCCATTATCAGTCAACCTAAAGAATATCACAGTACTCCTGCCGGGAGCTTCTCGAGTTTGCCGATGTATTTCGCCTGTTGACGAGGCATTTGGATACCTTAAGAGATTCATAGTTACCCCTTGCTGTTGCTCCCCATTTTACAACAGGCACATCTACAAGCTTACTCTGGCCAATTCTCCTGAAGCGATACGCTAATATCTGTTGACATAAAGACTTTCACAGTACTCCTGCCGGGAGCTTCTCGACTTTACCGATGTATTTTGCATATTGACGAGGCATTGGGCTACCTTAAGAGAGTCATAGTTACTCCTGCCAGTGTCTCTCCGTTAAACCACATTCACATATACAATTTTCCTCTGCCCCTTTCACCAGACGCGATACGATATTATTTATCGACATAATGGCTTTCACAGTACTCCTGCTAGGGGCTCCTCCAGTTTACCAAAGTATTTCGCCTGTAGAAGAGGCATTTGGCTACCTTAAGAGTGACATAGATACTCCTGACAGTTGCTCCCCGTTTTACCACAGTCACATTTTCAATCTTATTCTGGCCAGTTCACCTGAAGCGATACGCCATTATCAGTCAACCTAAAGAATATCACAGTACTCCTACCGGGAGCGTCTCGAGTTTGCCGATGTATTTCGCCTGTTGACGAGCCATTTGGATGCCTGAAGAGAGTCATAGTTACTCCTTGCTGTTGCTCCCCATTTTACAACAGGCACATCTACAAGCTTACTCTGGCCAATTCTCCTGAAGCGATACGCTAATATCTGTTGACATAAAGACTTTCACAGTACTCCTGCCGGGAGCTTCTCGACTTTACCGATGTATTTCGCCTATTGACGAGGCATTAGGCTACCTTAAGAGAGTCATAGTTACTCCTGCCAGTGTCTCTCCGATAAACCACAGTCACATCTACCATTTTCATCTGCCCCTTTCACCAGACGTGATACGCCATTATTTGTCGACATTATGACTTTCACAGTACTCCTGCTAGGGGCTCCTCCAGTTTACCAATGTATTTCGCCTGTTGACGAGGCATTTGGCTACCTTAAGAGAGTCATACTTACTCCTGTCAGTTGCTCCTAGTTTTACCACAGTCACATTTTCAATCTTATTCTGATCAGTTCACCCGAAGCGATACGCCATTATCAGTCAACCTAAAGAATTTCACAGTACTCCTGCCGGGAGCTTCTCGAGTTTGCCGATGCGTTTCGCCTGTTGACGAGGCATTTGGATACCTTAAGAGAGTCATAGTTTCACCTTGCTGTTGCTCCCCATTTTACAACAGGCACATCTACAAGCTTACTCTGGCCAATTCTCCTGAAGCGATACGCTAATATCTGTTGACATAAAGACTTTCACAGTACTCCTGCCGGGAGCTTCTCGACTTTACCGATGTATTTCGCCTATTGACGAGGCATTTGGCTACCTTAAGAGAGTCATAGTTACTCCTGCCAGTGTCTCTCCGTTAAACCACAGTCACATCTACCATTTTCATCTGCCCCTTTCACCAGACGTGATACGCCATTATTTGTCGACATTATGACTTTCACAGTACTCCTGCTAGGGGCTCCTCCAGTTTACCAATGTATTTCGCCTGTTGACGAGGCATTTGGCTACCTTAAGAGAGTCATACTTACTCCTGTCAGTTGCTCCCAGTTTTACCACAGTCACATTTTCAATCTTATTCTGGCCAGTTCACCTGAAGCGATACGCCATTATCAGTCAACCTAAAGAATATCACAGTACTCCTGCCGGGAACTTCTCGAGTTTGCCGATGTATTTCGCCTGTTGACGAGCCATTTGGATACCTTAAGAGAGTCATAGTTACCCCTTGCTGTTGCTCCCCATTTTACAACAGGCACATCTACAAGCTTACTCTGGCCAATTCTCCTGAAGCGATACGCTAATATCTGTTGACATAAAGACTTTCACAGTACTCCTGCCGGGAGCTTCTCGACTTTGCCGATGTATTTCACCTATTGACGAGGCATTGGGCTACCTTAAGAGAGTCATAGTTACTCCTGCCAGTGTCTCTCCGTTAAACCACATTCACATATACAATTTTCCTCTGCCCCTTTCACCAGACGCGATACGATATTATTTATCGACATTATGACTTTCACAGTACTCCTGCTAGGAGCTCCTCCAGTTTACCAAAGTATTTCGCCTGTAGAAGAGGCATTTGGCTACCTTAAGAGAGTCATAGATACTCCTGTCAGTTGCTCCCCGTTTTACCAAAGTCACATTCTCAATCTTATTCTGGCCAGTTTACCTGAAGCGATACGCCATTATCAGTCAACCTAAAGAATTTCACAGTACTCCTGCCGGGAGCTTCTCGAGTTTGCCGATGTATTTCGCCTGTTGACGAGGCATTTGGATGCCTTAAGAGAGTCATAGTTACTCCTTGCTGTTGCTCCCCATTTTACAACAGGCACATCTACAAGCTTACTCTGGCCAATTCTCCTGAAGCGATACGCTAATATCTGTTGACATAAAGACTTTGACAGTACTCCTGCCGGGAGCTTCTCGACTTTACCGATGTATTTCGCCTATTGACGAGGCATTTGGCTATCTTAAGAGAGTCATAGTTACTCCTGCCAGTGTCTCTCCGTTAAACCACAGTCACATCTACCATTTTCATCTGCCCCTTTCACCAGACGTGATACGCCATTATTTGTCGACATTATGACTTTCACAGTACTCCTGCTAGGGGCTCCTCCAGTTTACCAATGTATTTCGCCTGTTGACGAGGCATTTGGCTACCTTAAGAGAGTCATACTTACTCCTGTCAGTTGCTCCCAGTTTTACCACAGTCACATTTTCAATCTTATTCTGGCCAGTTCACCTGAAGCGATACGCCATTATCAGTCAACCTAAAGAATATCACAGTACTCCTGCCGGGAGCTTCTCGAGTTTGCCGATGTATTTCGCCTGTTGACGAGGCATTTGGATGCCTGAAGAGAGTCATAGTTACTCCTTGCTGTTGCTCCCCATTTTACAACAGCCACATCTACAAGCTTACTCTGGCCAATCCTCCTGAAGCGATACGCTAATATCTGTTGACATAAAGACTTTCACAGTACTCCTGCCGGGAGCTTCTCGACTTTACCGATGTATTTCGCCTATTGACGAGGCATTTGGCTACCTTAAGAGAGTCATAGTTACTCCTGCCAGTGTCTCTCCGATAAACCACAGTCACATCTACCATTTTCATCTGCCCCTTTCACCAGACGTGATACGCCATTATTTGTCGACATTATGACTTTCACAGTACTCCTGCTAGGGGCTCCTCCTGTTTACCAATGTATTTCGCCTGTTGACGAGGCATTTGGCTACCTTAAGAGAGTCATACTTACTCCTGTCAGTTGCTCCCAGTTTTACCACAGTCACATTTTCAATCTTATTCAGGCCAGTTCACCTGAAGCGATACGCCATTATCAGTCAACCTAAAGAATATCACAGTACTCCTGCCGGGAGCTTCTCGAGTTTGCCGATGTATTTCGCCTGTTGACGAGGCATTTGGATGCCTGAAGAGAGTCATAGTTACTCCTTGCTGTTGCTCCCCATTTTACAACAGCCACATCTACAAGCTTACTCTGGCCAATTCTCCTGAAGCGATACGCTAATATCTGTTGACATAAAGACTTTCACAGTACTCCTGCCGGCAGCTTCTCGACTTTACCGATGTATTTCGCCTATTGACGAGGCATTTGGCTACCTTAAGAGAGTCATAGTTACTCCTGCCAGTGTCTCTCCGATAAACCACAGTCACATCTACCATTTTCATCTGCCCCTTTCACCAGACGTGATACGCCATTATTTGTCGACATTATGACTTTCACAGTACTCCTGCTAGGGGCTCCTCCTGTTTACCAATGTATTTCGCCTGTTGACGAGGCATTTGGCTACCTTAAGAGAGTCATACTTACACCTATCAGTTGCTCCCAGTTTTACCACAGTCACATTTTCAATCTTATTATGATCAGTTCACCCGAAGCGATACGCCATTATCAGTCAACCTAAAGAATTTCACAGTACTCCTGCCGGGAGCTTCTCGAGTTTGCCGATGCATTTCGCCTGTTGACGAGGCATTTGGATACCTTAAGAGAGTCATAGTTTCACCTTGCTGTTGCTCCCCATTTTACAACAGGCACATCTACAAGCTTACTCTGGCCAATTCTCCTGAAGCGATACGCTAATATCTGTTGACATAAAGACTTTCACAGTACTCCTGCCGGGAGCTTCTCGACTTTACCGATGTATTTCGCCTATTGACGAGGCAATTGGCTACCTTAGGAGAGTCATAGTTACTCCTGCCAGTGTCTCTCCGTTAAACCACAGTCACATCTACCATTTTCATCTGCCCCTTTCACCAGACGTGATACGCCATTATTTGTCGACATTATGACTTTCACAGTACTCCTGCTAGGGGCTCCTCCAGTTTACCAATGTATTTTGCCTGTTGACGAGGCATTTGGCTACCTTAAGAGAGTCATACTTACTCCTGTCAGTTGCTCCCAGTTTTACCACAGTCACATTTTCAATCTTATTCTGGCCAGTTCACCTGAAGCGATACGCCATTATCAGTCAACCTAAAGAATATCACAGTACTCCTGCCGGGAGCTTCTCGAGTTTGCCGATGTATTTCGCCTGTTGACGAGCCATTTGGATACCTTAAGAGAGTCATAGTTACCCCTTGCTGTTGCTCCCCATTTTACAAGAGGCACATCTACAAGCTTACTCTGGCCAATTCTCCTGAAGCGATACGCTAATATCTGTTGACATAAAGACTTTCACAGTACTCCTGCCGGGAGCATCTCGACTTTGCCGATGTATTTCACCTATTGACGAGGCATTGGGCTACCTTAAGAGAGTCATAGTTACTCCTGCCAGTGTCTCTCCGTTAAACCACATTCACATATACAATTTTCCTCTGCCCCTTTCACCACACGCGATACGATATTATTTATCGACATTATGACTTTCACAGTACTCCTGCTAGGGGCTCCTCCAGTTTACCAAAGTATTTCGCCTGTAGAAGAGGCATTTGGCTACCTTAAGAGAGTCATAGATACTCCTGTCAGTTGCTCCCCGTTTTACCAAAGTCACATTCTCAATCTTATTCTGGCCAGTTCACCTGAAGCGATACGCCATTATCAGTCAACCTAAAGAATATCACAGTACTCCTGCCGGGAGCTTCTCGAGTTTGCCGATGTATTTCGCCTGTTGACGAGGCATTTGGATGCCTTCTGAGAGTCATAGTTACTCCATGCTGTTGCTCCCCATTTTACAACAGCCACATCTACAAGCTTACTCTGGCCAATTCTCCTGAAGCGATACGCTAATATCTGTTGACATAAAGACTTTCACAGTACTCCTGCCGGCAGCTTCTCGACTTTACCGATGTATTTCGCCTATTGACGAGGCATTTGGCTACCTTAAGAGAGTCATAGTTACTCCTGCCAGTGTCTCTCCGATAAACCACAGTCACATCTACCATTTTCATCTGCCCCTTTCACCAGACGTGATACGCCATTATTTGTCGACATTATGACTTTCACAGTACTCCTGCTAGGGGCTCCTCCTGTTTACCAATGTATTTCGCCTGTTGACGAGGCATTTGGCTACCTTAAGAGAGTCATACTTACTCCTGTCAGTTGCTCCCAGTTTTACCTCAGTCACATTTTCAATCTTATTATGATCAGTTCACCCGAAGCGATACGCCATTATCAGTCAACCTAAAGAATTTCACAGTACTCCTGCCGGGAGCTTCTCGAGTTTGCCGATGCATTTCGCCTGTTGACGAGGCATTTGGATACCTTAAGAGAGTCATAGTTTCACCTTGCTGTCGCTCCCCATTTTACAACAGGCACATCTACAAGCTTACTCTGGCCAATTCTCCTGAAGCGATACGCTAATATCTGTTGACATAAAGACTTTCACAGTACTCCTGCCGGGAGCTTCTCGACTTTACCGATGTATTTCGCCTATTGACGAGGCATTTGGCTACCTTAAGAGAGTCATAGTTACTCCTGCCAGTGTCTCTCCGTTAAACCACAGTCACATCTACCATTTTCATCTGCCCCTTTCACCAGACGTGATACGCCATTATTTGTCGACATTATGACTTTCACAGTACTCCTGCTAGGGGCTCCTCCAGTTTACGAATGTATTTCGCCTGTTGACGAGGCATTTGGCTACCTTAAGAGAGTCATACTTACTCCTGCCAGTTGCTCCCAGTTTTACCACAGTCACATTTTCAATCTTATTCTGGCCAGTTCACCTGAAGCGATACGTTATTATCAGTCAACCTAAAGAATATCACAGTACTCCTGCCGGGAGCTTCTCGAGTTTGCCGATGTATTTCGCCTGTTGACGAACCATTTGGATACCTTAAGAGAGTCATAGTTACCCCTTGCTGTTGCTCCCCATTTTACAACAGGCACATCTACAAGCTTACTCTGGCCAATTCTCCTGAAGCGATACGCTAATATCTGTTGACATAAAGACTTTCACAGTACTCCTGCCGGGAGCTTCTCGACTTTGCCGATGTATTTCACCTATTGACGAGGCTTTGGGCTACCTTAAGAGAGTCATAGTTACTCCTGCCAGTGTCTCTCCGTTAAACCACATTCACATATACAATTTTCCTCTGCCCCTTTCACCAGACGCGATACGATATTATTTATCGACATTATGACTTTCACAGTACTCCTGCTAGGGGCTCCTCCAGTTTACCAAAGTATTTCGCCTGTAGAAGAGGCATTTGGCTACCTTAAGAGAGTCATAGATACTCCTGTCAGTTGCTCCCCGTTTTACCAAAGTCACATTCTCAATCTTATTCTGGCCAGTTCACCTGAAGCGATACGCCATTATCAGTCAACCTAAAGAATATCACAGTACTCCTGCCGGGAGCTTCTCGAGTTTGCCGACGTATTTCGCCTGTTGACGAGGCATTTGGATGCCTTAAGAGAGTCATAGTTACTGCTTGCTGTTGCTCCCCATTTTACAACAGGCACATCTACAAGCTTACTCTGGCCAATTCTCCTGAAGCGATACGCTAATATCTGTTGACATAAAGACTTTCACAGTACTCCTGCCGGGAGCTTCTCGACTTTACCGATGTATTTCGCCTATTGACGAGGCATTTGGCTACCTTAAGAGAGTCATAGTTACTCCTGCCAGTGTCTCTCCGTTAAACCACAGTCACATCTACCATTTTCATCTGCCCCTTTCACCAGACGTGATACGCCATTATTTGTCGACATTATGACTTTCACAGTACTCCTGCTAGGGGCTCCTCCAGTTTACCAATGTATTTCGCCTGTTGACGAGGCATTTGGCTACCTTAAGAGAGTCATACTTACTCCTGTCAGTTGCTCCCAGTTTTACCACAGTCACATTTTCAATCTTATTCTGGCCAGTTCACCTGAAGCGATACGCCATTATCAGTCAACCTAAAGAATATCACAGTACTCCTGCCGGGAGCTTCTCGAGTTTGCCGATGTATTTCGCCTGTTGACGAGGCATTTGGATGCCTGAAGAGAGTCATAGTTACTCCTTGCTGTTGCTCCCCATTTTACAACAGCCACATCTACAAGCTTACTCTGGCCAATTCTCCTGAAGCGTACGCTAATATCTGTTGACATAAAGACTTTCACAGTACTCCTGCCGGGAGCTTCTCGACTTTAGCGATGTATTTCGCCTATTGACGAGGCATTTGGCTACCTTAAGAGAGTCATAGTTACTCCTGCCAGTGTCTCTCCGATAAACCACAGTCACATCTACCATTTTCATCTGCCCCTTTCACCAGACGTGATACGCCATTATTTGTCGACATTATGACTTTCACAGTACTCCTGCTAGGGGCTCCTCCTGTTTACCAATGTATTTCGCCTGTTGACGAGGCATTTGGCTACCTTAAGAGAGTCATACTTACTCCTGTCAGTTGCTCCCAGTTTTACCACAGTCACATTTTCAATCTTATTCTGGCCAGTTCACCTGAAGCGATACGCCATTATCAGTCAACCTAAAGAATATCACAGTACTCCTGCCGGGAACTTCTCGAGTTTGCCGATGTATTTCGCCTGTTGACGAGCCATTTGGATACCTTAAGAGAGTCATAGTTACCCCTTGCTGTTGCTCCCCATTTTACAACAGGCACATCTACAAGCTTACTCTGGCCAATTCTCCTGAAGCGATACGCTAATATCTGTTGACATAAAGACTTTCACAGTACTCCTGCCGGGAGCTTCTCGACTTTGCCGATGTATTTCACCTATTGACGAGGCATTGGGCTACCTTAAGAGAGTCATAGTTACTCCTGCCAGTGTCTCTCCGTTAAACCACATTCACATATACAATTTTCCTCTGCCCCTTTCACCAGACGCGATACGATATTATTTATCGACATTATGACTTTCACAGTACTCCTGCTAGGGGCTCCTCCAGTTTACCAAAGTATTTCGCCTGTAGAAGAGGCATTTGGCTACCTTAAGAGAGTCATAGATACTCCTGTCAGTTGCTCCCCGTTTTACCAAAGTCACATTCTCAATCTTATTCTGGCCAGTTCACCTGAAGCGATACGCCATTATCAGTCAACCTAAAGAATATCACAGTACTCCTGCCGGGAGCTTCTCGAGTTTGCCGACGTATTTCGCCTGTTGACGAGGCATTTGGATGCCTTAAGAGAGTCATAGTTACTGCTTGCTGTTGCTCCCCATTTTACAACAGGCACATCTACAAGCTTACTCTGGCCAATTCTCCTGAAGCGATACGCTAATATCTGTTGACATAAAGACTTTCACAGTACTCCTGCCGGGAGCTTCTCGACTTTACCGATGAATTTCGCCTATTGACGAGGCATTTGGCTACCTTAAGAGAGTCATAGTTACTCCTGCCAGTGTCTCTCCGTTAAACCACAGTCACATCTACCATTTTCATCTGCCCCTTTCACCAGACGTGATACGCCATTATTTGTCGACATTATGACTTTCACAGTACTCCTGCTAGGGGCTCCTCCAGTTTACCAATGTATTTCGCCTGTTGACGAGGCATTTGGCTACCTTAAGAGAGTCATACTTACTCCTGTCAGTTGCTCCCAGTTTTACCACAGTCACATTTTCAATCTTATTCTGGCCAGTTCACCTGAAGCGATACGCCATTATCAGTCAACCTAAAGAATATCACAGTACTCCTGCCGGGAGCTTCTCGAGTTTGCCGATGTATTTCGCCTGTTGACGAGGCATTTGGATGCCTGAAGAGAGTCATAGTTACTCCTTGCTGTTGCTCCCCATTTTACAACAGCCACATCTACAAGCTTACTCTGGCCAATTCTCCTGAAGCGTACGCTAATATCTGTTGACATAAAGACTTTCACAGTACTCCTGCCGGGAGCTTCTCGACTTTAGCGATGTATTTCGCCTATTGACGAGGCATTTGGCTACCTTAAGAGAGTCATAGTTACTCCTGCCAGTGTCTCTCCGATAAACCACAGTCACATCTACCATTTTCATCTGCCCCTTTCACCAGACGTGATACGCCATTATTTGTCGACATTATGACTTTCACAGTACTCCTGCTAGGGGCTCCTCCTGTTTACCAATGTATTTCGCCTGTTGACGAGGCATTTGGCTACCTTAAGAGAGTCATACTTACTCCTGTCAGTTGCTCCCAGTTTTACCACAGTCACATTTTCAATCTTATTCTGGCCAGTTCACCTGAAGCGATACGCCATTATCAGTCAACCTAAAGAATATCACAGTACTCCTGCCGGGAACTTCTCGAGTTTGCCGATGTATTTCGCCTGTTGACGAGCCATTTGGATACCTTAAGAGAGTCATAGTTACCCCTTGCTGTTGCTCCCCATTTTACAACAGGCACATCTACAAGCTTACTCTGGCCAATTCTCCTGAAGCGATACGCTAATATCTGTTGACATAAAGACTTTCACAGTACTCCTGCCGGGAGCTTCTCGACTTTGCCGATGTATTTCACCTATTGACGAGGCATTGGGCTACCTTAAGAGAGTCATAGTTACTCCTGCCAGTGTCTCTCCGTTAAACCACATTCACATATACAATTTTCCTCTGCCCCTTTCACCAGACGCGATACGATATTATTTATCGACATTATGACTTTCACAGTACTCCTGCTAGGGGCTCCTCCAGTTTACCAAAGTATTTCGCCTGTAGAAGAGGCATTTGGCTACCTTAAGAGAGTCATAGATACTCCTGTCAGTTGCTCCCCGTTTTACCAAAGTCACATTCTCAATCTTATTCTGGCCAGTTCACCTGAAGCGATACGCCATTATCAGTCAACCTAAAGAATTTCACAGTACTCCTGATGGGAGCTTCTCGAGTTTGCCGATGTATTTCGCCTGTTGACGAGGCATTTGGATGCCTTAAGAGAGTCATGGTTACTCCGTGCTGTTGCTCCCCATTTTACAAC
This sequence comes from Schistocerca americana, assembly GCF_021461395.2. Classification (NCBI taxonomy): domain Eukaryota; kingdom Metazoa; phylum Arthropoda; class Insecta; order Orthoptera; family Acrididae; genus Schistocerca; species Schistocerca americana. The sequence goes on from NC_060130.1 coordinate 61,103,650, forward strand.
AGGCACATCTACAAGCTTACTCTGGCCAATTCTCCTGAAGCGATACGCTAATATCTGTTGACATAAAGACTTTCACAGTACTCCTGCCGGGAGCTTCTCGAATTTACCGATGTATTTCGCCTATTGACGAGGCATTTGGCTACCTTAAGAGAGTCATAGTTACTCCTGCCAGTGTCTCTCCGTTAAACCACAGTCACATCTACCATTTTCATCTGCCCCTTTCACCAGACGTGATACGCCATTATTTGTCGACATTATGACTTTCACAGTACTCCTGCTAGGGGCTCCTCCAGTTTACTAATGTATTTCGCCTGTTGACGAGGCATTTGGCTACCTTAAGAGAGTCATACTTACTCCTGTCAGTTGCTCCCAGTTTTACCACAGTCACATTTTCAATCTTATTCTGGCCAGTTCACCTGAAGCGATACGCCATTATCAGTCAACCTAAAGAATATCACAGTACTCCTGCCGGGAGCTTCTCGAGTTTGCCGATGTATTTCGCCTGTTGACGAGGCATTTGGATGCCTGAAGAGAGTCATAGTTACTCCTTGCTGTTGCTCCCCATTTTACAACAGCCACATCTACAAGCTTACTCTGGACAATTCTCCTGAAGCGTACGCTAATATCTGTTGACATAAAGACTTTCACAGTACTCCTGCCGGGAGCTTCTCGACTTTACCGATGTATTTCGCCTATTGACGAGGCATTTGGCTACCTTAAGAGAGTCATAGTTACTCCTGCCAGTGTCTCTCCGATAAACCACAGTCACATCTACCATTTTCATCTGCCCCTTTCACCAGACGTGATACGCCATTATTTGTCGACATTATGACTTTCACAGTACTCCTGCTAGGGGCTCCTCCTGTTTACCAATGTATTTCGCCTGTTGACGAGGCATTTGGCTACCTTAAGAGAGTCATACTTACTCCTGTCAGTTGCTCCCAGTTTTACCACAGTCACATTTTCAATCTTATTCTGATCAGTTCACCTGAAGCGATACGCCATTATCAGTCAACCTAAAGAATATCACAGTACTCCTGCCGGGAGCTTCTCGAGTTTGCCGATGTATTTCGCCTGTTGACGAACCATTTGGATACCTTAAGAGAGTCATAGTTACCCCTTGCTGTTGCTCCCCATTTTACAACAGGCACATCTACAAGCTTACTCTGGCCAATTCTCCTGAAGCGATACGCTAATATCTGTTGACATAAAGACTTTCACAGTACTCCTGCCGGGAGCTTCTCGACTTTGCCGATGTATTTCACCTATTGACGAGGCTTTGGGCTACCTTAAGAGAGTCATAGTTACTCCTGCCAGTGTCTCTCCGTTAAACCACATTCACATATACAATTTTCCTCTGCCCCTTTCACCAGACGCGATACGATATTATTTATCGACATTATGACTTTCACAGTACTCCTGCTAGGGGCTCCTCCAGTTTACCAAAGTATTTCGCCTGTAGAAGAGGCATTTGGCTACCTTAAGAGAGTCATAGATACTCCTGTCAGTTGCTCCCCGTTTTACCAAAGTCACATTCTCAATCTTATTCTGGCCAGTTCACCTGAAGCGATACGCCATTATCAGTCAACCTAAAGAATATCACAGTACTCCTGCCGGGAGCTTCTCGAGTTTGCCGACGTATTTCGCCTGTTGACGAGGCATTTGGATGCCTTAAGAGAGTCATAGTTACTGCTTGCTGTTGCTCCCCATTTTACAACAGGCACATCTACAAGCTTACTCTGGCCAATTCTCCTGAAGCGATACGCTAATATCTGTTGACATAAAGACTTTCACAGTACTCCTGCCGGGAGCTTCTCGACTTTACCGATGTATTTCGCCTATTGACGAGGCATTTGGCTACCTTAAGAGAGTCATAGTTACTCCTGCCAGTGTCTCTCCGTTAAACCACAGTCACATCTACCATTTTCATCTGCCCCTTTCACCAGACGTGATACGCCATTATTTGTCGACATTATGACTTTCACAGTACTCCTGCTAGGGGCTCCTCCAGTTTACCAATGTATTTCGCCTGTTGACGAGGCATTTGGCTACCTTAAGAGAGTCATACTTACTCCTGTCAGTTGCTCCCAGTTTTACCACAGTCACATTTTCAATCTTATTCTGGCCAGTTCACCTGAAGCGATACGCCATTATCAGTCAACCTAAAGAATATCACAGTACTCCTGCCGGGAACTTCTCGAGTTTGCCGATGTATTTCGCCTGTTGACGAGCCATTTGGATACCTTAAGAGAGTCATAGTTACCCCTTGCTGTTGCTCCCCATTTTACAACAGGCACATCTACAAGCTTACTCTGGCCAATTCTCCTGAAGCGATACGCTAATATCTGTTGACATAAAGACTTTCACAGTACTCCTGCCGGGAGCTTCTCGACTTTGCCGATGTATTTCACCTTTTGACGAGGCATTGGGCTACCTTAAGAGAGTCATAGTTACTCCTGCCAGTGTCTCTCCGTTAAACCACATTCACATATACAATTTTCCTCTGCCCCTTTCACCAGACGCGATACGATATTATTTATCGACATTATGACTTTCACAGTACTCCTGCTAGGGGCTCCTCCAGTTTACCAAAGTATTTCGCCTGTAGAAGAGGCATTTGGCTACCTTAAGAGAGTCATAGATACTCCTGTCAGTTGCTCCCCGTTTTACCAAAGTCACATTCTCAATCTTATTCTGGCCAGTTCACCTGAAGCGATACGCCTTTATCAGTCAACCTAAAGAATTTCACAGTACTCCTGCCGGGAGCTTCTCGACTTTGCCGATGTATTTCGCCTGTTGACGAGGCATTTGGATGCCTTAAGAGAGTCATAGTTACTCCGTGCTGTTGCTCCCCATTTTACAACAGGCACATCTACAAGCTTACTCTGGCCAATTCTCCTGAAGCGATACGCTAATATCTGTTGACATAAAGACTTTCACAGTACTCCTGCCGGGAGTTTCTCGACTTTACCGATGTATTTCGCCTATTGACGAGGCATTTGGCTACCTTAAGAGAGTCATAGTTACTCCTGCCAGTGTCTCTCCGTTAAACCACAGTCACATCTACCATTTTCATCTGCCCCTTTCACCAGACGTGATACGCCATTATTTGTCGACATTATGACTTTCACAGTACTCCTGCTAGGGGCTCCTCCAGTTTACCAATGTATTTCGCCTGTTGACGAGGCATTTGGCTACCTTAAGAGAGTCATACTTACTCCTGTCAGTTGCTCCCAGTTTTACCACAGTCACATTTTCAATCTTATTCTGGCCAGTTCACCTGAAGCGATACGCCATTATCAGTCAACCTAAAGAATATCACAGTACTCCTGCCGGGAGCTTCTCGAGTTTGCCGATGTATTTCGCCTGTTGACGAGGCATTTGGATGCCTGAAGAGAGTCATAGTTACTCCTTGCTGTTGCTCCCCATTTTACAACAGCCACATCTACAAGCTTACTCTGGCCAATTCTCCTGAAGCGTACGCTAATATCTGTTGACATAAAGACTTTCACAGTACTCCTGCCGGGAGCTTCTCGACTTTACCGATGTATTTCGCCTATTGACGAGGCATTTGGCTACCTTAAGAGAGTCATAGTTACTCCTGCCAGTGTCTCTCCGATAAACCACAGTCACATCTACCATTTTCATCTGCCCCTTTCACCAGACGTGATACGCCATTATTTGTCGACATTATGACTTTCACAGTACTCCTGCTAGGGGCTCCTCCTGTTTACCAATGTATTTCGCCTGTTGACGAGGCATTTGGCTACCTTAAGAGAGTCATACTTACTCCTGTCAGTTGCTCCCAGTTTTACCACAGTCACATTTTCAATCTTATTCTGATCAGTTCACCCGAAGCGATACGCCATTATCAGTCAACTTAAAGAATTTCACAGTACTCCTGCCGGGAGCTTCTCGAGTTTGCCGATGCATTTCGCCTGTTGACGAGGCATTTGGATACCTTAAGAGAGTCATAGTTACACCTTGCTGTTGCTCCCCATTTTACAACAGGCACATCTACAAGCTTACTCTGGCCAATTCTCCTGAAGCGATACGCTAATATCTGTTGACATAAAGACTTTCACAGTACTCCTGCCGGGAGCTTCTCGACTTTACCGATGTATTTCGCCTATTGACGAGGCATTTGGCTACCTTAAGAGAGTCATAGTTACTCCTGCCAGTGTCTCTCCGTTAAACCACAGTCACATCTACCATTTTCATCTGCCCCTTCCACCAGACGTGATACGCCATTATTTGTCGACATTATGACTTTCACAGTACTCCTGCTAGGGGCTCCTCCAGTTTACCAACGTATTTCGCCTGTTGACGAGGCATTTGGCTACCTTAAGAGAGTCATACTTACTCCTGTCAGTTGCTCCCAGTTTTACCACAGTCACATTTTCAATCTTATTCTGGCCAGTTCACCTGAAGCGATACGCCATTATCAGTCAACCTAAAGAATATCACAGTACTCCTGCCGGGAGCTTCTCGAGTTTGCCGATGTATTTCGCCTGTTGACGAGCCATTTGGATACCTTAAGAGAGTCATAGTTACCCCTTGCTGTTGCTCCCCATTTTACAACAGGCACATCTACAAGCTTACTCTGGCCAATTCTCCTGAAGCGATACGCTAATATCTGTTGACATAAAGACTTTCACAGTACTCCTGCCGGGAGCTTCTCGACTTTGCCGATGTATTTCACCTATTGACGAGGCATTGGGCTACCTTAAGAGAGTCATAGTTACTCCTGCCAGTGTCTCTCCGTTAAACCACAGTCACATCTACCATTTTCATCTGCCCCTTTCACCAGACGTGATACGCCATTATTTGTCGACATTATGACTTTCACAGTACTCCTGCTAGGGGCTCCTCCAGTTTACCAATGTATTTCGCCTGTTGACGAGGCATTTGGCTACCTTAAGAGAGTCATACTTACTCCTGTCAGTTGCTCCCAGTTTTACCACAGTCACATTTTCAATCTTATTCTGGCCAGTTCACCTGAAGCGATACGCCATTATCAGTCAACCTAAAGAATATCACAGTACTCCTGCCGGGAGCTTCTCGAGTTTGCCGATGTATTTCGCCTGTTGACGAGGCATTTGGATGCCTGAAGAGAGTCATAGTTACTCCTTGCTGTTGCTCCCCATTTTACAACAGCCACATCTACAAGCTTACTCTGGCCAATTCTCCTGAAGCGATACGCTAATATCTGTTGACATAAAGACTTTCACAGTACTCCTGCCGGGAGCTTCTCGACTTTACCGATGTATTTCGCCTATTGACGAGGCATTTGGCTACCTTAAGAGAGTCATAGTTACTCCTGCCAGTGTCTCTCCGATAAACCACAGTCACATCTACCATTTTCATCTGCCCCTTTCACCAGACGTGATACGCCATTATTTGTCGACATTATGACTTTCACAGTACTCCTGCTAGGGGCTCCTCCTGTTTACCAATGTATTTCGCCTGTTGACGAGGCATTTGGCTACCTTAAGAGAGTCATACTTACTCCTGTCAGTTGCTCCCAGTTTTACCACAGTCACATTTTCAATCTTATTATGATCAGTTCACCCGAAGCGATACGCCATTATCAGTCAACCTAAAGAATTTCACAGTACTCCTGCCGGGAGCTTCTCGAGTTTGCCGATGCATTTCGCCTGTTGACGAGGCATTTGGATACCTTAAGAGAGTCATAGTTTCACCTTGCTGTTGCTCCCCATTTTACAACAGGCACATCTACAAGCTTACTCTGGCCAATTCTCCTGAAGCGATACGCTAATATCTGTTGACATAAAGACTTTCACAGTACTCCTGCCGGGAGCTTCTCGACTTTACCGATGTATTTCGCCTATTGACGAGGCATTTGGCTACCTTAAGAGAGTCATAGTTACTCCTGCCAGTGTCTCTCCGTTAAACCACAGTCACATCTACCATTTTCATCTGCCCCTTTCACCAGACGTGATACGCCATTATTTGTCGACATTATGACTTTCACAGTACTCCTGCTAGGGGCTCCTCCAGTTTACCAATGTATTTCGCCTGTTGACGAGGCATTTGGCTACCTTAAGAGAGTCATACTTACTCCTGTCAGTTGCTCCCAGTTTTACCACAGTCACATTTTCAATCTTATTCTGGCCAGTTCACCTGAAGCGATACGCCATTATCAGTCAACCTAAAGAATATCACAGTACTCCTGCCGGGAGCTTCTCGAGTTTGCCGATGTATTTCGCCTGTTGACGAACCATTTGGATACCTTAAGAGAGTCATAGTTACCCCTTGCTGTTGCTCCCCATTTTACAACAGGCACATCTACAAGCTTACTCTGGCCAATTCTCCTGAAGCGATACGCTAATATCTGTTGACATAAAGACTTTCACAGTACTCCTGCAGGAAGCTTCTCGACTTTGCCGATGTATTTCACCTATTGACGAGGCATTGGGCTACCTTAAGAGAGTCATAGTTACTCCTGCCAGTGTCTCTCCGTTAAACCACATTCACATATACAATTTTCCTCTGCCCCTTTCACCAGACGCGATACGATATTATTTATCGACATTATGACTTTCACAGTACTCCTGCTAGGGGCTCCTCCAGTTTACTAAAGTATTTCGCCTGTAGAAGAGGCATTTGGCTACCTTAAGAGAGTCATAGATACTCCTGTCAGTTGCTCCCCGTTTTACCAGTCACATTCTCAATCTTATTCTGGCCAGTTCACCTGAAGCGATACGCCATTATCAGTCAACCTAAAGAATATCACAGTACTCCTGCCGGGAGCTTCTCGAGTTTGCCGACGTATTTCGCCTGTTGACGAGGCATTTGGATGCCTTAAGAGAGTCATAGTTACTCCTTGCTGTTGCTCCCCATTTTACAACAGCCACATCTACAAGCTTACTCTGGCCAATTCTCCTGAAGCGATACGCTAATATCTGTTGACATAAAGACTTTCACAGTACTCCTGCCGGGAGCTTCTCGACTTTACCGATGTATTTCGCCTATTGACGAGGCATTTGGCTACCTTAAGAGAGTCATAGTTACTCCTGCCAGTGTGTCTCCGTTAAACCACAGTCACATCTACCATTTTCATCTGCCCCTTTCACCAGACGTGATACGCCATTATTTGTCGACATTATGACTTTCACAGTACTCCTGCTAGGGGCTCCTCCAGTTTACCAATGTATTTCGCCTGTTGACGAGGCATTTGGCTACCTTAAGAGAGTCATACTTGCTCCTGTCAGTTGCTCCCAGTTTTACCACAGTCACATTCTCAATCTTATTCTGGCCAGTTCACCCGAAGCGATACGCCATTATCAGTCAACCTAAAGAATTTCACAGTACTCCTGCCGGGAGCTTCTCGAGTTTGCCGATGCATTTCGCCTGTTGACGAGGCATTTGGATACCTTAAGAGAGTCATAGTTTCACCTTGCTGTTGCTCCCCATTTTACAACAGGCACATCTACAAGCTTACTCTGGCCAATTCTCCTGAAGCGATACGCTAATATCTGTTGACATAAAGACTTTCACAGTACTCCTGCCGGGAGCTTCTCGACTTTGCCGATGTATTTCACCTATTGACGAGGCATTGGGCTACCTTAAGAGAGTCATAGTTACTCCTGCCAGTGTCTCTCCGTTAAACCACATTCACATATACAATTTTCCACTGCCCCTTTCTCCAGACGCGATACGATATTATTTATCGACATTATGACTTTCACAGTACTCCTGCTAGGGGCTCCTCCAGTTTACCAAAGTATTTCGCCTGTAGAAGAGGCATTTGGCTACCTTAAGAGAGTCATAGATACTCCTGTCAGTTGCTCCCCGTTTTACCAAATTCACATTCGCAATCTTATTCTGGCCAGTTCACCTGAAGCGATACGCCATTATCAGTCAACCTAAAGAATATCACAGTACTCCTGCCGGGAGCTTCTCGAGTTTGCCGATGTATTTCGCCTGTTGACGAGGCATTTGGATACCTTAAGAGAGTCATAGTTACCCCTTGCTGTTGCTCCCCATTTTACAACAGGCACATCTACAAGCTTACTCTGGCCAATTCTCCTGAAGCGATACGCTAATATCTGTTGACATAAAGACTTTCACAGTACTCCTGCCGGGAGCTTCTCGACTTTACCGATGTATTTCGCCTATTGACGAGGCATTTGGCTACCTTAAGAGAGTCATAGTTACTCCTGCTAGTGTCTCTCCGTTAAACCACAGTCACATCTACCATTTTCATCTGCCCCTTTCACCAGTCGTGATACGCCATTATTTGTCGACATTATGACTTTCACAGTACTCCTGCTAGGGGCTCCTCCAGTTTACCAATGTATTTCGCCCGTTGACGAGGCATTTAGCTACCTTAAGAGAGTCATACTTACTCCTGTCAGTTGCTCCCAGTTTTACCACAGTCACATTTCCAATCTTATTTTGGCCAGTTCACCTGAAGCGATACGCCATTATCAGTCAACCTAAAGAATTTCACAGTACTCCTGCCGGGAGCTTCTCGAGTATGCCGATGTATTTCGCGTGTTGACGAGGCTTTTGGATGCCTTAAGAGAGTCATAGTTACTCCTTGCTGTTGCTCCCCATTTTACAACAGGCACATCAACAAGCTTACTCTGGCCAATTCTCCTGAAGCGATACGCTAATATCTGTTGACATAAAGACTTTCACAGTACTCCCGCCGGGAGCTTCTCGACTTTACCGATGTATTTCGCCTATTGGATAGGCATTTGGCTACCTTAAGAGAGTCATAGTTACTCCTGCCAGTGTCTCTCCGTTAAACCACAGTCACATCTACCATTTTCATCTGCCCCTTTCACCAGACGTGATACGCCATTATTTGTCGACATTATGACTTTCACAGTACTCCTGCTAGGGGCTCCTCCAGTGTACCAATGTATTTCGCCTATTGACGAGGCATTGGGCTACCTTAAGAGAGTCATAGTTACTCCTGCCAGTGTCTCTCCGTTAAACCACAGTCACATCTACCATTTTCATCTGCCCCTTTCACCAGACGTGATACGCCATTATTTGTCGACGTTATGACTTTCACAGTACTCCTGCTAGGGGCTCCTCCAGTTTACCAATGTATTTCGCCTGTTGACGAGGCATTTGGCTACCTTAAGAGAGTCATACTTACTCCTGTCAGTGGCTCCCAGTTTTACCACAGTCACATTTTCAATCTTATTCTGGCCAGTTCACCCGAAGCGATACGCCATTATCAGTCAACCTAAAGAATTTCACAGCACTCCTGCCGGGAGCTTCTCGAGTTTGCCGATGCATTTCGCCTGTTGACGAGGCATTTGGATACCTTAAGAGAGTCATAGTTTCACCTTGCTGTTGCTCCCCATTTTACAACAGGCACATCTACAAGCTTACTCTGGCCAAGTCTCCTGAAGCGATACGCTAATATCTGTTGACATAAAGACTTTCACAGTACTCCTGCCGGGAGCTTTTCGACTTTGCCGATGTATTTCGCCTATTGACGAGGCGTTTGGCCACCTTAAGAGAGTCATTGTTACTCCTTCCAGTGGCTCTCCGTTAAACCACAGTCACATCTACCATTTTCCTCTGCCCCTTTCACCAGACGCGATACGCCATTATTTGTCGACATTATGACTTTCACTGTACTCCTGCTAAGGGCTCCTCCAGTTTACCAATGTATTTCACCTGTTGACGAGGCAATTGGCTACCTTAAGAGAGTCATACTTACTCCTGTCAGTTGCTCCCCGTTTTACCACAGTCACATTTTCAATCTTATTCTGGCCAGTTCACGTGAAGCGATACGCCATTATCAGTCAACCTAAAGAATTTCACAGTACTCCTGCCGGGAGCTTCTCGAGTATGCCGATGTATTTCGCGTGTTGACGAGGCATTCGGATGCCTTAAGAGAGTCATAGTTACTCCTTGCTGTTGCTCCCCATTTTACAACAGGCACATCTACAAGCTTACTCTGGCCAGTTCTCTTGAAGCGATACGCTAATATCTGTTGACATAAAGACTTTCACAGTACTCCTGCCGGGAGCTTCTCGACTTTGCCGATGTATTTCGCCTATTGACGAGGCATTGGGCTACCTTAAGAGAGTCATAGTTACTCCTGCCAGTGTCTCTCCGTTAAACCACATTCACATATACAATTTTCCTCCGCCCCTTTCACCAGACGCGATACGATATTATTTATCGACATTATGACTTTCACAGTACACCTGCTAGGGGCTCCTCCAGTTTACCAAAGTATTTCGCCTGTAGAAGAGGCATTTGGCTACGTTAAGAGTGTCATAGATACTCCTGACAGTTGCTCCCCGTTTTACCACAGTCACATTTTCAATCTTATTCTAGCCAGTTCACCTGAAGCGATACGCCATTATCAGTCAACCTAAAGAATTTCACAGTACTCCTGCCGGGAGCTTCTCGGGTATGCCGATGTATTTCGCGTGTTGACGAGGCATTTGGTGGCCTCAAGAGAGTCATAGTTACTCCTTGCTGTTGCTCCCCATTTTACAACAGGCACATCTACAAGCTTACTCTGGCCAGTTCTCTTGAAGCGATACGCTAATATCTGTTGACATAAAGACTTTCACAGTACTCCTGCCGGGAGCTTCTCGACTTTGCCGATGTATTTCGCATATTGACGAGGCATTGGGCTACCTTAAGAGAGTCATAGTTACTCCTGCCAGTGTCTCTCCGTTAAACCACATTCACATATACAATTTTCCTCTGCCCCTTTCACCAGACGCGATACGATATTATTTATCGACATTATGACTTTCACAGTACTCCTGCTAGGGGCTCCTCCAGTTTACCAATGTATTTCGCCTGTTGACGAGGCATTTGGCTACCTTAAGAGAGTCATAGTTACTCCTTCCAGTGGCTCTCCGTTAAACCACAGTCACATCTACTATTTTCCTCTGCCCCTTTCACCAGACGCGATACGCCATTATTTGTCGACAATATGACTTTCACAGTACTCCTGCTAGGGGCTCCTCCAGTTTACCAATGTATTTCACCTGTTGACGAGGCATTTGGCTACCTTAAGAGAGTCATACTTACTCCTGTCAGTTGCTCCCCGTTTTACCACAGTCACATTTTCAATCTTATTCTGGCCAGTTCACCTGAAGCGATACGCCGTTATCAGTCAACCTAAAGAATTTCACAGTACTCCTGCCGGGAGCTTCTCGAGTATGCCGATGTATTTCGCGTGTTGACGAGGCATTCGGATGCCTTAAGAGAGTCATAGTTACTCCTTGCTGTTGCTCCCCATTTTACAACAGGCACATCTACAAGCTTACTCTGGCCAGTTCTCTTGAAGCGATACGCTAATATCTGTTGACATAAAGACTTTCACAGTACTCCTGCCGGGAGCTTCTCGACTTTGCCGATGTATTTCGCCTATTGACGAGGCATTGGGCTACCTTAAGAGAGTCATAGTTACTCCTGCCAGTGTCTCTCCGTTAAACCACATTCACATATACAATTTTCCTCTGCCCCTTTCACCAGACGCGATACGATATTATTTATCGACATTATGACTTTCACAGTACACCTGCTAGGGGCTCCTCCAGTTTACCAAAGTATTTCGCCTGTAGAAGAGGCATTTGGCTACCTTAAGAGAGACATAGATACTCCTGACAGTTGCTCCCCGTTTTACCAAAGTCACATTCTCAATCTTATTCTGGCCAGTTCACCCGAAGCGATACGCCATTATCAGTCAACCTAAAGAACTTCACAGTACTCCTGCCGGGAGCTTCTCGAGTATGCCGATGTATTTCGCGTGTTGACGAGGCATTCGGATGCCTTAAGAGAGTCATAGTTACTCCTTGCTGTTGCTCCCCATTTTACAACAGGCACATCTACAAGCTTACTCTGCCCAGTTCTCTTGAAGCGATACGCTAATATCTGTTGACATAAAGACTTTCACAGTACTCCTGCCGGGAGCTTCTCGACTTTGCCGATGTATTTCGCCTATTGACGAGGCATTGGGCTACCTTAAGAGAGTCATAGTTACTCCTGCCAGTGTCTCTCCGTTAAACCACATTCACATATACAATTTTCCTCCGCCCCTTTCACCAGACGCGATACGATATTATTTATCGACATTATGACTTTCACAGTACACCTGCTAGGGGCTCCTCCAGTTTACCAAAGTATTTCGCCTGTAGAAGAGGCATTTGGCTACGTTAAGAGTGTCATAGATACTCCTGACAGTTGCTCCCCGTTTTACCACAGTCACATTTTCAATCTTATTCTAGCCAGTTCACCTGAAGCGATACGCCATTATCAGTCAACCTAAAGAATTTCACAGTACTCCTGCCGGGAGCTTCTCGGGTATGCCGATGTATTTCGCGTGTTGACGAGGCATTTGGTGGCCTCAAGAGAGTCATAGTTACTCCTTGCTGTTGCTCCCCATTTTACAACAGGCACATCTACAAGCTTACTCTGGCCAGTTCTCTTGAAGCGATACGCTAATATCTGTTGACATAAAGACTTTCACAGTACTCCTGCCGGGAGCTTCTCGACTTTGCCGATGTATTTCGCATATTGACGAGGCATTGGGCTACCTTAAGAGAGTCATAGTTACTCCTGCCAGTGTCTCTCCGTTAAACCACATTCACATATACAATTTTCCTCTGCCCCTTTCACCAGACGCGATACGATATTATTTATCGACATTATGACTTTCACAGTACTCCTGCTAGGGGCTCCTCCAGTTTACCAATGTATTTCGCCTGTTGACGAGGCATTTGGCTATCTTAAGAGAGTCATAGTTACTCCTTCCAGTGGCTCTCCGTTAAACCACAGTCACATCTACTATTTTCCTCTGCCCCTTTCACCAGACGCGATACGCCATTATTTGTCGACAATATGACTTTCACAGTACTCCTGCTAGGGGCTCCTCCAGTTTACCAATGTATTTCACCTGTTGACGAGGCATTTGGCTACCTTAAGAGAGTCATACTTACTCCTGTCAGTTGCTCCCCGTTTTACCACAGTCACATTTTCAATCTTATTCTGGCCAGTTCACCTGAAGCGATACGCCATTATCAGTCAACCTAAAGAATTTCACAGTACTCCTGCCGGGAGCTTCTCGAGTATGCCGATGTATTTCGCGTGTTGACGAGGCATTCGGATGCCTTAAGAGAGTCATAGTTACTCCTTGCTGTTGCTCCCCATTTTACAACAGGCACATCTACAAGCTTACTCTGGCCAGTTCTCTTGAAGCGATACGCTAATATCTGTTGACATAAAGACTTTCACAGTACTCCTGCCGGGAGCTTCTCGACTTTGCCGATGTATTTCGCCTATTGACGAGGCATTGGGCTACCTTAAGAGAGTCATAGTTACTCCTGCCAGTGTCTCTCCGTTAAACCACATTCACATATACAATTTTCCTCTGCCCCTTTCACCAGACGCGATACGATATTATTTATCGACATTATGACTTTCACAGTACACCTGCTAGGGGCTCCTCCAGTTTACCAAATTATTTCGCCTGTAGAAGAGGCATTTGGCTACCTTAAGAGAGACATAGATACTCCTGACAGTTGCTCCCCGTTTTACCAAAGTCACATTCTCAATCTTATTCTGGCCAGTTCACCCGAAGCGATACGCCATTATCAGTCAACCTAAAGAACTTCACAGTACTCCTGCCGGGAGCTTCTCGAGTTTGCCGATGCATTTCGCCTGTTGACGAGGCATTTGGATACCTTAAGAGAGTCATAGTAACTCCTTGCTGTTGCTCCCGATTTTACAACAGGCACATCTACAAGCTTACTCTGGCCAGTTCTCTTGAAGCGATACGCTAATATCTGTTGACATAAAGACTTTCACAGTACTCCTGCCGGTAGCTTCTCGACTTTGCCGATGTATTTCGCATATTGACGAGGCATTGGGCTACCTTAAGAGAGTCATAGTTACTCCTGCCAGTGTCTCTCCGTTAAACCACATTCACATATACAATTTTCCTCTGCCCCTTTCACCAGACGCGATACGATATTATTTATCGACATAATGACTTTCACAGTACTCCTGCTAGGGGCTCCTCCAGTTTACCAAAGTATTTCGCCTGTAGAAGAGGCATTTGGCTACGTTAAGAGTGTCATAGATACTCCTGACAGTTGCTCCCCGTTTTACCACAGTCACATTTTCAATCTTATTCTAGCCAGTTCACCCGAAGCGATACGCCATTATCAGTCAACCTAAAGAACTTCACAGTACTCCTGCCGGGAGCTTCTCGAGTTTGCCGATGCATTTCGCGTGTTGACGAGGCATTTGGATGCCTCAAGAGAGTCATAGATACTCCTTGCTGTTGCTCCCGATTTTACAACAGGCACATCTTCAAAACCTACTCTGGCCAGTTCTCTTGAAGCGATACGCTAATATCTGTTGACATAAAGAATTTCACAGTACTCCTGCCGGGAGCTTCTCGACTTTGCCGATGTATTTCGCATATTGACGAGTCATTGGGCTACCTTAAGAGAGTCATAGTTACTCCTGCCAGTGTCTCTCCGTTAAACCACATTCACATATACAATTTTCCTCTGCCCCTTTCACCAGACGCGATACGATATTATTTATCGACATAATGACTTTCACAGTACTCCTGCTAGGGGCTCCTCCAGTTTACCAAAGTATTTCGCCTGTAGAAGAGGCATTTGGCTACGTTAAGAGTGTCGTAGATACTCCTGACAGTTGCTCCCCGTTTTACCACAGTCACATTTTCAATCTTATTCTAGCCAGTTCACCTGAAGCGATACGCCATTATCAGTCAACCTAAAGAATTTCACAGTACTCCTGCCGGGAGCTTCTCGGGTATGCCGATGTATTTCGCGTGTTGACGAGGCATTTGGATGCCTCAAGAGAGTCATAGTTACTCCTTGCTGTTGCTCCCCATTTTACAACAGGCACATCTACAAGCTTACTCTGGTCAGTTCTCTTGAAGCGATACGCTAATATCTGTTGACATAAAGACTTTCACAGTACTCCTGCCGGGAGCTTCTCGACTTTGCCGATGTATTTCGCATATTGACGAGGCATTGGGCTACCTTAAGAGAGTCATAGTTACTCCTGCCAGTGTCTCTCCGTTAAACCACATTCACATATACAATTTTCCTCTGCCCCTTTCACCAGACGCGATACGATATTATTTATCGACATTATGACTTTCACAGTACTCCTGCTAGGGGCTCCTCCAGTTTACCAAAGTATTTCGCCTGTAGAAGAAGCATTTGGCTACCTTAAGAGAGTCATACTTACTCCTATCAGTTGCTCCCCGTTTTACCACAGTCACATTTTCAATCTTATTCTGGCCAGTTCACCCGAAGCGATACGCCATTATCAGTCAACCTAAAGAATTTCACAGTACTCCTGCCGGGAGGTTCACGAGTTTGCCGATGCATTTCGCCTGTTGACGAGGCATTTGGATACCTTAAGAGAGTCATAGTTTCACCTTGCTGTTGCTCCCCATTTTACAACAGGCACATCTACAAGCTTACTCTGGCCAATTCTCCTGAAGCGATACGCTAATATCTGTTGACATAAAGACTTTCACAGTACTCCTGCCGGGAGCTTCTCGACTTTAACGATGTATTTCGCCTATTGACGAGGCATTTGGCTACCTTAAGAGAGTCATAGTTACTCCTGTCAGTGTCTCTCCGTTAAACCACAGTCACATCTACCATTTTCGTCTGCCCCTTTCACCAGACGTGATACGCCATTATTTGTCGACATTATGACTTTCACAGTACTCCAGCTAGGGGCTCCTCCAGTTTACCAATGTATTTCGCCTGTTGACGAGGCATTTGGCTACCTTAAGAGAGTCATACTTACTCCTGTCAGTGGCTCCCAGTTTTACCACAGTCACATTTTCAATCTTATTCTGGCCAGTTCACCCGAAGCGATACGCCATTATCAGTCAACCTAAAGAATTTCACAGCACTCCTGCCGGGAGCTTCTCGAGTTTGCCGATGCATTTCGCCTGTTGACGAGGCATTTGGATACCTTAAGAGAGTCATAGTTTCACCTTGCTGTTGCTCCCCATTTTACAACAGGCACATCTACAAGCTTACTCTGGCCAATTCTCCTGAAGCGATACGCTAATATCTGTTGACATAAAGACTTTCACAGTACTCCTGCCGGGAGCTTTTCGACTTTGCCGATGTATTTCGCCTATTGACGAGGCGTTTGGCTACCTTAAGAGAGTCATAGTTACTCCTTCCAGTGGCTCTCCGTTAAACCACAGTCACATCTACAATTTTCCTCTGCCCCTTTCACCAGACGCGATACGATATTATTTATCGACATTATGACTTTCACAGTACTCCTGCTAGGGGCTCCTCCAGTTTACCAAAGTATTTCGCCTGTAGAAGAGGCATTTGGCTACCTTAAGAGAGTCATAGATACTCCTGTCAGTTGCTCCCCGTTTTACCAAAGTCACATTCCCAATCTTATTCTGGCCAGTTCACCCGAAGCGATACGCCATTATCTGTCAACCTAAAGAACTTCACAGTACTCTTGCCGGGAGCTTCTCGAGTTTGCCGATGCATTTCGCCTGTTGACGAGGCATTTGGATACCTTAAGAGTGTCATAGATACTCCTGACAGCTGCTCCCCGTTTTACCAAAGTCACATTCTCAATCTTATTCTGGCCAGTTCACCCGAAGCGATACGCCATTATCAGTCAACCTAAAGAACTTCACAGTACTCCTGCCGGGAGCTTCTCGAGTTTGCCGATGCATTTCGCCTGTTGACGAGGCATTTGGATACCTTAAGAGAGTCATAGTAACTCCTTGCTGTTGCTCCCGATTTTACAACAGGCACATCTACAAGCTTACTCTGGCCAGTTCTCTTGAAGCGATACGCTGATATCTGTTGACATAAAGACTTTCACAGTACTCCTGCCGGGAGCTTCTCGACTTTGCCGATGTATTTCGCATATTGACGAGGCATTGGGCTACCTTAAGAGAGTCATAGTTACTCCTGCCAGTGTCTCTCCGTTAAACCACATTCACATATACAATTTTCCTCTGCCCCTTTCACCAGACGCGATACGATATTATTTATCGACATAATGACTTTCACAGTACTCCTGCTAGGGGCTCCTCCAGTTTACCAAAGTATTTCGCCTGTAGAAGAGGCATTTGGCTACCTTAAGAGTGTCATAGATACTCCTGACAGCTGCTCCCCGTTTTAACAAAGTCACATTCTCAATCTTATTCTGGCCAGTTCACCCGAAGCGATACGCCATTATCAGTCAACCTAAAGAACTTCACAGTACTCCTGCCGGGAGCTTCTCGAGTTTGCCGATGCATTTCGCCTGTTGACGAGGCATTTGGATACCTTAAGAGAGTCATAGTAACTCCTTGCTGTTGCTCCCGATTTTACAACAGGCACATCTACAAGCTTACTCTGGCCAGTTCTCTTGAAGCGATACGCTAATATCTGTTGACATAAAGACTTTCACAGTACTCCTGCCGGGAGCTTCTCGACTTTGCCGATGTATTTCGCATATTGACGAGGCATTGGGCTACCTTAAGAGAGTCATAGTTACTCCTGCCAGTGTCTCTCCGTTAAACCACATTCACATATACAATTTTCCTCTGCCCCTTTCACCAGACGCGATACGATATTATTTATCGACATAATGACTTTCACAGTACTCCTGCTAGGGGCTCCTCCAGTTTACCAAAGTATTTCGCCTGTAGAAGAGGCATTTGGCTACGTTAAGAGTGTCATAGATACTCCTGACAGTTGCTCCCCGTTTTACCACAGTCACATTTTCAATCTTATTCTAGCCAGTTCACCCGAAGCGATACGCCATTATCAGTCAACCTAAAGAACTTCACAGTACTCCTGCCGGGAGCTTCTCGAGTTTGCCGATGCATTTCGCGTGTTGACGAGGCATTTGGATGCCTCAAGAGAGTCATAGATACTCCTTGCTGTTGCTCCCGATTTTACAACAGGCACATCTTCAAAACCTACTCTGGCCAGTTCTCTTGAAGCGATACGCTAATATCTGTTGACATAAAGAATTTCACAGTACTCCTGCCGGGAGCTTCGTGACTTTGCCGAAGTATTTCGCATATTGACGAGGCATTGGGCTACCTTAAGAGAGTCATAGTTACTCCTGCCAGTGTCTCTCCGTTAAACCACATTCACATATACAATTTTCCTCTGCCCCTTTCACCAGACGCGATACGATATTATTTATCGACATAATGACTTTCACAGTACTCCTGCTAGGGGCTCCTCCAGTTTACCAAAGTATTTCGCCTGTAGAAGAGGCATTTGGCTACGTTAAGAGTGTCATAGATACTCCTGACAGTTGCTCCCCGTTTTACCACAGTCACATTTTCAATCTTATTCTAGCCAGTTCACCTGAAGCGATACGCCATTATCAGTCAACCTAAAGAATTTCACAGTACTCCTGCCGGGAGCTTCTCGGGTATGCCGATGTATTTCGCGTGTTGACGAGGCATTTGGATGCCTCAAGAGAGTCATAGTTACTCCTTGCTGTTGCTCCCCATTTTACAACAGGCACATCTACAAGCTTACTCTGGCCAGTTCTCTTGAAGCGATACGCTAATATCTGTTGACATAAAGACTTTCACAGTACTCCTGCCGGGAGCTTCTCGACTTTGCCGATGTATTTCGCATATTGACGAGGCATTGGGCTACCTTAAGAGAGTCATAGTTACTCCTGCCAGTGTCTCTCCGTTAAACCACATTCACATATACAATTTTCCTCTGCCCCTTTCACCAGACGCGATACGATATTATTTATCGACATTATGACGTTCACAGTACTCCTGCTAGGGGCTCCTCCAGTTTACCAAAGTATTTCGCCTGTAGAAGAAGCATTTGGCTACCTTAAGAGAGTCATACTTACTCCTATCAGTTGCTCCCCGTTTTACCAAAGTCACATTTTCAATCTTATTCTGGCCAGTTCACACGAAGCGATACGCCATTATCAGTCAACCTAAAGAATTTCACAGTACTCCTGCCGGGAGGTTCACGAGTTTGCCGATGCATTTCGCCTGTTGACGAGGCATTTGGATACCTTAAGAGAGTCATAGTTTCACCTTGCTGTTGCTCCCCATTTTACAACAGGCACATCTACAAGCTTACTCTGGCCAATTCTCCTGAAGCGATACGCTAATATCTGTTGACATAAAGACTTTCACAGTACTCCTGCCGGGAGCTTTTCGACTTTGCCGATGTGTTTCGCCTATTGACGAGGCGTTTGGCTACCTTAAGAGAGTCATAGTTACTCCTTCCAGTGGCTCTCCGTTAAACCACAGTCACATCTACAATTTTCCTCTGCCCCTTTCACCAGACGCGATACGATATTATTTATCGACATTATGACTTTCACAGTACTCCTGCTAGGGGCTCCTCCAGTTTACCAAAGTATTTCGCCTGTAGAAGAGGCATTTGGCTACCTTAAGAGAGTCATAGATACTCCTGTCAGTTGCTCCCCGTTTTACCAAAGTCACATTCCCAATCTTATTCTGGCCAGTTCACCCGAAGCGATACGCCATTATCTGTCAACCTAAAGAACTTCACAGTACTCTTGCCGGGAGCTTCTCGAGTTTGCCGATGCATTTCGCCTGTTGACGAGGCATTTGGATACCTTAAGAGAGTCATAGTTACTCCTTGCTGTTGCTCCCGATTTTACAACAGGCACATCTACAAGCTTACTCTGGCCAGTTCTCTTGAAGCGATACGCTAATATCTGTTGACATAAAGACTTTCACAGTACTCCTGCCGGGAGCTTCTCGACTTTGCCGATGTATTTCGCATATTGACGAGGCATTGGGCTACCTTAAGAGAGTCATAGTTACTCCTGCCAGTGTCTCTCCGTTAAACCACATTCACATATACAATTTTCCTCTGCCCCTTTCACCAGACGCGATACGATATTATTTATCGACATAATGACTTTCACAGTACTCCTGCTAGGGGCTCCTCCAGTTTACCAAAGTATTTCGCCTGTAGAAGAGGCATTTGGCTACCTTAAGAGTGTCATAGATACTCCTGACAGCTGCTCCCCGTTTTACCAAAGTCACATTCTCAATCTTATTCTGGCCAGTTCACCCGAAGCGATACGCCATTATCAGTCAACCTAAAGAACTTCACAGTACTCCTGCCGGGAGCTTCTCGAGTATGCCGATGTATTTCGCGTGTTGACGAGGCATTCGGATGCCTTAAGAGAGTCATAGTTACTCCTTGCTGTTGCTCCCCATTTTACAACAGGCACATCTACAAGCTTACTCTGGCCAGTTCTCTTGAAGCGATACGCTAATATCTGTTGACATAAAGACTTTCACAGTACTCCTGCCGGGAGCTTCTCGACTTTGCCGATGTATTTCGCCTATTGACGAGGCATTGGGCTACCTTAAGAGAGTCATAGTTACTCCTGCCAGCGTCTCTCCGTTAAACCACATTCACATATACAATTTTCCTCTGCCCCTTTCACCAGACGCGATACGATATTATTTATCGACATTATGACTTTCACAGTACACCTGCTAGGGGCTCCTCCAGTTTACCAAAGTATTTCGCCTGTAGAAGAGGCATTTGGCTACCTTAAGAGAGTCATAGATACTCCTGTCAGTTGCTCCCCGTTTTACCAAAGTCACATTCTCAATCTTATTCTGGCCAGTTCACCCGAAGCGATACGCCATTATCAGTCAACCTAAAGAACTTCACAGTACTCCTGCCGGGAGCTTCTCGAGTTTGCCGATGCATTTCGCCTGTTGACGAGGCATCTGGATACCTTAAGAGAGTCATAGTAACTCCTTGCTGTTGCTCCCGATTTTACAACAGGCACATCTACAAGCTTACTCTGGCCAGTTCTCTTGAAGCGATACGCTAATATCTGTTTGACATAAAGACTTTCACAGTACTCCTGCCGGGAGCTTCTCGACTTTGCCGATGTATTTCGCATATTGACGAGGCATTGGGCTACCTTAAGAGAGACATAGTTACTCCTGCCAGTGTCTCTCCGTTAAACCACATTCACATATACAATTTTCCTCTGCCCCTTTCACCAGACGCGATACGATATTATTTATCGACATAATGACTTTCACAGTACTCCTGCTAGGGGCTCCTCCAGTTTACCAAAGTATTTCGCCTGTAGAAGAGGCATTTGGCTACGTTAAGAGTGTCATAGATACTCCTGACAGTTGCTCCCCGTTTTACCACAGTCACATTTTCAATCTTATTCTGGCCAGTTCACCCGAAGCGATACGCCATTATCAGTCAACCTAAAGAATTTCACAGCACTCCTGCCGGGAGCTTCTCGAGTTTGCCGATGCATTTCGCCTGTTGACGAGGCATTTGGATACCTTAAGAGAGTCATAGTTTCACCTTGCTGTTGCTCCCCATTTTACAACAGGCACATCTACAAGCTTACTCTGGCCAATTCTCCTGAAGCGATACGCTAATATCTGTTGACATAAAGACTTTCACAGTACTCCTGCCGGGAGCTTTTCGACTTTGCGATGTATTTCACCTATTGACGAGGCGTTTGGCTACCTTAAGAGAGTCATAGTTACTCCTTCCAGTGGCTCTCCGTTAAACCACAGTCACATCTACAATTTTCCTCTGCCCCTTTCACCAGACGCGATACGATATTATTTATCGACATTATGACTTTCACAGTACTCCTGCTAGGGGCTCCTCCAGTTTACCAAAGTATTTCGCCTGTAGAAGAGGCATTTGGCTACCTTAAGAGAGTCATAGATACTCCTGTCAGTTGCTCCCCGTTTTACCAAAGTCACATTCCCAATCTTATTCTGGCCAGTTCACCCGAAGCGATACGCCATTATCTGTCAACCTAAAGAACTTCACAGTACTCTTGCCGGGAGCTTCTCGAGTTTGCCGATGCATTTCGCCTGTTGACGAGGCATTTGGATACCTTAAGAGAGTCATAGTTACTCCTTGCTGTTGCTCCCGATTTTACAACAGGCACATCTACAAGCTTACTCTGGCCAGTTCTCTTGAAGCGATACGCTAATATCTGTTGACATAAAGACTTTCACAGTACTCCTGCCGGGAGCTTCTCGACTTTGCCGATGTATTTCGCATATTGACGAGGCATTGGGCTACCTTAAGAGAGTCATAGTTACTCCTGCCAGTGTCTCTCCGTTAAACCACATTCACATATACAATTTTCCTCTGCCCCTTTCACCAGACGCGATACGATATTATTTATCGACATAATGACTTTCACAGTACTCCTGCTAGGGGCTCCTCCAGTTTACCAAAGTATTTCGCCTGTAGAAGAGGCATTTGGCTACCTTAAGAGTGTCATAGATACTCCTGACAGCTGCTCCCCGTTTTACCAAAGTCACATTCTCAATCTTATTCTGGCCAGTTCACCCGAAGCGATACGCCATTATCAGTCAACCTAAAGAACTTCACAGTACTCCTGCCGGGAGCTTCTCGAGTATGCCGATGTATTTCGCGTGATGACGAGGCATTCGGATGCCTTAAGAGAGTCATAGTTACTCCTTGCTGTTGCTCCCCATTTTACAACAGGCACATCTACAAGCTTACTCTGGCCAGTTCTCTTGAAGCGATACGCTAACATCTGTTGACATAAAGACTTTCACAGTACTCCTGCCGGGAGCTTCTCGACTTTGCCGATGTATTTCGCATATTGACGAGGCATTGGGCTACCTTAAGAGAGACATAGTTACTCCTGCCAGTGTCTCTCCGTTAAACCACATTCACATATACAATTTTCCTCTGCCCCTTTCACCAGACGCGATACGATATTATTTATCGACATTATGACTTTCACAGTACTCCTGCTAGGGGCTCCTCCAGTTTACCAAAGTATTTCGCCTGTAGAAGAAGCATTTGGCTACCTTAAGAGAGTCATACTTACTCCTATCAGTTGCTCCCCGTTTTACCACAGTCACATTTTCAATCTTATTCTGGCCAGTTCACCCGAAGCGATACGCCATTATCAGTCAACCTAAAGAATTTCACAGTACTCCTGCCGGGAGGTTCACGAGTTTGCCGATGCATTTCGCCTGTTGACGAGGCATTTGGATACCTTAAGAGAGTCATAGTTTCACCTTGCTGTTTCTCCCCATTTTACAACAGGCACATCTACAAGCTTACTCTGGCCAATTCTCCTGAAGCGATACGCTAATATCTGTTGACATAAAGACTTTCACAGTACTCCTGCCGGGAGCTTCTCGACTTTAACGATGTATTTCGCCTATTGACGAGGCATTTGGCTACCTTAAGAGAGTCATAGTTACTCCTGTCAGTGTCTCTCCGTTAAACCACAGTCACATCTACCATTTTCATCTGCCCCTTTCACCAGACGTGATACGCCATTATTTGTCGACATTATGACTTTCACAGTACTCCAGCTAGGGGCTCCTCAAGTTTACCAATGTATTTCGCCTGTTGACGAGGCATTTGGCTACCTTAAGAGAGTCATACTTACTCCTGTCAGTGGCTCCCAGTTTTACCACAGTCACATTTTCAATCTTATTCTGGCCAGTTCACCCGAAGCGATACGCCATTATCAGTCAACCTAAAGAATTTCACAGCACTCCTGCCGGGAGCTTCTCGAGTTTGCCGATGCATTTCGCCTGTTGACGAGGCATTTGGATACCTTAAGAGAGTCATAGTTTCACCTTGCTGTTGCTCCCCATTTTACAACAGGCACATCTACAAGCTTACTCTGGCCAATTCTCCTGAAGCGATACGCTAATATCTGTTGACATAAAGACTTTCACAGTACTCCTGCCGGGAGCTTTTCGACTTTGCCGATGTATTTCGCCTATTGACGAGGCGTTTGGCTACCTTAAGAGAGTCATAGTTACTCCTTCCAGTGGCTCTCCGTTAAACCACAGTCACATCTACAATTTTCCTCTGCCCCTTTCACCAGACGCGATACGATATTATTTATCGACATTATGACTTTCACAGTACTCCTGCTAGGGGCTCCTCCAGTTTACCAAAGTATTTCGCCTGTAGAAGAGGCATTTGGCAACCTTAAGAGAGTCATAGATACTCCTGTCAGTTGCTCCCCGTTTTACCAAAGTCACATTCTCAATCTTATTCTGGCCAGTTCACCCGAAGCGATACGCCATTATCAGTCAACCTAAAGAATTTCACAGTACTCCTGCCGGGAGGTTCACGAGTTTGCCGATGCATTTCGCCTGTTGACGAGGCATTTGGATACCTTAAGAGAGTCATAGTTTCACCTTGCTGTTGCTCCCCATTTTACAACAGGCACATCTACAAGCTTACTCTGGCCAATTCTCCTGAAGCGATACGCTAATATCTGTTGACATAAAGACTTTCACAGTACTCCTGCCGGGAGCTTCTCGACTTTAACGATGTATTTCGCCTATTGACGAGGCATTTGGCTACCTTAAGAGAGTCATAGTTACTCCTGTCAGTGTCTCTCCGTTAAACCACAGTCACATCTACCATTTTCATCTGCCCCTTTCACCAGACGTGATACGCCATTATTTGTCGACATTATGACTTTCACAGTACTCCAGCTAGGGGCTCCTCCAGTTTACCAATGTATTTCGCCTGTTGACGAGGCATTTGGCTACCTTAAGAGAGTCATTCTTACTCCTGTCAGTGGCTCCCAGTTTTACCACAGTCACATTTTCAATCTTATTCTGGCCAGTTCACCCGAAGCGATACGCCATTATCAGTCAACCTAAAGAATTTCACAGCACTCCTGCCGGGAGCTTCTCGAGTTTGCCGATGCATTTCGCCTGTTGACGAGGCATTTGGATACCTTAAGAGAGTCATAGTTTCACCTTGCTGTTGCTCCCCATTTTACAACAGGCACATCTACAAGCTTACTCTGGCCAATTCTCCTGAAGCGATACGCTAATATCTGTTGACATAAAGACTTTCACAGTACTCCTGCCGGGAGCTTTTCGACTTTGCCGATGTATTTCGCCTATTGACGAGGCGTTTGGCTACCTTAAGAGAGTCATAGTTACTCCTTCCAGTGGCTCTCCGTTAAACCACAGTCACATCTACTATTTTCCTCTGCCCCTTTCACCAGACGCGATACGATATTATTTATCGACATTATGACTTTCACAGTACTCCTGCTAGGGGCTCCTCCAGTTTACCAAAGTATTTCGCCTGTAGAAGAGGCATTTGGCTACCTTAAGAGAGTCATAGATACTCCTGTCAGTTGCTCCCCGTTTTACCAAAGTCACATTCCCAATCTTATTCTGGCCAGTTCACCCGAAGCGATACGCCATTATCTGTCAACCTAAAGAACTTCACAGTACTCTTGCCCGGAGCTTCTCGAGTTTGCCGATGCATTTCGCCTGTTGACGAGGCATTTGGATACCTTAAGAGAGTCATAGTTACTCCTTGCTGTTGCTCCCGATTTTACAACAGGCACATCTACAAGCTTACTCTGGCCAGTTCTCTTGAAGCGATACGCTAATATCTGTTGACATAAAGACTTTCACAGTACTCCTGCCGGGAGCTTCTCGACTTTGCCGATGTATTTCGCATATTGACGAGGCATTGGGCTACCTTAAGAGAGTCATAGTTACTCCTGCCAGTGTCTCTCCGTTAAACCACATTCACATATACAATTTTCCTCTGCCCCTTTCACCAGACGCGATACGATATTATTTATCGACATAATGACTTTCACAGTACTCCTGCTAGGGGCTCCTCCAGTTTACCAAAGTATTTCGCCT
This sequence comes from Schistocerca americana, assembly GCF_021461395.2. Taxonomy (NCBI): domain Eukaryota; kingdom Metazoa; phylum Arthropoda; class Insecta; order Orthoptera; family Acrididae; genus Schistocerca; species Schistocerca americana. The sequence goes on from NC_060130.1 coordinate 61,129,364, forward strand.
GTAGAAGAGGCATTTGGCTACCTTAAGAGTGTCATAGATACTCCTGACAGCTGCTCCCCGTTTTACCAAAGTCACATTCTCAATCTTATTCTGGCCAGTTCACCCGAAGCGATACGCCATTATCAGTCAACCTAAAGAACTTCACAGTACTCCTGCCGGGAGCTTCTCGAGTATGCCGATGTATTTCGCGTGATGACGAGGCATTCGGATGCCTTAAGAGAGTCATAGTTACTCCTTGCTGTTGCTCCCCATTTTACAACAGGCACATCTACAAGCTTACTCTGGCCAGTTCTCTTGAAGCGATACGCTAATATCTGTTGACATAAAGACTTTCACAGTACTCCTGCCGGGAGCTTCTCGACTTTGCCGATGTATTTCGCATATTGACGAGGCATTGGGCTACCTTAAGAGAGACATAGTTACTCCTGCCAGTGTCTCTCCGTTAAACCACATTCACATATACAATTTTCCTCTGCCCCTTTCACCAGACGCGATACGATATTATTTATCGACATTATGACTTTCACAGTACTCCTGCTAGGGGCTCCTCCAGTTTACCAAAGTATTTCGCCTGTAGAAGAAGCATTTGGCTACCTTAAGAGAGTCATACTTACTCCTATCAGTTGCTCCCCGTTTTACCACAGTCACATTTTCAATCTTATTCTGGCCAGTTCACCCGAAGCGATACGCCATTATCAGTCAACCTAAAGAATTTCACAGTACTCCTGCCGGGAGGTTCACGAGTTTGCCGATGCATTTCGCCTGTTGACGAGGCATTTGGATACCTTAAGAGAGTCATAGTTTCACCTTGCTGTTGCTCCCCATTTTACAACAGGCACATCTACAAGCTTACTCTGGCCAATTCTCCTGAAGCGATACGCTAATATCTGTTGACATAAAGACTTTCACAGTACTCCTGCCGGGAGCTTCTCGACTTTAACGATGTATTTCGCCTATTGACGAGGCATTTGGCTACCTTAAGAGAGTCATAGTTACTCCTGTCAGTGTCTCTCCGTTAAACCACAGTCACATCTACCATTTTCATCTGCCCCTTTCACCAGACGTGATACGCCATTATTTGTCGACATTATGACTTTCACAGTACTCCAGCTAGGGGCTCCTCCAGTTTACCAATGTATTTCGCCTGTTGACGAGGCATTTGGCTACCTTAAGAGAGTCATACTTACTCCTGTCAGTGGCTCCCAGTTTTACCACAGTCACATTTTCAATCTTATTCTGGCCAGTTCACCCGAAGCGATACGCCATTATCAGTCAACCTAAAGAATTTCACAGCACTCCTGCCGGGAGCTTCTCGAGTTTGCCGATGCATTTCGCCTGTTGACGAGGCATTTGGATACCTTAAGAGAGTCATAGTTTCACCTTGCTGTTGCTCCCCATTTTACAACAGGCACATCTACAAGCTTACTCTGGCCAATTCTCCTGAAGCGATACGCTAATATCTGTTGACATAAAGACTTTCACAGTACTCCTGCCGGGAGCTTTTCGACTTTGCCGATGTATTTCGCCTATTGACGAGGCGTTTGGCTACCTTAAGAGAGTCATAGTTACTCCTTCCAGTGGCTCTCCGTTAAACCACAGTCACATCTACAATTTTCCTCTGCCCCTTTCACCAGACGCGATACGATATTATTTATCGACATTATGACTTTCACAGTACTCCTGCTAGGGGCTCCTCCAGTTTACCAAAGTATTTCGCCTGTAGAAGAGGCATTTGGCAACCTTAAGAGAGTCATAGATACTCCTGTCAGTTGCTCCCCGTTTTACCAAAGTCACATTCTCAATCTTATTCTGGCCAGTTCACCCGAAGCGATACGCCATTATCAGTCAACCTAAAGAATTTCACAGTACTCCTGCCGGGAGGTTCACGAGTTTGCCGATGCATTTCGCCTGTTGACGAGGCATTTGGATACCTTAAGAGAGTCATAGTTTCACCTTGCTGTTGCTCCCCATTTTACAACAGGCACATCTACAAGCTTACTCTGGCCAATTCTCCTGAAGCGATACGCTAATATCTGTTGACATAAAGACTTTCACAGTACTCCTGCCGGGAGCTTCTCGACTTTAACGATGTATTTCGCCTATTGACGAGGCATTTGGCTACCTTAAGAGAGTCATAGTTACTCCTGTCAGTGTCTCTCCGTTAAACCACAGTCACATCTACCATTTTCATCTGCCCCTTTCACCAGACGTGATACGCCATTATTTGTCGACATTATGACTTTCACAGTACTCCAGCTAGGGGCTCCTCCAGTTTACCAATGTATTTCGCCTGTTGACGAGGCATTTGGCTACCTTAAGAGAGTCATACTTACTCCTGTCAGTGGCTCCCAGTTTTACCACAGTCACATTTTCAATCTTATTCTGGCCAGTTCACCCGAAGCGATACGCCATTATCAGTCAACCTAAAGAATTTCACAGCACTCCTGCCGGGAGCTTCTCGAGTTTGCCGATGCATTTCGCCTGTTGACGAGGCATTTGGATACCTTAAGAGAGTCATAGTTTCACCTTGCTGTTGCTCCCCATTTTACAACAGGCACATCTACAAGCTTACTCTGGCCAATTCTCCTGAAGCGATACGCTAATATCTGTTGACATAAAGACTTTCACAGTACTCCTGCCGGGAGCTTTTCGACTCTGCCGATGTATTTCGCCTATTGACGAGGCGTTTGGCTACCTTAAGAGAGTCATAGTTACTCCTTCCAGTGGCTCTCCGTTAAACCACAGTCACATCTACAATTTTCCTCTGCCCCTTTCACCAGACGCGATACGATATTATTTATCGACATTATGACTTTCACAGTACTCCTGCTAGGGGCTCCTCCAGTTTACCAAAGTATTTCGCCTGTAGAAGAGGCATTTGGCAACCTTAAGAGAGTCATAGATACTCCTGTCAGTTGCTCCCCGTTTTACCAAAGTCACATTCTCAATCTTATTCTGGCCAGTTCACCCGAAGCGATACGCCATTATCTGTCAACCTAAAGAACTTCACAGTACTCTTGCCCGGAGCTTCTCGAGTTTGCCGATGCATTTCGCCTGTTGACGAGGCATTTGGATACCTTAAGAGAGTCATAGTTACTCCTTGCTGTTGCTCCCGATTTTACAACAGGCACATCTACAAGCTTACTCTGGCCAGTTCTCTTGAAGCGATACGCTAATATCTGTTGACATAAAGACTTTCACAGTACTCCTGCCGGGAGCTTCTCGACTTTGCCGATGTATTTCGCATATTGACGAGGCATTGGGCTACCTTAAGAGAGTCATAGTTACTCCTGCCAGTGTCTCTCCGTTAAACCACATTCACATATACAATTTTCCTCTGCCCCTTTCACCAGACGCGATACGATATTATTTATCGACATAATGACTTTCACAGTACTCCTGCTAGGGGCTCCTCCAGTTTACCAAAGTATTTCGCCTGTAGAAGAGGCATTTGGCTACCTTAAGAGTGTCATAGATACTCCTGAGAGCTGCTCCCCGTTTTACCAAAGTCACATTCTCAATCTTATTCTGGCCAGTTCACCCGAAGCGATACGCCATTATCAGTCAACCTAAAGAACTTCACAGTACTCCTGCCGGGAGCTTCTCGAGTATGCCGATGTATTTCGCGTGATGACGAGGCATTCGGATGCCTTAAGAGAGTCATAGTTACTCCTTGCTGTTGCTCCCCATTTTACAACAGGCACATCTACAAGCTTACTCTGGCCAGTTCTCTTGAAGCGATACGCTAATATCTGTTGACATAAAGACTTTCACAGTACTCCTGCCGGGAGCTTCTCGACTTTGCCGATGTATTTCGCATATTGACGAGGCATTGGGCTACCTTAAGAGAGACATAGTTACTCCTGCCAGTGTCTCTCCGTTAAACCACATTCACATATACAATTTTCCTCTGCCCCTTTCACCAGACGCGATACGATATTATTTATCGACATTATGACTTTCACAGTACTCCTGCTAGGGGCTCCTCCAGTTTACCAAAGTATTTCGCCTGTAGAAGAAGCATTTGGCTACCTTAAGAGAGTCATACTTACTCCTATCAGTTGCTCCCCGTTTTACCACAGTCACATTTTCAATCTTATTCTGGCCAGTTCACCCGAAGCGATACGCCATTATCAGTCAACCTAAAGAATTTCACAGTACTCCTGCCGGGAGGTTCACGAGTTTGCCGATGCATTTCGCCTGTTGACGAGGCATTTGGATACCTTAAGAGAGTCATAGTTTCACCTTGCTGTTGCTCCCCATTTTACAACAGGCACATCTACAAGCTTACTCTGGCCAATTCTCCTGAAGCGATACGCTAATATCTGTTGACATAAAGACTTTCACAGTACTCCTGCCGGGAGCTTCTCGACTTTAACGATGTATTTCGCCTATTGACGAGGCATTTGGCTACCTTAAGAGAGTCATAGTTACTCCTGTCAGTGTCTCTCCGTTAAACCACAGTCACATCTACCATTTTCATCTGCCCCTTTCACCAGACGTGATACGCCATTATTTGTCGACATTATGACTTTCACAGTACTCCAGCTAGGGGCTCCTCCAGTTTACCAATGTATTTCGCCTGTTGACGAGGCATTTGGCTACCTTAAGAGAGTCATACTTACTCCTGTCAGTGGCTCCCAGTTTTACCACAGTCACATTTTCAATCTTATTCTGGCCAGTTCACCCGAAGCGATACGCCATTATCAGTCAACCTAAAGAATTTCACAGCACTCCTGCCGGGAGCTTCTCGAGTTTGCCGATGCATTTCGCCTGTTGACGAGGCATTTGGATACCTTAAGAGAGTCATAGTTTCACCTTGCTGTTGCTCCCCATTTTACAACAGGCACATCTACAAGCTTACTCTGGCCAATTCTCCTGAAGCGATACGCTAATATCTGTTGACATAAAGACTTTCACAGTACTCCTGCCGGGAGCTTTTCGACTTTGCCGATGTATTTCGCCTATTGACGAGGCGTTTGGCTACCTTAAGAGAGTCATAGTTACTCCTTCCAGTGGCTCTCCGTTAAACCACAGTCACATCTACAATTTTCCTCTGCCCCTTTCACCAGACGCGATACGATATTATTTATCGACATTATGACTTTCACAGTACTCCTGCTAGGGGCTCCTCCAGTTTACCAAAGTATTTCGCCTGTAGAAGAGGCATTTGGCAACCTTAAGAGAGTCATAGATACTCCTGTCAGTTGCTCCCCGTTTTACCAAAGTCACATTCTCAATCTTATTCTGGCCAGTTCACCCGAAGCGATACGCCATTATCAGTCAACCTAAAGAATTTCACAGTACTCCTGCCGGGAGGTTCACGAGTTTGCCGATGCATTTCGCCTGTTGACGAGGCATTTGGATACCTTAAGAGAGTCATAGTTTCACCTTGCTGTTGCTCCCCATTTTACAACAGGCACATCTACAAGCTTACTCTGGCCAATTCTCCTGAAGCGATACGCTAATATCTGTTGACATAAAGACTTTCACAGTACTCCTGCCGGGAGCTTCTCGACTTTAACGATGTATTTCGCCTATTGACGAGGCATTTGGCTACCTTAAGAGAGTCATAGTTACTCCTGTCAGTGTCTCTCCGTTAAACCACAGTCACATCTACCATTTTCATCTGCCCCTTTCACCAGACGTGATACGCCATTATTTGTCGACATTATGACTTTCACAGTACTCCAGCTAGGGGCTCCTCCAGTTTACCAATGTATTTCGCCTGTTGACGAGGCATTTGGCTACCTTAAGAGAGTCATACTTACTCCTGTCAGTGGCTCCCAGTTTTACCACAGTCACATTTTCAATCTTATTCTGGCCAGTTCACCCGAAGCGATACGCCATTATCAGTCAACCTAAAGAATTTCACAGCACTCCTGCCGGGAGCTTCTCGAGTTTGCCGATGCATTTCGCCTGTTGACGAGGCATTTGGATACCTTAAGAGAGTCATAGTTTCACCTTGCTGTTGCTCCCCATTTTACAACAGGCACATCTACAAGCTTACTCTGGCCAATTCTCCTGAAGCGATACGCTAATATCTGTTGACATAAAGACTTTCACAGTACTCCTGCCGGGAGCTTTTCGACTCTGCCGATGTATTTCGCCTATTGACGAGGCGTTTGGCTACCTTAAGAGAGTCATAGTTACTCCTTCCAGTGGCTCTCCGTTAAACCACAGTCACATCTACAATTTTCCTCTGCCCCTTTCACCAGACGCGATACGATATTATTTATCGACATTATGACTTTCACAGTACTCCTGCTAGGGGCTCCTCCAGTTTACCAAAGTATTTCGCCTGTAGAAGAGGCATTTGGCAACCTTAAGAGAGTCATAGATACTCCTGTCAGTTGCTCCCCGTTTTACCAAAGTCACATTCTCAATCTTATTCTGGCCAGTTCACCCGAAGCGATACGCCATTATCTGTCAACCTAAAGAACTTCACAGTACTCTTGCCGGGAGCTTCTCGAGTTTGCCGATGCATTTCGCCTGTTGACGAGGCATTTGGATACCTTAAGAGAGTCATAGTTACTCCTTGCTGTTGCTCCCGATTTTACAACAGGCACATCTACAAGCTTACTCTGGCCAGTTCTCTTGAAGCGATACGCTAATATCTGTTGACATAAAGACTTTCACAGTACTCCTGCCGGGAGCTTCACGACTTTGCCGATGTATTTCGCATATTGACGAGGCATTGGGCTACCTTAAGAGAGTCATAGTTACTTCTGCCAGTGTCTCTCCGTTAAACCACATTCACATATACAATTTTCCTCTGCCCCTTTCACCAGACGCGATACGATATTATTTATCGACATTATGACTTTCACAGTACTCCTGCTAGGGGCTCCTCCAGTTTACCAAAGTATTTCGCCTGTAGAAGAAGCATTTGGCTACCTTAAGAGAGTCATACTTACTCCTATCAGTTGCTCCCCGTTTTACCACAGTCACATTTTCAATCTTATTCTGGCCAGTTCACCCGAAGCGATACGCCATTATCAGTCAACCTAAAGAATTTCACAGTACTCCTGCCGGGAGGTTCACGAGTTTGCCGATGCATTTCGCCTGTTGACGAGGCATTTGGATACCTTAAGAGAGTCATAGTTTCACCTTGCTGTTGCTCCCCATTTTACAACAGGCACATCTACAAGCTTACTCTGGCCAATTCTCCTGAAGCGATACGCTAATATCTGTTGACATAAAGACTTTCACAGTACTCCTGCCGGGAGCTTCTCGACTTTAACGATGTATTTCGCCTATTGACGAGGCATTTGGCTACCTTAAGAGAGTCATAGTTACTCCTGTCAGTGGCTCTCCGTTAAACCACAGTCACATCTACCATTTTCATCTGCCCCTTTCACCAGACGTGATACGCCATTATTTGTCGACATTATGACTTTCACAGTACTCCAGCTAGGGGCTCCTCCAGTTTACCAATGTATTTCGCCTGTTGACGAGGCATTTGGCTACCTTAAGAGAGTCATACTTACTCCTGTCAGTGGCTCCCAGTTTTACCACAGTCACATTTTCAATCTTATTCTGGCCAGTTCACCCGAAGCGATACGCCATTATCAGTCAACCTAAAGAATTTCACAGCACTCCTGCCGGGAGCTTCTCGAGTTTGCCGATGCATTTCGCCTGTTGACGAGGCATTTGGATACCTTAAGAGAGTCATAGTTTCACCTTGCTGTTGCTCCCCATTTTACAACAGGCACATCTACAAGCTTACTCTGGCCAATTCTCCTGAAGCGATACGCTAATATCTGTTGACATAAAGACTTTCACAGTACTCCTGCCGGGAGCTTTTCGACTTTGCCGATGTATTTCGCCTATTGACGAGGCGTTTGGCTACCTTAAGAGAGTCATAGTTACTCCTTCCAGTGGCTCTCCGTTAAACCACAGTCACATCTACAATTTTCCTCTGCCCCTTTCACCAGACGCGATACGATATTATTTATCGACATTATGACTTTCACAGTACTCCTGCTAGGGGCTCCTCCAGTTTACCAAAGTATTTCGCCTGTAGAAGAGGCATTTGGCAACCTTAAGAGAGTCATAGATACTCCTGTCAGTTGCTCCCCGTTTTACCAAAGTCACATTCTCAATCTTATTCTGGCCAGTTCACCCGAAGCGATACGCCATTATCTGTCAACCTAAAGAACTTCACAGTACTCTTGCCGGGAGCTTCTCGAGTTTGCCGATGCATTTCGCCTGTTGACGAGGCATTTGGATACCTTAAGAGAGTCATAGTTACTCCTTGCTGTTGCTCCCGATTTTACAACAGGCACATCTACAAGCTTACTCTGGCCAGTTCTCTTGAAGCGATACGCTAATATCTGTTGACATAAAGACTTTCACAGTACTCCTGCCGGGAGCTTCTCGACTTTGCCGATGTATTTCGCATATTGACGAGGCATTGGGCTACCTTAAGAGAGTCATAGTTACTCCTGCCAGTGTCTCTCCGTTAAACCACATTCACATATACAATTTTCCTCTGCCCCTTTCACCAGACGCGATACGATATTATTTATCGACATAATGACTTTCACAGTACTCCTGCTAGGGGCTCCTCCAGTTTACCAAAGTATTTCGCCTGTAGAAGAGGCATTTGGCTACCTTAAGAGTGTCATAGATACTCCTGACAGCTGCTCCCCGTTTTACCAAAGTCACATTCTCAATCTTATTCTGGCCAGTTCACCCGAAGCGATACGCCATTATCAGTCAACCTAAAGAACTTCACAGTACTCCTGCCGGGAGCTTCTCGAGTATGCCGATGTATTTCGCGTGATGACGAGGCATTCGGATGCGTTAAGAGAGTCATAGTTACTCCTTGCTGTTGCTCCCCATTTTACAACAGGCACATCTACAAGCTTACTCTGGCCAATTCTCCTGAAGCGATACGCTAATATCTGTTGACATAAAGACTTTCACAGTACTCCTGCCGGGAGCTTCTCGACTTTAACGATGTATTTCGCCTATTGACGAGGCATTTGGCTACCTTAAGAGAGTCATAGTTACTCCTGTCAGTGTCTCTCCGTTAAACCACAGTCACATCTACCATTTTCATCTGCCCCTTTCACCAGACGTGATACGCCATTATTTGTAGACATTATGACTTTCACAGTACTCCAGCTAGGGGCTCCTCCAGTTTACCAATGTATTTCGCCTGTTGACGAGGCATTTGGCTACCTTAAGAGAGTCATTCTTACTCCTGTCAGTGGCTCCCAGTTTTACCACAGTCACATTTTCAATCTTATTCTGGCCAGTTCACCCGAAGCGATACGCCATTATCAGTCAACCTAAAGAATTTCACAGCACTCCTGCCGGGAGCTTCTCGAGTTTGCCGATGCATTTCGCCTGTTGACGAGGCATTTGGATACCTTAAGAGAGTCATAGTTTCACCTTGCTGTTGCTCCCCATTTTACAACAGGCACATCTACAAGCTTACTCTGGCCAATTCTCCTGAAGCGATACGCTAATATCTGTTGACATAAAGACTTTCACAGTACTCCTGCCGGGAGCTTTTAGACTTTGCCGATGTATTTCGCCTATTGACGAGGCGTTTGGCTACCTTAAGAGAGTCATAGTTACTCCTTCCAGTGGCTCTCCGTTAAACCACAGTCACATCTACAATTTTCCTCTGCCCCTTTCACCAGACGCGATACGATATTATTTATCGACATTATGACTTTCACAGTACTCCTGCTAGGGGCTCCTCCAGTTTACCAAAGTATTTCGCCTGTAGAAGAGGCATTTGGCAACCTTAAGAGAGTCATAGATACTCCTGTCAGTTGCTCCCCGTTTTACCAAAGTCACATTCTCAATCTTATTCTGGCCAGTTCACCCGAAGCGATACGCCATTATCTGTCAACCTAAAGAACTTCACAGTACTCTTGCCGGGAGCTTCTCGAGTTTGCCGATGCATTTCGCCTGTTGACGAGGCATTTGGATACCTTAAGAGAGTCATAGTTACTCCTTGCTGTTGCTCCCGATTTTACAACAGGCACATCTACAAGCTTACTCTGGCCAATTCTCCTAAAGCGATACGCTAATATCTGTTGACATAAAGACTTTCACAGTACTCCTGCCGGGAGCTTCTCGACTTTGCCGATGTATTTCGCATATTGACGAGGCATTGGGCTACCTTAAGAGAGTCATAGTTACTCCTGCCAGTGTCTCTCCGTTAAACCACATTCACATATACAATTTTCCTCTGCCCCTTTCACCAGACGCGATACGATATTATTTATCGACATTATGACTTTCACAGTACTCCTGCTAGGGGCTCCTCCAGTTTACCAAAGTATTTCGCCTGTAGAAGAAGCATTTGGCTACCTTAAGAGAGTCACACTTACTCCTATCAGTTGCTCCCCGTTTTACCACAGTCACATTTTCAATCTTATTCTGGCCAGTTCACCCGAAGCGATACGCCATTATCAGTCAACCTAAAGAATTTCACAGTACTCCTGCCGGGAGGTTCACGAGTTTGCCGATGCATTTCGCCTGTTGACGAGGCATTTGGATACCTTAAGAGAGTCATAGTTTCACCTTGCTGTTGCTCCCCATTTTACAACAGGCACATCTACAAGCTTACTCTGGCCAATTCTCCTGAAGCGATACGCTAATATCTGTTGACATAAAGACTTTCACAGTACTCCTGCCGGGAGCTTCTCGACTTTACCGATGTATTTCGCCTATTGACGAGGCATTTGGCTACCTTAAGAGAGTCATAGTTACTCCTGTCAGTGTCTCTCCGTTAAACCACAGTCACATCTACCATTTTCATCTGCCCCTTTCACCAGACGTGATACGCCATTATTTGTCGACATTATGACTTTCACAGTACTCCAGCTAGGGGCTCCTCCAGTTTACCAATGTATTTCGCCTGTTGACGAGGCATTTGGCTACCTTAAGAGAGTCATACTTACTCCTGTCAGTGGCTCCCAGTTTTACCACAGTCACATTTTCAATCTTATTCTGGCCAGTTCACCCGAAGCGATACGCCATTATCAGTCAACCTAAAGAATTTCACAGCACTCCTGCCGGGAGCTTCTCGAGTTTGCCGATGCATTTCGCCTGTTGACGAGGCATTTGGATACCTTAAGAGAGTCATAGTTTCACCTTGCTGTTGCTCCCCATTTTACAACAGGCACATCTACAAGCTTACTCTGGCCAATTCTCCTGAAGCGATACGCTAATATCTGTTGACATAAAGACTTTCACAGTACTCCTGCCGGGAGCTTTTCGACTCTGCCGATGTATTTCGCCTATTGACGAGGCGTTTGGCTACCTTAAGAGAGTCATAGTTACTCCTTCCAGTGGCTCTCCGTTAAACCACAGTCACATCTACAATTTTCCTCTGCCCCTTTCACCAGACGCGATACGATATTATTTATCGACATTATGACTTTCACAGTACTCCTGCTAGGGGCTCCTCCAGTTTACCAAAGTATATCGCCTGTAGAAGAGGCATTTGGCAACCTTAAGAGAGTCATAGATACTCCTGTCAGTTGCTCCCCGTTTTACCAAAGTCACATTCTCAATCTTATTCTGGCCAGTTCACCCGAAGCGATACGCCATTATCTGTCAACCTAAAGAACTTCACAGTACCCTTGCCGGGAGCTTCTCGAGTTTGCCGATGCATTTCGCCTGTTGACGAGGCATTTGGATACCTTAAGAGAGTCATAGTTACTCCTTGCTGTTGCTCCCGATTTTACAACAGGCACATCTACAAGCTTACTCTGGCCAGTTCTCTTGAAGCGATACGCTAATATCTGTTGACATAAAGACTTTCACAGTACTCCTGCCGGGAGCTTCTCGACTTTGCCGATGTATTTCGCATATTGACGAGGCATTGGGCTACCTTAAGAGAGTCATAGTTACTCCTGCCAGTGTCTCTCCGTTAAACCACATTCACATATACAATTTTCCTCTGCCCCTTTCACCAGACGCGATACGATATTATTTATCGACATAATGACTTTCACAGTACTCCTGCTAGGGGCTCCTCCAGTTTACCAAAGTATTTCGCCTGTAGAAGAGGCATTTGGCTACCTTAAGAGTGTCATAGATACTCCTGACAGCTGCTCCCCGTTTTACCAAAGTCACATTCTCAATCTTATTCTGGCCAGTTCACCCGAAGCGATACGCCATTATCAGTCAACCTAAAGAACTTCACAGTACTCCTGCCGGGAGCTTCTCGAGTATGCCGATGTATTTCGCGTGATGACGAGGCATTCGGATGCGTTAAGAGAGTCATAGTTACTCCTTGCTGTTGCTCCCCATTTTACAACAGGCACATCTACAAGCTTACTCTGGCCAATTCTCCTGAAGCGATACGCTAATATCTGTTGACATAAAGACTTTCACAGTACTCCTGCCGGGAGCTTCTCGACTTTAACGATGTATTTCGCCTATTGACGAGGCATTTGGCTACCTTAAGAGAGTCATAGTTACTCCTGTCAGTGTCTCTCCGTTAAACCACAGTCACATCTACCATTTTCATCTGCCCCTTTCACCAGACGTGATACGCCATTATTTGTAGACATTATGACTTTCACAGTACTCCAGCTAGGGGCTCCTCCAGTTTACCAATGTATTTCGCCTGTTGACGAGGCATTTGGCTACCTTAAGACAGTCATTCTTACTCCTGTCAGTGGCTCCCAGTTTTACCACAGTCACATTTTCAATCTTATTCTGGCCAGTTCACCCGAAGCGATACGCCATTATCAGTCAACCTAAAGAATTTCACAGCACTCCTGCCGGGAGCTTCTCGAGTTTGCCGATGCATTTCGCCTGTTGACGAGGCATTTGGATACCTTAAGAGAGTCATAGTTTCACCTTGCTGTTGCTCCCCATTTTACAACAGGCACATCTACAAGCTTACTCTGGCCAATTCTCCTGAAGCGATACGCTAATATCTGTTGACATAAAGACTTTCACAGTACTCCTGCCGGGAGCTTTTAGACTTTGCCGATGTATTTCGCCTATTGACGAGGCGTTTGGCTACCTTAAGAGAGTCATAGTTACTCCTTCCAGTGGCTCTCCGTTAAACCACAGTCACATCTACAATTTTCCTCTGCCCCTTTCACCAGACGCGATACGATATTATTTATCGACATTATGACTTTCACAGTACTCCTGCTAGGGGCTCCTCCAGTTTACCAAAGTATTTCGCCTGTAGAAGAGGCATTTGGCAACCTTAAGAGAGTCATAGATACTCCTGTCAGTTGCTCCCCGTTTTACCAAAGTCACATTCTCAATCTTATTCTGGCCAGTTCACCCGAAGCGATACGCCATTATCTGTCAACCTAAAGAACTTCACAGTACTCTTGCCGGGAGCTTCTCGAGTTTGCCGATGCATTTCGCCTGTTGACGAGGCATTTGGATACCTTAAGAGAGTCATAGTTACTCCTTGCTGTTGCTCCCGATTTTACAACAGGCACATCTACAAGCTTACTCTGGCCAATTCTCCTAAAGCGATACGCTAATATCTGTTGACATAAAGACTTTCACAGTACTCCTGCCGGGAGCTTCTCGACTTTGCCGATGTATTTCGCATATTGACGAGGCATTGGGCTACCTTAAGAGAGTCATAGTTACTCCTGCCAGTGTCTCTCCGTTAAACCACATTCACATATACAATTTTCCTCTGCCCCTTTCACCAGACGCGATACGATATTATTTATCGACATTATGACTTTCACAGTACTCCTGCTAGGGGCTCCTCCAGTTTACCAAAGTATTTCGCCTGTAGAAGAAGCATTTGGCTACCTTAAGAGAGTCACACTTACTCCTATCAGTTGCTCCCCGTTTTACCACAGTCACATTTTCAATCTTATTCTGGCCAGTTCACCCGAAGCGATACGCCATTATCAGTCAACCTAAAGAATTTCACAGTACTCCTGCCGGGAGGTTCACGAGTTTGCCGATGCATTTCGCCTGTTGACGAGGCATTTGGATACCTTAAGAGAGTCATAGTTTCACCTTGCTGTTGCTCCCCATTTTACAACAGGCACATCTACAAGCTTACTCTGGCCAATTCTCCTGAAGCGATACGCTAATATCTGTTGACATAAAGACTTTCACAGTACTCCTGCCGGGAGCTTCTCGACTTTACCGATGTATTTCGCCTATTGACGAGGCATTTGGCTACCTTAAGAGAGTCATAGTTACTCCTGTCAGTGTCTCTCCGTTAAACCACAGTCACATCTACCATTTTCATCTGCCCCTTTCACCAGACGTGATACGCCATTATTTGTCGACATTATGACTTTCACAGTACTCCAGCTAGGGGCTCCTCCAGTTTACCAATGTATTTCGCCTGTTGACGAGGCATTTGGCTACCTTAAGAGAGTCATACTTACTCCTGTCAGTGGCTCCCAGTTTTACCACAGTCACATTTTCAATCTTATTCTGGCCAGTTCACCCGAAGCGATACGCCATTATCAGTCAACCTAAAGAATTTCACAGCACTCCTGCCGGGAGCTTCTCGAGTTTGCCGATGCATTTCGCCTGTTGACGAGGCATTTGGATACCTTAAGAGAGTCATAGTTTCACCTTGCTGTTGCTCCCCATTTTACAACAGGCACATCTACAAGCTTACTCTGGCCAATTCTCCTGAAGCGATACGCTAATATCTGTTGACATAAAGACTTTCACAGTACTCCTGCCGGGAGCTTTTCGACTTTGCCGATGTATTTCGCCTATTGACGAGGCGTTTGGCTACCTTAAGAGAGTCATAGTTACTCCTTCCAGTGGCTCTCCGTTAAACCACAGTCACATCTACAATTTTCCTCTGCCCCTTTCACCAGACGCGATACGATATTATTTATCGACATTATGACTTTCACAGTACTCCTGCTAGGGGCTCCTCCAGTTTACCGAAGTATTTCGCCTGTAGAAGAGGCATTTGGCAACCTTAAGAGAGTCATAGATACTCCTGTCAGTTGCTCCCCGTTTTACCAAAGTCACATTCTCAATCTTATTCTGGCCAGTTCACCCGAAGCGATACGCCATTATCAGTCAACCTAAAGAATTTCACAGTACTCCTGCCGGGAGGTTCACGAGTTTGCCGATGCATTTCGCCTGTTGACGAGGCATTTGGATACCTTAAGAGAGTCATAGTTTCACCTTGCTGTTGCTCCCCATTTTACAACAGGCACATCTACAAGCTTACTCTGGCCAATTCTCCTGAAGCGATACGCTAATATCTGTTGACATAAAGACTTTCACAGTACTCCTGCCGGGAGCTTCTCGACTTTAACGATGTATTTCGCCTATTGACGAGGCATTTGGTTACCTTAAGAGAGTCATAGTTACTCCTGTCAGTGTCTCTCCGTTAAACCACAGTCACATCTACCATTTTCATCTGCCCCTTTCACCAGACGTGATACGCCATTATTTGTCGACATTATGACTTTCACAGTACTCCAGCTAGGGGCTCCTCCAGTTTACCAATGTATTTCGCCTGTTGACGAGGCATTTGGCTACCTTAAGAGAGTCATACTTACTCCTGTCAGTGGCTCCCAGTTTTACCACAGTCACATTTTCAATCTTATTCTGGCCAGTTCACCCGAAGCGATACGCCATTATCAGTCAACCTAAAGAATTTCACAGCACTCCTGCCGGGAGCTTCTCGAGTTTGCCGATGCATTTCGCCTGTTGACGAGGCATTTGGATACCTTAAGAGAGTCATAGTTTCACCTTGCTGTTGCTCCCCATTTTACAACAGGCACATCTACAAGCTTACTCTGGCCAATTCTCCTGAAGCGATACGCTAATATCTGTTGACATAAAGACTTTCACAGTACTCCTGCCGGGAGCTTTTCGACTTTGCCGATGTATTTCGCCTATTGACGAGGCGTTTGGCTACCTTAAGAGAGTCATAGTTACTCCTTCCAGTGGCTCTCCGTTAAACCACAGTCACATCTACAATTTTCCTCTGCCCCTTTCACCAGACGCGATACGATATTATTTATCGACATTATGACTTTCACAGTACTCCTGCTAGGGGCTCCTCCAGTTTACCAAAGTATATCGCCTGTAGAAGAGGCATTTGGCAACCTTAAGAGAGTCATAGATACTCCTGTCAGTTGCTCCCCGTTTTACCAAAGTCACATTCTCAATCTTATTCTGGCCAGTTCACCCGAAGCGATACGCCATTATCTGTCAACCTAAAGAACTTCACAGTACTCTTGCCGGGAGCTTCTCGAGTTTGCCGATGCATTTCGCCTGTTGACGAGGCATTTGGATACCTTAAGAGAGTCATAGTTACTCCTTGCTGTTGCTCCCGATTTTACAACAGGCACATCTACAAGCTTACTCTGGCCAGTTCTCTTGAAGCGATACGCTAATATCTGTTGACATAAAGACTTTCACAGTACTCCTGCCGGGAGCTTCTCGACTTTGCCGATGTATTTCGCATATTGACGAGGCATTGGGCTACCTTAAGAGAGTCATAGTTACTCCTGCCAGTGTCTCTCCGTTAAACCACATTCACATATACAATTTTCCTCTGCCCCTTTCACCAGACGCGATACGATATTATTTATCGACATTATGACTTTCACAGTACTCCTGCTAGGGGCTCCTCCAGTTTACCAAAGTATTTCGCCTGTAGAAGAAGCATTTGGCTACCTTAAGAGAGTCATACTTACTCCTATCAGTTGCTCCCCGTTTTACCACAGTCACATTTTCAATCTCATTCTGGCCAGTTCACCCGAAGCGATACGCCATTATCAGTCAACCTAAAGAATTTCACAGTACTCCTGCCGGGAGGTTCACGAGTTTGCCGATGCATTTCGCCTGTTGACGAGGCATTTGGATACCTTAAGAGAGTCATAGTTTCACCTTGCTGTTGCTCCCCATTTTACAACAGGCACATCTACAAGCTTACTCTGGCCAATTCTCCTGAAGCGATACGCTAATATCTGTTGACATAAAGACTTTCACAGTACTCCTGCCGGGAGCATCTCGACTTTAACGATGTATTTCGCCTATTGACGAGGCATTTGGCTACCTTAAGAGAGTCATAGTTACTCCTGTCAGTGTCTCTCCGTTAAACCACAGTCACATCTACCATTTTCATCTGCCCCTTTCACCAGACGTGATACGCCATTATTTGTCGACATTATGACTTTCACAGTACTCCAGCTAGGGGCTCCTCCAGTTTACCAATGTATTTCGCCTGTTAACGAGGCATTTGGCTACCTTAAGAGAGTCATACTTACTCCTGTCAGTGGCTCCCAGTTTTACCACAGTCACATTTTCAATCTTATTCTGGCCAGTTCACCCGAAGCGATACGCCATTATCAGTCAACCTAAAGAATTTCACAGCACTCCTGCCGGGAGCTTCTCGAGTTTGCCGATGCATTTCGCCTGTTGACGAGGCCTTTGGATACCTTAAGAGAGTCATAGTTTCACCTTGCTGTTGCTCCCCGTTTTACAACAGGCACATCTACAAGCTTACTCTGGCCAATTCTCCTGAAGCGATACGCTAATATCTGTTGACATAAAGACTTTCACAGTACTCCTGCCGGGAGCTTTTCGACTTTGCCGATGTATTTCGCCTATTGACGAGGCGTTTGGCTACCTTAAGAGAGTCATAGTTACTCCTTCCAGTGGCTCTCCGTTAAACCACAGTCACATCTACAATTTTCCTCTGCCCCTTTCACCAGACGCGATACGATATTATTTATCGACATTATGACTTTCACAGTACTCCTGCTAGGGGCTCCTCCAGTTTACCAAAGTATTTCGCCTGTAGAAGAGGCATTTGGCTACCTTAAGAGAGTCATAGATACTCCTGTCAGTTGCTCCCCGTTTTACCAAAGTCACATTCTCAATCTTATTCTGGCCAGTTCACCCGAAGCGATACGCCATTATCTGTCAACCTAAAGAACTTCACAGTACTCTTGCCGGGAGCTTCTCGAGTTTGCCGATGCATTTCGCCTGTTAACGAGGCATTTGGATACCTTAAGAGAGTCATAGTTACTCCTTGCTGTTGCTCCCGATTTTACAACAGGCACATCTACAAGCTTACTCTGGCCAGTTCTCTTGAAGCGATACGCTAATATCTGTTGACATAAAGACTTTCACAGTACTCCTGCCGGGAGCTTCTCGACTTTGCCGATGTATTTCGCATATTGACGAGGCATTGGGCTACCTTAAGAGAGTCATAGTTACTCCTGTCAGTGTCTCTCCGTTAAACCACATTCACATATACAATTTTCCTCTGCCCCTTTCACCAGACGCGATACGATATTATTTATCGACATAATGACTTTCACAGTACTCCTGCTAGGGGCTCCTCCAGTTTACCAAAGTATTTCGCCTGTAGAAGAGGCATTTGGCTACCTTAAGAGTGTCATAGATACTCCTGACAGCTGCTCCCCGTTTTACCAATGTCACATTCTCAATCTTATTCTGGCCAGTTCACCCGATGCGATACGCCATTATCAGTCAACCTAAAGAATTTCACAGCACTCCTGCCGGGAGCTTCTCGAGTTTGCCGATGCATTTCGCCTGTTGACGAGGCATTTGGATACCTTAAGAGAGTCATAGTTTCACCTTGCTGTTGCTCCCCATTTTACAACAGGCACATCTACAAGCTTACTCTGGCCAATTCTCCTGAAGCGATACGCTAATATCTGTTGACATAAAGACTTTCACAGTACTCCTGCCGGGAGCTTCTCGACTTTAACGATGTATTTCGCCTATTGACGAGGCATTTGGCTACCTTAAGAGAGTCATAGTTACTCCTGTCAGTGTCTCTCCGTTAAACCACAGTCACATCTACCATTTTCATCTGCCCCTTTCACCAGACGTGATACGCCATTATTTGTCGACATTATGACTTTCACAGTACTCCAGCTAGGGGCTCCTCCAGTTTACCAATGTATTTCGCCTGTTGACGAGGCATTTGGCTACCTTAAGAGAGTCATACTTACTCCTGTCAGTGGCTCCCAGTTTTACCACAGTCACATTTTCAATCTTATTCTGGCCAGTTCACCCGAAGCGATACGCCATTATCAGTCAACCTAAAGAATTTCACAGCACTCCTGCCGGGAGCTTCTCGAGTTTGCCGATGCATTTCGCCTGTTGACGAGGCATTTGGATACCTTAAGAGAGTCATAGTTTCACCTTGCTGTTGCTCCCCATTTTACAACAGGCACATCTACAAGCTTACTCTGGCCAATTCTCCTGAAGCGATACGCTAATATCTGTTGACATAAAGACTTTCACAGTACTCCTGCCGGGAGCTTTTCGACTTTGCCGATGTATTTCGCCTATTGACGAGGCGTTTGGCTACCTTAAGAGAGTCATAGTTACTCCTTCCAGTGGCTCTCCGTTAAACCACAGTCACATCTACAATTTTCCTCTGCCCCTTTCACCAGACGCGATACGATATTATTTATCGACATTATGACTTTCACAGTACTCCTGCTAGGGGCTCCTCCAGTTTACCAAAGTATTTCGCCTGTAGAAGAGGCATTTGGCAACCTTAAGAGAGTCATAGATACTCCTGTCAGTTGCTCCCCGTTTTACCAAAGTCACATTCTCAATCTTATTCTGGCCAGTTCACCCGAAGCGATACGCCATTATCAGTCAACCTAAAGAATTTCACAGTACTCCTGCCGGGAGGTTCACGAGTTTGCCGATGCATTTCGCCTGTTGACGAGGCATTTGGATACCTTAAGAGAGTCATAGTTTCACCTTGCTGTTGCTCCCCATTTTACAACAGGCACATCTACAAGCTTACTCTGGCCAATTCTCCTGAAGCGATACGCTAATATCTGTTGACATAAAGACTTTCACAGTACTCCTGCCGGGAGCTTCTCGACTTTAACGATGTATTTCGCCTATTGACGAGGCATTTGGTTACCTTAAGAGAGTCATAGTTACTCCTGTCAGTGTCTCTCCGTTAAACCACAGTCACATCTACCATTTTCATCTGCCCCTTTCACCAGACGTGATACGCCATTATTTGTCGACATTATGACTTTCACAGTACTCCAGCTAGGGGCTCCTCCAGTTTACCAATGTATTTCGCCTGTTGACGAGGCATTTGGCTACCTTAAGAGAGTCATACTTACTCCTGTCAGTGGCTCCCAGTTTTACCACAGTCACATTTTCAATCTTATTCTGGCCAGTTCACCCGAAGCGATACGCCATTATCAGTCAACCTAAAGAATTTCACAGCACTCCTGCCGGGAGCTTCTCGTGTTTGCCGATGCATTTCGCCTGTTGACGAGGCATTTGGATACCTTAAGAGAGTCATAGTTTCACCTTGCTGTTGCTCCCCATTTTACAACAGGCACATCTACAAGCTTACTCTGGCCAATTCTCCTGAAGCGATACGCTAATATCTGTTGACATAAAGACTTTCACAGTACTCCTGCCGGGAGCTTTTCGACTTTGCCGATGTATTTCGCCTATTGACGAGGCGTTTGGCTACCTTAAGAGAGTCATAGTTACTCCTTCCAGTGGCTCTCCGTTAAACCACAGTCACATCTACAATTTTCCTCTGCCCCTTTCACCAGACGCGATACGATATTATTTATCGACATTATGACTTTCACAGTACTCCTGCTAGGGGCTCCTCCAGTTTACCAAAGTATATCGCCTGTAGAAGAGGCATTTGGCAACCTTAAGAGAGTCATAGATACTCCTGTCAGTTGCTCCCCGTTTTACCAAAGTCACATTCTCAATCTTATTCTGGCCAGTTCACCCGAAGCGATACGCCATTATCTGTCAACCTAAAGAACTTCACAGTACTCTTGCCGGGAGCTTCTCGAGTTTGCCGATGCATTTCGCCTGTTGACGAGGCATTTGGATACCTTAAGAGAGTCATAGTTACTCCTTGCTGTTGCTCCCGATTTTACAACAGGCACATCTACAAGCTTACTCTGGCCAGTTCTCTTGAAGCGATACGCTAATATCTGTTGACATAAAGACTTTCACAGTACTCCTGCCGGGAGCTTCTCGACTTTGCCGATGTATTTCGCATATTGACGAGGCATTGGGCTACCTTAAGAGAGTCATAGTTACTCCTGCCAGTGTCTCTCCGTTAAACCACATTCACATATACAATTTTCCTCTGCCCCTTTCACCAGACGCGATACGATATTATTTATCGACATTATGACTTTCACAGTACTCCTGCTAGGGGCTCCTCCAGTTTACCAAAGTATTTCGCCTGTAGAAGAAGCATTTGGCTACCTTAAGAGAGTCATACTTACTCCTATCAGTTGCTCCCCGTTTTACCACAGTCACATTTTCAATCTTATTCTGGCCAGTTCACCCGAAGCGATACGCCATTATCAGTCAACCTAAAGAATTTCACAGTACTCCTGCCGGGAGGTTCACGAGTTTGCCGATGCATTTCGCCTGTTGACGAGGCATTTGGATACCTTAAGAGAGTCATAGTTTCACCTTGCTGTTGCTCCCCATTTTACAACAGGCACATCTACAAGCTTACTCTGGCCAATTCTCCTGAAGCGATACGCTAATATCTGTTGACATAAAGACTTTCACAGTACTCCTGCCGGGAGCATCTCGACTTTAACGATGTATTTCGCCTATTGACGAGGCATTTGGCTACCTTAAGAGAGTCATAGTTACTCCTGTCAGTGTCTCTCCGTTAAACCACAGTCACATCTACCATTTTCATCTGCCCCTTTCACCAGACGTGATACGCCATTATTTGTCGACATTATGACTTTCACAGTACTCCAGCTAGGGGCTCCTCCAGTTTACCAATGTATTTCGCCTGTTGACGAGGCATTTGGCTACCTTAAGAGAGTCATACTTACTCCTGTCAGTGGCTCCCAGTTTTACCACAGTCACATTTTCAATTTTATTGTGGCCAGTTCACCCGAAGCGATACGCCATTATCAGTCAACCTAAAGAATTTCACAGCACTCCTGCCGGGAGCTTCTCGAGTTTGCCGATGCATTTCGCCTGTTGACGAGGCCTTTGGATACCTTAAGAGAGTCATAGTTTCACCTTGCTGTTGCTCCCCATTTTACAACAGGCACATCTACAAGCTTACTCTGGCCAATTCTCCTGAAGCGATACGCTAATATCTGTTGACATAAAGACTTTCACAGTACTCCTGCCGGGAGCTTTTCGACTTTGCCGATGTATTTCGCCTATTGACGAGGCGTTTGGCTACCTTAAGAGAGTCATAGTTACTCCTTCCAGTGGCTCTCCGTTAAACCACAGTCACATCTACAATTTTCCTCTGCCCCTTTCACCAGACGCGATACGATATTATTTATCGACATTATGACTTTCACAGTACTCCTGCTAGGGGCTCCTCCAGTTTACCAAAGTATTTCGCCTGTAGAAGAGGCATTTGGCTACCTTAAGAGAGTCATAGATACTCCTGTCAGTTGCTCCCCGTTTTACCAAAGTCACATTCTCAATCTTATTCTGGCCAGTTCACCCGAAGCGATACGCCATTATCTGTCAACCTAAAGAACTTCACAGTACTCTTGCCGGGAGCTTCTCGAGTTTGCCGATGCATTTCGCCTGTTAACGAGGCATTTGGATACCTTAAGAGAGTCATAGTTACTCCTTGCTGTTGCTCCCGATTTTACAACAGGCACATCTACAAGCTTACTCTGGCCAGTTCTCTTGAAGCGATACGCTAATATCTGTTGACATAAAGACTTTCACAGTACTCCTGCCGGGAGCTTCTCGACTTTGCCGATGTATTTCGCATATTGACGAGGCATTGGGCTACCTTAAGAGAGTCATAGTTACTCCTGTCAGTGTCTCTCCGTTAAACCACATTCACATATACAATTTTCCTCTGCCCCTTTCACCAGACGCGATACGATATTATTTATCGACATAATGACTTTCACAGTACTCCTGCTAGGGGCTCCTCCAGTTTACCAAAGTATTTCACCTGTAGAAGAGGCATTTGGCTCCTTAAGAGTGTCATAGATACTCCTGACAGCTGCTCCCCGTTTTACCAAAGTCACATTCTCAATCTTATTCTGGCCAGTTCACCCGATGCGATACGCCATTATCAGTCAACCTAAAGAATTTCACAGCACTCCTGCCGGGAGCTTCTCGAGTTTGCCGATGCATTTCGCCTGTTGACGAGGCATTTGGATACCTTAAGAGAGTCATAGTTTCACCTTGCTGTTGCTCCCCATTTTACAACAGGCACATCTACAAGCTTACTCTGGCCAATTCTCCTGAAGCGATACGCTAATATCTGTTGACATAAAGACTTTCACAGTACTCCTGCCGGGAGCTTTTCGACTTTGCCGATGTATTTCGCCTATTGACGAGGCGTTTGGCTACCTTAAGAGAGTCATAGTTACTCCTTCCAGTGGCTCTCCGTTAAACCACAGTCACATCTACAATTTTCCTCTGCCCCTTTCACCAGACGCGATACGATATTATTTATCGACATTATGACTTTCACAGTACTCCTGCTAGGGGCTCCTCCAGTTTACCAAAGTATTTCGCCTGTAGAAGAGGCATTTGGCAACCTTAAGAGAGTCATAGATACTCCTGTCAGTTGCTCCCCGTTTTACCAAAGTCACATTCTCAATCTTATTGTGGCCAGTTCACCCGAAGCGATACGCCATTATCTGTCAACCTAAAGAACTTCACAGTACTCTTGCCGGGAGCTTCTCGAGTTTGCCGATGCATTTCGCCTGTTGACGAGGCATTTGGATACCTTAAGAGAGTCATAGTTACTCCTTGCTGTTGCTCCCGATTTTACAACAGGCACATCTACAAGCTTACTCTGGCCAGTTCTCTTGAAGCGATACGCTAATATCTGTTGACATAAAGACTTTCACAGTACTCCTGCCGGGAGCTTCTCGACTTTGCCGATGTATTTCGCATATTGACGAGGCATTGGGCTACCTTAAGAGAGTCATAGTTACTCCTGCCAGTGTCTCTCCGTTAAACCACATTCACATATACAATTTTCCTCTGCCCCTTTCACCAGACGCGATACGATATTATTTATCGACATTATGACTTTCACAGTACTCCTGCTAGGGGCTCCTCCAGTTTACCAAAGTATTTCGCCTGTAGAAGAAGCATTTGGCTACCTTAAGAGAGTAATACTTACTCCTATCAGTTGCTCCCCGTTTTACCACAGTCACATTTTCAATCTTATTCTGGCCAGTTCACCCGAAGCGATACGCCATTATCAGTCAACCTAAAGAATTTCACAGTACTCCTGCCGGGAGGTTCACGAGTTTGCCGATGCATTTCGCCTGTTGACGAGGCATTTGGATACCTTAAGAGAGTCATAGTTTCACCTTGCTGTTGCTCCCCATTTTACAACAGGCACATCTACAAGCTTACTCTGGCCAATTCTCCTGAAGCGATACGCTAATATCTGTTGACATAAAGACTTTCACAGTACTCCTGCCGGGAGCTTCTCGACTTTAACGATGTATTTCGCCTATTGACGAGGCATTTGATACCGTAAGAGAGTCATAGTTACTCCTGTCAGTGTCTCTCCGTTAAACCACAGTCACATCTACCATTTTCATCTGCCCCTTTCACCAGACGTGATACGCCATTACTTGTCGACATTATGACTTTCACAGTACTCCAGCTAGGGGCTCCTCCAGTTTACCAATGTATTTCGCCTGTTGACGAGGCATTTGGCTACCTTAAGAGAGTCATACTTACTCTTGTCAGTGGCTCCCAGTTTTACCACAGTCACATTTTCAATCTTATTCTGGCCAGTTCACCCGAAGCGATACGCCATTATCAGTCAACCTAAAGAATTTCACAGCACTCCTGCCGGGAGCTTCTCGAGTTTGCCGATGCATTTCGCCTGTTGACGAGGCATTTGGATACCTTAAGAGAGTCATAGTTTCACCTTGCTGTTGCTCCCCATTTTACAACAGGCACATCTACAAGCTTACTCTGGCCAATTCTCCTGAAGCGATACGCTAATATCTGTTGACATAAAGACTTTCACAGTACTCCTGCCGGGAGCTTTTCGACTTTGCCGATGTATTTCGCCTATTGACGAGGCGTTTGGCTACCTTAAGAGAGTCATAGTTACTCCTTCCAGTGGCTCTCCGTTAAACCACAGTCACATCTACAATTTTCCTCTGCCCCTTTCACCAGACGCGATACGATATTATTTATCGACATTATGACTTTCACAGTACTCCTGCTAGGGGCTCCTCCAGTTTACCAAAGTATTTCGCCTGTAGAAGAGGCATTTGGCTACCTTAAGAGAGTCATAGATACTCCTGTCAGTTGCTCCCCGTTTTACCAAAGTCACATTCTCAATCTTATTCTGGCCAGTTCACCCGAAGCGATACGCCATTAACTGTCAACCTAAAGAACTTCACAGTACTCTTGCCGGGAGCTTCTCGAGTTTGCCGATGCATTTCGCCTGTTGACGAGGCATTTGGATACCTTAAGAGAGTCATAGTTACTCCTTGCTGTTGCTCCCGATTTTACAACAGGCACATCTACAAGCTTACTCTGGCCAGTTCTCTTGAAGCGATACGCTAATATCTGTTGACATAAAGACTTTCACAGTACTCCTGCCGGGAGCTTCTCGACTTTGCCGATGTATTTCGCATATTGACGAGGCATTGGGCTACCTTAAGAGAGTCATAGTTACTCCTGCCAGTGTCTCTCCGTTAAACCACATTCACATATACAATTTTCCTCTGCCCCTTTCACCAGACGCGATACGATATTATTTATCGACATTATGACTTTCACAGTACTCCTGCTAGGGGCTCCTCCAGTTTACCAAAGTATTTCGCCTGTAGAAGAGGCATTTGGCTACCTTAAGAGTGTCATAGATACTCCTGACAGCTGCTCCCCGTTTTACCAAAGTCACATTCTCAATCTTATTCTGGCCAGTTCACCCGAAGCGATACGCCATTATCAGTCAACCTAAAGAACTTCACAGTACTCCTGCCGGGAGCTTCTCGAGTTTGCCGATGCATTTCGCCTGTTGACGAGGCATTTGGATACCTTAAGAGAGTCATAGTTACTCCTTGCTGTTGCTCCCGATTTTACAACAGGCACATCTACAAGCTTACTCTGGCCAGTTCTCTTGAAGCGATACGCTAATATCTGTTGACATAAAGACTTTCACAGTACTCCTGCCGGGAGCTTCTCGACTTTGCCGATGTATTTCGCATATTGACGAGGCATTGGGCTACCTTAAGAGAGTCATAGTTACTCCTGCCAGTGTCTCTCCGTTAAACCACATTCACATATACAATTTTCCTCTGCCCCTTTCACCAGACGCGATACGATATTATTTATCGACATTATGACTTTCACAGTACTCCTGCTAGGGGCTCCTCCAGTTTACCAAAGTATTTCGCCTGTAGAAGAAGCATTTGGCTACCTTAAGAGAGTCATACTTACTCCTATCAGTTGCTCCCCGTTTTACCACAGTCACATTTTCAATCTTATTCTGGCCAGTTCACCCGAAGCGATACGCCATTATCAGTCAACCTAAAGAATTTCACAGTACTCCTGCCGGGAGCTTCTCGAGTTTGCCGATGCATTTCGCCTGTTGACGAGGCATTTGGATACCTTAAGAGAGTCATAGTTTCACCTTGCTGTTGCTCCCCATTTTACAACAGGCACATCTACAAGCTTACTCTGGCCAATTCTCCTGAAGCGATACGCTAATATCTGTTGACATAAAGACTTTCACAGTACTCCTGCCGGGAGCTTCTCGACTTTAACGATGTATTTCGCCTATTGACGAGGCATTTGATACCGTAAGAGAGTCATAGTTACTCCTGTCAGTGTCTCTCCGTTAAACCACAGTCACATCTACCATTTTCATCTGCCCCTTTCACCAGACGTGATACGCCATTACTTGTCGACATTATGACTTTCACAGTACTCCAGCTAGGGGCTCCTCCAGTTTACCAATGTATTTCGCCTGTTGACGAGGCATTTGGCTACCTTAAGAGAGTCATACTTACTCCTGTCAGTGGCTCCCAGTTTTACCACAGTCACATTTTCAATCTTATTCTGGCCAGTTCACCCGAAGCGATACGCCATTATCTGTCAACCTAAAGAACTTCACAGTACTCTTGCCGGGAGCTTCTCGAGTTTGCCGATGCATTTCGCCTGTTAACGAGGCATTTGGATACCTTAAGAGAGTCATAGTTACTCCTTGCTGTTGCTCCCGATTTTACAACAGGCACATCTACAAGCTTACTCTGGCCAGTTCTCTTGAAGCGATACGCTAATATCTGTTGACATAAAGACTTTCACAGTACTCCTGCCGGGAGCTTCTCGACTTTGCCGATGTATTTCGCATATTGACGAGGCATTGGGCTACCTTAAGAGAGTCATAGTTACTCCTGTCAGTGTCTCTCCGTTAAACCACATTCACATATACAATTTTCCTCTGCCCCTTTCACCAGACGCGATACGATATTATTTATCGACATAATGACTTTCACAGTACTCCTGCTAGGGGCTCCTCCAGTTTACCAAAGTATTTCACCTGTAGAAGAGGCATTTGGCTCCTTAAGAGTGTCATAGATACTCCTGACAGCTGCTCCCCGTTTTACCAAAGTCACATTCTCAATCTTATTCTGGCCAGTTCACCCGATGCGATACGCCATTATCAGTCAACCTAAAGAATTTCACAGCACTCCTGCCGGGAGCTTCTCGAGTTTGCCGATGCATTTCGCCTGTTGACGAGGCATTTGGATACCTTAAGAGAGTCATAGTTTCACCTTGCTGTTGCTCCCCATTTTACAACAGGCACATCTACAAGCTTACTCTGGCCAATTCTCCTGAAGCGATACGCTAATATCTGTTGACATAAAGACTTTCACAGTACTCCTGCCGGGAGCTTTTCGACTTTGCCGATGTATTTCGCCTATTGACGAGGCGTTTGGCTACCTTAAGAGAGTCATAGTTACTCCTTCCAGTGGCTCTCCGTTAAACCACAGTCACATCTACAATTTTCCTCTGCCCCTTTCACCAGACGCGATACGATATTGTTTATCGACATTATGACTTTCACAGTACTCCTGCTAGGGGCTCCTCCAGTTTACCAAAGTATTTCGCCTGTAGAAGAGGCATTTGGCAACCTTAAGAGAGTCATAGATACTCCTGTCAGTTGCTCCCCGTTTTACCAAAGTCACATTCTCAATCTTATTCTGGCCAGTTCACCCGAAGCGATACGCCATTATCTGTCAACCTAAAGAACTTCACAGTACTCTTGCCGGGAGCTTCTCGAGTTTGCCGATGCATTTCGCCTGTTGACGAGGCATTTGGATACCTTAAGAGAGTCATAGTTACTCCTTGCTGTTGCTCCCGATTTTACAACAGGCACATCTACAAGCTTACTCTGGCCAGTTCTCTTGAAGCGATACGCTAATATCTGTTGACATAAAGACTTTCACAGTACTCCTGCCGGGAGCTTCTCGACTTTGCCGATGTATTTCGCATATTGACGAGGCATTGGGCTACCTTAAGAGAGTCATAGTTACTCCTGCCAGTGTCTCTCCGTTAAACCACATTCACATATACAATTTTCCTCTGCCCCTTTCACCAGACGCGATACGATATTATTTATCGACATTATGACTTTCACAGTACTCCTGCTAGGGGCTCCTCCAGTTTACCAAAGTATTTCGCCTGTAGAAGAAGCATTTGGCTACCTTAAGAGAGTAATACTTACTCCTATCAGTTGCTCCCCGTTTTACCACAGTCACATTTTCAATCTTATTCTGGCCAGTTCACCCGAAGCGATACGCCATTATCAGTCAACCTAAAGAATTTCACAGTACTCCTGCCGGGAGGTTCACGAGTTTGCCGATGCATTTCGCCTGTTGACGAGGCATTTGGATACCTTAAGAGAGTCATAGTTTCACCTTGCTGTTGCTCCCCATTTTACAACAGGCACATCTACAAGCTTACTCTGGCCAATTCTCCTGAAGCGATACGCTAATATCTGTTGACATAAAGACTTTCACAGTACTCCTGCCGGGAGCTTCTCGACTTTAACGATGTATTTCGCCTATTGACGAGGCATTTGATACCGTAAGAGAGTCATAGTTACTCCTGTCAGTGTCTCTCCGTTAAACCACAGTCACATCTACCATTTTCATCTGCCCCTTTCACCAGACGTGATACGCCATTACTTGTCGACATTATGACTTTCACAGTACTCCAGCTAGGGGCTCCTCCAGTTTACCAATGTATTTCGCCTGTTGACGAGGCATTTGGCTACCTTAAGAGAGTCATACTTACTCTTGTCAGTGGCTCCCAGTTTTACCACAGTCACATTTTCAATCTTATTCTGGCCAGTTCACCCGAAGCGATACGCCATTATCAGTCAACCTAAAGAATTTCACAGCACTCCTGCCGGGAGCTTCTCGAGTTTGCCGATGCATTTCGCCTGTTGACGAGGCATTTGGATACCTTAAGAGAGTCATAGTTTCACCTTGCTGTTGCTCCCCATTTTACAACAGGCACATCTACAAGCTTACTCTGGCCAATTCTCCTGAAGCGATACGCTAATATCTGTTGACATAAAGACTTTCACAGTACTCCTGCCGGGAGCTTTTCGACTTTGCCGATGTATTTCGCCTATTGACGAGGCGTTTGGCTACCTTAAGAGAGTCATAGTTACTCCTTCCAGTGGCTCTCCGTTAAACCACAGTCACATCTACAATTTTCCTCTGCCCCTTTCACCAGACGCGATACGATATTATTTATCGACATTATGACTTTCACAGTACTCCTGCTAGGGGCTCCTCCAGTTTACCAAAGTATTTCGCCTGTAGAAGAGGCATTTGGCTACCTTAAGAGAGTCATAGATACTCCTGTCAGTTGCTCCCCGTTTTACCAAAGTCACATTCTCAATCTTATTCTGGCCAGTTCACCCGAAGCGATACGCCATTATCTGTCAACCTAAAGAACTTCACAGTACTCTTGCCGGGAGCTTCTCGAGTTTGCCGATGCATTTCGCCTGTTGACGAGGCATTTGGATACCTTAAGAGAGTCATAGTTACTCCTTGCTGTTGCTCCCGATTTTACAACAGGCACATCTACAAGCTTACTCTGGCCAGTTCTCTTGAAGCGATACGCTAATATCTGTTGACATAAAGACTTTCACAGTACTCCTGCCGGGAGCTTCTCGACTTTGCCGATGTATTTCGCATATTGACGAGGCATTGGGCTACCTTAAGAGAGTCATAGTTACTCCTGCCAGTGTCTCTCCGTTAAACCACATTCACATATACAATTTTCCTCTGCCCCTTTCACCAGACGCGATACGATATTATTTATCGACATTATGACTTTCACAGTACTCCTGCTAGGGGCTCCTCCAGTTTACCAAAGTATTTCGCCTGTAGAAGAGGCATTTGGCTACCTTAAGAGTGTCATAGATACTCCTGACAGCTGCTCCCCGTTTTACCAAAGTCACATTCTCAATCTTATTCTGGCCAGTTCACCCGAAGCGATACGCCATTATCAGTCAACCTAAAGAACTTCACAGTACTCCTGCCGGGAGCTTCTCGAGTTTGCCGATGCATTTCGCCTGTTGACGAGGCATTTGGATACCTTAAGAGAGTCATAGTTACTCCTTGCTGTTGCTCCCGATTTTACAACAGGCACATCTACAAGCTTACTCTGGCCAGTTCTCTTGAAGCGATACGCTAATATCTGTTGACATAAAGACTTTCACAGTACTCCTGCCGGGAGCTTCTCGACTTTGCCGATGTATTTCGCATATTGACGAGGCATTGGGCTACCTTAAGAGAGTCATAGTTACTCCTGCCAGTGTCTCTCCGTTAAACCACATTCACATATACAATTTTCCTCTGCCCCTTTCACCAGACGCGATACGATATTATTTATCGACATTATGACTTTCACAGTACTCCTGCTAGGGGCTCCTCCAGTTTACCAAAGTATTTCGCCTGTAGAAGAAGCATTTGGCTACCTTAAGAGAGTCATACTTACTCCTATCAGTTGCTCCCCGTTTTACCACAGTCACATTTTCAATCTTATTCTGGCC
This sequence comes from Schistocerca americana, assembly GCF_021461395.2. NCBI lineage: Eukaryota > Metazoa > Arthropoda > Insecta > Orthoptera > Acrididae > Schistocerca > Schistocerca americana. The sequence goes on from NC_060130.1 coordinate 61,160,397, forward strand.
AGTTCACCCGAAGCGATACGCCATTATCAGTCAACCTAAAGAATTTCACAGTACTCCTGCCGGGAGCTTCTCGAGTTTGCCGATGCATTTCGCCTGTTGACGAGGCATTTGGATACCTTAAGAGAGTCATAGTTTCACCTTGCTGTTGCTCCCCATTTTACAACAGGCACATCTACAAGCTTACTCTGGCCAATTCTCCTGAAGCGATACGCTAATATCTGTTGACATAAAGACTTTCACAGTACTCCTGCCGGGAGCTTCTCGACTTTAACGATGTATTTCGCCTATTGACGAGGCATTTGATACCGTAAGAGAGTCATAGTTACTCCTGTCAGTGTCTCTCCGTTAAACCACAGTCACATCTACCATTTTCATCTGCCCCTTTCACCAGACGTGATACGCCATTACTTGTCGACATTATGACTTTCACAGTACTCCAGCTAGGGGCTCCTCCAGTTTACCAATGTATTTCGCCTGTTGACGAGGCATTTGGCTACCTTAAGAGAGTCATACTTACTCCTGTCAGTGGCTCCCAGTTTTACCACAGTCACATTTTCAATCTTATTCTGGCCAGTTCACCCGAAGCGATACGCCATTATCAGTCAACCTAAAGAATTTCACAGCACTCCTGCCGGGAGCTTCTCGAGTTTGCCGATGCATTTCGCCTGTTGACGAGGCATTTGGATACCTTAAGAGAGTCATAGTTTCACCTTGCTGTTGCTCCCCATTTTACAACAGGCACATCTACAAGCTTACTCTGGCCAATTCTCCTGAAGCGATACGCTAATATCTGTTGACATAAAGACTTTCACAGTACTCCTGCCGGGAGCTTTTCGACTTTGCCGATGTATTTCGCCTATTGACGAGGCGTTTGGCTACCTTAAGAGAGTCATAGTTACTCCTTCCAGTGGCTCTCCGTTAAACCACAGTCACATCTACAATTTTCCTCTGCCCCTTTCACCAGACGCGATACGATATTATTTATCGACATTATGACTTTCACAGTACTCCTGCTAGGGGCTCCTCCAGTTTACCAAAGTATTTCGCCTGTAGAAGAGGCATTTGGCTACCTTAAGAGAGTCATAGATACTCCTGTCAGTTGCTCCCCGTTTTACCAAAGTCACATTCTCAATCTTATTCTGGCCAGTTCACCCGAAGCGATACGCCATTATCTGTCAACCTAAAGAACTTCACAGTACTCTTGCCGGGAGCTTCTCGAGTTTGCCGATGCATTTCGCCTGTTGACGAGGCATTTGGATACCTTAAGAGAGTCATAGTTACTCCTTGCTGTTGCTCCCGATTTTACAACAGGCACATCTACAAGCTTACTCTGGCCAGTTCTCTTGAAGCGATACGCTAATATCTGTTGACATAAAGACTTTCACAGTACTCCTGCCGGGAGCTTCTCGACTTTGCCGATGTATTTCGCATATTGACGAGGCATTGGGCTACCTTAAGAGAGTCATAGTTACTCCTGCCAGTGTCTCTCCGTTAAACCACATTCACATATACAATTTTCCTCTGCCCCTTTCACCAGACGCGATACGATATTATTTATCGACATTATGACTTTCACAGTACTCCTGCTAGGGGCTCCTCCAGTTTACCAAAGTATTTCGCCTGTAGAAGAGGCATTTGGCTACCTTAAGAGTGTCATAGATACTCCTGACAGCTGCTCCCCGTTTTACCAAAGTCACATTCTCAATCTTATTCTGGCCAGTTCACCCGAAGCGATACGCCATTATCAGTCAACCTAAAGAATTTCACAGTACTCCTGCCGGGAGGTTCACGAGTTTGCCGATGCATTTCGCCTGTTGACGAGGCATTTGGATACCTTAAGAGAGTCATAGTTTCACCTTGCTGTTGCTCCCCATTTTACAACAGGCACATAAACAAGCTTACTCTGGCCAATTCTCCTGAAGCGATACGCTAATATCTGTTGACATAAAGACTTTCACAGTACTCCTGCCGGGAGCTTCTCGACTTTAACGATGTATTTCGCCTATTGACGAGGCATTTGATACCGTAAGAGAGTCATAGTTACTCCTGTCAGTGTCTCTCCGTTAAACCACAGTCACATCTACCATTTTCATCTGCCCCTTTCACCAGACGTGATACGCCATTACTTGTCGACATTATGACTTTCACAGTACTCCAGCTAGGGGCTCCTCCAGTTTACCAATGTATTTCGCCTGTTGACGAGGCATTTGGCTACCTTAAGAGAGTCATACTTACTCCTGTCAGTGGCTCCCAGTTTTACCACAGTCACATTTTCAATCTTATTCTGGCCAGTTCACCCGAAGCGATACGCCATTATCAGTCAACCTAAAGAATTTCACAGCACTCCTGCCGGGAGCTTCTCGAGTTTGCCGATGCATTTCGCCTGTTGACGAGGCATTTGGATACCTTAAGAGAGTCATAGTTTCACCTTGCTGTTGCTCCCCATTTTACAACAGGCACATCTACAAGCTTACTCTGGCCAATTCTCCTGAAGCGATACGCTAATATCTGTTGACATAAAGACTTTCACAGTACTCCTGCCGGGAGCTTTTCGACTTTGCCGATGTATTTCGCCTATTGACGAGGCGTTTGGCTACCTTAAGAGAGTCATAGTTACTCCTTCCAGTGGCTCTCCGTTAAACCACAGTCACATCTACAATTTTCCTCTGCCCCTTTCACCAGACGCGATACGATATTATTTATCGACATTATGACTTTCACAGTACTCCTGCTAGGGGCTCCTCCAGTTTACCAAAGTATTTCGCCTGTAGAAGAGGCATTTGGCTACCTTAAGAGAGTCATAGATACTCCTGTCAGTTGCTCCCCGTTTTACCAAAGTCACATTCTCAATCTTATTCTGGCCAGTTCACCCGAAGCGATACGCCATTATCTGTCAACCTAAAGAACTTCACAGTACTCTTGCCGGGAGCTTCTCGAGTTTGCCGATGCATTTCGCCTGTTGACGAGGCATTTGGATACCTTAAGAGAGTCATAGTTACTCCTTGCTGTTGCTCCCGATTTTACAACAGGCACATCTACAAGCTTACTCTGGCCAGTTCTCTTGAAGCGATACGCTAATATCTGTTGACATAAAGACTTTCACAGTACTCCTGCCGGGAGCTTCTCGACTTTGCCGATGTATTTCGCATATTGACGAGGCATTGGGCTACCTTAAGAGAGTCATAGTTACTCCTGCCAGTGTCTCTCCGTTAAACCACATTCACATATACAATTTTCCTCTGCCCCTTTCACCAGACGCGATACGATATTATTTATCGACATTATGACTTTCACAGTACTCCTGCTAGGGGCTCCTCCAGTTTACCAAAGTATTTCGCCTGTAGAAGAGGCATTTGGCTACCTTAAGAGTGTCATAGATACTCCTGACAGCTGCTCCCCGTTTTACCAAAGTCACATTCTCAATCTTATTCTGGCCAGTTCACCCGAAGCGATACGCCATTATCAGTCAACCTAAAGAACTTCACAGTACTCCTGCCGGGAGCTTCTCGAGTTTGCCGATGCATTTCGCCTGTTGACGAGGCATTTGGATACCTTAAGAGAGTCATAGTTACTCCTTGCTGTTGCTCCCGATTTTACAACAGGCACATCTACAAGCTTACTCTGGCCAGTTCTCTTGAAGCGATACGCTAATATCTGTTGACATAAAGACTTTCACAGTACTCCTGCCGGGAGCTTCTCGACTTTGCCGATGTATTTCGCATATTGACGAGGCATTGGGCTACCTTAAGAGAGTCATAGTTACTCCTGCCAGTGTCTCTCCGTTAAACCACATTCACATATACAATTTTCCTCTGCCCCTTTCACCAGACGCGATACGATTTTATTTATCGACATTATGACTTTCACAGTACTCCTGCTAGGGGCTCCTCCAGTTTACCAAAGTATTTCGCCTGTAGAAGAAGCATTTGGCTACCTTAAGAGAGTCATACTTACTCCTATCAGTTGCTCCCCGTTTTACCACAGTCACATTTTCAATCTTATTCTGGCCAGTTCACCCGAAGCGATACGCCATTATCAGTCAACCTAAAGAATTTCACAGTACTCCTGCCGGGAGCTTCTCGAGTTTGCCGATGCATTTCGCCTGTTGACGAGGCATTTGGATACCTTAAGAGAGTCATAGTTTCACCTTGCTGTTGCTCCCCATTTTACAACAGGCACATCTACAAGCTTACTCTGGCCAATTCTCCTGAAGCGATACGCTAATATCTGTTGACATAAAGACTTTCACAGTACTCCTGCCGGGAGCTTCTCGACTTTACCGATGTATTTCGCCTATTGACGAGGCATTTGGCTACCTTAAGAGAGTCATAGTTACTCCTGCCAGTGTCTCTCCGTTAAACCACAGTCACATCTGCCATTTTCATCTGCCCCTTTCACCAGACGTGATACGCCATTATTTGTCGACATTATGACTTTCACAGTACTCCTGCTAGGGGCTCCTCCAGTTTACCAATGTATTTCGCCTGTTGACGAGGCATTTGGCTACCTTAAGAGAATCATACTTACTCCTGTCAGTGGCTCCCAGTTTTACCACAGTCACATTTTCAATCTTATTCTGGCCAGTTCACCCGAAGCGATACGCCATTATCAGTCAACCTAAAGAATTTCACAGCACTCCTGCCGGGAGCTTCTCGAGTTTGCCGATGCATTTCGCCTGTTGACGAGGCATTTGGATACCTTAAGAGAGTCATAGTTACTCCTTGCTGTTGCTCCCGATTTTACAACAGGCACATCTACAAGCTTACTCTGGCCAGTTCTCTTGAAGCGATACGCTAATATCTGTTGACATAAAGACTTTCACAGTACTCCTGCCGGGAGCTTCTCGACTTTGCCGATGTATTTCGCATATTGACGAGGCATTGGGCTACCTTAAGAGAGTCATAGTTACTCCTGCCAGTGTCTCTCCGTTAAACCACATTCACATATACAATTTTCCTCTGCCCCTTTCACCAGACGCGATACGATATTATTTATCGACATAATGACTTTCACAGTACTCCTGCTAGGGGCTCCTCCAGTTTACCAAAGTATTTCGCCTGTAGAAGAGGCATTTGGCTACCTTAAGAGTGTCATAGATACTCCTGACAGCTGCTCCCCGTTTTACCAAAGTCACATTCTCAATCTTATTCTGGCCAGTTCACTTGAAGCGATACGCCATTATCAGTCAACCTAAAGAACTTCACAGTACTCCTGCCGGGAGCTTCTCGAGTTTGCCGATGCATTTCGCCTGTTGACGAGGCATTTGGATACCTTAAGAGAGTCATAGTTACTCCTTGCTGTTGCTCCCGATTTTACAACAGGCACATCTACAAGCTTACTCTGGCCAGTTCTCTTGAAGCGATACGCTAATATCTGTTGACATAAAGACTTTCACAGTACTCCTGCCGGGAGCTTCTCGACTTTGCCGATGTATTTCGCATATTGACGAGGCATTGGGCTACCTTAAGAGAGTCATAGTTACTCCTGCCAGTGTCTCTCCGTTAAACCACATTCACATATACAATTTTCCTCTGCCCCTTTCACCAGACGCGATACGATATTATTTATCGACATTATGACTTTCACAGTACTCCTGCTAGGGGCTCCTCCAGTTTACCAAAGTATTTCGCCTGTAGAAGAAGCATTTGGCTACCTTAAGAGAGTCATACTTACTCCTATCTGTTGCTCCCCGTTTTACCACAGTCACATTTTCAATCTTATTCTGGCCAGTTCACCCGAAGCGATACGCCATTATCAGTCAACCTAAAGAATTTCACAGTACTCCTGCCGGGAGCTTCTCGAGTTTGCCGATGCATTTCGCCTGTTGACGAGGCATTTGGATACCTTAAGAGAGTCATAGTTTCACCTTGCTGTTGCTCCCCATTTTACAACAGGCACATCTACAAGCTTACTCTGGCCAATTCTCCTGAAGCGATACGCTAATATCTGTTGACATAAAGACTTTCACAGTACTCCTGCCGGGAGCTTCTCGACTTTACCGATGTATTTCGCCTATTGACGAGGCATTTGGCTACCTTAAGAGAGTCATAGTTACTCCTGCCAGTGTCTCTCCGTTAAACCACAGTCACATCTGCCATTTTCATCTGCCCCTTTCACCAGACGTGATACGCCATTATTTGTCGACATTATGACTTTCACAGTACTCCTGCTAGAGGCTCCTCCAGTTTACCAATGTATTTCGCCTGTTGACGAGGCATTTGGCTACCTTAAGAGAATCATACTTACTCCTGTCAGTGGCTCCCAGTTTTACCACAGTCACATTTTCAATCTTATTCTGGCCAGTTCACCCGAAGCGATACGCCATTATCAGTCAACCTAAAGAATTTCACAGCACTCCTGCCGGGAGCTTCTCGAGTTTGCCGATGCATTTCGCCTGTTGACGAGGCATTTGGATACCTTAAGAGAGTCATAGTTTCACCTTGCTGTTGCTCCCCATTTTACAACAGGCACATCTACAAGCTTACTCTGGCCAATTCTCCTGAAGCGATACGCTAATATCTGTTGACATAAAGACTTTCACAGTACTCCTGCCGGGAGCTTTTCGACTTTGCCGATGTATTTCGCCTATTGACGAGGCGTTTGGCTACCTTAAGAGAGTCATAGTTACTCCTTCCAGTGGCTCTCCGTTAAACCACAGTCACATCTACAATTTTCCTCTGCCCCTTTCACCAGACGCGATACGATATTATTTATCGACATTATGACTTTCACAGTACTCCTGCTAGGGGCTCCTCCAGTTTACCAAAGTATTTCGCCTGTAGAAGAGGCATTTGGCTACCTTAAGAGAGTCATAGATACTCCTGTCAGTTGCTCCCCGTTTTACCAAAGTCACATTCTCAATCTTATTCTGGCCAGTTCACCCGAAGCGATACGCCATTATCTGTCAACCTAAAGAACTTCACAGTACTCTTGCCGGGAGCTTCTCGAGTTTGCCGATGCATTTCGCCTGTTGACGAGGCATTTGGATACCTTAAGAGAGTCATAGTTACTCCTTGCTGTTGCTCCCGATTTTACAACAGGCACATCTACAAGCTTACTCTGGCCAGTTCTCTTGAAGCGATACGCTAATATCTGTTGACATAAAGACTTTCACAGTACTCCTGCCGGGAGCTTCTCGACTTTGCCGATGTATTTCGCATATTGACGAGGCATTGGGCTACCTTAAGAGAGTCATAGTTACTCCTGCCAGTGTCTCTCCGTTAAACCACATTCACATATACAATTTTCCTCTGCCCCTTTCACCAGACGCGATACGATATTATTTATCGACATTATGACTTTCACAGTACTCCTGCTAGGGGCTCCTCCAGTTTACCAAAGTATTTCGCCTGTAGAAGAGGCATTTGGCTACCTTAAGAGTGTCATAGATACTCCTGACAGCTGCTCCCCGTTTTACCAAAGTCACATTCTCAATCTTATTCTGGCCAGTTCACCCGAAGCGATACGCCATTATCAGTCAACCTAAAGAACTTCACAGTACTCCTGCCGGGAGCTTCTCGAGTTTGCCGATGCATTTCGCCTGTTGACGAGGCATTTGGATACCTTAAGAGAGTCATAGTTACTCCTTGCTGTTGCTCCCGATTTTACAACAGGCACATCTACAAGCTTACTCTGGCCAGTTCTCTTGAAGCGATACGCTAATATCTGTTGACATAAAGACTTTCACAGTACTCCTGCCGGGAGCTTCTCGACTTTGCCGATGTATTTCGCATATTGACGAGGCATTGGGCTACCTTAAGAGAGTCATAGTTACTCCTGCCAGTGTCTCTCCGTTAAACCACATTCACATATACAATTTTCCTCTGCCCCTTTCACCAGACGCGATACGATATTATTTATCGACATTATGACTTTCACAGTACTCCTGCTAGGGGCTCCTCCAGTTTACCAAAGTATTTCGCCTGTAGAAGAAGCATTTGGCTACCTTAAGAGAGTCATACTTACTCCTATCAGTTGCTCCCCGTTTTACCACAGTCACATTTTCAATCTTATTCTGGCCAGTTCACCCGAAGCGATACGCCATTATCAGTCAACCTAAAGAATTTCACAGTACTCCTGCCGGGAGCTTCTCGAGTTTGCCGATGCATTTCGCCTGTTGACGAGGCATTTGGATACCTTAAGAGAGTCATAGTTTCACCTTGCTGTTGCTCCCCATTTTACAACAGGCACATCTACAAGCTTACTCTGGCCAATTCTCCTGAAGCGATACGCTAATATCTGTTGACATAAAGACTTTCACAGTACTCCTGCCGGGAGCTTCTCGACTTTACCGATGTATTTCGCCTATTGACGAGGCATTTGGCTACCTTAAGAGAGTCATAGTTACTCCTGCCAGTGTCTCTCCGTTAAACCACAGTCACATCTGCCATTTTCATCTGCCCCTTTCACCAGACGTGATACGCCATTATTTGTCGACATTATGACTTTCACAGTACTCCTGCTAGGGGCTCCTCCAGTTTACCAATGTATTTCGCCTGTTGACGAGGCATTTGGCTACCTTAAGAGAATCATACTTACTCCTGTCAGTGGCTCCCAGTTTTACCACAGTCACATTTTCAATCTTATTCTGGCCAGTTCACCCGAAGCGATACGCCATTATCAGTCAACCTAAAGAATTTCACAGCACTCCTGCCGGGAGCTTCTCGAGTTTGCCGATGCATTTCGCCTGTTGACGAGGCATTTGGATACCTTAAGAGAGTCATAGTTACTCCTTGCTGTTGCTCCCGATTTTACAACAGGCACATCTACAAGCTTACTCTGGCCAGTTCTCTTGAAGCGATACGCTAATATCTGTTGACATAAAGACTTTCACAGTACTCCTGCCGGGAGCTTCTCGACTTTGCCGATGTATTTCGCATATTGACGAGGCATTGGGCTACCTTAAGAGAGTCATAGTTACTCCTGCCAGTGTCTCTCCGTTAAACCACATTCACATATACAATTTTCCTCTGCCCCTTTCACCAGACGCGATACGATATTATTTATCGACATAATGACTTTCACAGTACTCCTGCTAGGGGCTCCTCCAGTTTACCAAAGTATTTCGCCTGTAGAAGAGGCATTTGGCTACCTTAAGAGTGTCATAGATACTCCTGACAGCTGCTCCCCGTTTTACCAAAGTCACATTCTCAATCTTATTCTGGCCAGTTCACTTGAAGCGATACGCCATTATCAGTCAACCTAAAGAACTTCACAGTACTCCTGCCGGGAGCTTCTCGAGTTTGCCGATGCATTTCGCCTGTTGACGAGGCATTTGGATACCTTAAGAGAGTCATAGTTACTCCTTGCTGTTGCTCCCGATTTTACAACAGGCACATCTACAAGCTTACTCTGGCCAGTTCTCTTGAAGCGATACGCTAATATCTGTTGACATAAAGACTTTCACAGTACTCCTGCCGGGAGCTTCTCGACTTTGCCGATGTATTTCGCATATTGACGAGGCATTGGGCTACCTTAAGAGAGTCATAGTTACTCCTGCCAGTGTCTCTCCGTTAAACCACATTCACATATACAATTTTCCTCTGCCCCTTTCACCAGACGCGATACGATATTATTTATCGACATTATGACTTTCACAGTACTCCTGCTAGGGGCTCCTCCAGTTTACCAAAGTATTTCGCCTGTAGAAGAAGCATTTGGCTACCTTAAGAGAGTCATACTTACTCCTATCTGTTGCTCCCCGTTTTACCACAGTCACATTTTCAATCTTATTCTGGCCAGTTCACCCGAAGCGATACGCCATTATCAGTCAACCTAAAGAATTTCACAGTACTCCTGCCGGGAGCTTCTCGAGTTTGCCGATGCATTTCGCCTGTTGACGAGGCATTTGGATACCTTAAGAGAGTCATAGTTTCACCTTGCTGTTGCTCCCCATTTTACAACAGGCACATCTACAAGCTTACTCTGGCCAATTCTCCTGAAGCGATACGCTAATATCTGTTGACATAAAGACTTTCACAGTACTCCTGCCGGGAGCTTCTCGACTTTACCGATGTATTTCGCCTATTGACGAGGCATTTGGCTACCTTAAGAGAGTCATAGTTACTCCTGCCAGTGTCTCTCCGTTAAACCACAGTCACATCTGCCATTTTCATCTGCCCCTTTCACCAGACGTGATACGCCATTATTTGTCGACATTATGACTTTCACAGTACTCCTGCTAGGGGCTCCTCCAGTTTACCAATGTATTTCGCCTGTTGACGAGGCATTTGGCTACCTTAAGAGAATCATACTTACTCCTGTCAGTGGCTCCCAGTTTTACCACAGTCACATTTTCAATCTTATTCTGGCCAGTTCACCCGAAGCGATACGCCATTATCAGTCAACCTAAAGAATTTCACAGCACTCCTGCCGGGAGCTTCTCGAGTTTGCCGATGCATTTCGCCTGTTGACGAGGCATTTGGATACCTTAAGAGAGTCATAGTTACTCCTTGCTGTTGCTCCCGATTTTACAACAGGCACATCTACAAGCTTACTCTGGCCAGTTCTCTTGAAGCGATACGCTAATATCTGTTGACATAAAGACTTTCACAGTACTCCTGCCGGGAGCTTCTCGACTTTGCCGATGTATTTCGCATATTGACGAGGCATTGGGCTACCTTAAGAGAGTCATAGTTACTCCTGCCAGTGTCTCTCCGTTAAACCACATTCACATATACAATTTTCCTCTGCCCCTTTCACCAGACGCGATACGATATTATTTATCGACATTATGACTTTCACAGTACTCCTGCTAGGGGCTCCTCCAGTTTACCAAAGTATTTCGCCTGTAGAAGAAGCATTTGGCTACCTTAAGAGAGTCATACTTACTCCTATCAGTTGCTCCCCGTTTTACCACAGTCACATTTTCAATCTTATTCTGGCCAGTTCACCCGAAGCGATACGCCATTATCAGTCAACCTAAAGAATTTCACAGTACTCCTGCCGGGAGCTTCTCGAGTTTGCCGATGCATTTCGCCTGTTGACGAGGCATTTGGATACCTTAAGAGAGTCATAGTTTCACCTTGCTGTTGCTCCCCATTTTACAACAGGCACATCTACAAGCTTACTCTGGCCAATTCTCCTGAAGCGATACGCTAATATCTGTTGACATAAAGACTTTCACAGTACTCCTGCCGGGAGCTTCTCGACTTTACCGATGTATTTCGCCTATTGACGAGGCATTTGGCTACCTTAAGAGAGTCATAGTTACTCCTGCCAGTGTCTCTCCGTTAAACCACAGTCACATCTGCCATTTTCATCTGCCCCTTTCACCAGACGTGATACGCCATTATTTGTCGACATTATGACTTTCACAGTACTCCTGCTAGGGGCTCCTCCAGTTTACCAATGTATTTCGCCTGTTGACGAGGCATTTGGCTACCTTAAGAGAATCATACTTACTCCTGTCAGTGGCTCCCAGTTTTACCACAGTCACATTTTCAATCTTATTCTGGCCAGTTCACCCGAAGCGATACGCCATTATCAGTCAACCTAAAGAATTTCACAGCACTCCTGCCGGGAGCTTCTCGAGTTTGCCGATGCATTTCGCCTGTTGACGAGGCATTTGGATACCTTAAGAGAGTCATAGTTACTCCTTGCTGTTGCTCCCGATTTTACAACAGGCACATCTACAAGCTTACTCTGGCCAGTTCTCTTGAAGCGATACGCTAATATCTGTTGACATAAAGACTTTCACAGTACTCCTGCCGGGAGCTTCTCGACTTTGCCGATGTATTTCGCATATTGACGAGGCATTGGGCTACCTTAAGAGAGTCATAGTTACTCCTGCCAGTGTCTCTCCGTTAAACCACATTCACATATACAATTTTCCTCTGCCCCTTTCACCAGACGCGATACGATATTATTTATCGACATTATGACTTTCACAGTACTCCTGCTAGGGGCTCCTCCAGTTTACCAAAGTATTTCGCCTGTAGAAGAAGCATTTGGCTACCTTAAGAGAGTCATACTTACTCCTATCAGTTGCTCCCCGTTTTACCACAGTCACATTTTCAATCTTATTCTGGCCAGTTCACCCGAAGCGATACGCCATTATCAGTCAACCTAAAGAATTTCACAGTACTCCTGCCGGGAGCTTCTCGAGTTTGCCGATGCATTTCGCCTGTTGACGAGGCATTTGGATACCTTAAGAGAGTCATAGTTTCACCTTGCTGTTGCTCCCCATTTTACAACAGGCACATCTACAAGCTTACTCTGGCCAATTCTCCTGAAGCGATACGCTAATATCTGTTGACATAAAGACTTTCACAGTACTCCTGCCGGGAGCTTCTCGACTTTACCGATGTATTTCGCCTATTGACGAGGCATTTGGCTACCTTAAGAGAGTCATAGTTACTCCTGCCAGTGTCTCTCCGTTAAACCACAGTCACATCTGCCATTTTCATCTGCCCCTTTCACCAGACGTGATACGCCATTATTTGTCGACATTATGACTTTCACAGTACTCCTGCTAGGGGCTCCTCCAGTTTACCAATGTATTTCGCCTGTTGACGAGGCATTTGGCTACCTTAAGAGAATCATACTTACTCCTGTCAGTGGCTCCCAGTTTTACCACAGTCACATTTTCAATCTTATTCTGGCCAGTTCACCCGAAGCGATACGCCATTATCAGTCAACCTAAAGAATTTCACAGCACTCCTGCCGGGAGCTTCTCGAGTTTGCCGATGCATTTCGCCTGTTGACGAGGCATTTGGATACCTTAAGAGAGTCATAGTTACTCCTTGCTGTTGCTCCCGATTTTACAACAGGCACATCTACAAGCTTACTCTGGCCAGTTCTCTTGAAGCGATACGCTAATATCTGTTGACATAAAGACTTTCACAGTACTCCTGCCGGGAGCTTCTCGACTTTGCCGATGTATTTCGCATATTGACGAGGCATTGGGCTACCTTAAGAGAGTCATAGTTACTCCTGCCAGTGTCTCTCCGTTAAACCACATTCACATATACAATTTTCCTCTGCCCCTTTCACCAGACGCGATACGATATTATTTATCGACATTATGACTTTCACAGTACTCCTGCTAGGGGCTCCTCCAGTTTACCAAAGTATTTCGCCTGTAGAAGAAGCATTTGGCTACCTTAAGAGAGTCATACTTACTCCTATCAGTTGCTCCCCGTTTTACCACAGTCACATTTTCAATCTTATTCTGGCCAGTTCACCCGAAGCGATACGCCATTATCAGTCAACCTAAAGAATTTCACAGTGCTCCTGCCGGGAGCTTCTCGTGTTTGCCGATGCATTTCGCCTGTTGACGAGGCATTTGGATACCTTAAGAGAGTCATAGTTTCACCTTGCTGTTGCTCCCCATTTTACAACAGGCACATCTACAAGCTTACTCTGGCCAATTCTCCTGAAGCGATACGCTAATATCTGTTGACATAAAGACTTTCACAGTACTCCTGCCGGGAGCTTCTCGACTTTACCGATGTATTTCGCCTATTGACGAGGCATTTGGCTACCTTAAGAGAGTCATAGTTACTCCTGCCAGTGTCTCTCCGTTAAACCACAGTCACATCTGCCATTTTCATCTGCCCCTTTCACCAGACGTGATACGCCATTATTTGTCGACATTATGACTTTCACAGTACTCCTGCTAGGGGCTCCTCCAGTTTACCAATGTATTTCGCCTGTTGACGAGGCATTTGGCTACCTTAAGAGAATCATACTTACTCCTGTCAGTGGCTCCCAGTTTTACCACAGTCACATTTTCAATCTTATTCTGGCCAGTTCACCCGAAGCGATACGCCATTATCAGTCAACCTAAAGAATTTCACAGCACTCCTGCCGGGAGCTTCTCGAGTTTGCCGATGCATTTCGCCTGTTGACGAGGCATTTGGATACCTTAAGAGAGTCATAGTTACTCCTTGCTGTTGCTCCCGATTTTACAACAGGCACATCTACAAGCTTACTCTGGCCAGTTCTCTTGAAGCGATACGCTAATATCTGTTGACATAAAGACTTTCACAGTACTCCTGCCGGGAGCTTCTCGACTTTGCCGATGTATTTCGCATATTGACGAATCATTGGGCTACCTTAAGAGAGTCATAGTTACTCCTGCCAGTGTCTCTCCGTTAAACCACATTCACATATACAATTTTCCTCTGCCCCTTTCACCAGACGCGATACGATATTATTTATCGACATTATGACTTTCACAGTACTCCTGCTAGGGGCTCCTCCAGTTTACCAAAGTATTTCGCCTGTAGAAGAAGCATTTGGCTACCTTAAGAGAGTCATACTTACTCCTATCAGTTGCTCCCCGTTTTACCACAGTCACATTTTCAATCTTATTCTGGCCAGTTCACCCGAAGCGATACGCCATTATCAGTCAACCTAAAGAATTTCACAGTACTCCTGCCGGGAGCTTCTCGAGTTTGCCGATGCATTTCGCCTGTTGACGAGGCATTTGGATACCTTAAGAGAGTCATAGTTTCACCTTGCTGTTGCTCCCCATTTTACAACAGGCACATCTACAAGCTTACTCTGGCCAATTCTCCTGAAGCGATACGCTAATATCTGTTGACATAAAGACTTTCACAGTACTCCTGCCGGGAGCTTCTCGACTTTACCGATGTATTTCGCCTATTGACGAGGCATTTGGCTACCTTAAGAGAGTCATAGTTACTCCTGCCAGTGTCTCTCCGTTAAACCACAGTCACATCTGCCATTTTCATCTGCCCCTTTCACCAGACGTGATACGCCATTATTTGTCGACATTATGACTTTCACAGTACTCCTGCTAGGGGCTCCTCCAGTTTACCAATGTATTTCGCCTGTTGACGAGGCATTTGGCTACCTTAAGAGAATCATACTTACTCCTGTCAGTGGCTCCCAGTTTTACCACAGTCACATTTTCAATCTTATTCTGGACAGTTCACCCGAAGCGATACGCCATTATCAGTCAACCTAAAGAATTTCACAGCACTCCTGCCGGGAGCTTCTCGAGTTTGCCGATGCATTTCGCCTGTTGACGAGGCATTTGGATACCTTAAGAGAGTCATAGTTACTCCTTGCTGTTGCTCCCGATTTTACAACAGGCACATCTACAAGCTTACTCTGGCCAGTTCTCTTGAAGCGATACGCTAATATCTGTTGACATAAAGACTTTCACAGTACTCCTGCCGGGAGCTTCTCGACTTTGCCGATGTATTTCGCATATTGACGAGGCATTGGGCTACCTTAAGAGAGTCATAGTTACTCCTGCCAGTGTCTCTCCGTTAAACCACATTCACATATACAATTTTCCTCTGCCCCTTTCACCAGACGCGATACGATATTATTTATCGACATAATGACTTTCACAGTACTCCTGCTAGGGGCTCCTCCAGTTTACCAAAGTATTTCGCCTGTAGAAGAGGCATTTGGCTACCTTAAGAGTGTCATAGATACTCCTGACAGCTGCTCCCCGTTTTACCAAAGTCACATTCTCAATCTTATTCTGGCCAGTTCACTTGAAGCGATACGCCATTATCAGTCAACCTAAAGAACTTCACAGTACTCCTGCCGGGAGCTTCTCGAGTTTGCCGATGCATTTCGCCTGTTGACGAGGCATTTGGATACCTTAAGAGAGTCATAGTTACTCCTTGCTGTTGCTCCCGATTTTACAACAGGCACATCTACAAGCTTACTCTGGCCAGTTCTCTTGAAGCGATACGCTAATATCTGTTGACATAAAGACTTTCACAGTACTCCTGCCGGGAGCTTCTCGACTTTGCCGATGTATTTCGCATATTGACGAGGCATTGGGCTACCTTAAGAGAGTCATAGTTACTCCTGCCAGTGTCTCTCCGTTAAACCACATTCACATATACAATTTTCCTCTGCCCCTTTCACCAGACGCGATACGATATTATTTATCGACATTATGACTTTCACAGTACTCCTGCTAGGGGCTCCTCCAGTTTACCAAAGTATTTCGCCTGTAGAAGAAGCATTTGGCTACCTTAAGAGAGTCATACTTACTCCTATCTGTTGCTCCCCGTTTTACCACAGTCACATTTTCAATCTTATTCTGGCCAGTTCACCCGAAGCGATACGCCATTATCAGTCAACCTAAAGAATTTCACAGTACTCCTGCCGGGAGCTTCTCGAGTTTGCCGATGCATTTCGCCTGTTGACGAGGCATTTGGATACCTTAAGAGAGTCATAGTTTCACCTTGCTGTTGCTCCCCATTTTACAACAGGCACATCTACAAGCTTACTCTGGCCAATTCTCCTGAAGCGATACGCTAATATCTGTTGACATAAAGACTTTCACAGTACTCCTGCCGGGAGCTTCTCGACTTTACCGATGTATTTCGCCTATTGACGAGGCATTTGGCTACCTTAAGAGAGTCATAGTTACTCCTGCCAGTGTCTCTCCGTTAAACCACAGTCACATCTGCCATTTTCATCTGCCCCTTTCACCAGACGTGATACGCCATTATTTGTCGACATTATGACTTTCACAGTACTCCTGCTAGGGGCTCCTCCAGTTTACCAATGTATTTCGCCTGTTGACGAGGCATTTGGCTACCTTAAGAGAATCATACTTACTCCTGTCAGTGGCTCCCAGTTTTACCACAGTCACATTTTCAATCTTATTCTGGCCAGTTCACCCGAAGCGATACGCCATTATCAGTCAACCTAAAGAATTTCACAGCACTCCTGCCGGGAGCTTCTCGAGTTTGCCGATGCATTTCGCCTGTTGACGAGGCATTTGGATACCTTAAGAGAGTCATAGTTACTCCTTGCTGTTGCTCCCGATTTTACAACAGGCACATCTACAAGCTTACTCTGGCCAGTTCTCTTGAAGCGATACGCTAATATCTGTTGACATAAAGACTTTCACAGTACTCCTGCCGGGAGCTTCTCGACTTTGCCGATGTATTTCGCATATTGACGAGGCATTGGGCTACCTTAAGAGAGTCATAGTTACTCCTGCCAGTGTCTCTCCGTTAAACCACATTCACATATACAATTTTCCTCTGCCCCTTTCACCAGACGCGATACGATATTATTTATCGACATAATGACTTTCACAGTACTCCTGCTAGGGGCTCCTCCAGTTTACCAAAGTATTTCGCCTGTAGAAGAGGCATTTGGCTACCTTAAGAGTGTCATAGATACTCCTGACAGCTGCTCCCCGTTTTACCAAAGTCACATTCTCAATCTTATTCTGGCCAGTTCACTTGAAGCGATACGCCATTATCAGTCAACCTAAAGAACTTCACAGTACTCCTGCCGGGAGCTTCTCGAGTTTGCCGATGCATTTCGCCTGTTGACGAGGCATTTGGATACCTTAAGAGAGTCATAGTTACTCCTTGCTGTTGCTCCCGATTTTACAACAGGCACATCTACAAGCTTACTCTGGCCAGTTCTCTTGAAGCGATACGCTAATATCTGTTGACATAAAGACTTTCACAGTACTCCTGCCGGGAGCTTCTCGACTTTGCCGATGTATTTCGCATATTGACGAGGCATTGGG
Organism: Schistocerca americana; assembly: GCF_021461395.2. Classification (NCBI taxonomy): domain Eukaryota; kingdom Metazoa; phylum Arthropoda; class Insecta; order Orthoptera; family Acrididae; genus Schistocerca; species Schistocerca americana. The sequence goes on from NC_060130.1 coordinate 61,177,888, forward strand.
CTACCTTAAGAGAGTCATAGTTACTCCTGCCAGTGTCTCTCCGTTAAACCACATTCACATATACAATTTTCCTCTGCCCCTTTCACCAGACGCGATACGATATTATTTATCGACATAATGACTTTCACAGTACTCCTGCTAGGGGCTCCTCCAGTTTACCAAAGTATTTCGCCTGTAGAAGAAGCATTTGGCTACCTTAAGAGAGTCATACTTACTCCTATCTGTTGCTCCCCGTTTTACCAAAGTCACATTCTCAATCTTATTCTGGCCAGTTCACCCGAAGCGATACGCCATTATCAGTCAACCTAAAGAATTTCACAGTACTCCTGCCGGGAGCTTCTCGAGTTTGCCGATGCATTTCGCCTGTTGACGAGGCATTTGGATACCTTAAGAGAGTCATAGTTTCACCTTGCTGTTGCTCCCCATTTTACAACAGGCACATCTACAAGCTTACTCTGGCCAATTCTCCTGAAGCGATACGCTAATATCTGTTGACATAAAGACTTTCACAGTACTCCTGCCGGGAGCTTCTCGACTTTACCGATGTATTTCGCCTATTGACGAGGCATTTGGCTACCTTAAGAGAGTCATAGTTACTCCTGCCAGTGTCTCTCCGTTAAACCACAGTCACATCTACCATTTTCATCTGCCCCTTTCACCAGACGTGATACGCCATTATTTGTCGACATTATGACTTTCACAGTACTCCTGCTAGGGGCTCCTCCAGTTTACCAATGTATTTCGCCTGTTGACGAGGCATTTGGCTACCTTAAGAGAATCATACTTACTCCTGTCAGTGGCTCCCAGTTTTACCACAGTCACATTTTCAATCTTATTCTGGCCAGTTCACCCGAAGCGATACGCCATTATCAGTCAACCTAAAGAATTTCACAGCACTCCTGCCGGGAGCTTCTCGAGTTTGCCGATGCATTTCGCCTGTTGACGAGGCATTTGGATACCTTAAGAGAGTCATAGTTTCACCTTGCTGTTGCTCCCCATTTTACAACAGGCACATCTACAAGCTTACTCCGGCCAATTCTCCTGAAGCGATACGCTAATATCTGTTGACATAAAGACTTTCACAGTACTTCTGCCGGGAGCTTTTCGACTTTGCCGATGTATTTCGCCTATTGACGAGGCGTTTGGCTACCTTAAGAGAGTCATAGTTACTCCTTCCAGTGGCTCTCCGGTAAACCACAGTCACATCTACAATTTTCCTCTGCCCCTTTCACCAGACGCGATACGATATTATTTATCGACATTATGACTTTCACAGTACTCCTGCTAGGGGCTCCTCTAGTTTACCAAAGTATTTCGCCTGTAGAAGAGGCATTTGGCTACCTTAAGAGAGTCATAGATACTCCTGTCAGTTGCTCCCCGTTTTACCAAAGTCACATTCTCAATCTTATTCTGGCCAGTTCACCCGAAGCGATACGCCATTATCTGTCAACCTAAAGAACTTCACAGTACTCTTGCCGGGAGCTTCTCGAGTTTGCCGATGCATTTCGCCTGTTGACGAGGCATTTGGATACCTTAAGAGAGTCATAGTTACTCCTTGCTGTTGCTCCCGATTTTACAACAGGCACATCTACAAGCTTACTCTGGCCAGTTCTCTTGAAGCGATACGCTAATATCTGTTGACATAAAGACTTTCACAGTACTCCTGCCGGGAGCTTCTCGACTTTGCCGATGTATTTCGCATATTGACGAGGCATTGGGCTACCTTAAGAGAGTCATAGTTACTCCTGCCAGTGTCTCTCCGTTAAACCACATTCACATATACAATTTTCCTCTGCCCCTTTCACCAGACGCGATACGATATTATTTATCGACATTATGACTTTCACAGTACTCCTGCTAGGGGCTCCTCCAGTTTACCAAAGTATTTCGCCTGTAGAAGAGGCATTTGGCTACCTTAAGAGTGTCATAGATACTCCTGACAGCTGCTCCCCGTTTTACCAAAGTCACATTCTCAATCTTATTCTGGCCAGTTCACCCGAAGCGATACGCCATTATCAGTCAACCTAAAGAACTTCACAGTACTCCTGCCGGGAGCTTCTCGAGTTTGCCGATGCATTTCGCCTGTTGACGAGGCATTTGGATACCTTAAGAGAGTCATAGTTACTCCTTGCTGTTGCTCCCGATTTTACAACAGGCACATCTACAAGCTTACTCTGGCCAGTTCTCTTGAAGCGATACGCTAATATCTGTTGACATAAAGACTTTCACAGTACTCCTGCCGGGAGCTTCTCGACTTTGCCGATGTATTTCGCATATTGACGAGGCATTGGGCTACCTTAAGAGAGTCATAGTTACTCCTGCCAGTGTCTCTCCGTTAAACCACATTCACATATACAATTTTCCTCTGCCCCTTTCACCAGACGCGATACGATATTATTTATCGACATTATGACTTTCACAGTACTCCTGCTAGGGGCTCCTCCAGTTTACCAAAGTATTTCGCCTGTAGAAGAAGCATTTGGCTACCTTAAGAGAGTCATACTTACTCCTATCTGTTGCTCCCCGTTTTACCAAAGTCACATTCTCAATCTTATTCTGGCCAGTTCACCCGAAGCGATACGCCATTATCAGTCAACCTAAAGAATTTCACAGTACTCCTGCCGGGAGCTTCTCGAGTTTGCCGATGCATTTCGCCTGTTGACGAGGCATTTGGATACCTTAAGAGAGTCATAGTTTCACCTTGCTGTTGCTCCCCATTTTACAACAGGCACATCTACAAGCTTACTCTGGCCAATTCTCCTGAAGCGATACGCTAATATCTGTTGACATAAAGACTTTCACAGTACTCCTGCCGGGAGCTTCTCGACTTTACCGATGTATTTCGCCTATTGACGAGGCATTTGGCTACCTTAAGAGAGTCATAGTTACTCCTGCCAGTGTCTCTCCGTTAAACCACAGTCACATCTACCATTTTCATCTGCCCCTTTCACCAGACGTGATACGCCATTATTTGTCGACATTATGACTTTCACAGTACTCCTGCTAGGGGCTCCTCCAGTTTACCAATGTATTTCGCCTGTTGACGAGGCATTTGGCTACCTTAAGAGAATCATACTTACTCCTGTCAGTGGCTCCCAGTTTTACCACAGTCACATTTTCAATCTTATTCTGGCCAGTTCACCCGAAGCGATACGCCATTATCAGTCAACCTAAAGAATTTCACAGCACTCCTGCCGGGAGCTTCTCGAGTTTGCCGATGCATTTCGCCTGTTGACGAGGCATTTGGATACCTTAAGAGAGTCATAGTTTCACCTTGCTGTTGCTCCCCATTTTACAACAGGCACATCTACAAGCTTACTCTGGCCAATTCTCCTGAAGCGATACGCTAATATCTGTTGACATAAAGACTTTCACAGTACTCCTGCCGGGAGCTTTTCGACTTTGCCGATGTATTTCGCCTATTGACGAGGCGTTTGGCTACCTTAAGAGAGTCATAGTTACTCCTTCCAGTGGCTCTCCGGTAAACCACAGTCACATCTACAATTTTCCTCTGCCCCTTTCACCAGACGCGATACGATATTATTTATCGACATTATGACTTTCACAGTACTCCTGCTAGGGGCTCCTCTAGTTTACCAAAGTATTTCGCCTGTAGAAGAGGCATTTGGCTACCTTAAGAGAGTCATAGATACTCCTGTCAGTTGCTCCCCGTTTTACCAAAGTCACATTCTCAATCTTATTCTGGCCAGTTCACCCGAAGCGATACGCCATTATCTGTCAACCTAAAGAACTTCACAGTACTCTTGCCGGGAGCTTCTCGAGTTTGCCGATGCATTTCGCCTGTTGACGAGGCATTTGGATACCTTAAGAGAGTCATAGTTACTCCTTGCTGTTGCTCCCGATTTTACAACAGGCACATCTACAAGCTTACTCTGGCCAGTTCTCTTGAAGCGATACGCTAATATCTGTTGACATAAAGACTTTCACAGTACTCCTGCCGGGAGCTTCTCGACTTTGCCGATGTATTTCGCATATTGACGAGGCATTGGGCTACCTTAAGAGAGTCATAGTTACTCCTGCCAGTGTCTCTCCGTTAAACCACATTCACATATACAATTTTCCTCTGCCCCTTTCACCAGACGCGATACGATATTATTTATCGACATTATGACTTTCACAGTACTCCTGCTAGGGGCTCCTCCAGTTTACCAAAGTATTTCGCCTGTAGAAGAGGCATTTGGCTACCTTAAGAGTGTCATAGATACTCCTGACAGCTGCTCCCCGTTTTACCAAAGTCACATTCTCAATCTTATTCTGGCCAGTTCACCCGAAGCGATACGCCATTATCAGTCAACCTAAAGAACTTCACAGTACTCCTGCCGGGAGCTTCTCGAGTTTGCCGATGCATTTCGCCTGTTGACGAGGCATTTGGATACCTTAAGAGAGTCATAGTTACTCCTTGCTGTTGCTCCCGATTTTACAACAGGCACATCTACAAGCTTACTCTGGCCAGTTCTCTTGAAGCGATACGCTAATATCTGTTGACATAAAGACTTTCACAGTACTCCTGCCGGGAGCTTCTCGACTTTGCCGATGTATTTCGCATATTGACGAGGCATTGGGCTACCTTAAGAGAGTCATAGTTACTCCTGCCAGTGTCTCTCCGTTAAACCACATTCACATATACAATTTTCCTCTGCCCCTTTCACCAGACGCGATACGATATTATTTATCGACATTATGACTTTCACAGTACTCCTGCTAGGGGCTCCTCCAGTTTACCAAAGTATTTCGCCTGTAGAAGAAGCATTTGGCTACCTTAAGAGAGTCATACTTACTCCTATCAGTTGCTCCCCGTTTTACCACAGTCACATTTTCAATCTTATTCTGGCCAGTTCACCCGAAGCGATACGCCATTATCAGTCAACCTAAAGAATTTCACAGTACTCCTGCCGGGAGCTTCTCGAGTTTGCCGATGCATTTCGCCTGTTGACGAGGCATTTGGATACCTTAAGAGAGTCATAGTTTCACCTTGCTGTTGCTCCCCATTTTACAACAGGCACATCTACAAGCTTACTCTGGCCAATTCTCCTGAAGCGATACGCTAATATCTGTTGACATAAAGACTTTCACAGTACTCCTGCCGGGAGCTTCTTGACTTTACCGATGTATTTCGCCTATTGACGAGGCATTTGGCTACCTTAAGAGAGTCATAGTTACTCCTGCCAGTGTCTCTCCGTTAAACCACAGTCACATCTACCATTTTCATCTGCCCCTTTCACCAGACGTGATACGCCATTATTTGTCGACATTATGACTTTCACAGTACTCCTGCTAGGGGCTCCTCCAGTTTACCAATGTATTTCGCCTGTTGACGAGGCATTTGGCTACCTTAAGAGAATCATACTTACTCCTGTCAGTGGCTCCCAGTTTTACCACAGTCACATTTTCAGTCTTATTCTGGCCAGTTCACCCGAAGCGATACGCCATTATCAGTCAACCTAAAGAATTTCACAGCACTCCTGCCGGGAGCTTCTCGAGTTTGCCGATGCATTTCGCCTGTTGACGAGGCATTTGGATACCTTAAGAGAGTCATAGTTACTCCTTGCTGTTGCTCCCGATTTTACAACAGGCACATCTACAAGCTTACTCTGGCCAGTTCTCTTGAAGCGATACGCTAATATCTGTTGACATAAAGACTTTCACAGTACTCCTGCCGGGAGCTTCTCGACTTTGCCGATGTATTTCGCATATTGACGAGGCATTGGGCTACCTTAAGAGAGTCATAGTTACTCCTGCCAGTGTCTCTCCGTTAAACCACATTCACATATACAATTTTCCTCTGCCCCTTTCACCAGACGCGATACGATATTATTTATCGACATAATGACTTTCACAGTACTCCTGCTAGGGGCTCCTCCAGTTTACCAAAGTATTTCGCCTGTAGAAGAGGCATTTGGCTACCTTAAGAGTGTCATAGATACTCCTGACAGCTGCTCCCCGTTTTACCAAAGTCACATTCTCAATCTTATTCTGGCCAGTTCACCCGAAGCGATACGCCATTATCAGTCAACCTAAAGAACTTCACAGTACTCCTGCCGGGAGCTTCTCGAGTTTGCCGATGCATTTCGCCTGTTGACGAGGCATTTGGATACCTTAAGAGAGTCATAGTTACTCCTTGCTGTTGCTCCCGATTTTACAACAGGCACATCTACAAGCTTACTCTGGCCAGTTCTCTTGAAGCGATACGCTAATATCTGTTGACATAAAGACTTTCACAGTACTCCTGCCGGGAGCTTCTCGACTTTGCCGATGTATTTCGCATATTGACGAGGCATTGGGCTACCTTAAGAGAGTCATAGTTACTCCTGCCAGTGTCTCTCCGTTAAACCACATTCACATATACAATTTTCCTCTGCCCCTTTCACCAGACGCGATACGATATTATTTATCGACATTATGACTTTCACAGTACTCCTGCTAGGGGCTCCTCCAGTTTACCAAAGTATTTCGCCTGTAGAAGAAGCATTTGGCTACCTTAAGAGAGTCATACTTACTCCTATCAGTTGCTCCCCGTTTTACCACAGTCACATTTTCAATCTTATTCTGGCCAGTTCACCCGAAGCGATACGCCATTATCAGTCAACCTAAAGAATTTCACAGTACTCCTGCCGGGAGCTTCTCGAGTTTGCCGATGCATTTCGCCTGTTGACGAGGCATTTGGATACCTTAAGAGAGTCATAGTTTCACCTTGCTGTTGCTCCCCATTTTACAACAGGCACATCTACAAGCTTACTCTGGCCAATTCTCCTGAAGCGATACGCTAATATCTGTTGACATAAAGACTTTCACAGTACTCCTGCCGGGAGCTTCTCGACTTTACCGATGTATTTCGCCTATTGACGAGGCATTTGGCTACCTTAAGAGAGTCATAGTTACTCCTGCCAGTGTCTCTCCGTTAAACCACAGTCACATCTACCATTTTCATCTGCCCCTTTCACCAGACGTGATACGCCATTATTTGTCGACATTATGACTTTCACAGTACTCCTGCTAGGGGCTCCTCCAGTTTACCAATGTATTTCGCCTGTTGACGAGGCATTTGGCTACCTTAAGAGAATCATACTTACTCCTGTCAGTGGCTCCCAGTTTTACCACAGTCACATTTTCAATCTTATTCTGGCCAGTTCACCCGAAGCGATACGCCATTATCAGTCAACCTAAAGAATTTCACAGCACTCCTGCCGGGAGCTTCTCGAGTTTGCCGATGCATTTCGCCTGTTGACGAGGCATTTGGATACCTTAAGAGAGTCATAGTTTCACCTTGCTGTTGCTCCCCATTTTACAACAGGCACATCTACAAGCTTACTCTGGCCAATTCTCCTGAAGCGATACGCTAATATCTGTTGACATAAAGACTTTCACAGTACACCTGCCGGGAGCTTTTCGACTTTGCCGATGTATTTCGCCTATTGACGAGGCGTTTGGCTACCTTAAGAGAGTCATAGTTACTCCTTCCAGTGGCTCTCCGGTAAACCACAGTCACATCTACAATTTTCCTCTGCCCCTTTCACCAGACGCGATACGATATTATTTATCGACATTATGACTTTCACAGTACTCCTGCTAGGGGCTCCTCTAGTTTACCAAAGTATTTCGCCTGTAGAAGAGGCATTTGGCTACCTTAAGAGAGTCATAGATACTCCTGTCAGTTGCTCCCCGTTTTACCAAAGTCACATTCTCAATCTTATTCTGGCCAGTTCACCCGAAGCGATACGCCATTATCTGTCAACCTAAAGAACTTCACAGTACACTTGCCGGGAGCTTCTCGAGTTTGCCGATGCATTTCGCCTGTTGACGAGGTATTTGGATACCTTAAGAGAGTCATAGTTACTCCTTGCTGTTGCTCCCGATTTTACAACAGGCACATCTACAAGCTTACTCTGGTCAGTTCTCTTGAAGCGATACGCTAATATCTGTTGACATAAAGACTTTCACAGTACTCCTGCCGGGAGCTTCTCGAATTTGCCGATGTATTTCGCATATTGACGAGGCATTGGGCTACCTTAAGAGAGTCATAGTTACTCCTGCCAGTGTCTCTCCGTTAAACCACATTCACATATACAATTTTCCTCTGCCCCTTTCACCAGACGCGATACGATATTATTTATCGACATAATGACTTTCACAGTACTCCTGCTAGGGGCTCCTCCAGTTTACCAAAGTATTTCGCCTGTAGAAGAGGCATTTGGCTACCTTAAGAGTGTCATAGATACTCCTGACAGTTGCTCCCCGTTTTACCAAAGTCACATTCTCAATCTTATTCTGGCCAGTTCACCCGAAGCGATACGCCATTATCAGTCAACCTAAAGAACTTCACAGTACTCCTGCCGGGAGCTTCTCGAGTTTGCCGATGCATTTCGCCTGTTGACGAGGCATTTGGATACCTTAAGAGAGTCATAGTTACTCCTTGCTGTTGCGCCCGATTTTACAACAGGCACATCTACAAGCTTACTCTGGCCAGTTCTCTTGAAGCGATACGCTAATATCTGTTGACATAAAGACTTTCACAGTACTCCTGCCGGGAGCTTCTCGACTTTGCCGATGTATTTCGCATATTGACGAGGCATTTGGCTACCTTAAGAGAGTCATAGTTACTCCTGCCAGTGTCTCTCCGTTAAACCACAGTCACATCTACCATTTTCATCTGCCCCTTTCACCAGACGTGATACGATATTATTTATCGACATTATGACTTTCACAGTACTCCTGCTAGGGGCTCCTCCAGTTTACCAATGTATTTCGCCTGTTGACGAGGCATTTGGCTACCTTAAGAGAGTCATACTTACTCCTGTCAGTGGCTCCCAGTTTTACCACAGTCACATTTTCAATCTTATTCTGGCCAGTTCACCCGAAGCGATACGCTATTATCAGTCAACCTAAAGAATTTCACAGCACTCCTGCCGGGAGCTTCTCGAGTTTGCCGATGCATTTCGCCTGTTGACGAGGCATTTGGATACCTTAAGAGAGTCATAGTTTCACCTTGCTGTTGCTCCCCATTTTACAACAGGCACATCTACAAGCTTACTCTGGCCAATTCTCCTGAAGCGATACGCTAATATCTGTTGACATAAAGACTTTCACAGTACTCCTGCCGGGAGCTTTTCGACTTTGCCGATGTATTTCGCCTATTGACGAGGCGTTTGGCTACCTTAAGAGAGTCATAGTTACTCCTTCCAGTGGCTCTCCGTTAAACCACAGTCACATCTACCATTTTCCTCTGCCCCTTTCACCAGACGCGATACGCCATTGTTTGTCGACATTATGACTTTCACAGTACTCCTGCTAGGGGCTCCTCCAGTTTACCAATGTATTTCACCTGTTAACGAGGCATTTGGCTACCTTAAGAGAGTCATACTTACTCCTGTCAGTTGCTCCCCGTTTTACCACAGTCACATTTTCAATCTTGTTCTGGCCAGTTCACCTGAAGCGATACGCCATTATCAGTCAACCTAAGGAATTTCACAGTACTCCTGCCGGGAGCTTCTCGAGTATGCCGATGTATTTCGCGTGTTGACGAGGCATTCGGATGCCTTAAGAGAGTCATAGTTACTCCTTGCTGTTGCTCCCCATTTTACAACAGGCACATCTACAAGCTTACTCTGGCCAGTTCTCTTGAAGCGATACGCTAATATCTGTTGACATAAAGACTTTCACAGTACTCCTGCCGGGAGCTTCTCGACTTTGCCGATGTATTTCGCCTATTGACGAGGCATTGGGCTACCTTAAGAGAGTCATAGTTACTCCTGCCAGTGTCTCTCCGTTAAACCACATTCACATATACAATTTTCCTCTGCCCCTTTCACCAGACGCGATACGCCATTATTTGTCGACATTATGACTTTCACAGTACTCCAGTTAGGGACTCCTCCAGTTTACCAATGTATTTCGCCTGTTGACGAGGCATTTGGCTACCTTAAGAGAGTCATACTTACTCCTATCAGTTGCTCCCAGTTTTACCACAGTCACATTTTCAATCTTATTCTGGCCAGTTCACCTGAAGCGATACGCCATTATTAGTCAACCTAAAGAACTTCACAGTCCTCCTGCCGGGAGCTTCTCGAGTTTGCCGATGCATTTCGCCTGTTGACGAGGCATTTGGATACCTTAAGAGAGTCATAGTTTCACCTTGCTGTTGCTCCCCATTTTACAACAGGCACATCTACAAGCTTACTCTGGCCAATTCTCCTGAAGCGATACGCTAATATCTGTTGACATAAAGACTTTCACAGTACTCCTGCCGGGAGCTTCTCGACTTTACCGATGTATTTCGCCTATTGACGAGGCATTTGGCTACCTTAAGAGAGTCATAGTTACTCCTGCCAGTGTCTCTCCGTTAAACCACAGTCACATCTACCATTTTCATCTGCCCCTTTCACCAGACGTGATACGCCATTATTTGTCGACATTATGACTTTCACAGTACTCCTGCTAGGGGCTCCTCCAGTTTACCAAAGTATTTCGCCTGTAGAAGAGGCATTTGGCTACCTTAAGAGAGTCATAGATACTCCTGTCAGTTGCTCCCCGTTTTACCAAAGTCACATTCTCAATCTTATTCTGGCCAGTTCACCCGAAGCGATACGCCATTATCAGTCAACCTAAAGAACTTCACAGTACTCCTGCCGGGAGCTTCTCGAGTTTGCCGATGCATTTCGCCTGTTGACGAGGCATTTGGATACCTTAAGAGAGTCATAGTTACTCCTTGCTGTTGCTCCCGATTTTACAACAGGCACATCTACAAGCTTACTCTGGCCAGTTCTCTTGAAGCGATACGCTAATATCTGTTGACATAAAGACTTTCACAGTACTCCTGCCGGGAGCTTCTCGACTTTGCCGATGTATTTCGCATATTGACGAGGCATTGGGCTACCTTAAGAGAGTCATAGTTACTCCTGCCAGTGTCTCTCCGTTAAACCACATTCACATATACAATTTTCCTCTGCCCCTTTCACCAGACGCGATACGATATTATTTATCGACATTATGACTTTCACAGTACTCCTGCTAGGGGCTCCTCCAGTTTACCAAAGTATTTCGCCTGTAGAAGAAGCATTTGGCTACCTTAAGAGAGTCATACTTACTCCTATCAGTTGCTCCCCGTTTTACCACAGTCACATTTTCAATCTTATTCTGGCCAGTTCACCCGAAGCGATACGCTATTATCAGTCAACCTAAAGAATTTCACAGCACTCCTGCCGGGAGCTTCTCGAGTTTGCCGATGCATTTCGCCTGTTGACGAGGCATTTGGATACCTTAAGAGAGTCATAGTTTCACCTTGCTGTTGCTCCCCATTTTACAACAGGCACATCTACAAGCTTACTCTGGCCAATTCTCCTGAAGCGATACGCTAATATCTGTTGACATAAAGACTTTCACAGTACTCCTGCCGGGAGCTTTTCGACTTTGCCGATGTATTTCGCCTATTGACGAGGCGTTTGGCTACCTTAAGAGAGTCATAGTTACTCCTTCCAGTGGCTCTCCGTTAAACCACAGTCACATCTACCATTTTCCTCTGCCCCTTTCACCAGACGCGATACGCCATTGTTTGTCGACATTATGACTTTCACAGTACTCCTGCTAGGGGCTCCTCCAGTTTACCAATGTATTTCACCTGTTAACGAGGCATTTGGCTACCTTAAGAGAGTCATACTTACTCCTGTCAGTTGCTCCCCGTTTTACCACAGTCACATTTTCAATCTTGTTCTGGCCAGTTCACCTGAAGCGATACGCCATTATCAGTCAACCTAAGGAATTTCACAGTACTCCTGCCGGGAGCGTCTCGAGTATGCCGATGTATTTCGCGTGTTGACGAGGCATTCGGATGCCTTAAGAGAGTCATAGTTACTCCTTGCTGTTGCTCCCCATTTTACAACAGGCACATCTACAAGCTTACTCTGGCCAGTTCTCTTGAAGCGATACGCTAATATCTGTTGACATAAAGACTTTCACAGTACTCCTGCCGGGAGCTTCTCGACTTTGCCGATGTATTTCGCCTATTGACGAGGCATTGGGCTACCTTAAGAGAGTCATAGTTACTCCTGCCAGTGTCTCTCCGTTAAACCACATTCACATATACAATTTTTCTCTGCCCCTTTCACCAGACGCGATACGATATTATTTATCGACATTATGACTTTCACAGTACTCCTGCTAGGGGCTCCTCCAGTTTACCAAAGTATTTCGCCTGTAGAAGAGGCATTTGGCTACCTTAAGAGAGTCATAGATACTCCTGTCAGTTGCTCCCCGTTTTACTAAAGTCACATTCTCAATCTTATTCTGGCCAGTTCACCCGAAGCGATACGCCATTATCAGTCAACCTAAAGAATATCACAGTACTCCTGCCGGGAGCTTCTCGAGTTTGCCGATGTATTTCGCCTGTTGACGAGGCATTTGAATACCTTAAGAGAGTCATAGTTACCCCTTGCTGTTGCTCCCCATTTTACAACAGGCACATCTACAAGCTTACTCTGGCCAATTCTCCTGAAGCGATACGCTAATATCTGTTGACATAAAGACTTTCACAGTACTCTTGCCGGGAGCTTTTCGACTTTGCCGATGTATTTCGCCTATTGACGAGGCGTTTGGCTACCTTAAGAGAGTCATAGTTACTCCTTCCAGTGTCTCTCCGTTAAACCACAGTCACATCTACCATTTTCCTCTGCCCCTTTCACCAGACGCGATACGCCATTATTTGTCGACATTATGACTTTCACAGTACTCCAGTTAGGGACTCCTCCAGTTTACCAATGTATTTCGCCTGTTGACGAGGCATTTGGCCACCTTAAGAGAGTCATACTTACTCCTATCAGTTGCTCCCAGTTTTACCACAGTCACATTTTCAATCTTATTCTTGCCAGTTCACCTGAAGCGATACGCCATTATTAGTCAACCTAAAGAATTTCACAGTACTCCTGCCGGGAGCTTCTCGAGTATGCCGATGTATTTCGCGTGTTGACGAGGCATTCGGATGCCTTAAGAGAGTCATAGTTACTCCTTGCTGTTGCTCCCCATTTTACAACAGGCAGATCTACAAGCTTACTCTGGCCAGTTCTCTTGAAGCGATACGCTAATATCTGTTGACATAAAGACTTTAACAGTACTCCTGCCGGGAGCTTCTCGACTTTGCCGATGTATTTCGCCTATTGACGAGGCATTGGGCTACCTTAAGAGAATCATAGTTACTCCTGCCAGTGTCTCTCCGTTAAACCACATTCACATATACAATTTTCCTCTGCCCCTTTCACCAGACGCGATACGATATTATTTATCGACATTATGACTTTCACAGTACTCCTGCTAGGGGCTCCTCCAGTTTACCAAAGTATTTCGCCTGTAGAAGAGGCATTTGGCTACCTTAAGAGAGTCATAGATACTCCTGTCAGTTGCTCCCCGTTTTACCAAAGTCACATTCTCAATCTTATTCTGGCCAGTTCACCTGAAGCGATACGCCATTATCAGTCAACCTAAAGAATATCACAGTACTCCTGCCGGGAGCTTCTCGAGTTTGCCGATGTATTTCGCCTGTTGACGAGGCATTTGGATACCTTAAGAGAGTCATAGTTACCCCTTGCTGTTGCTCCCCATTTTACAACAGGCACATCTACAAGCTTACTCTGGCCAATTCTCCTGAAGCGATACGCTAATAACTGTTGACATAAAGACTTTCACAGTACTCCTGCCGGGAGCTTCTCGACTTTAACGATGTATTTCGCCTATTGACGAGGCATTTGGCTACCTTAAGAGAGTCATAGTTACTCCTGCCAGTGTCTCTCCGTTAAACCACAGTCACATCTACCATTTTCATCTGCCCCTTTCACCAGACGTGATACGCCATTATTTGTCGACATTATGACTTTCACAGTACTCCAGCTAGGGGCTCCTCCAGTTTACCAATGTATTTCGCCTGTTGACGAGTCATTTGGCTACCTTAAGAGAGTCATACTTACTCCTGTCAGTGGCTCCCAGTTTTACCACAGTCACATTTTCAATCTTATTCTGGCCAGTTCACCCGAAGCGATACGCCATTATCAGTCGACCTAAAGAATTTCACAGCACTCCTGCCGGGAGCTTCTCGAGTTTGCCGATGCATTTCGCCTGTTGACGAGGCATTTGGATACCTTAAGAGAGTCATAGTTTCACCTTGCTGTTGCTCCCCATTTTACAACAGGCACATCTACAAGCTTACTCTGGCCAATTCTCCTGAAGCGATACGCTAATATCTGTTGACATAAAGACTTTCACAGTACTCCTGCCGGGAGCTTTTCGACTTTGCCGATGTATTTCGCCTATTGAAGAGGCGTTTGGCTACCTTAAGAGAGTCATAGTTACTCCTTCCAGTGGCTCTCCGTTAAACCACAGTCACATCTACAATTTTCCTCTGCCCCTTTCACCAGACGCGATACGATATTATTTATCGACATTATGACTTTCACAGTACTCCTGCTAGGGGCTCCTCCAGTTTACCAAAGTATTTCGCCTGTAGAAGTGGCATTTGGCTACCTTAAGAGAGTCATAGATACTCCTGTCAGTTGCTCCCCGTTTTACCAAAGTCACATTCTCAAACTTATTCTGGCCAGTTCACCCGAAGCGATACGCCATTATCAGTCAACCTAAAGAACTTCACAGTACTCCTGCCGGGAGCTTCTCGAGTTTGCCGATGCATTTCGCCTGTTGACGAGGCATTTGGATACCTTAAGAGAGTCATAGTTACTCCTTGCTGTTGCTCCCGATTTTACAACAGGCACATCTACAAGCTTACTCTGGCCAGTTCTCTTGAAGCGATACGCTAATATCTGTTGACATAAAGACTTTCACAGTACTCCTGCCGGGAGCTTCTCGACTTTGCCGATGTATTTCGCATATTGACGAGGCATTGGGCTACCTTAAGAGAGTCATAGTTACTCCTTCCAGTGTCTCTCCGTTAAATTACAGTCACATCTACCATTTTCCTCTGCCCCTTTCACCAGACGCGATACGCCATTATTTGTCGACATTATGACTTTCACAGTACTCCAGTTAGGGACTCCTCCAGTTTACCAATGTATTTCGCCTGTTGACGAGGCATTTGGCCACCTTAAGAGAGTCATACTTACTCCTATCAGTTGCTCCCAGTTTTACCACAGTCACATTTTCAATCTTATTCTGGCCAGTTCACCTGAAGCGATACGCCATTATTAGTCAACCTAAAGAATTTCACAGTACTCCTGCCGGGAGCTTCTCGAGTATGCCGATGTATTTCGCGTGTTGACGAGGCATTCGGATGCCTTAAGAGAGTCATAGTTACTCCTTGCTGTTGCTCCCCATTTTACAACAGGCACATCTACAAGCTTACTCTGGCCAGTTCTCTTGAAGCGATACGCTAATATCTGTTGACATAAAGACTTTAACAGTACTCCTGCCGGTAGCTTCTCGACTTTGCCGATGTATTTCGCCTATTGACGAGGCATTGGGCTACCTTAAGAGAATCATAGTTACTCCTGCCAGTGTCTCTCCGTTAAACCACATTCACATATACAATTTTCCTCTGCCCCTTTCACCAGACGCGATACGATATTATTTATCGACATTATGACTTTCACAGTACTCCTGCTAGGGGCTCCTCCAGTTTACCAAAGTATTTCGCCTGTAGAAGAGGCATTTGGCTACCTTAAGAGAGTCATAGATACTCCTGTCAGTTGCTCCCCGTTTTACCAAAGTCACATTCTCAATCTTATTCTGGCCAGTTCACCTGAAGCGATACGCCATTATCAGTCAACCTAAAGAATATCACAGTACTCCTGCCGGGAGCTTCTCGAGTTTGCCGATGTATTTCGCCTGTTGACGAGGCATTTGGATACCTTAAGAGAGTCATAGTTACCCCTTGCTGTTGCTCCCCATTTTACAACAGGCACATCTACAAGCTTACTCTGGCCAATTCTCCTGAAGCGATACGCTAATAACTGTTGACATAAAGACTTTCACAGTACTCCTGCCGGGAGCTTCTCGACTTTAACGATGTATTTCGCCTATTGACGAGGCATTTTGCTACCTTAAGAGAGTCATAGTTACTCCTTCCAGTGGCTCTCCGTTAAACCACAGTCACATCTACAATTTTCCTCTGCCCCTTTCACCAGACGCGATACGATATTATTTATCGACATTATGACTTTCACAGTACTCCAGCTAGGGGCTCCTCCAGTTTACCAAAGTATTTCGCCTGTAGAAGAGGCATTTGGCTACCTTAAGAGAGTCATAGATACTCCTGTCAGTTGCTCCCCGTTTTACCAAAGTCACATTCTCAATCTTATTCTGGCCAGTTCACCCGAAGCGATACGCCATTATCAGTCAACCTAAAGAACTTCACAGTACTCCTGCCGGGAGCTTCTCGAGTTTGCCGATGCATTTCGCCTGTTGACGAGGCATTTGGATACCTTAAGAGAGTCATAGTTACTCCTTGCTGTTGCTCCCGATTTTACAACAGGCACATCTACAAGCTTACTCTGGCCAGTTCTCTTGAAGCGATACGCTAATATCTGTTGACATAAAGACTTTCACAGTACTCCTGCCGGGAGCTTCTCGACTTTGCCGATGTATTTCGCATATTGACGAGGCATTGGGCTACCTTAAGAGAGTCATAGTTACTCCTGCCAGTGTCTCTCCGTTAAACCACATTCACATATACAATTTTCCTCTGCCCCTTTCACCAGACGCGATACGATATTATTTATCGACATAATTACTTTCACAGTACTCCTGCTAGGGGCTCCTCCAGTTTACCAAAGTATTTCGCCTGTAGAAGAGGCATTTGCCTACCTTAATAGTGTCATAGATACTCCTGACAGTTGCTCCCCGTTTTACCAAAGTCACATTCTCAATCTTATTCTGGCCAGTTCACCCGAAGCGATACGCCATTATCAGTCAACCTAAAGAACTTCACAGTACTCCTGCCGGGAGCTTCTCGAGTTTGACGATGCATTTCGCCTGTTGACGAGGCATTTGGATACCTTAAGAGAGTCATAGTTACTCCTTGCCGTTGCTCCCGATTTTACAACAGGCACATCTACAAGCTTACTCTGGCCAGTTCTCTTGAAGCGATACGCTAATATCTGTTGACATAAAGACTTTCACAGTACTCCTGCCGGGAGCTTCTCGACTTTGCCGATGTATTTCGCATATTGACGAGGCATTGGGCTACCTTAAGAGAGTCATAGTTACTCCTGCCAGTGTCTCTCCGTTAAACCACATTCACATATACAATTTTCCTCTGCCCCTTTCACCAGACGCGATACGATATTATTTATCGACATTATGACTTTCACAGTACTCCTGCTAGGGGCTCCTCCAGTTTACCAAAGTATTTCGCCTGTAGAAGAAGCATTTGGCTACCTTAAGAGAGTCATACTTACTCCTATCAGTTGCTCCCCGTTTTACCACAGTCACATTTTCAATCTTATTCTGGCCAGTTCACCCGAAGCGATACGCCATTATCAGTCAACCTAAAGAATTTCACAGTACTCCTGCCGGGAGCTTCTCGAGTTTGCCGATGCATTTCGCCTGTTGACGAGGCATTTGGATACCTTAAGAGAGTCATAGTTTCACCTTGCTGTTGCTCCCCATTTTACAACAGGCACATCTACAAGCTTACTCTGGCCAATTCTCCTGAAGCGATACGCTAATATCTGTTGACATAAAGACTTTCACAGTACTCCTGCCGGGAGCTTTTCGACTTTGCCGATGTATTTCGCCTATTGACGAGGCGTTTGGCTACCTTAAGAGAGTCATAGTTACTCCTTCCAGTGGCTCTCCGTTAAACCACAGTCACATCTACCATTTTCCTCTGCCCCTTTCACCAGACGCGATACGCCATTGTTTGTCGACATTATGACTTTCACAGTACTCCTGCTAGGGGCTCCTCCAGTTTACCAAAGTATTTCGCCTGTAGAAGAGGCATTTGGCTACCTTAAGAGAATCATAGATACTCCTGTCAGTTGCTCCCGGTTTTAACAAAGTCACATTCTCAATCTTATTCTGGCCAGTTCACCCGAAGCGATACGCCATTATCAGTCAACCTAAAGAATATCACAGTACTCCTGCCGGGAGCTTCTCGAGTTTGCCGATGTATTTCGCCTGTTGACGAGGCATTTGAATACCTTAAGAGAGTCATAGTTACCCCTTGCTGTTGCTCCCCATTTTACAACAGGCACATCTACAAGCTTACTCTGGCCAATTCTCCTGAAGCGATACGCTAATATCTGTTGACATAAAGACTTTCACAGTACTCTTGCCGGGAGCTTTTCGACTTTGCCGATGTATTTCGCCTATTGACGAGGCGTTTGGCTACCTTAAGAGAGTCATAGTTACTCCTTCCAGTGTCTCTCCGTTAAACCACAGTCACATCTACCATTTTCCTCTGCCCCTTTCACCAGACGCGATACGCCATTATTTGTCGACATTATGACTTTCACAGTACTCCAGTTAGGGACTCCTCCAGTTTACCAATGTATTTCGCCTGTTGACGAGGCATTTGGCTACCTTAAGAGAGTCATACTTACTCCTGTCAGTGGCTCCCAGTTTTACCACAGTCACATTTTCAATCTTATTCTGGCCAGTTCACCCGAAGCGATACGCCATTATCAGTCAACCTAAAGAATTTCACAGCACTCCTGCCGGGAGCTTCTCGAGTTTGCCGATGCATTTCGCCTGTTGACGAGGCATTTGGATACCTTAAGAGAGTCATAGTTTCACCTTGCTGTTGCTCCCCATTTTACAACAGGCACATCTACAAGCTTACTCTGGCCAATTCTCCTGAAGCGATACGCTAATATCTGTTGACATAAAGACTTTCACAGTACTCCTGCCGGGAGCTTTTCGACTTTGCCGATGTATTTCGCCTATTGACGAGGCGTTTGGCTACCTTAAGAGAGTCATAGTTACTCCTTCCAGTGGCTCTCCGTTAAACCACAGTCACATCTACAATTTTCCTCTGCCCCTTTCACCAGACGCGATACGATATTATTTATCGACATTATGGCTTTCACAGTACTCCTGCTAGGGGCTCCTCCAGTTTACCAAAGTATTTCGCCTGTAGAAGAAGCATTTGGCTACCTTAAGAGAGTCATACTTACTCCTATCAGTTGCTCCCCGTTTTACCACAGTCACATTTTCAATCTTATTCTGGCCAGTTCACCCGAAGCGATACGCTATTATCAGTCAACCTAAAGAATTTCACAGCACTCCTGCCGGGAGCTTCTCGACTTTGCCGATGCATTTCGCCTGTTGACGAGGCATTTGGATACCTTAAGAGAGTCATAGTTTCACCTTGCTGTTGCTCCCCATTTTACAACAGGCACATCTACAAGCTTACTCTGGCCAATTCTCCTGAAGCGATACGCTAATATCTGTTGACATAAAGACTTTCACAGTACTCCTGCCGGGAGCTTTTCGACTTTGCCGATGTATTTCGCCTATTGACGAGGCGTTTGGCTACCTTAAGAGAGTCATAGTTACTCCTGCCAGTGTCTCTCCGTTAAACCACAGTCACATCTACCATTTTCATCTGCCCCTTTCACCAGACGTGATACGCCATTATTTGTCGACATTATGACTTTCACAGTACTCCAGCTAGGGGCTCCTCCAGTTTACCAATGTATTTCGCCTGTTGACGAGTCATTTGGCTACCTTAAGAGAGTCATACTTACTCCTGTCAGTGGCTCCCAGTTTTACCACAGTCACATTTTCAATCTTATTCTGGCCAGTTCACCCGAAGCGATACGCCATTATCAGTCAACCTAAAGAATTTCACAGCACTCCTGCCGGGAGCTTCCCGAGTTTGCCGATGCATTTCGCCTGTTGACGAGGCATTTGGATACCTTAAGAGAGTCATAGTTTCACCTTGCTGTTGCTCCCCATTTTACAACAGGCACATCTACAAGCTTACTCTGGCCAATTCTCCTGAAGCGATACGCTAATATCTGTTGACATAAAGACTTTCACAGTACTCCTGCCGGGAGCTTTTCGACTTTGCCGATGTATTTCGCCTATTGACGAGGCGTTTGGCTACCTTAAGAGAGTCATAGTTACTCCTTCCAGTGGCTCTCCGTTAAACCACAGTCACATCTACAATTTTCCTCTGCCCCTTTCACCAGACGCGATACGATATTATTTATCGACATTATGACTTTCACAGTACTCCTGCTAGGGGCTCCTCCAGTTTACCAAAGTATTTCGCCTGTAGAAGAGGCATTTGGCTACCTTAAGAGAGTCATAGATACTCCTGTCAGTTGCTCCCCGTTTTACCAAAGTCACATTCTCAATCTTATTCTGGCCAGTTCACCCGAAGCGATACGCCATTATCAGTCAACCTAAAGAACTTCACAGTACTCCTGCCGGGAGCTTCTCGAGTTTGCCGATGCATTTCGCCTGTTGACGAGGCATTTGGATACCTTAAGAGAGTCATAGTTACTCCTTGCTGTTGCTCCCGATTTTACAACAGGCACATCTACAAGCTTACTCTGGCCAGTTCTCTTGAAGCGATACGCTAATATCTGTTGACATAAAGACTTTCACAGTACTCCTGCCGGGAGCTTCTCGACTTTGCCGATGTATTTCGCATATTGACGAGGCATTGGGCTACCTTAAGAGAGTCATAGTTACTCCTGCCAGTGTCTCTCCGTTAAACCACATTCACATATACAATTTTCCTCTGCCCCTTTCACCAGACGCGATACGATATTATTTATCGACATAATGACTTTCACAGTACTCCTGCTAGGGGCTCCTCCAGTTTACCAAAGTATTTCGCCTGTAGAAGAAGCATTTGGCTACCTTAAGAGAGTCATACTTACTCCTATCAGTTGCTCCCCGTTTTACCACAGTCACATTTTCAATCTTATTCTGGCCAGTTCACCCGAAGCGATACGCCATTATCAGTCAACCTAAAGAATTTCACAGTACTCCTGCCGGGAGCTTCTCGAGTTTGCCGATGCATTTCGCCTGTTGACGAGGCATTTGGATACCTTAAGAGAGTCATAGTTTCACCTTGCTGTTGCTCCCCATTTTACAACAGGCACATCTACAAGCTTACTCTGGCCAATTCTCCTGAAGCGATACGCTAATATCTGTTGACATAAAGACTTTCACAGTACTCCTGCCGGGAGCTTTTCGACTTTGCCGATGTATTTCGCCTATTGACGAGGCGTTTGGCTACCTTAAGAGAGTCATAGTTACTCCTTCCAGTGGCTCTCCGTTAAACCACAGTCACATCTACAATTTTCCTCTGCCCCTTTCACCAGACGCGATACGATATTATTTATCGACATTATGACTTTCACAGTACTCCTGCTAGGGGCTCCTCCAGTTTACCAAAGTATTTCGCCTGTAGAAGAGGCATTTGGCTACCTTAAGAGAGTCATAGATACTCCTGTCAGTTGCTCCCCGTTTTACCAAAGTCACATTCTCAATCTTATTCTGGCCAGTTCACCCGAAGCGATACGCCATTATCAGTCAACCTAAAGAACTTCACAGTACTCCTGCCGGGAGCTTCTCGAGTTTGCCGATGCATTTCGCCTGTTGACGAGGCATTTGGATACCTTAAGAGAGTCATAGTTACTCCTTGCTGTTGCTCCCGATTTTACAACAGGCACATCTACAAGCTTACTCTGGCCAGTTCTCTTGAAGCGATACGCTAATATCTGTTGACATAAAGACTTTCACAGTACTCCTGCCGGGAGCTTCTCGACTTTGCCGATGTATTTCGCATATTGACGAGGCATTGGGCTACCTTAAGAGAGTCATAGTTACTCCTGCCAGTGTCTCTCCGTTAAACCACATTCACATATACAATTTTCCTCTGCCCCTTTCACCAGACGCGATACGATATTATTTATCGACATAATGACTTTCACAGTACTCCTGCTAGGGGCTCCTCCAGTTTACCAAAGTATTTCGCCTGTAGAAGAAGCATTTGGCTACCTTAAGAGAGTCATACTTACTCCTATCAGTTGCTCCCCGTTTTACCACAGTCACATTTTCAATCTTATTCTGGCCAGTTCACCCGAAGCGATACGCCATTATCAGTCAACCTAAAGAATTTCACAGTACTCCTGCCGGGAGCTTCTCGAGTTTGCCGATGCATTTCGCCTGTTGACGAGGCATTTGGATACCTTAAGAGAGTCATAGTTTCACCTTGCTGTTGCTCCCCATTTTACAACAGGCACATCTACAAGCTTACTCTGGCCAATTCTCCTGAAGCGATACGCTAATATCTGTTGACATAAAGACTTTCACAGTACTCCTGCCGGGAGCTTCTCGACTTTACCGATGTATTTCGCCTATTGACGAGGCATTTGGCTACCTTAAGAGAGTCATAGTTACTCCTGCCAGTGTCTCTCCGTTAAACCACAGTCACATCTACCATTTTCATCTGCCCCTTTCACCAGACGTGATACGCCATTATTTGTCGACATTATGACTTTCACAGTACTCCTGCTAGGGGCTCCTCCAGTTTACCAATGTATTTCGCCTGTTGACGAGGCATTTGGCTACCTTAAGAGAGTCATACTTACTCCTGTCAGTGGCTCCCAGTTTTACCACAGTCACATTTTCAATCTTATTCTGGCCAGTTCACCCGAAGCGATACGCCATTATCAGTCAACCTAAAGTATTTCACAGCACTCCTGCCGGGAGCTTCTCGACTTTGCCGATGCATTTCGCCTGTTGACGAGGCATTTGGATACCTTAAGAGAGTCATAGTTTCACCTTGCTGTTGCTCCCCATTTTACAACAGGCACATCTACAAGCTTACTCTGGCCAGTTCACCTGAAGCGATACGCCATTATCAGTCAACCTAAGGAATTTCACAGTACTCCTGCCGGGAGCTTCTCGAGTTTGCCGATGCATTTCGCCTGTTGACGAGGCATTTGGATACCTTAAGAGAGTCATAGTTACTCCTTGCTGTTGCTCCCGATTTTACAACAGGCACATCTACAAGCTTACTCTGGCCAGTTCTCTTGAAGCGATACGCTAATATCTGTTGACATAAAGACTTTCACAGTACTCCTGCCGGGAGCTTCTCGACTTTGCCGATGTATTTCGCATATTGACGAGGCATTGGGCTCCCTTAAGAGAGTCATAGTTACTTCTGCCAGTGTCTCTCCGTTAAACCACATTCACATATACAATTTTCCTCTGCCCCTTTCACCAGACGCGATACGATATTATTTATCGACATTATGACTTTCACAGTACTCCTGCTAGGGGCTCCTCCAGTTTACCAAAGTATTTCGCCTGTAGAAGAGGCATTTGGCTACCTTAAGAGAGTCATAGATACTCCTGTCAGTTGCTCCCCGTTTTACCAAAGTCACATTCTCAATCTTATTCTGGCCAGTTCACCCGAAGCGATACGCCATTATCAGTCAACCTAAAGAACTTCACAGTACTCCTGCCGGGAGCTTCTCGAGTTTGCCGATACATTTCGCCTGTTGACGAGGCATTTGGATACCTTAAGAGAGTCATAGTTACTCCTTGCTGTTGCTCCCGATTTTACAACAGGCACATCTACAAGCTTACTCTGGCCAGTTCTCTTGAAGCGATACGCTAATATCTGTTGACATAAAGACTTTCACAGTACTCCTGCCGGGAGCTTCTCGACTTTGCCGATGTATTTCGCATATTGACGAGGCATTGGGCTACCTTAAGAGAGTCATAGTTACTCCTGCCAGTGTCTCTCCGTTAAACCACATTCACATATACAATTTTCCTCTGCCCCTTTCACCAGACGCGATACGATATTATTTATCGACATAATGACTTTCACAGTACTCCTGCTTGGGGCTCCTCCAGTTTACCAAAGTATTTCGCCTGTAGAAGAGGCATTTGCCTACCTTAATAGTGTCATAGATATTCCTGACAGTTGCTCCCCGTTTTACCAAAGTCACATTCTCAATCTTATTCTGGCCAGTTCACCCGAAGCGATACGCCATTATCAGTCAACCTAAAGAACTTCACAGTACTCCTGCCGGGAGCTTCTCGAGTTTGCCGATGCATTTCGCCTGTTGACGAGGCATTTGGATACCTTAAGAGAGTCATAGTTACTCCTTGCTGTTGCTCCCGATTTTACAACAGGCACATCTACAAGCTTACTCTGGCCAGTTCTCTTGAAGCGATACGCTAATATCTGTTGACATAAAGACTTTCACAGTACTCCTGCCGGGAGCTTCTCGACTTTGCCGATGTATTTCGCATATTGACGAGGCATTGGGCTACCTTAAGAGAGTCATAGTTACTCCTGCCAGTGTCTCTCCGTTAAACCACATTCACATATACAATTTTCCTCTGCCCCTTTCACCAGACGCGATACGATATTATTTATCGACATTATGACTTTCACAGTACTCCTGCTAGGGGCTCCTCCAGTTTACCAAAGTATTTCGCCTGTAGAAGAAGCATTTGGCTACCTTAAGAGAGTCATACTTACTCCTATCAGTTGCTCCCCGTTTTACCACAGTCACATTTTCAATCTTATTCTGGCCAGTTCACCCGAAGCGATACGCCATTATCAGTCAACCTAAAGAATTTCACAGTACTCCTGCCGGGAGCTTCTCGAGTTTGCCGATGCATTTCGCCTGTTGACGAGGCATTTGGATACCTTAAGAGAGTCATAGTTTCACCTTGCTGTTGCTCCCCATTTTACAACAGGCACATCTACAAGCTTACTCTGGCCAATTCTCCTGAAGCGATACGCTAATATCTGTTGACATAAAGACTTTCACAGTACTCCTGCCGGGAGCTTCTCGACTTTACCGATGTATTTCGCCTATTGACGAGGCATTTGGCTACCTTAAGAGAGTCATAGTTACTCCTGCCAGTGTCTCTCCGTTAAACCACAGTCACATCTTCCATTTTCATCTGCCCCTTTCACCAGACGTGATACGCCATTATTTGTCGACATTATGACTTTCACAGTACTCCTGCTAGGGGCTCCTCCAGTTTACCAATGTATTTCGCCTGTTGACGAGGCATTTGGCTACCTTAAGAGAGTCATACTTACTCCTGTCAGTGGCTCCCAGTTTTACCACAGTCACATTTTCAATCTTATTCTGGCCAGTTCACCCGAAGCGATACGCTATTATCAGTCAACCTAAAGAATTTCACAGCACTCCTGCCGGGAGCTTCTCGACTTTGCCGATGCATTTCGCCTGTTGACGAGGCATTTGGATACCTTAAGAGAGTCATAGTTTCACCTTGCTGTTGCTCCCCATTTTACAACAGGCACATCTACAAGCTTACTCTGGCCAATTCTCCTGAAGCGATACGCTAATATCTGTTGACATAAAGACTTTCACAGTACTCCTGCCGGGAGCTTTTCGACTTTGCCGATGTATTTCGCCTATTGACGAGGCGTTTGGCTACCTTAAGAGAGTCATAGTTACTCCTTCCAGTGGCTCTCCGTTAAACCACAGTCACATCTACCATTTTCCTCTGCCCCTTTCACCAGACGCGATACGCCATTGTTTGTCGACATTATGACTTTCACAGTACTCCTGCTAGGGGCTCCTCCAGTTTACCAATGTATTTCACCTGTTAACGAGGCATTTGGCTACCTTAAGAGAGTCATACTTACTCCTGTCAGTTGCTCCCCGTTTTAACACAGTCACATTCTCAATCTTGTTCTGGCCAGTTCACCTGAAGCGATACGCCATTATCAGTCAACCTAAGGAATTTCACAGTACTCCTGCCGGGAGCTTCTCGAGTATGCCGATGTATTTCGCGTGTTGACGAGGCATTCGGATGCCTTAAGAGAGTCAGAGTTACTCCTTGCTGTTGCTCCCCATTTTACAACAGGCACATCTACAAGCTTACTCTGGCCAGTTCTCTTGAAGCGATACGCTAATATCTGTTGACATAAAGACTTTCACAGTACTCCTGCCGGGAGCTTCTCGACTTTGCCGATGTATTTCGCCTATTGACGAGGCATTGGGCAACCTTAAGAGAGTCATAGTTACTCCTGCCAGTGTCTCTCCGTTAAACCACATTCACATATACAATTTTCCTCTGCCCCTTTCACCAGACGCGATACGATATTATTTATCGACATTATGACTTTCACAGTACTCCTGCTAGGGGCTCCTCCAGTTTACCAAAGTATTTCGCCTGTAGAAGAGGCATTTGGCTACCTTAAGAGAGTCATAGATACTCCTGTCAGTTGCTCCCCGTTTTACCAAAGTCACATTCTCAATCTTATTCTGGCCAGTTCACCTGAAGCGATACGCCATTATCAGTCAACCTAAAGAATATCACAGTACTCCTGCCGGGAGCTTCTCGAGTTTGCCGATGTATTTCGCCTGTTGACGAGGCATTTGGATACCTTAAGAGAGTCATAGTTACCCCTTGCTGTTGCTCCCCATTTTACAACAGGCACATCTACAAGCTTACTCTGGCCGATTCTCCTGAAGCGATACGCTAATATCTGTTGACATAAAGACTTTCACAGTACTCTTGCCGGGAGCTTTTCGACTTTGCCGACGTATTTCGCCTATTGACGAGGCGTTTGGCTACCTTAAGAGAGTCATAGTTACTCCTTCCAGTGTCTCTCCGTTAAACCACAGTCACATCTACCATTTTCCTCTGCCCCTTTCACCAGACGCGATACGCCATTATTTGTCGACATTATGACTTTCACAGTACTCCAGTTAGGGACTCCTCCAGTTTACCAATGTATTTCGCCTGTTGACGAGGCATTTGGCTACCTTAAGAGAGTCATACTTACTCCTATCAGTTGCTCCCAGTTTTACCACAGTCACATTTTCAATCTTATTCTGGCCAGTTCACCTGAAGCGATACGCCATTATCAGTCAACCTAAAGAATTTCACAGTACTCCTGCCGGGAGCTTCTCGACTTTACCGATGTATTTCGCCTATTGACGAGGCGTTTGGCTACCTTAAGAGAGTCATAGTTACTCCTGCCAGTGTCTCTCCGTTAAACCACAGTCACATCTACCATTTTCATCTGCCCCTTTCACCAGACGTGATACGCCATTATTTGTCGACATTATGACTTTCACAGTACTCCAGCTAGGGGCTCCTCCAGTTTACCAATGTATTTCGCCCTTTGACGAGTCATTTGGCTACCTTAAGAGAGTCATACTTACTCCTGTCAGTGGCTCCCAGTTTTACCACAGTCACATTTTCAATCTTATTCTGGCCAGTTCACCCGAAGCGATACGCCATTATCAGTCAACCTAAAGAATTTCACAGCACTCCTGCCGGGAGCTTCTCGAGTTTGCCGATGCATTTCGCCTGTTGACGAGGCATTTGGATACCTTAAGAGAGTCATAGTTTCACCTTGCTGTTGCTCCCCATTTTACAACAGGCACATCTACAAGCTTACTCTGGCCAATTCTCCTGAAGCGATACGCTAATATCTGTTGACATAAAGACTTTCACAGTACTCCTGCCGGGAGCTTTTCGACTTTGCCGATGTATTTCGCCTATTGACGAGGCGTTTGGCTACCTTAAGAGAGTCATAGTTACTCCTTCCAGTGGCTCTCCGTTAAACCACAGTCACATCTACAATTTTCCTCTGCCCCTTTCACCAGACGCGATACGATATTATTTATCGACATTATGACTTTCACAGTACTCCTGCTAGGGGCTCCTCCAGTTTACCAAAGTATTTCGCCTGTAGAAGAGGCATTTGGCTACCTTAAGAGAGTCATAGATACTCCTGTCAGTTGCTCCCCGTTTTACCAAAGTCACATTCTCAATCTTATTCTGGCCAGTTCACACGAAGCGATACGCCATTATCAGTCAACCTAAAGAACTTCACAGTACTCCTGCCGGGAGCTTCTCGAGTTTGCCGATGCATTTCGCCTGTTGACGAGGCATTTGGATACCTTAAGAGAGTCATAGTTACTCCTTGCTGTTGCTCCCGATTTTACAACAGGCACATCTACAAGCTTACTCTGGCCAGTTCTCTTGAAGCGATACGCTAATATCTGTTGACATAAAGACTTTCACAGTACTCCTGCCGGGAGCTTCTCGACTTTGCCGATGTATTTCGCATATTGACGAGGCATTGGGCTACCTTAAGAGAGTCATAGTTACTCCTGCCAGTGTCTCTCCGTTAAACCACATTCACATATACAATTTTCCTCTGCCCCTTTCACCAGACGCGATACGATATTATTTATCGACATAATGACTTTCACAGTACTCCTGCTAGGGGCTCCTCCAGTTTACCAAAGTATTTCGCCTGTAGAAGAAGCATTTGGCTACCTTAAGAGAGTCATACTTACTCCTATCAGTTGCTCCCCGTTTTACCACAGTCACATTTTCAATCTTATTCTGGCCAGTTCACCCGAAGCGATACGCCATTATCAGTCAACCTAAAGAATTTCACAGTACTCCTGCCGGGAGCTTCTCGAGTTTGCCGATGCATTTCGCATGTTGACGAGGCATTTGGATACCTTAAGAGAGTCATAGTTTCACCTTGCTGTTGCTCCCCATTTTACAACAGGCACATCTACAAGCTTACTCTGGCCAATTCTCCTGAAGCGATACGCTAATATCTGTTGACATAAAGACTTTCACAGTACTCCTGCCGGGAGCTTTTCGACTTTGCCGATGTATTTCGCCTATTGACGAGGCGTTTGGCTACCTTAAGAGAGTCATAGTTACTCCTTCCAGTGGCTCTCCGTTAAACCACAGTCACATCTACCATTTTCCTCTGCCCCTTTCACCAGACGCGATACGCCATTGTTTGTCGACATTATCACTTTCACAGTACTCCTGCTAGGGGCTCCTCCAGTTTACCAATGTATTTCACCTGTTAACGAGAAATTTGGCTACCTTAAGAGAGTCATACTTACTCCTGTCAGTTGCTCCCCGTTTTAACACAGTCACATTCTCAATCTTGTTCTGGCCAGTTCACCTGAAGCGATACGCCATTATCAGTCAACCTAAGGAATTTCACAGTACTCCTGCCGGGAGCTTCTCGAGTATGCCGATGTATTTCGCGTGTTGACGAGGCATTCGGATGCCTTAAGAGAGTCAGAGTTACTCCTTGCTGTTGCTCCCCATTTTACAACAGGCACATCTACAAGCTTACTCTGGCCAGTTCTCTTGAAGCGATACGCTAATATCTGTTGACATAAAGACTTTCACAGTACTCCTGCCGGGAGCTTCTCGACTTTGCCGATGTATTTCGCATATTGACGAGGCATTGGGCTACCTTAAGAGAGTCATAGTTACTCCTGCCAGTGTCTCTCCGTTAAACCACATTCACATATACAATTTTCCTCTGCCCCTTTCACCAGACGCGATACGCCATTATTTGTCGACATTATGACTTTCACAGTACTCCAGTTAGGGACTCCTCCAGTTTACCAATGTATTTCGCCTGTTGACGAGGCATTTGGCTACCTTAAGAGAGTCATACTTACTCCTATCAGTTGCTCCCAGTTTTACCACAGTCACATTTTCAATCTTATTCTGGCCAGTTCACCTGAAGCGATACGCCATTATCAGTCAACCTAAAGAATTTCACAGTACTCCTGCCGGGAGCTTCTCGACTTTACCGATGTATTTCGCCTATTGACGAGGCATTTGGCTACCTTAAGAGAGTCATAGTTACTCCTGCCAGTGTCTCTCCGTTAAACCACAGTCACATCTACCATTTTCATCTGCCCCTTTCACCAGACGTGATACGCCATTATTTGTCGACATTGTGACTTTCACAGTACTCCTGCTAGGGGCTCCACCAGTTTACCAATGTATTTCGCCTGTTGACGAGGCATTTGGCTACCTTAAGAGAGTCATACTTACTCCTGTCAGTGGCTCCCAGTTTTACCACAGTCACATTTTCAATCTTATTCTGGCCAGTTCACCCGAAGCGATACGCTATTATCAGTCAACCTAAAGAATTTCACAGCACTCCTGCCGGGAGCTTCTCGAGTTTGCCGATGCATTTCGCCTGTTGACGAGGCATTTGGATACCTTAAGAGAGTCATAGTTACCCCTTGCTGTTGCTCCCCATTTTACAACAGGCACATCTACAAGCTTACTCTGGCCAATTCTCTTGAAGCGATACGCTAATATCTGTTGACATAAAGACTTTCACAGTACTCTTGCCGGGAGCTTTTCGACTTTGCCGATGTATTTCGCCTATTGACGAGGCGTTTGGCTACCTTAAGAGAGTCATAGTTACTCCTTCCAGTGTCTCTCCGTTAAACCACAGTCACATCTACCATTTTCCTCTGCCCCTTTCACCAGACGCGATACGCCATTATTTGTCGACATTATGACTTTCACAGTACTCCAGTTAGGGACTCCTCCAGTTTACCAATGTATTTCGCCTGTTGACGAGGCATTTGGCTACCTTAAGAGAGTCATACTTACTCCTATCAGTTGCTCCCAGTTTTACCACAGTCACATTTTCAATCTTATTCTGGCCAGTTCACCTGAAGCGATACGCCATTATCAGTCAACCTAAAGAATTTCACAGTACTCCTGCCGGGAGCTTCTCGACTTTACCGATGTATTTCGCCTATTGACGAAGCATTTGGCTACCTTAAGAGAGTCATAGTTACTCCTGCCAGTGTCTCTCCGTTAAACCACAGTCACATCTACCATTTTCATCTGCCCCTTTCACCAGACGTGATACGCCATTATTTGTCGACATTATGACTTTCACAGTACTCCTGCTAGGGGCTCCTCCAGTTTACCAATGTATTTCGCCTGTTGACGAGGCATTTGGCTACCTTAAGAGAGTCATACTTACTCCTGTCAGTGGCTCCCAGTTTTACCACAGTCACATTTTCAATCTTGTTCTGGCCAGTTCACCCGAAGCGATACGCTATTATCAGTCAACCTAAAGAATTTCACAGCACTCCTGCCGGGAGCTTCTCGAGTTTGCCGATGCATTTCGCCTGTTGACGAGGCATTTGGATACCTTAAGAGAGTCATAGTTTCACCTTGCTGTTGCTCCCCATTTTACAACAGGCACATCTACAAGCTTACTCTGGCCAATTCTCCTGAAGCGATACGCTAATATCTGTTGACATAAAGACTTTCACAGTACTCCTGCCGGGAGCTTTTCGACTTTGCCGATGTATTTCGCCTATTGACGAGGCGTTTGGCTACCTTAAGAGAGTCATAGTTACTCCTTCCAGTGGCTCTCCGTTAAACCACAGTCACATCTACCATTTTCCTCTGCCCCTTTCACCAGACGCGATACGCCATTGTTTGTCGACATTATGACTTTCACAGTACTCCTGCTAGGGGCTCCTCCAGTTTACCAATGTATTTCACCTGTTAAGGAGGCATTTGGCTACCTTAAGAGAGTCATACTTACTCCTGTCAGTTGCTCCCCGTTTTAACACAGTCACATTTTCAATCTTGTTCTGGCCAGTTCACCTGAAGCGATACGCCATTATCAGTCAACCTAAGGAATTTCACAGTACTCCTGCCGGGAGCTTCTCGAGTATGCCGATGTATTTCGCGTGTTGACGAGGCATTCGGATGCCTTAAGAGAGTCATAGTTACTCCTTGCTGTTGCTCCCCATTTTACAACAGGCACATCTACAAGCTTACTCTGGCCAGTTCTCTTGAAGCGATACGCTAATATCTGTTGACATAAAGACTTTCACAGTTCTCCTGCCGGGAGCTTCTCGACTTTGCCGATGTATTTCGCCTATTGACGAGGCATTGGGCAACCTTAAGAGAGTCATAGTTACTCCTGCCAGTGTCTCTCCGTTAAACCACATTCACATATACAATTTTCCTCTGCCCCTTTCACCAGACGCGATACGATATTATTTATCGACATTATGACTTTCACAGTACTCCTGCTAGGGGCTCCTCCAGTTTACCAAAGTATTTCGCCTGTAGAAGAGGCATTTGGCTACCTTAAGAGAGTCATAGATACTCCTGTCAGTTGCTCCCCGTTTTACCAAAGTCACATTCTCAATCTTATTCTGGCCAGTTCACCTGAAGCGATACGCCATTATCAGTCAACCTAAAGAATATCACAGTACTCCTGCCGGGAGCTTCTCGAGTTTGCTGATGTATTTCGCCTGTTGACGAGGCATTTGGATACCTTAAGAGAGTCATAGTTACCCCTTGCTGTTGCTCCCCATTTTACAACAGGCACATCTACAAGCTTACTCTGGCCAATTCTCCTGAAGCGATACGCTAATATCTGTTGACATAAAGACTTTCACAGTACTCTTGCCGGGAGCTTTTCGACTTTGCCGATGTATTTCGCCTATTGATGAGGCGTTTGTCTACCTTAAGAGAGTCATAGTTACTCCTTCCAGTGTCTCTCCGTTAAACCACAGTCACATCTACCATTTTCCTCTGCCCCTTTCACCAGACGCGATACGCCATTATTTGTCGACATTATGACTTTCACAGTACTCCAGTTAGGGACTCCTCCAGTTTACCAATGTATTTCGCCTGTTGACGAGGCATTTGGCTACCTTAAGAGAGTCATACTTACTCCTATCAGTTGCTCCCAGTTTTACCACAGTCACATTTTCAATCTTATTCTGGCCAGTTCACCTGAAGCGACACGCCATTATCAGTCAACCTAAAGAATATCACAGTACTCCTGCCGGGAGCTTCTCGAGTTTGCCGATGTATTTCGCCTGTTGACGAGGCATTCGGATGCCTTAAGAGAGTCATAGTTACTCCTTGCTGTTGCTCCCCATTTTACAAGAGGCACATCTACAAGCTTACTCTGGCCAGTTCTCTTGAAGCGATACGCTAATATCTGTTGACATAAAGACTTTCACAGTACTCCTGCCGGGAGCTTCTCGACTTTGCCGATGTATTTCGCCTATTGACGAGGCATTGGGCTACCTTAAGAGAATCAAAGTTACTCCTGCCAGTGTCTCTCCGTTAAACCACATTCACATATACAATTTTCCTCTGCCCCTTTCACCAGACGCGATACGATATTATTTATCGACATTATGACTTTCACAGTACTCCTGCTAGGGGCTCCTCCAGTTTACCAAAGTATTTCGCCTGTAGAAGAGGCATTTGGCTACCTTAAGAGAGTCATAGATACTCCTGTCAGTTGCTCCCCGTTTTACCAAAGTCACATTCTCAATCTTATTCTGGCCAGTTCACCTGAAGCGATACGCCATTATCAGTCAACCTAAAGAATATCACAGTACTCCTGCCGGGAGCTTCTCGAGTTTGCTGATGTATTTCGCCTGTTGACGAGGCATTTGGATACCTTAAGAGAGTCATAGTTACCCCTTGCTGTTGCTCCCCATTTTACAACAGGCACATCTACAAGCTTACTCTGGCCAATTCTCCTGAAGCGATACGCTAATATCTGTTGACATAAAGACTTTCACAGTACTCTTGCCGGGAGCTTTTCGACTTTGCCGATGTATTTCGCCTATTGACGAGGCGTTTGGCTACCTTAAGAGAGTCATAGTTACTCCTTCCAGTGTCTCTCCGTTAAACCACAGTCACATCTACCATTTTCCTCTGCCCCTTACACCAGACGCGATACGCCATTATTTGTCGACATTATGACTTTCACAGTACTCCAGTTAGGGACTCCTCCAGTTTACCAATGTATTTCGCCTGTTGACGAGGCATTTGGCTACCTTAAGAGAGTCATACTTACTCCTATCAGTTGCTCCCAGTTTTACCACAGTCACATTTTCAATCTTATTCTGGCCAGTTCACCTGAAGCGATACGCCATTATCAGTCAACCTAAAGAATTTCACAGTACTCCTGCCGGGAGCTTCTCGACTTTACCGATGTATTTCGCCTATTGACGATGCATTTGGCTACCTTAAGAGAGTCATAGTTACTCCTGCCAGTGTCTCTCCGTTAAACCACAGTCACATCTACCATTTTCATCTGCCCCTTTCACCAGACGTGATACGCCATTATTTGTCGACATTATGACTTTCACAGTACTCCTGCTAGGGGCTCCTCCAGTTTACCAATGTATTTCGCCTGTTGACGAGGCATTTGGCTACCTTAAGAGAGTCATACTTACTCCTGTCAGTGGCTCCCAGTTTTACCACAGTCACATTTTCAATCTTATTCTGGCCAGTTCACCCGAAGCGATACGCTATTATCAGTCAACCTAAAGAATTTCACAGCACTCCTGCCGGGAGCTTCTCGAGTTTGCCGATGCATTTCGCCTGTTGACGAGGCATTTGGATACCTTAAGAGAGTCATAGTTTCACCTTGCTGTTGCTCCCCATTTTACAACAGGCACATCTACAAGCTTACTCTGGCCAATTCTCCTGAAGCGATACGCTAATATCTGTTGACATAAAGACTTTCACAGTACTCCTGCCGGGAGCTTTTCGACTTTGCCGATGTATTTCGCCTATTGACGAGGCGTTTGGCTACCTTAAGAGAGTCATAGTTACTCCTTCCAGTGGCTCTCCGTTAAACCACAGTCACATCTACCATTTTCCTCTGCCCCTTTCACCAGACGCGATACGCCATTGTTTGTCGACATTATGACTTTCACAGTACTCCTGCTAGGGGCTCCTCCAGTTTACCAATGTATTTCACCTGTTAAGGAGGCATTTGGCTACCTTAAGAGAGTCATACTTACTCCTGTCAGTTGCTCCCCGTTTTAACACAGTCACATTTTCAATCTTGTTCTGGCCAGTTCACCTGAAGCGATACGCCATTATCAGTCAACCTAAGGAATTTCACAGTACTCCTGCCGGGAGCTTCTCGAGTATGCCGATGTATTTCGCGTGTTGACGAGGCATTCGGATGCCTTAAGAGAGTCATAGTTACTCCTTGCTGTTGCTCCCCATTTTACAACAGGCACATCTACAAGCTTACTCTGGCCAGTTCTCTTGAAGCGATACGCTAATATCTGTTGACATAAAGACTTTCACAGTTCTCCTGCCGGGAGCTTCTCGACTTTGCCGATGTATTTCGCCTATTGACGAGGCATTGGGCAACCTTAAGAGAGTCATAGTTACTCCTGCCAGTGTCTCTCCGTTAAACCACATTCACATATACAATTTTCCTCTGCCCCTTTCACCAGACGCGATACGATATTATTTATCGACATTATGACTTTCACAGTACTCCTGCTAGGGGCTCCTCCAGTTTACCAAAGTATTTCGCCTGTAGAAGAGGCATTTGGCTACCTTAAGAGAGTCATAGATACTCCTGTCAGTTGCTCCCCGTTTTACCAAAGTCACATTCTCAATCTTATTCTGGCCAGTTCACCTGAAGCGATACGCCATTATCAGTCAACCTAAAGAATATCACAGTACTCCTGCCGGGAGCTTCTCGAGTTTGCTGATGTATTTCGCCTGTTGACGAGGCATTTGGATACCTTAAGAGAGTCATAGTTACCCCTTGCTGTTGCTCCCCATTTTACAACAGGCACATCTACAAGCTTACTCTGGCCAATTCTCCTGAAGCGATACGCTAATATCTGTTGACATAAAGACTTTCACAGTACTCTTGCCGGGAGCTTTTCGACTTTGCCGATGTATTTCGCCTATTGATGAGGCGTTTGACTACCTTAAGAGAGTCATAGTTACTCCTTCCAGTGTCTCTCCGTTAAACCACAGTCACATCTACCATTTTCCTCTGCCCCTTTCACCAGACGCGATACGCCATTATTTGTCGACATTATGACTTTCACAGTACTCCAGTTAGGGACTCCTCCAGTTTACCA
Source organism: Schistocerca americana (assembly GCF_021461395.2). Taxonomy (NCBI): domain Eukaryota; kingdom Metazoa; phylum Arthropoda; class Insecta; order Orthoptera; family Acrididae; genus Schistocerca; species Schistocerca americana. The sequence goes on from NC_060130.1 coordinate 61,213,575, forward strand.
ATGTATTTCGCCTGTTGACGAGGCATTTGGCTACCTTAAGAGAGTCATACTTACTCCTATCAGTTGCTCCCAGTTTTACCACAGTCACATTTTCAATCTTATTCTGGCCAGTTCACCTGAAGCGACACGCCATTATCAGTCAACCTAAAGAATATCACAGTACTCCTGCCGGGAGCTTCTCGAGTTTGCCGATGTATTTCGCCTGTTGACGAGGCATTTGGATACCTTAAGAGAGTCATAGTTACCCCTTGCTGTTGCTCCCCATTTTACAACAGGCACATCTACAAGCTTACTCTGGCCAATTCTCCTGAAGCGATACGCTAATATCTGTTGACATAAAGACTTTCACAGTACTCTTGCCGGGAGCTTTTCGACTTTGCCGATGTATTTCGCCTATTGACGAGGCGTTTGGCTACCTTAAGAGAGTCATAGTTACTCCTTCCAGTGTCTCTCCGTTAAACCACAGTCACATCTACCATTTTCCTCTGCCCCTTACACCAGACGCGATACGCCATTATTTGTCGACATTATGTCTTTCACAGTACTCCAGTTAGGGACTCCTCCAGTTTACCAATGTATTTCGCCTGTTGACGAGGCATTTGGCTACCTTAAGAGAGTCATACTTACTCCTATCAGTTGCTCCCAGTTTTACCACAGTCACATTTTCAATCTTATTCTGGCCAGTTCACCTGAAGCGATACGCCATTATCAGTCAACCTAAAGAATTTCACAGTACTCCTGCCGGGAGCTTCTCGAGTATGCCGATGTATTTCGCGTGTTGACGAGGCATTCGGATGCCTTAAGAGAGTCATAGTTACTCCTTGCTGTTGCTCCCCATTTTACAAGAGGCACATCTACAAGCTTACTCTGGCCAGTTCTCTTGAAGCGATACGCTAATATCTGTTGACATAAAGACTTTCACAGTACTCCTGCCGGGAGCTTCTCGACTTTGCCGATGTATTTCGCCTATTGACGAGGCATTGGGCTACCTTAAGAGAATCAAAGTTACTCCTGCCAGTGTCTCTCCGTTAAACCACATTCACATATACAATTTTCCTCTGCCCCTTTCACCAGACGCGATACGATATTATTTATCGACATTATGACTTTCACAGTACTCCTGCTAGGGGCTCCTCCAGTTTACCAAAGTATTTCGCCTGTAGAAGAGGCATTTGGCTACCTTAAGAGAGTCATAGATACTCCTGTCAGTTGCTCCCCGTTTTACCAAAGTCACATTCTCAATCTTATTCTGGCCAGTTCACCTGAAGCGATACGCCATTATCAGTCAACCTAAAGAATATCACAGTACTCCTGCCGGGAGCTTCTCGAGTTTGCCGATGTATTTCGCCTGTTGACGAGGCATTTGGATACCTTAAGAGAGTCATAGTTACCCCTTGCTGTTGCTCCCCATTTTACAACAGGCACATCTACAAGCTTACTCTGGCCAGTTCTCTTGAAGCGATACGCTAATATCTGTTGACATAAAGACTTTCACAGTACTCCTGCCGGGAGCTTCTCGACTTTGCCGATGTATTTCGCCTATTGACGAGGCATTGGGCGACCTTAAGAGAGTCATAGTTACTCCTGCTAGTGTCTCTCCGTTAAACCACATTCACATATTCAATTTTCCTCTGCCCCTTTCACCAGACGCGATACGATATTATTTATCGACATTATGACTTTCACAGTACTCCTGCTAGGGGCTCCTCCAGTTTACCAAAGTATTTCGCCTGTAGAAGAGGCATTTGGCTACCTTAAGAGAGTCATAGATACTACTGTCAGTTGCTCCTCGTTTTACCAAAGTCACATTCTCAATCTTATTCTGGCCAGTTCACCCGAAGCGATACGCTATTATCAGTCAACCTAAAGAATTTCACAGCACTCCTGCCGGGAGCTTCTCGAGTTTGCCGATGCATTTCGCCTGTTGACGAGGCATTTGGATACCTTAAGAGAGTCATAGTTTCACCTTGCTGTTGCTCCCCATTTTACAACAGGCACATCTACAAGCTTACTCTGGCCAATTCTCCTGAAGCGATACGCTAATATCTGTTGACATAAAGACTTTCACAGTACTCCTGCCGGGAGCTTTTCGACTTTGCCGATGTATTTCGCCTATTGACGAGGCGTTTGGCTACCTTAAGAGAGTCATAGTTACTCCTTCCAGTGGCTCTCCGTTAAACCACAGTCACATCTACCATTTTCCTCTGCCCCTTTCACCAGACGCGATACGCCATTGTTTGTCGACATTATGACTTTCACAGTACTCCTGCTAGGGGCTCCTCCAGTTTACCAATGTATTTCACCTGTTAAGGAGGCATTTGGCTACCTTAAGAGAGTCATACTTACTCCTGTCAGTTGCTCCCCGTTTTAACACAGTCACATTTTCAATCTTGTTCTGGCCAGTTCACCTGAAGCGATACGCCATTATCAGTCAACCTAAGGAATTTCACAGTACTCCTGCCGGGAGCTTCTCGAGTATGCCGATGTATTTCGTGTGTTGACGAGGCATTCGGATGCCTTAAGAGAGTCATAGTTACTCCTTGCTGTTGCTCCCCATTTTACAACAGGCACATCTACAAGCTTACTCTGGCCACTTCTCTTGAAGCGATACGCTAATATCTGTTGACATAAAGACTTTCACAGTACTCCTGCCGGGAGCTTCTCGACTTTGCCGATGTATTTCGCCTATTGACGAGGCATTGGGCTACCTTAAGAGAATCAAAGTTACTCCTGCCAGTGTCTCTCCGTTAAACCACATTCACATATACAATTTTCCTCTGCCCCTTTCACCAGACGCGATACGATATTATTTATCGACATTATGACTTTCACAGTACTCCTGCTAGGGGCTCCTCCAGTTTACCAAAGTATTTCGCCTGTAGAAGAGGCATTTGGCTACCTTAAGAGAGTCATAGATACTCCTGTCAGTTGCTCCCCGTTTTACCAAAGTCACATTCTCAATCTTATTCTGGCCAGTTCACCTGAAGCGATACGCCATTATCAGTCAACCTAAAGAATATCACAGTACTCCTGCCGGGAGCTTCTCGAGTTTGCCGATGTATTTCGCCTGTTGACGAGGCATTTGGATACCTTAAGAGAGTCATAGTTACCCCTTGCTGTTGCTCCCCATTTTACAACAGGCACATCTACAAGCTTACTCTGGCCAGTTCTCTTGAAGCGATACGCTAATATCTGTTGACATAAAGACTTTCACAGTACTCCTGCCGGGAGCTTCTCGACTTTGCCGATGTATTTCGCCTATTGACGAGGCATTGGGCTACCTTAAGAGAGTCATAGTTACTCCTGCCAGTGTCTCTCCGTTAAACCACATTCACATATTCAATTTTCCTCTGCCCCTTTCACCAGACGCGATACGATATTATTTATCGACATTATGACTTTCACAGTACTCCTGCTAGGGGCTCCTCCAGTTTACCAAAGTATTTCGCCTGTAGAAGAGGCATTTGGCTACCTTAAGAGAGTCATAGATACTACTGTCAGTTGCTCCTCGTTTTACCAAAGTCACATTCTCAATCTTATTCTGGCCAGTTCACCCGAAGCGATACGCTATTATCAGTCAACCTAAAGAATTTCACAGCACTCCTGCCGGGAGCTTCTCGAGTTTGCCGATGCATTTCGCCTGTTGACGAGGCATTTGGATACCTTAAGAGAGTCATAGTTTCACCTTGCTGTTGCTCCCCATTTTACAACAGGCACATCTACAAGCTTACTCTGGCCAATTCTCCTGAAGCGATACGCTAATATCTGTTGACATAAAGACTTTCACAGTACTCCTGCCGGGAGCTTTTCGACTTTGCCGATGTATTTCGCCTATTGACGAGGCGTTTGGCTACCTTAAGAGAGTCATAGTTACTCCTTCCAGTGGCTCTCCGTTAAACCACAGTCACATCTACCATTTTCCTCTGCCCCTTTCACCAGACGCGATACGCCATTGTTTGTCGACATTATGACTTTCACAGTACTCCTGCTAGGGGCTCCTCCAGTTTACCAATGTATTTCACCTGTTAAGGAGGCATTTGGCTACCTTAAGAGAGTCATACTTACTCCTGTCAGTTGCTCCCCGTTTTAACACAGTCACATTTTCAATCTTGTTCTGGCCAGTTCACCTGAAGCGATACGCCATTATCAGTCAACCTAAGGAATTTCACAGTACTCCTGCCGGGAGCTTCTCGAGTATGCCGATGTATTTCGTGTGTTGACGAGGCATTCGGATGCCTTAAGAGAGTCATAGTTACTCCTTGCTGTTGCTCCCCATTTTACAACAGGCACATCTACAAGCTTACTCTGGCCAGTTCTCTTGAAGCGATACGCTAATATCTGTTGACATAAAGACTTTCACAGTACTCCTGCCGGGAGCTTCTCGACTTTGCCGATGTATTTCGCCTATTGACGAGGCATTGGGCAACCTTAAGAGAGTCATAGTTACTCCTGCCAGTGTCTCTCCGTTAAACCACATTCACATATACAATTTTCCTCTGCCCCTTCCACCAGACGCGATACGATATTATTTATCGACATTATGACTTTCACAGTACTCCTGCTAGGGGCTCCTCCAGTTTACCAAAGTATTTCGCCTGTAGAAGAGGCATTTGGCTACCTTAAGAGAGTCATAGATACTCCTGTCAGTTGCTCCCCGTTTTACCAAAGTCACATTCTCAATCTTATTCTGGCCAGTTCACCTGAAGCGATACGCCATTATCAGTCAACCTAAAGAATATCACAGTACTCCTGCCGGGAGCTTCTCGAGTTTGCTGATGTATTTCGCCTGTTGACGAGGCATTTGGATACCTTAAGAGAGTCATAGTTACCCCTTGCTGTTGCTCCCCATTTTACAACAGGCACATCTACAAGCTTACTCTGGCCAATTCTCCTGAAGCGATACGCTAATATCTGTTGACATAAAGACTTTCACAGTACTCTTGCCGGGAGCTTTTCGACTTTGCCGATGTATTTCGCCTATTGATGAGGCGTTTGGCTACCTTAAGAGAGTCATAGTTACTCCTTCCAGTGTCTCTCCGTTAAACCACAGTCACATCTACCATTTTCCTCTGCCCCTTTCACCAGACGCGATACGCCATTATTTGTCGACATTATGACTTTCACAGTACTCCAGTTAGGGACTCCTCCAGTTTACCAATGTATTTCGCCTGTTGACGAGGCATTTGGCTACCTTAAGAGAGTCATACTTACTCCTATCAGTTGCTCCCAGTTTTACCACAGTCACATTTTCAATCTTATTCTGGCCAGTTCACCTGAAGCGATACGCCATTATCAGTCAACCTAAAGAATTTCACAGTACTCCTGCCGGGAGCTTCTCGAGTATGCCGATGTATTTCGCGTGTTGACGAGGCATTCGGATGCCTTAAGAGAGTCATAGTTACTCCTTGCTGTTGCTCCCCATTTTACAACAGGCACATCTACAAGCTTACTCTGGCCAGTTCTCTTGAAGCGATACGCTAATATCTGTTGACATAAAGACTTTCACAGTACTCCTGCCGGGAGCTTCTCGACTTTGCCTATGTATTTCGCCTATTGACGAGGCATTGGGCTACCTTAAGAGAATCATAGTTACTCCTGCCAGTGTCTCTCCGTTAAACCACATTCACATATACAATTTTCCTCTGCCCCTTTCACCAGACGCGATACGATATTATTTATCGACATTATGACTTTCACAGTACTCCTGCTAGGGGCTCCTCCAGTTTACCAAAGTATTTCGCCTGTAGAAGAGGCATTTGGCTACCTTAAGAGAGTCATAGATACTCCTGTCAGTTGCTCCCCGTTTTACCAAAGTCACATTCTCAATCTTATTCTGGCCAGTTCACCTGAAGCGACACGCCATTATCAGTCAACCTAAAGAATATCACAGTACTCCTGCCGGGAGCTTCTCGAGTTTGCCGATGTATTTCGCCTGTTGACGAGGCATTTGGATACCTTAAGAGAGTAATAGTTACCCCTTGCTGTTGCTCCCCATTTTACAACAGGCACATCTACAAGCTTACTCTGGCCAATTCTCCTGAAGCGATACGCTAATATCTGTTGACATAAAGACTTTCACAGTACTCTTGCCGGGAGCTTTTCGACTTTGCCGATGTATTTCGCCTATTGACGAGGCGTTTGGCTACCTTAAGAGAGTCATAGTTACTCCTTCCAGTGTCTCTCCGTTAAACCACAGTCACATCTACCATTTTCCTCTGCCCCTTACACCAGACGCGATACGCCATTATTTGTCGACATTATGACTTTCACAGTACTCCAGTTAGGGACTCCACCAGTTTACCAATGTATTTCGCCTGTTGACGAGGCATTTGGCTACCTTAAGAGAGTCATACTTACTCCTATCAGTTGCTCCCAGTTTTACCACAGTCACATTTTCAATCTTATTCTGGCCAGTTCACCTGAAGCGATACGCCATTATCAGTCAACCTAAAGAATTTCACAGTACTCCTGCCGGGAGCTTCTCGAGTATGCCGATGTATTTCGCGTGTTGACGAGGCATTCGGATGCCTTAAGAGAGTCATAGTTACTCCTTGCTGTTGCTCCCCATTTTACAACAGGCACATCTACAAGCTTACTCTGGCCAGTTCTCTTGAAGCGATACGCTAATATCTGTTGACATAAAGACTTTCACAGTACTCCTGCCGGGAGCTTCTCGGCTTTGCCGATGTATTTCGCCTATTGACGAGGCATTGGGCTACCTTAAGAGAATCATAGTTACTCCTGCCAGTGTCTCTCCGTTAAACCACATTCACATATACAATTTTCCTCTGCCCCTTTCACCAGACGCGATACGATATTATTTATCGACATTATGACTTTCACAGTACTCCTGCTAGGGGCTCCTCCAGTTTACCAAAGTATTTCGCCTGTAGAAGAGGCATTTGGCTACCTTAAGAGAGTCATAGATACTCCTGTCAGTTGCTCCCCGTTTTACCTAAGTCACATTCTCAATCTTATTCTGGCCAGTTCACCTGAAGTGATACGCCTTTATCTGTCAACCTAAAGAATATCACAGTACTCCTGCCGGGAGCATCACGAGTTTGCCGATGTATTTCGCCTGTTGACGAGGCATTTGGATACCTTAAGAGAGTCATAGTTACCCCTTGCTGTTGCTCCCCATTTTACAACAGGCACATCTACAAGCTTACTCTGGCCAGTTCTCTTGAAGCGATACGCTAATATCTGTTGACATAAAGACTTTCACAGTACTCCTGCTGGGAGCTTCTCGACTTTGCCGATGTATTTCGCCTATTGACGAGGCGTTTGGCTACCTTAAGAGAGTCATAGTTACTCCTTCCAGTGTCTCTCCGTTAAACCACAGTCACATCTACCATTTTCCTCTGCCCCTTTCACCAGGCGCGATACGCCATTATTTGTCGGCATTATGACTTTCACAGTACTCCTGTTAGGGGTTCCTCCAGTTTACCAATGTATTTCGCCTGTTGACGAGGCATTTAGCTACCTTAAGAGAGTCATACTTACTCCTGTCAGTTGCTCCCAGTTTTACCACAGTCACATTTTCAATCTTATTCTGGCCAGTTCACCTGAAGCGATACGCCATTATCAGTCAACCTAAAGAATTTCACAGCACTCCTGCCGGGAGCTTCTCGAGTATGCCGATGTATTTCGCGTGATGACGAGGCATTCGGATGCCTTAAGAGAGTCATAGTTACTCCTTGCTGTTGCTCCCCATTTTACAACAGGCACATCTACAAGCTTACTCTGGCCAGTTCTCTTGAAGCGATACGCTAATATCTGTTGACATAAAGACTTTCACAGTACTCCTGCCGGGAGCTTCTCGACTTTGCCGATGTATTTCGCCTATTGACGAGGCATTGGGCTGCCTTAAGAGAATCATAGTTACTCCTGCCAGTGTCTCTCCGTTAAACCACATTTACATATACAATTTTCCTCTGCCCCTTTCACCAGACGCGATACGATATTATTTATCGACATTATGACTTTCACAGTACTCCTGCTAGGGGCTCCTCCAGTTTACCAAAGTATTTCGCCTGTAGAAGAGGCATTTGGCTACCTTAAGAGAGTCATAGATACTCCTGTCAGTTGCTCCCCGTTTTACCAAAGTCACATTCTCAATCTTATTCTGGCCAGTTCACCTGAAGCGATACGCCATTATCAGTCAACCTAAAGAATATCACAGTACTCCTGCCGGGAGCTTCTCGAGTTTGCCGATGTATTTCGCCTGTTGACGAGGCATTTGGATACCTTAAGAGAGTCATAGTTACCCCTTGCTGTTGCTCCCCATTTTACAACAGGCACATCTACAAGCTTACTCTGGCCAATCCTCCTGAAGCGATACGCTAATATCTGTTGACATAAAGACTTTCACAGTACTCCTGCCGGGAGCGTTTCGACTTTGCCGATGTATTTCGCCTATTGACGAGGCGTTTGGCTACCTTAAGAGAGTCATAGTTACTCCTGCCAGTGTCTCTCCGTTAAACCACAGTCACATCTACCATTTTCCTCTGCCCCTTTCACCAGACGCGATACGCCATTATTTGTCGACATTATGACTTTCACAGTACTCCTGCTAGGGGCTCCTCCAGTTTACCAATGTATTTCGCCTGTTGACGAGGCATTTGGCTACCTTAAGAGAGTCATACTTACTCCTGTCAGTTGCTCCCAGTTTTACCACAGTCACATTTTCAATCTTATTCTGGCCAGTTCACCCGAGGCGATACGCCATTATCAGTCAACCTAAAGAATTTCACAGTACTCCTGCCGGGAGCTTCTCGAGTTTGCCGATGCATTTCGATTGTTGACGAGGCATTTGGATAAATTAAGAGAGTCATAGTTTCACCTTGCTGTTGCTCCCCATTTTACAACAGGCACATTAACAAGCTTACTCTGGCCAATTCTCCTGAAGCGATATGCTAATACCTGTTGACATAAAGACTTACACAGTACTCCTGCCGGGAGCTTTTCGACTTTGCCGATGTATTTCGCCTATTCACGAGGCGTTTGGCTACCTTATAAGAGTCATAGTTACTCCTTCCAGTGTCTCTCCGTTAAACCACAGTCACATATACAATTTTCCTCTGCCCCTTTCACCAGACGCGATACGATATTATTTATCGACATAATGACTTTCACAGTACTCCTGCTAGGGGCTCCTCCAGTTTACCAAAGTATTTCGCCTGTAGAAGAGGCATTTGGCTACCTTAAGAGTGTCATAGATACTCCTGACAGTTGCTCCCCGTTTTACCACAGTCACATTTTCAATCTTATTCTGGCCAGTTCACCTGAAGCGATACGCCATTATCAGTCATCCTAAAGAATTTCACAGTACTCCTGCCGGGAGCTTCTCGGGTATGCCGATGTATTTCGCGTGTTGACGAGGCATTTGGATGCCTTAAGAGAGTCATAGTTACTCCTTGCTGTTGCTCCCCATTTTACAACAGGCACATCTACAAGCTTACTCTGGCCAGTTCTCTTGAAGCGATACGCTAATATCTGTTGACATAAAGACTTTCACAGTACTCCTGCCGGGAGCTTCTCGACTTTGCCGATGTATTTCGCATATTGACGAGGCATTGGGCTACCTTAAGAGAGACATAGTTACTCCTGCCAGTGCCTCTCCGTTAAACCACATTCACATATACAATTTTCTTCTGCCCCTTTCACCAGACGCGATACGATATTATTTATCGACATTATGACTTTCACAGTACTCCTGCTAGGGGCTCCTCCAGTTTACCAAAGTATTTCGCCTGTAGAAGAAGCATTTGGCTACCTTAAGAGAGTCATACTTACTCCTATCAGTTGCTCCCCGTTTTACCACAGTCACATTTTCAATCTTATTCTGGCCAGTTCACCTGAAGCGATACGCCATTATCAGTCAACCTAAAGAATATCACAGTACTCCTGCTGCGAGCTTCTCGAGTTTGCCGATGTATTTCGCCTGTTGACGAGGCATTTGGATACCTTAAGAGAGTCATAGTTACCCCTTGCTGTTGCTCCCCATTTTACAACAGGCACATCTACAAGCTTACTCTGGCCAGTTCTCTTGAAGCGATACGCTAATATCTGTTGACATAAAGACTTTCACAGTACTCCTGCTGGGAGCTTCTCGACTTTGCCGATGTATTTCGCCTATTGACGAGGCATTGGGCTACCTTAAGAGAGTCATAGTTACTCGTGCCAGTGTCTCTCCGTTAAACCACATTCACATATACAATTTTCCTCAGCCCCTTTCACCAGACGCGATAAGATATTATTTATCGACATTATGACTTTCACAGTACTCCTGCTAGGGGCTCCTCCAGTTTACCAATGTATTTCGCCTGTTGACGAGGCATTTGGCTACCTTAAGAGAGTCATACTTACTCCTGTCAGTTGCTCCCAGTTTTACCACAGTCACATTTTCAATCTTATTCTGGCCAGTTCACCCGAAGCGATACGCCATTATCAGTCAACCTAAAGAATATCACAGTACTCCTGCCGGGAGCTTCTCGAGTTTGCCGATGTATTTCGCCTGTTGACGAGGCATTTGGATACCTTAAGAGAGTCATAGTTACCCCTTGCTGTTGCTCCCCATTTTACAACAGGCACATCTACAAGCTTACTCTGGCCAGTTCTCTTGAAGCGATACGCTAATATCTGTTGACATAAAGACTTTCACAGTACTCCTGCCGGGAGCTTCTCGACTTTGCCGATGTATTTCGCATATTGACGAGGCATTGGGCTACCTTAAGAGAGACATAGTCACTCCTGCCAGTGCCTCTCCGTTAAACCACATTCACATATACAATTTTCCTCTGCCCCTTTCACCAGACGCGATACGATATTATTTATCGACATTATGACTTTCACAGTACTCCTGCTAGGGGTTCCTACAGTTTACCAAAGTATTTCGCCTGTAGAAGAAGCATTTGGCTACCTTAAGAGAGTCATACTTACTCCTATCAGTTGCTCCTCGTTTTACCACAGTCACATTTTCAATCTTATTCTGGCCAGTTCACCTGAAGCGATACTCCATTATCAGTCAACCTAAGGAATATCACAGTACCCCTGCCGGGAGATTCTCGAGTTTGCCGATGTATTTCGCCTGTTGACGAGGCATTTGGATACCTTAAGAGAGTCATAGTTACCCCTTGCTGTTGTTCCCCATTTTACAACAGGCACATCTACAAGCTTACTCTGGCCAATTCTCCTGAGGCGATACGCTAATATCTGTTGACATAAAGACTTTCACAGTACTCCTGCCGGGAGCTTCTCGACTTTGCCGATGTATTTCGCCTATTGACGAGGCATTGGGCTACATTAAGAGAGTCATAGTTACTCCTTCCAGTGTCTCTCCGTTAAACCACAGTCACATCTACCATTTTCCTCTGCCCCTTTCACCAGACGCGATACGCCATTATTTGTCGACATTATGACTTTCACAGTACTCCTGTTAGGGACTCCTCCAGTTTACCAATGTATTTCGCCTGTTGACGAGGCATTTGGCTACCTTAAGAGAGTCATACTTACTCCTGTCAGTTGCTCCCAGTTTTACCACAGTCACATTTTCAATCTTATTCTGGCCAGTTCACCTGAAGCGATACGCCATTATCAGTCAACCTAAAGAATTTCACAGCACTCCTGCCGGGAGCTTCTCGAGTATGCCGATGTATTTCGCGTGTTGACGAGGCATTCGGATACCTTAAGAGAGTCATAGTTACCCCTTGCTGTTGCTCCCCATTTTACAACAGGCACATCTACAAGCTTACTCTGGCCAGTTCTCTTGAAGCGATACGCTAATATCTGTTGACATAAAGACTTTCACAGTACTCCTGCCGGGAGCTTCTCGACTTTGCCGATGTATTTCGCCTATTGACGAGGCATTGGGCGACCTTAAGAGAGTCATAGTTACTCCTGCCAGTGTCTCTCCGTTAAACCACATTCACATATTCAATTTTCCTCTGCCCCTTTCACCAGACGCGATACGATATTATTTATCGACATTATGACTTTCACAGTACTCCTGCTAGGGGCTCCTCCAGTTTACCAAAGTATTTCGCCTGTAGAAGAGGCATTTGGCTACCTTAAGAGAGTCATAGATACTACTGTCAGTTGCTCCTCGTTTTACCAAAGTCACATTCTCAATCTTATTCTGGCCAGTTTACCTGAAGCGATACGCCATTATCAGTCAACCTAAAGAATATCACAGTACTCCTGCCGGGAGCTTCTCGTGTTTGCCGATGTATTTCGCCTGTTGACGAGGCATTTGGATACCTTAAGAGAGTCATAGTTACCCCTTGCTGTTGCTCCCCATTTTACAACAGGCACATCTACAAGCTTACTCTGGCCAATCCTCCTGAAGCGATACGCTAATATCTGTTGACATAAAGACTTTCACAGTACTCCCGCCGGGAGCGTTTCGACTTTGCCGATGTATTTCGCCTATTGACGAGGCGTTTGGCTACCTTAAGAGAGTCATAGTTACTCCTTCCAGTGTCTCTCCGTTAAACCACAGTCACATATACAATTTTCCTCTGCCCCTTTCACCAGACGCGATACGATATTATTTATCGACATAATGACTTTCACAGTACTCCTGCTAGGGGCTCCTCCAGTTTACCAAAGTATTTCGCCTGTAGAAGAGGCATTTGGCTACCTTAAGAGTGTCATAGATACTCCTGACAGTTGCTCCCCGTTTTACCACAGTCACATTTTCAATCTTATTCTGGCCAGTTCACCTGAAGCGATACGCCATTATCAGTCAACCTAAAGAATTTCACAGTACTCCTGCCGGGAGCTTCTCGGGTATGCCGATGTATTTCGCGTGTTGACGAGGCATTTGGATGCCTTAAGAGAGTCATAGTTACTCCTTGCTGTTGCTCCCCATTTTACAACAGGCACATCTACAAGCTTACTCTGGCCAGTTCTCTTGAAGCGATACGCTAATATCTGTTGACATAAAGACTTTCACAGTACTCCTGCCGGGAGCTTCTCGACTTTGCCGATGTATTTCGCATATTGACGAGGCATTGGGCTACCTTAAGAGAGACATAGTTACTCCTGCCAGTGCCTCTCCGTTAAACCACATTCACATATACAATTTTCCTCTGCCCCTTTCACCAGACGCGATACGATATTATTTATCGACATTATGACTTTCACAGTACTCCTGCTAGGGGCTCCTCCAGTTTACCAAAGTATTTCGCCTGTAGAAGAAGCATTTGGCTACCTTAAGAGAGTCATACTTACTCCTATCAGTTGCTCCCCGTTTTACCACAGTCACATTTTCAATCTTATTCTGGCCAGTTCACCTGAAGCGATACGCCATTATCAGTCAACCTAAAGAATATCACAGTACCCCTGCCGGGAGGTTCTCGAGTTTGCCGATGTATTTCGCCTGTTGACGAGGCATTTGGATACCTTAAGAGAGTCATAGTTACCCCTTGCTGTTGCTCCCCATTTTACAACAGGCACATCTACAAGCTTACTCTGGCCAGTTCTCTTGAAGCGATACGCTAATATCTGTTGACATAAAGACTTTCACAGTACTCCTGCCGGGAGCTTCTCGACTTTGCCGATGTATTTCGCCTATTGACGAGGCATTGGGCGACCTTAAGAGAGTCATAGTTACTCCTGCCAGTGTCTCTCCGTTAAACCACATTCACATATACAATTTTCCTCTGCCCCTTTCACCAGACGCGATACGATATTATTTATCGACATTATGACTTTCACAGTACTCCTGCTAGGGGCTCCTCCAGTTTACCAAAGTATTTCGCCTGTAGAAGAGGCATTTGGCTACCTTAAGAGAGTCATAGATACTCCTGTCAGTTGCTCCCCGTTTTACCAAAGTCACATTCTCAATCTTATTCTGGCCAGTTCACCTGAAGCGATACGCCATTATCAGTCAACCTAAAGAATATCACAGTACTCCTGCCGGGAGCTTCTCGAGTTTGCCGATGTATTTCGCCTGTTGACGAGGCATTTGGATACCTTAAGAGAGTCATAGTTACCCCTTGCTGTTGCTCCCCATTTTACAACAGGCACATCTACAAGCTTACTCTGGCCAGTTCTCTTGAAGCGATACGCTAATATCTGTTGACATAAAGACTTTCACAGTACTCCTGCTGGGAGCTTCTCGACTTTGCCGATGTATTTCGCCTATTGACGAGGCATTGGGCTACCTTAAGAGAGTCATAGTTACTCCTGCCAGTGCCTCTCCGTTAAACCACATTCACATATACAATTTTCCTCTGCCCCTTTCACCAGACGCGATACGATATTATTTATCGACATTATGACTTTCACAGTACTCCTGCTAGGGGTTCCTACAGTTTACCAAAGTATTTCGCCTGTAGAAGAAGCATTTGGCTACCTTAAGAGAGTCATACTTACTCCTATCAGTTGCTCCCCGTTTTACCACAGTCACATTTTCAATCTTATTCTGGCCAGTTCACCTGAAGCGATACTCCATTATCAGTCAACCTAAGGAATATCACAGTACCCCTGCAGGGAGATTCTCGAGTTTGCCGATGTATTTCGCCTGTTGACGAGGCATTTGGATACCTTAAGAGAGTCATAGTTACCTCTTGCTGTTGTTCCCCATTTTACAACAGGCACATCTACAAGCTTACTCTGGCCAATTCTCCTGAGGCGATACGCTAATATCTGTTGACATAAAGACTTTCACAGTACTCCTGCCGGGAGCTTCTCGACTTTGCCGATGTATTTCGCCTATTGACGAGGCATTGGGCTACCTTAAGAGAGTCATAGTTACTCCTTCCAGTGTCTCTCCGTTAAACCACAGTCACATCTACCATTTTCCTCTGCCCCTTTCACCAGACGCGATACGCCATTATTTGTCGACATTATGACTTTCACAGTACTCCTGTTAGGGACTCCTCCAGTTTACCAATGTATTTCGCCTGTTGACGAGGCATTTGGCTACCTTAAGAGAGTCATACTTACTCCTGTCAGTTGCTCCCAGTTTTACCACAGTCACATTTTCAATCTTATTCTGGCCAGTTCACCTGAAGCGATACGCCATTATCAGTCAACCTAAAGAATTTCACAGCACTCCTGCCGGGAGCTTCTCGAGTATGCCGATGTATTTCGCGTGTTGACGAGGCATTCGGATACCTTAAGAGAGTCATAGTTACCCCTTGCTGTTGCTCCCCATTTTACAACAGGCACATCTACAAGCTTACTCTGGCCAGTTCTCTTGAAGCGATACGCTAATATCTGTTGACATAAAGACTTTCACAGTACTCCTGCTGGGAGCTTCTCGACTTTGCCGATGTATTTCGCCTATTGACGAGGCATTGGGCTACCTTAAGAGAGTCATAGTTACTCCTGCCAGTGCCTCTCCGTTAAACCACATTCACATATACAATTTTCCTCTGCCCCTTTCACCAGACGCGATACGATATTATTTATCGACATTATGACTTTCACAGTACTCCTGCTAGGGGCTCCTCCAGTTTACCAAATATTTCGCCTGTAGAAGAGGCATTTGGCTACCTTAAGAGAGTCATAGATACTACTGTAAGTTGCTCCTCGTTTTACCAAAGTCACATTCTCAATCCTATTCTGGCCAGTTTACCTGAAGCGATACGCCATTATCAGTCAACCTAAAGAATATCACAGTACTCCTGCCGGGAGCTTCTCGTGTTTGCCGATGTATTTCGCCTGTTGACGAGGCATTTGGATACCTTAAGAGAGTCATAGTTACCCCTTGCTGTTGCTCCCCATTTTACAACAGGCACATCTACAAGCTTACTCTGGCCAGTTCTCTTGAAGCGATACGCTAATATCTGTTGACATAAAGACTTTCACAGTACTCCTGCTGGGAGCTTCTCGACTTTGCCGATGTATTTCGCCTATTGACGAGGCATTGGGCTACCTTAAGAGAGTCATAGTTACTCCTGCCAGTGTCTCTCCGTTAAACCACATTCACATATACAATTTTCCCCTGCCCCTTTCACCAGACGCGATACGATATTATTTATCGACATTATGACTTTCACAGAACTCCTGCTAGGGGCTCCTCCAGTTTACCAAAGTATTTCGCCTGTAGAAGAGGCATTTGGCTACCTTAAGAGAGTCATAGATACTCCTGTCAGTTGCTCCCCGTTTTACCTAAGTCACATTCTCAATCTTATTCTGGCCAGTTCACCTGAAGTGATACGCCATTATCTGTCAACCTAAAGAATATCACAGTACTCCTGCCGGGAGCATCTCGAGTTTGCCGATGTATTTCGCCTGTTGACGAGGCATTTGGATACCTTAAGAGAGTCATAGTTACCCCTTGCTGTTGCTCCCCATTTTACAACAGGCACATCTACAAGCTTACTCTGGCCAGTTCTCTGGAAGCGATACGCTAATATCTGTTGACATAAAGACTTTCACAGTACTCCTGCTGGGAGCTTCTCGACTTTGCCGATGTATTTCGCCTATTGACGAGGCGTTTGGCTACCTTAAGAGAGTCATAGTTACTCCTTCCAGTGTCTCTCCGTTAAACCACAGTCACATCTACCATTTTCCTCTGCCCCTTTCACCAGACGCGATACGCCATTATTTGTCGGCATTATGACTTTCACAGTACTCCTGTTAGGGGTTCCTCCAGTTTACCAATGTATTTCGCCTGTTGACGAGGCATTTAGCTACCTTAAGAGAGTCATACTTACTCCTGTCAGTTGCTCCCAGTTTTACCACAGTCACATTTTCAATCTTATTCTGGCCAGTTCACCTGAAGCGATACGCCATTATCAGTCAACCTAAAGAATTTCACAGCACTCCTGCCGGGAGCTTCTCGAGTATGCCGATGTATTTCGCGTGATGACGCGGCATTCGGATGCCTTAAGAGAGTCATAGTTACTCCTTGCTGTTGCTCCCCATTTTACAACAGGCACATCTACAAGCTTACTCTGGCCAGTTCTCTTGAAGCGATACGCTAATATCTGTTGACATAAAGACTTTCACAGTACTCCTGCCGGGAGCTTCTCGACTTTGCCGATGTATTTCGCCTATTGACGAGGCATTGGGCTACCTTAAGAGAATCATAGTTACTCCTGCCAGTGTCTCTCCGTTAAACCACATTCACATATACAATTTTCCTCTGCCCCTTTCACCAGACGCGATACGATATTATTTATCGACATTATGACTTTCACAGTACTCCTGCTAGGGGCTCCTCCAGTTTACCAAAGTATTTCGCCTGTAGAAGAGGCATTTGGCTACCTTAAGAGAGTCATAGTTACTCCTGTCAGTTGCTCCTCGTTTTACCAAAGTCACATTCTCAATCTTATTCTGGCCAGTTCACCTGAAGCGATACGCCATTATCAGTCAACCTAAAGAATATCACAGTACTCCTGCCGGGAGCTTCTCGAGTTTGCCGATGTATTTCGCCTGTTGACGAGGCATTTAGATACCTTAAGAGAGTCATAGTTACCCCTTGCTGTTGCTCCCCATTTTACAACAGGCACATCTACAAGCTTACTCTGGCCAATCCTCCTGAAGCGATACGCTAATATCTGTTGACATAAAGACTTTCACAGTACTCCTGCCGTGAGCGTTTCGACTTTGCCGATGTATTTCGCCTATTGACGAGGCGTTTGGCTACCTTAAGAGAGTCATAGTTACTCCTGCCAGTGTCTCTCCGTTAAACCACAGTCACATCTACCATTTTCCTCTGCCCCTTTCACCAGACGCGATACGCCATTATTTGTCGACATTATGACTTTCACAGTACTCCTGCTAGGGGCTCCTCCAGTTTACCAATGTATATCGCCTGTTGACGAGGCATTTGGCTACCTTAAGAGAGTCATACTTACTCCTGTCAGTTGCTCCCAGCTTTACCACAGTCACATTTTCAATCTTATTCTGGCCAGTTCACCCGAGGCGATACGCCATTATCAGTCAACCTAAAGAATATCACAGTACTCCTGCCGGGAGCTTCTCGAGTTTGCCGATGTATTTCGCCTGTTGACGAGGCATTTGGATACCTTAAGAGAGTCATAGTTACCCCTTGCTGTTGCTCCCCATTTTACAACAGGCACATCTACAAGCTTACTCTGGCCAGTTCTCTTGAAGCGATACGCTAATATCTGTTGACATAAAGACTTTCACAGTACTCCTGCTGGGAGCTTCTCGACTTTGCCGATGTATTTCGCCTATTGACGAGGCATTGGGCTACCTTAAGAGAGCCATAGTTACTCCTGCCAGTGTCTCTCCGTTAAACCACATTCACATATACAATTTTCCTCTGCCCCTTTCACCAGACGCGATACGATATTATTTATCGACATTAAGACTTTCACAGAACTCCTGCTAGGGGCTCCTCCAGTTTACCAAAGTATTTCGCCTGTAGAAGAGGCATTTGGCTACCTTAAGAGAGTCATAGATACTCCTGTCAGTTGCTCCCCGTTTTACCACAGTCACATTTTCAATCTAATTCTGGCCAGTTCACCTGAAGCGATACGCCATTATCAGTCAACCTAAAGAATTTCACAGTACCCCTGCCGGGAGCTTCTCGAGTATGCCGATGTATTTCGCTTGTTGACGAGGCATTCGGATGCCTTAAGAGAGTCATAGTTACTCCTTGCTGTTGCTCCCCATTTTACAAGAGGCACATCTACAAGCTTACTCTGGCCAGTTCTCTTGAAGCGATACGCTAATATCTGTTGACATAAAGACTTTCATAGTACTCCTGCCGGGAGCTTCTCGACTTTGCCGATGTATTTCGCCTATTGACGAGGCATTGGGCTGCCTTAAGAGAATCATAGTTACTCCTGCCAGTGTCTCTCCGTTAAACCACATTTACATATACAATTTTCCTCTGCCCCTTTCACCAGACGCGATACGATATTATTTATCGACATTATGACTTTCACAGTACTCCTGCTAGGGGCTCCTCCAGTTTACCAAAGTATTTCGCCTGTAGAAGAGGCATTTGGCTACCTTAAGAGAGTCATAGATACTCCTGTCAGTTGCTCCCCGTTTTACCAAAGTCACATTCTCAATCTTATTCTGGCCAGTTCACCTGAAGCGATACGCCATTATCAGTCAACCTAAAGAATATCACAGTACTCCTGCCGGGAGCTTCTCGAGTTTGCCGATGTATTTCGCCTGTTGACGAGGCATTTGGATACCTTAAGAGAGTCATAGTTACCCCTTGCTGTTGCTCCCCATTTTACAACAGGCACATCTACAAGCTTACTCTGGCCAATCCTCCTGAAGCGATACGCTAATATCTGTTGACATAAAGACTTTCACAGTACTCCTGCCGGGAGCGTTTCGACTTTGCCGATGTATTTCGCCTATTGACGAGGCGTTTGGCTACCTTAAGAGAGTCATAGTTACTCCTGCCAGTGTCTCTCCGTTAAACCACAGTCACATCTACCATTTTCCTCTGCCCCTTTCACCAGACGCGATACGCCATTATTTGTCGACATTATGACTTTCACAGTACTCCTGCTAGGGGCTCCTCCAGTTTACCAATGTATTTCGCCTGTTGACGAGGCATTTGGCTACCTTAAGAGAGTCATACTTACTCCTGTCAGTTGCTCCCAGTTTTACCACAGTCACATTTTCAATCTTATTCTGGCCAGTTCACCCGAGGCGATACGCCATTATCAGTCAACCTAAAGAATTTCACAGTACTCCTGCCGGGAGCTTCTCGAGTTTGCCGATGCATTTCGATTGTTGACGAGGCATTTGGATAAATTAAGAGAGTCATAGTTTCACCTTGCTGTTGCTCCCCATTTTACAACAGGCACATTAACAAGCTTACTCTGGCCAATTCTCCTGAAGCGATATGCTAATACCTGTTGACATAAAGACTTACACAGTACTCCTGCCGGGAGCTTTTCGACTTTGCCGATGTATTTCGCCTATTCACGAGGCGTTTGGCTACCTTATAAGAGTCATAGTTACTCCTTCCAGTGTCTCTCCGTTAAACCACAGTCACATATACAATTTTCCTCTGCCCCTTTCACCAGACGCGATACGATATTATTTATCGACATAATGACTTTCACAGTACTCCTGCTAGGGGCTCCTCCAGTTTACCAAAGTATTTCGCCTGTAGAAGAGGCATTTGGCTACCTTAAGAGTGTCATAGATACTCCTGACAGTTGCTCCCCGTTTTACCACAGTCACATTTTCAATCTTATTCTGGCCAGTTCACCTGAAGCGATACGCCATTATCAGTCATCCTAAAGAATTTCACAGTACTCCTGCCGGGAGCTTCTCGGGTATGCCGATGTATTTCGCGTGTTGACGAGGCATTTGGATGCCTTAAGAGAGTCATAGTTACTCCTTGCTGTTGCTCCCCATTTTACAACAGGCACATCTACAAGCTTACTCTGGCCAGTTCTCTTGAAGCGATACGCTAATATCTGTTGACATAAAGACTTTCACAGTACTCCTGCCGGGAGCTTCTCGACTTTGCCGATGTATTTCGCATATTGACGAGGCATTGGGCTACCTTAAGAGAGACATAGTTACTCCTGCCAGTGCCTCTCCGTTAAACCACATTCACATATACAATTTTCCTCTGCCCCTTTCACCAGACGCGATACGATATTATTTATCGACATTATGACTTTCACAGTACTCCTGCTAGGGGCTCCTCCAGTTTACCAAAGTATTTCGCCTGTAGAAGAAGCATTTGGCTACCTTAAGAGAGTCATACTTACTCCTATCAGTTGCTCCCCGTTTTACCACAGTCACATTTTCAATCTTATTCTGGCCAGTTCACCTGAAGCGATACGCCATTATCAGTCAACCTAAAGAATATCACAGTACCCCTGCCGGGAGGTTCTCGAGTTTGCCGATGTATTTCGCCTGTTGACGAGGCATTTGGATACCTTAAGAGAGTCATAGTTACCCCTTGCTGTTGCTCCCCATTTTACAACAGGCACATCTACAAGCTTACTCTGGCCAGTTCTCTTGAAGCGATACGCTAATATCTGTTGACATAAAGACTTTCACAGTACTCCTGCCGGGAGCTTCTCGACTTTGCCGATGTATTTCGCCTATTGACGAGGCATTGGGCGACCTTAAGAGAATCATAGTTACTCCTGCCAGTGTCTCTCCGTTAAACCACATTCACATATACGATTTTCCTCTGCCCCTTTCACCAGACGCGATACGATATTATTTATCGACATTATGACTTTCACAGTACTCCTGCTAGGGGCTCCTCCAGTTTACCAAAGTATTTCGCCTGTAGAAGAGGCATTTGGCTACCTTAAGAGAGTCATAGATACTCCTGTCAGTTGCTCCCCGTTTTACCAAAGTCACATTCTCAATCTTATTCTGGCCAGTTCACCTGAAGCGATACGCCATTATCAGTCAACCTAAAGAATATCACAGTACTCCTGCTGCGAGCTTCTCGAGTTTGCCGATGTATTTCGCCTGTTGACGAGGCATTTGGATACCTTAAGAGAGTCATAGTTACCCCTTGCTGTTGCTCCCCATTTTACAACAGGCACATCTACAAGCTTACTCTGGCCAGTTCTCTTGAAGCGATACGCTAATATCTGTTGACATAAAGACTTTCACAGTACTCCTGCTGGGAGCTTCTCGACTTTGCCGATGTATTTCGCCTATTGACGAGGCATTGGGCTACCTTAAGAGAGTCATAGTTACTCGTGCCAGTGTCTCTCCGTTAAACCACATTCACATATACAATTTTCCTCTGCCCCTTTCACCAGACGCGATAAGATATTATTTATCGACATTATGACTTTCACAGTACTCCTGCTAGGGGCTCCTCCAGTTTACCAATGTATTTCGCCTGTTGACGAGGCATTTGGCTACCTTAAGAGAGTCATACTTACTCCTGTCAGTTGCTCCCAGTTTTACCACAGTCACATTTTCAATCTTATTCTGGCCAGTTCACCCGAAGCGATACGCCATTATCAGTCAACCTAAAGAATATCACAGTACTCCTGCCGGGAGCTTCTCGAGTTTGCCGATGTATTTCGCCTGTTGACGAGGCATTTGGATACCTTAAGAGAGTCATAGTTACCCCTTGCTGTTGCTCCCCATTTTACAACAGGCACATCTACAAGCTTACTCTGGCCAGTTCTCTTGAAGCGATACGCTAATATCTGTTGACATAAAGACTTTCACAGTACTCCTGCCGGGAGCTTCTCGACTTTGCCGATGTATTTCGCATATTGACGAGGCATTGGGCTACCTTAAGAGAGACATAGTCACTCCTGCCAGTGCCTCTCCGTTAAACCACATTCACATATACAATTTTCCTCTGCCCCTTTCACCAGACGCGATACGATATTATTTATCGACATTATGACTTTCACAGTACTCCTGCTAGGGGTTCCTACAGTTTACCAAAGTATTTCGCCTGTAGAAGAAGCATTTGGCTACCTTAAGAGAGTCATACTTACTCCTATCAGTTGCTCCTCGTTTTACCACAGTCACATTTTCAATCTTATTCTGGCCAGTTCACCTGAAGCGATACTCCATTATCAGTCAACCTAAGGAATATCACAGTACCCCTGCCGGGAGATTCTCGAGTTTGCCGATGTATTTCGCCTGTTGACGAGGCATTTGGATACCTTAAGAGAGTCATAGTTACCCCTTGCTGTTGTTCCCCATTTTACAACAGGCACATCTACAAGCTTACTCTGGCCAATTCTCCTGAGGCGATACGCTAATATCTGTTGACATAAAGACTTTCACAGTACTCCTGCCGGGAGCTTCTCGACTTTGCCGATGTATTTCGCCTATTGACGAGGCATTGGGCTACATTAAGAGAGTCATAGTTACTCCTTCCAGTGTCTCTCCGTTAAACCACAGTCACATCTACCATTTTCCTCTGCCCCTTTCACCAGACGCGATACGCCATTATTTGTCGACATTATGACTTTCACAGTACTCCTGTTAGGGACTCCTCCAGTTTACCAATGTATTTCGCCTGTTGACGAGGCATTTGGCTACCTTAAGAGAGTCATACTTACTCCTGTCAGTTGCTCCCAGTTTTACCACAGTCACATTTTCAATCTTATTCTGGCCAGTTCACCTGAAGCGATACGCCATTATCAGTCAACCTAAAGAATTTCACAGCACTCCTGCCGGGAGCTTCTCGAGTATGCCGATGTATTTCGCGTGTTGACGAGGCATTCGGATACCTTAAGAGAGTCATAGTTACCCCTTGCTGTTGCTCCCCATTTTACAACAGGCACATCTACAAGCTTACTCTGGCCAGTTCTCTTGAAGCGATACGCTAATATCTGTTGACATAAAGACTTTCACAGTACTCCTGCCGGGAGCTTCTCGACTTTGCCGATGTATTTCGCCTATTGACGAGGCATTGGGCGACCTTAAGAGAGTCATAGTTACTCCTGCCAGTGTCTCTCCGTTAAACCACATTCACATATTCAATTTTCCTCTGCCCCTTTCACCAGACGCGATACGATATTATTTATCGACATTATGACTTTCACAGTACTCCTGCTAGGGGCTCCTCCAGTTTACCAAAGTATTTCGCCTGTAGAAGAGGCATTTGGCTACCTTAAGAGAGTCATAGATACTACTGTCAGTTGCTCCTCGTTTTACCAAAGTCACATTCTCAATCTTATTCTGGCCAGTTTACCTGAAGCGATACGCCATTATCAGTCAACCTAAAGAATATCACAGTACTCCTGCCGGGAGCTTCTCGTGTTTGCCGATGTATTTCGCCTGTTGACGAGGCATTTGGATACCTTAAGAGAGTCATAGTTACCCCTTGCTGTTGCTCCCCATTTTACAACAGGCACATCTACAAGCTTACTCTGGCCAATCCTCCTGAAGCGATACGCTAATATCTGTTGACATAAAGACTTTCACAGTACTCCCGCCGGGAGCGTTTCGACTTTGCCGATGTATTTCGCCTATTGACGAGGCGTTTGGCTACCTTAAGAGAGTCATAGTTACTCCTTCCAGTGTCTCTCCGTTAAACCACAGTCACATATACAATTTTCCTCTGCCCCTTTCACCAGACGCGATACGATATTATTTATCGACATAATGACTTTCACAGTACTCCTGCTAGGGGCTCCTCCAGTTTACCAAAGTATTTCGCCTGTAGAAGAGGCATTTGGCTACCTTAAGAGTGTCATAGATACTCCTGACAGTTGCTCCCCGTTTTACCACAGTCACATTTTCAATCTTATTCTGGCCAGTTCACCTGAAGCGATACGCCATTATCAGTCAACCTAAAGAATTTCACAGTACTCCTGCCGGGAGCTTCTCGGGTATGCCGATGTATTTCGCGTGTTGACGAGGCATTTGGATGCCTTAAGAGAGTCATAGTTACTCCTTGCTGTTGCTCCCCATTTTACAACAGGCACATCTACAAGCTTACTCTGGCCAGTTCTCTTGAAGCGATACGCTAATATCTGTTGACATAAAGACTTTCACAGTACTCCTGCCGGGAGCTTCTCGACTTTGCCGATGTATTTCGCATATTGACGAGGCATTGGGCTACCTTAAGAGAGACATAGTTACTCCTGCCAGTGCCTCTCCGTTAAACCACATTCACATATACAATTTTCCTCTGCCCCTTTCACCAGACGCGATACGATATTATTTATCGACATTATGACTTTCACAGTACTCCTGCTAGGGGCTCCTCCAGTTTACCAAAGTATTTCGCCTGTAGAAGAAGCATTTGGCTACCTTAAGAGAGTCATACTTACTCCTATCAGTTGCTCCCCGTTTTACCACAGTCACATTTTCAATCTTATTCTGGCCAGTTCACCTGAAGCGATACGCCATTATCAGTCAACCTAAAGAATATCACAGTACCCCTGCCGGGAGGTTCTCGAGTTTGCCGATGTATTTCGCCTGTTGACGAGGCATTTGGATACCTTAAGAGAGTCATAGTTACCCCTTGCTGTTGCTCCCCATTTTACAACAGGCACATCTACAAGCTTACTCTGGCCAGTTCTCTTGAAGCGATACGCTAATATCTGTTGACATAAAGACTTTCACAGTACTCCTGCCGGGAGCTTCTCGACTTTGCCGATGTATTTCGCCTATTGACGAGGCATTGGGCGACCTTAAGAGAGTCATAGTTACTCCTGCCAGTGTCTCTCCGTTAAACCACATTCACATATACAATTTTCCTCTGCCCCTTTCACCAGACGCGATACGATATTATTTATCGACATTATGACTTTCACAGTACTCCTGCTAGGGGTTCCTACAGTTTACCAAAGTATTTCGCCTGTAGAAGAAGCATTTGGCTACCTTAAGAGAGTCATACTTACTCCTATCAGTTGCTCCCCGTTTTACCACAGTCACATTTTCAATCTTATTCTGGCCAGTTCACCTGAAGCGATACTCCATTATCAGTCAACCTAAGGAATATCACAGTACCCCTGCAGGGAGATTCTCGAGTTTGCCGATGTATTTCGCCTGTTGACGAGGCATTTGGATACCTTAAGAGAGTCATAGTTACCTCTTGCTGTTGTTCCCCATTTTACAACAGGCACATCTACAAGCTTACTCTGGCCAATTCTCCTGAGGCGATACGCTAATATCTGTTGACATAAAGACTTTCACAGTACTCCTGCCGGGAGCTTCTCGACTTTGCCGATGTATTTCGCCTATTGACGAGGCATTGGGCTACCTTAAGAGAGTCATAGTTACTCCTTCCAGTGTCTCTCCGTTAAACCACAGTCACATCTACCATTTTCCTCTGCCCCTTTCACCAGACGCGATACGCCATTATTTGTCGACATTATGACTTTCACAGTACTCCTGTTAGGGACTCCTCCAGTTTACCAATGTATTTCGCCTGTTGACGAGGCATTTGGCTACCTTAAGAGAGTCATACTTACTCCTGTCAGTTGCTCCCAGTTTTACCACAGTCACATTTTCAATCTTATTCTGGCCAGTTCACCTGAAGCGATACGCCATTATCAGTCAACCTAAAGAATTTCACAGCACTCCTGCCGGGAGCTTCTCGAGTATGCCGATGTATTTCGCGTGTTGACGAGGCATTCGGATACCTTAAGAGAGTCATAGTTACCCCTTGCTGTTGCTCCCCATTTTACAACAGGCACATCTACAAGCTTACTCTGGCCAGTTCTCTTGAAGCGATACGCTAATATCTGTTGACATAAAGACTTTCACAGTACTCCTGCTGGGAGCTTCTCGACTTTGCCGATGTATTTCGCCTATTGACGAGGCATTGGGCTACCTTAAGAGAGTCATAGTTACTCCTGCCAGTGCCTCTCCGTTAAACCACATTCACATATACAATTTTCCTCTGCCCCTTTCACCAGACGCGATACGATATTATTTATCGACATTATGACTTTCACAGTACTCCTGCTAGGGGCTCCTCCAGTTTACCAAATATTTCGCCTGTAGAAGAGGCATTTGGCTACCTTAAGAGAGTCATAGATACTACTGTAAGTTGCTCCTCGTTTTACCAAAGTCACATTCTCAATCCTATTCTGGCCAGTTTACCTGAAGCGATACGCCATTATCAGTCAACCTAAAGAATATCACAGTACTCCTGCCGGGAGCTTCTCGTGTTTGCCGATGTATTTCGCCTGTTGACGAGGCATTTGGATACCTTAAGAGAGTCATAGTTACCCCTTGCTGTTGCTCCCCATTTTACAACAGGCACATCTACAAGCTTACTCTGGCCAGTTCTCTTGAAGCGATACGCTAATATCTGTTGACATAAAGACTTTCACAGTACTCCTGCTGGGAGCTTCTCGACTTTGCCGATGTATTTCGCCTATTGACGAGGCATTGGGCTACCTTAAGAGAGTCATAGTTACTCCTGCCAGTGTCTCTCCGTTAAACCACATTCACATATACAATTTTCCCCTGCCCCTTTCACCAGACGCGATACGATATTATTTATCGACATTATGACTTTCACAGAACTCCTGCTAGGGGCTCCTCCAGTTTACCAAAGTATTTCGCCTGTAGAAGAGGCATTTGGCTACCTTAAGAGAGTCATAGATACTCCTGTCAGTTGCTCCCCGTTTTACCTAAGTCACATTCTCAATCTTATTCTGGCCAGTTCACCTGAAGTGATACGCCATTATCTGTCAACCTAAAGAATATCACAGTACTCCTGCCGGGAGCATCTCGAGTTTGCCGATGTATTTCGCCTGTTGACGAGGCATTTGGATACCTTAAGAGAGTCATAGTTACCCCTTGCTGTTGCTCCCCATTTTACAACAGGCACATCTACAAGCTTACTCTGGCCAGTTCTCTGGAAGCGATACGCTAATATCTGTTGACATAAAGACTTTCACAGTACTCCTGCTGGGAGCTTCTCGACATTGCCGATGTATTTCGCCTATTGACGAGGCGTTTGGCTACCTTAAGAGAGTCATAGTTACTCCTTCCAGTGTCTCTCCGTTAAACCACAGTCACATCTACCATTTTCCTCTGCCCCTTTCACCAGACGCGATACGCCATTATTTGTCGGCATTATGACTTTCACAGTACTCCTGTTAGGGGTTCCTCCAGTTTACCAATGTATTTAGCCTGTTGACGAGGCATTTAGCTACCTTAAGAGAGTCATACTTACTCCTGTCAGTTGCTCCCAGTTTTACCACAGTCACATTTTCAATCTTATTCTGGCCAGTTCACCTGAAGCGATACGCCATTATCAGTCAACCTAAAGAATTTCACAGCACTCCTGCCGGGAGCTTCTCGAGTATGCCGATGTATTTCGCGTGATGACGCGGCATTCGGATGCCTTAAGAGAGTCATAGTTACTCCTTGCTGTTGCTCCCCATTTTACAACAGGCACATCTACAAGCTTACTCTGGCCAGTTCTCTTGAAGCGATACGCTAATATCTGTTGACATAAAGACTTTCACAGTACTCCTGCCGGGAGCTTCTCGACTTTGCCGATGTATTTCGCCTATTGACGAGGCATTGGGCTACCTTAAGAGAATCATAGTTACTCCTGCCAGTGTCTCTCCGTTAAACCACATTCACATATACAATTTTCCTCTGCCCCTTTCACCAGACGCGATACGATATTATTTATCGACATTATGACTTTCACAGTACTCCTGCTAGGGGCTCCTCCAGTTTACCAAAGTATTTCGCCTGTAGAAGAGGCATTTGGCTACCTTAAGAGAGTCATAGTTACTCCTGTCAGTTGCTCCTCGTTTTACCAAAGTCACATTCTCAATCTTATTCTGGCCAGTTCACCTGAAGCGATACGCCATTATCAGTCAACCTAAAGAATATCACAGTACTCCTGCCGGGAGCTTCTCGAGTTTGCCGATGTATTTCGCCTGTTGACGAGGCATTTGGATACCTTAAGAGAGTCATAGTTACCCCTTGCTGTTGCTCCCCATTTTACAACAGGCACATCTACAAGCTTACTCTGGCCAATCCTCCTGAAGCGATACGCTAATATCTGTTGACATAAAGACTTTCACAGTACTCCTGCCGTGAGCGTTTCGACTTTGCCGATGTATTTCGCCTATTGACGAGGCGTTTGGCTACCTTAAGAGAGTCATAGTTACTCCTGCCAGTGTCTCTCCGTTAAACCACAGTCACATCTACCATTTTCCTCTGCCCCTTTCACCAGACGCGATACGCCATTATTTGTCGACATTATGACTTTCACAGTACTCCTGCTAGGGGCTCCTCCAGTTTACCAATGTATATCGCCTGTTGACGAGGCATTTGGCTACCTTAAGAGAGTCATACTTACTCCTGTCAGTTGCTCCCAGCTTTACCACAGTCACATTTTCAATCTTATTCTGGCCAGTTCACCCGAGGCGATACGCCATTATCAGTCAACCTAAAGAATATCACAGTACTCCTGCCGGGAGCTTCTCGAGTTTGCCGATGTATTTCGCCTGTTGACGAGGCATTTGGATACCTTAAGAGAGTCATAGTTACCCCTTGCTGTTGCTCCCCATTTTACAACAGGCACATCTACAAGCTTACTCTGGCCAGTTCTCTTGAAGCGATACGCTAATATCTGTTGACATAAAGACTTTCACAGTACTCCTGCTGGGAGCTTCTCGACTTTGCCGATGTATTTCGCCTATTGACGAGGCATTGGGCTACCTTAAGAGAGCCATAGTTACTCCTGCCAGTGTCTCTCCGTTAAACCACATTCACATATACAATTTTCCTCTGCCCCTTTCACCAGACGCGATACGATATTATTTATCGACATTAAGACTTTCACAGAACTCCTGCTAGGGGCTCCTCCAGTTTACCAAAGTATTTCGCCTGTAGAAGAGGCATTTGGCTACCTTAAGAGAGTCATAGATACTCCTGTCAGTTGCTCCCCGTTTTACCACAGTCACATTTTCAATCTAATTCTGGCCAGTTCACCTGAAGCGATACGCCATTATCAGTCAACCTAAAGAATTTCACAGTACCCCTGCCGGGAGCTTCTCGAGTATGCCGATGTATTTCGCTTGTTGACGAGGCATTCGGATGCCTTAAGAGAGTCATAGTTACTCCTTGCTGTTGCTCCCCATTTTACAAGAGGCACATCTACAAGCTTACTCTGGCCAGTTCTCTTGAAGCGATACGCTAATATCTGTTGACATAAAGACTTTCATAGTACTCCTGCCGGGAGCTTCTCGACTTTGCCGATGTATTTCGCCTATTGACGAGGCATTGGGCTACCTTAAGAGAATCATAGTTACTCCTGCCAGTGTCTCTCCGTTGAACCACATTCACATATACAATTTTCCTCTGCCCCTTTCACCAGACGCGATACGATATTATTTATCGACATTATGACTTTCACAGTACTCCTGCTAGGGGCTCCTCCAGTTTACCAATGTATTTCGCCTGTTGACGAGGCATTTGGCTACCTTAAGAGAGTCATACTTACTCCTGTCAGTTGCTCCCAGTTTTACCACAGTCACATTTTCAATCTTATTCTGGCCAGTTCACCCGAAGCGATACGCCATTATCAGTCAACCTAAAGAATATCACAGTACTCCTGCCGGGAGCTTCTCGAGTTTGCCGATGCATTTCGCCTGTTGACGAGGCATTTGGATAAATTAAGAGAGTCATAGTTTCACCTTGCTGTTGCTCCCCATTTTACAACAGGCACATTAACAAGCTTACTCTGGCCAATTCTCCTGAAGCGATATGCTAATACCTGTTGACATAAAGACTTACACAGTACTCCTGCCGGGAGCTTTTCGACTTTGCCGATGTATTTCGCCTATTGACGAGGCGTTTGGCTACCTTAAGAGAGTCATAGTTACTCCTTCCAGTGTCTCTCCGTTAAACCACAGTCACATATACAATTTTCCTCTGCCCCTTTCACCAGACGCGATACGATATTATTTATCGACATTATGACTTTCACAGTTCGCCTGCTAGGGGCTCCTCCAGTTTACCAAAGTATTTCGCCTGTAGAAGAGGCATTTGGCTACCTTAAGAGTGTCATAGATACTCCTGACAGTTGCTCCCCGTTTTACCACAGTCACATTTTCAATCTTATTCTGGCCAGTTCACCTGAAGCGATACGCCATTATCAGTCAACCTAAAGAATATCACAGTACTCCTGCCGGGAGCTTCTCGAGTTTGCCGATGTATTTCGCCTGTTGACGAGGCATTTGGATACCTTAAGAGAGTCATAGTTACCCCTTGCTGTTGCTCCCCATTTTACAACAGGCACATCTACAAGCTTACTCTGGCCAGTTCTCTTGAAGCGATACGCTAATATCTGTTGACATAAAGACTTTCACAGTACTCCTGCCGGGAGCTTCTCGACTTTGCCGATGTATTTCGCATATTGACGAGGCATTGGGCTACCTTAAGAGAGACATAGTCACTCCTGCCAGTGCCTCTCCGTTAAACCACATTCACATATACAATTTTCCTCTGCCCCTTTCACCAGACGCGATACGATATTATTTATCGACATTATGACTTTCACAGTACTCCTGCTAGGGGTTCCTACAGTTTACCAAATTATTTCGCCTGTAGAAGAAGCATTTGGCTACCTTAAGAGAGTCATACTTACTCCTATCAGTTGCTCCCCGTTTTACCACAGTCACATTTTCAATCTTATTCTGGCCAGTTCACCTGAAGCGATACGCCATTATCAGGCAACCTAAAGAATTTCACAGCACTCCTGCCGGGAGCTTCTCGAGTATGCCGATGTATTTCGCGTGTTGACGAGGCATTCGGATGCCTTAAGAGAGTCATAGTTACTCCTTGCTGTTGCTCCCCATTTTACAACAGTTACATCTACAAGCTTACTCTGGCCAGTTCTCTTGAAGCGATACGCTAATATCTGTTGACATAAAGACTTTCACAGTACTCTTGCCGGGAGCTTCTCGACTTTGCCGATGTATTTCGCCTATTGACGAGGCATTGGGCTACCTTAAGAGAATCATAGTTACTCCTGCCAGTGTCTCTCCGTTAAAACCACATTCACATATACAATTTTCCTCTGCCCCTTTCACCAGACGCGATACGATATTATTTATCGACATTATGACTTTCACAGTACTCCTGCTAGGGGCTCCTCCAGTTTACCAAAGTATTTCGCCTGTAGAAGAGGCATTTGGCTACCTTAAGAGAGTCATACTTACTCCTGTCAGTTGCTCCCAGTTTTACCACAGTCACATTTTCAATCTTATTCTGGCCAGTTCACCCGAGGCGATACGCCATTATCAGTCAACCTAAAGAATTTCACAGTACTCCTGCCGGGAGCTTCTCGAGTTTGCCGATGCATTTCGCCTGTTGACGAGGCATTTGGATAAATTAAGAGAGTCATAGTTTCACCTTGCTGTTGCTCCCCATTTTACAACAGGCACATTAACAAGCTTACTCTGGCCAATTCTCCTGAAGCGATATGCTAATACCTGTTGACATAAAGACTTACACAGTACTCCTGCCGGGAGCTTTTCGACTTTGCCGATGTATTTCGCCTATTGACGAGGCGTTTGGCTACCTTAAGAGAGTCATAGTTACTCCTTCCAGTGTCTCTCCGTTAAACCACAGTCACATATACAATTTTCCTCTGCCCCTTTCACCAGACGCGATACGATATTATTTATCGACATAATGACTTTCACAGTACTCCTGCTAGGGGCTCCTCCAGTTTACCAAAGTATTTCGCCTGTAGAAGAGGCATTTGGCTACCTTAAGAGTGTCATAGATACTCCTGACAGTTGCTCCCCGTTTTACCACAGTCACATTTTCAATCTTATTCTGGCCAGTTCACCTGAAGCGATACGCCATTATCAGTGAACCTAAAGAATTTCACAGTACTCCTGCCGGGAGCTTCTCGGGTATGCCGATGTATTTCGCGTGTTGACGAGGCATTTGGATGCCTTAAGAGAGTCATAGTTACTCCTTGCTGTTGCTCCCCATTTTACAACAGGCACATCTACAAGCTTACTCTGGCCAGTTCTCTTGAAGCGATACGCTAATATCTGTTGACATAAAGACTTTCACAGTACTCCTGCCGGGAGCTTCTCGACTTTGCCGATGTATTTCGCATATTGACGAGGCATTGGGCTACCTTAAGAGAGACATAGTTACTCCTGCCAGTGCCTCTCCGTTAAACCACATTCACATATACAATTTTCCTCTGCCCCTTTCACCAGACGCGATACGATATTATTTATCGACATTATGACTTTCACAGTACTCCTGCTAAGGGCTCCTCCAGTTTACCAAAGCATTTCGCCTGTAGAAGAAGCATTTGGCTACCTTAAGAGAGTCATACTTACTCCTATCAGTTGCACCCCGTTTTACCACAGTCACATTTTCAATCTTATTCTGGCCAGTTCACCTGAAGCGATACGCCATTATCAGTCAACCTAAAGAATATCACAGTACCCCTGCCGGGAGGTTCTCGAGTTTGCCGATGTATTTCGCCTGTTGACGAGGCATTTGGATACCTTAAGAGAGTCATAGTTACCCCTTGCTGTTGCTCCCCATTTTACAACAGGCACATCTACAAGCTTACTCTGGCCAGTTCTCTTGAAGCGATACGCTAATATCTGTTGACATAAAGACTTTCACAGTACTCCTGCCGGGAGCTTCTCGACTTTGTCGATGTATTTCGCCTATTGACGAGGCATTGGGCGACCTTAAGTGAGTCATAGTTACTCCTGCCAGTGTCTCTCCGTTAAACCACATTCACATATACAATTTTCCTCTGCCCCTTTCACCAGACGCGATACGATATTATTTATCGACATTATGACTTTCACAGTACTCCTGCTAGGGGCTCCTCCAGTTTACCAAAGTATTTCGCCTGTAGAAGAGGCGTTTGGCTACCTTAAGAGAGTCATAGATACTCCTGTCAGTTGCTCCCCGTTTTACCATAGTCACATTCTCAATCTTATTCTGGCCAGTTCACCTGAAGCGATACGCCATTATCAGTCAACCTAAAGAATTTCACAGTACTCCTGCCGGGAGCTTCTCGAGTTTGCCGATGTATTTCGCCTGTTGACGAGGCATTTGGATACCTTAAGAGAGTCATAGTTACCCCTTGCTGTTGCTCCCCATTTTACAACAGGCACATCTACAAGCTTACTCTGGCCAGTTCTCTTGAAGCGATACGCTAATATCTGTTGACATAAAGACTTTCACAGTACTCCTGCTGGGAGCTTCTCGACTTTGCCGATGTATTTCGCCTATTGACGAGGCATTGGGCTACCTTAAGAGAATCATAGTTACTCCTGCCAGTGTCTCTCCGTTGAACCACATTCACATATACAATTATCCTCTGCCCCTTTCACCAGACGCGATACGATATTATTTATCGACTTTATGACTTTCACAGTACTCCTGCTAGGGGCTCCTCCAATTTACCAATGTATTTCGCCTGTTGACGAGGCATTTGGCTACCTTAAGAGAGTCATACTTACTCCTGTCAGTTGCTCCCAGTTTTACCACAGTCACATTTTCAATCTTATTCTGGCCAGTTCACCCGAAGCGATACGCCATTATCAGTCAACCTAAAGAATATCACAGTACTCCTGCCGGGAGCTTCTCGAGTTTGCCTATGCATTTCGCCTGTTGACGAGGCATTTGGATAAATTAAGAGAGTCTTAGTTTCACCTTGCTGTTGCTCCCCATTTTACAACAGGCACATTAACAAGCTTACTCTGGCCAATTCTCCTGAAGCGATATGCTAATACCTGTTGACATAAAGACTTACACAGTACTCCTGCCGGGAGCTTTTCGACTTTGCCGATGTATTTCGCCTATTGACGAGGCGTTTGGCTACCTTAAGAGAGTCATAGTTACTCCTTCCAGTGTCTCTCCGTTAAACCACAGTCACATATACAATTTTCCTCTGCCCCTTTCACCAGACGCGATAAGATATTTTTTATCGACATTATGACTTTCACAGTACTCCTGCTAGGGGCTCCTCCAGTTTACCAAAGTATTTCGCCTGTAGAAGAGGCATTTGGCTACCTTAAGAGTGTCATAGATACTCCTGACAGTTGCTCCCCGTTTTACCACAGTCACATTTTCAATCTTATTCTGGCCAGTTCACCTGAAGCGATACGCCATTATCAGTCAACCTAAAGAATATCACAGTACCCCTGCCGGGAAATTCTCGAGTTTGCCGATGTATTTCGCCTGTTGACGAGGCATTTGGATACCTTAAGAGAGTCATAGTTACCCCTTGCTGTTGCTCCCCATTTTACAACAGGCACATCTACAAGCTTACTCTGGCCAGTTCTCTTGAAGCGATACGCTAATATCTGTTGACATAAAGACTTTCACAGTACTCCTGCCGGGAGCTTCTCGACTTTGCCGATGTATTTCGCCTATTGACGAGGCATTGGGCGACCTTAAGAGAGTCATAGTTACTCCTGCCAGTGTCTCTCCGTTAAACCACATTCACATATACAATTTTCCTCTGCCCCTTTCACCAGACGCGATACGATATTATTTATCGACATTATGACTTTCACAGTACTCCTGCTAGGGGCTCCTCCAGTTTACCAAAGTATTTCGCCTGTAGAAGAGGCATTTGGCTAACTTAAGAGAGTCATAGATACTCCTGTCAGTTGCTCCCCGTTTTACCAAAGTCACATTCTCAATCTTATTCTGGCCAGTTCACCTGAAGCGATACGCCTTTATCAGTCAACCTAAAGAATTTCACAGTACTCCTGCCGGGAGCTTCTCGAGTTTGCCGATGTATTTCGCCTGTTGACGAGGCATTTGGATACCTTAAGAGAGTCATAGTTACCCCTTGCTGTTGCTCCCCATTTTACAACAGGCACATCTACAAGCTTACTCTGGCCAGTTCTCTTGAAGCGATACGCTAATATCTGTTGACATAAAGACTTTCACAGTACTCCTGCTGGGAGCTTCTCGACTTTGCCGATGTATTTCGCCTATTGACGAGGCATTGGGCTACCTTAAGAGAATCATAGTTACTCCTGCCAGTGTCTCTCCGTTGAACCACATTCACATATACAATTTTCCTCGGCCCCTTTCACCAGACGCGATACGATATTATTTATCGACATTATGAATTTCACAGTACTCCTGCTAGGGGCTCCTCCAGTTTACCAATGTATTTCGCCTGTTGACGAGGCATTTGGCTACCTTAAGAGAGTCATACTTACTCCTGTCAGTTGCTCCCAGTTTTACCACAGTCACATTTTCAATCTTATTCTGGCCAGTTCACCCGAAGCGATACGCCATTATCAGTCAACCTAAAGAATATCACAGTACTCCTGCCGGGAGCTTCTCGAGTTTGCCTATGCATTTCGCCTGTTGACGAGGCATTTGGATAAATTAAGAGAGTCATAGTTTCACCTTGCTGTTGCTCCCCATTTTACAACAGGCACATTAACAAGCTCACTCTGGCCAATTCTCCTGAAGCGATATGCTAATACCTGTTGACATAAAGACTTACACAGTACTCCTGCCGGGAGCTTTTCGACTTTGCCGATGTATTTCGCCTATTGACGAGGCGTTTGGCTACCTTAAGAGAGTCATAGTTACTCCTTCCAGTGTCTCTCCGTTAAACCACAGTCACATATACAATTTTCCTCTGCCCCTTTCACCAGACGCGATACGATATTATTTATCGACATTATGACTTTCACAGTACTCCTTCTAGG
The DNA here is from genome assembly GCF_021461395.2 of Schistocerca americana. NCBI lineage: Eukaryota > Metazoa > Arthropoda > Insecta > Orthoptera > Acrididae > Schistocerca > Schistocerca americana. The sequence goes on from NC_060130.1 coordinate 61,249,655, forward strand.
GGCTCCTCCAGTTTACCAAAGTATTTCGCCTGTAGAAGAGGCATTTGGCTACCTTAAGAGTGTCATAGATACTCCTGACAGTTGCTCCCCGTTTTACCACAGTCACATTTTCAATCTTATTCTGGCCAGTTCACCTGAAGCGATACGCCATTATCAGTCAACCTAAAGAATATCACAGTACCCCTGCCGGGAGGTTCTCGAGTTTGCCGATGTATTTCGCCTGTTGACGAGGCATTTGGATACCTTAAGAGAGTCATAGTTACCCCTTGCTGTTGCTCCCCATTTTACAACAGGCACATCTACAAGCTTACTCTGGCCAGTTCTCTTGAAGCGATACGCTAATATCTGTTGACATAAAGACTCACAGTACTCCTGCCGGGAGCTTCTCGACTTTGCCGATGTATTTCGCCTATTGACGAGGCATTGGGCGACCTTAAGAGAGTCATAGTTACTCCTGCCAGTGTCTCTCCGTTAAACCACATTCACATATACAATTTTCCTCTGCCCCTTTCACCAGACGCGATACGATATTATTTATCGACATTATGTCTTTCACAGTACTCCTGCTAGGGGCTCCTCCAGTTTACCAAAGTATTTCGCCTGTAGAAGAGGCATTTGGCTACCTTAAGAGAGTCATAGATACTCCTGTCAGTTGCTCCCCGTTTTACCAAAGTCACATTCTCAATCTTATTCTGGCCAGTTCACCTGAAGCGATACGCCATTATCAGTCAACCTAAAGAATTTCACAGTACTCCTGCCGGGAGCTTCTCGAGTTTGCCGATGTATTTCGCCTGTTGACGAGGCATTTGGATACCTTAAGAGAGTCATAGTTACCCCTTGCTGTTGCTCCCCATTTTACAACAGGCACATCTACAAGCTTACTCTGGCCAGTTCTCTTGAAGCGATACGCTAATATCTGTTGACATAAAGACTTTCACAGTACTCCTGCTGGGAGCTTCTCGACTTTGCCGATATATTTCGCCTATTGACGAGGCATTGGGCTACCTTAAGAGAATCATAGTTACTCCTGCCAGTGTCTCTCCGTTGAACCACATTCACATATACAATTTTCCTCTGCCCCTTTCACCTGACGCGATACGATATTATTTATCGACATTATGACTTTCACAGTACTCCTGCTAGGGGTTCCTACAGTTTACCAAAGTATTTCGCCTGTAGAAGAAGCATTTGGCTACCTTAAGAGAGTCATACTTACTCCTATCAGTTGCTCCCCGTTTTACCACAGTCACATTTTCAATCTTATTGTGGCCAGTTCACCTGAAGCGATACGCCATTATCAGTCAACCTAGGGAATATCACAGTACCCCTGCCGGGAGATTCTCGAGTTTGCCGATGTATTTCGCCTGTTGACGAGGCATTTGGATACCTTAAGAGAGTCATAGTTACCCCTTGCTGTTGTTCCCCATTTTACAACAGGCACATCTACAAGCTTACTCTGGCCAATTCTCCTGAGGCGATACGCTAATATCTGTTGACATAAAGACTTTCACAGTACTCCTGCCGGGAGCTTCTCGACTTTGCCGATGTATTTCGCCTATTGACGAGGCATTGGGCTACCTTAAGAGAGTCATAGTTACTCCTTCCAGTGGCTCTCCGTTAAACCACAGTCACATCTACCATTTTCCTCTGCCCCTTTCACCAGACGCGATACGCCATTATTTGTCGACATTATGACTTTCACAGTACTCCTGTTAGGGACTCCTCCAGTTTACCAATGTATTTCGCCTGTTGACGAGGCATTTGGCTACCTTAAGAGAGTCATACTTACTCCTGTCAGTTGCTCCCAGTTTTACCACAGTCACATTTTCAATCTTATTCTGGCCAGTTCACCTGAAGCGATACGCCATTATCAGTCAACCTAAAGAATTTCACAGCACTCCTGCCGGGAGCTTCTCGAGTATGCCGATGTATTTCGCGTGTTGACGAGGCATTCGGATGCCTTAAGAGAGTCATAGTAGCTCCTTGCTGTTGCTCCCCATTTTACAACAGGCACATCTACAAGCTTACTCTGGCCAATTCTCCTGAAGCGATACGCTAATATCTGTTGACATAAAGACTTTCACAGTACTCCTGCCGGGAGCTTCTCGACTTTGCCGATGTATTTCGCCTATTGACGAGGCATTGGGCTACCTTAAGAGAATCATAGTTACTCCTGCCAGTGTCTCTCCGTTAAACCACATTCACATATACAATTTTCCTCTGCCCCTTTCACCAGACGCGATACGATATTATTTATCGACATTATGACTTTCACAGTACTCCTGCTAGGGGCTCCTCCAGTTTACCAAAGCATTTCGCCAGTAGAAGAGGCATCTGGCTACCTTAAGAGAGTCATAGATACTCCTGTCAGTTGCTCCCCGTTTTACCAAAGTCACATTCTCAATCTTATTCTGGCCAGTTCACCTGATGCGATACGCCATTATCAGTCAACCTAAAGAATATCACAGTACTCCTGCCGGGAGCTTCTCGAGTTTGCCGATGTATTTCGCCTGTTGACGAGGCATTTGGATACCTTAAGAGAGTCATAGTTACCCCTTGCTGTTGCTCCCCATTTTACAACAGGCACATCTACAAGCTTACTCTGGCCAATTCTCCTGAAGCGATAAGCTAATACCTGTTGACATAAAGACTTACACAGTACTCCTGCCGGGAGCTTTTCGACTTTGCCGATGTATTTCGCCTATTGACGAGGCGTTTGGCTACCTTAAGAGAGTCATAGTTACTCCTTCCAGTGTCTCTCCGTTAAACCACAGTCACATATACAATTTTCCTCTGCCCCTTTCACCAGACGCGATACGATATTATTTATCGACATTATGACTATCACAGTACTCCTGCTAGGGGCTCCTCCAGTTTACCAAAGTATTTCGCCTGTAGAAGAAGCATTTGGCTACCTTAAGAGAGTCATACTTACTCCTATCAGTTGCTCCCCGTTTTACCACAGTCACATTTTCAATCTTATTCTGGCCAGTTCACCTGAAGCGATACGCCTTTATCAGTCAACCTAAAGAATTTCACAGTACTCCTGCCGGGAGCTTCTCGAGTTTGCCGATGCATTTCGCCTGTTGGCGAGGCATTTGGATAAATTAAGAGAGTCATAGTTTCACCTTGCTGTTGCTCCCCATTTTACAACAGGCACATTAACAAGCTTACTCAGACCAATTCTCCTGAAGCGATATGCTAATACCTGTTGACATAAAGACTTTCACAGTACTCCTGCCGGGAGCTTCTCGACTTTGCCGATGTATTTCGCCTATTGACGAGGCATTGGGCTACCTTAAGAGAATCATAGTTACTCCTGCCAATGTCTCTCCGTTAAACCACATTCACATATACAATTTTCCTCTGCCCCTTTCACCAGACGCGATACGATATTATTTATCGACATTATGACTTTCACAGTACTCCTGCTAGGGGCTCCTCCAGTTTACCAAAGCATTTCGCCTGTAGAAGAGGCATCTGGCTACCTTAAGAGAGTCATAGATACTCCTGTCAGTTGCTCCCCGTTTTACCAAAGTCACATTCTCAATCTTATTCTGGCCAGTTCACCTGATGCGATACGCCATTATCAGTCAACCTAAAGAATATCACAGTACTCCTGCCGGGAGCTTCTCGAGTTTGCCGATGTATTTCGCCTGTTGACGAGGCATTTGGATACCTTAAGAGAGTCATAGTTACCCCTTGCTGTTGCTCCGCATTTTACAACAGGCACATCTACAAGCTTACTCTGGCCAATTCTCCTGAAGCGATAAGCTAATACCTGTTGACATAAAGACTTACACAGTACTCCTGCCGGGAGCTTTTCGACTTTGCCGATGTATTTCGCCTATTGACGAGGCGTTTGGCTACCTTAAGAGAGTCATAGTTACTCCTTCCAGTGTCTCTCCGTTAAACCACAGTCACATATACAATTTTCCTCTGCCCCTTTCACCAGACGCGATACGATATTATTTATCGACATTATGACTTTCACAGTACTCCTGCTAGGGGCTCCTCCAGTTTACCAAAGTATTTCGCCTGTAGAAGAAGCATTTGGCTACCTTAAGAGAGTCATATTTACTCCTATCAGTTGCTCCCCGTTTTACCACAGTCACATTTTCAATCTTATTCTGGCCAGTTCACCTGAAGCGATACGCCTTTATCAGTCAACCTAAAGAATTTCACAGTACTCCTGCCGGGAGCTTCTCGAGTTTGCCGATGCATTTCGCCTGTTGACGAGGCATTTGGATAAATTAAGAGAGTCATAGTTTCACCTTGCTGTTGCTCCCCATTTTACAACAGGCACATTAACAAGCTTACTCTGGCCAATTCTCCTGAAGCGATAAGCTAATACCTGTTGACATAAAGACTTACACAGTACTCCTGCCGGGAGCTTTTCGACTTTGCCGATGTATTTCGCCTATTGACGAGGCGTTTGGCTACCTTAAGAGAGTCATAGTTACTCCTTCCAGTGTCTCTCCGTTAAACCACAGTCACATATACAATTTTCCTCTGCCCCTTTCACCAGACGCGATACGATATTATTTATCGACATTATGACTTTCACAGTACTCCTGCTAGGGGCTCCTCCAGTTTACCAAAGTATTTCGCCTGTAGAAGAGGCATTTGGCTACCTTAAGAGTGTCATAGATACTCCTGACAGTTGCTCCCCGTTTTACCACACTCACATTTTCAATCTTATTCTGGCCAGTTCACCTGAAGCGATACGCCATTATCAGTCAACCTAAAGAATATCACAGTACTCCTGCCGGGAGCTTCTCGAGTTTGCCGATGTATTTCGCCTGTTGACGAGGCATTTGGATACCTTAAGAGAGTCATAGTTACCCCTTGCTGTTGCTCCCCATTTTACAACAGGCACATCTACAAGCTTACTCTGGCCAGTTCTCTTGAAGCGATACGCTAATATCTGTTGACATAAAGACTTTCACAGTACTCCTGCTGGGAGCTTCTCGACTTTGCCGATGTATTTCGCCTATTGACGAGGCATTGGGCTACCTTAAGAGAATCATAGTTACTCCTGCCAGTGTCTCTCCGTTGAACCACATTCACATATACAATTATCCTCTGCCCCTTTCACCAGACGCGATACGATATTATTTATCGACATTATGACTTTCACAGTACTCCTGCTAGGGGCTCCTCCAATTTACCAATGTATTTCGCCTGTTGACGAGGCATTTGGCTACCTTAAGAGAGTCATACTTACTCCTGTCAGTTGCTCCCAGTTTTACCACAGTCACATTTTCAATCTTATTCTGGCCAGTTCACCCGAAGCGATACGCCATTATCAGTCAACCTAAAGAATATCACAGTACTCCTGCCGGGAGCTTCTCGAGTTTGCCTATGCATTTCGCCTGTTGACGAGGCATTTGGATAAATTAAGAGAGTCTTAGTTTCACCTTGCTGTTGCTCCCCATTTTACAACAGGCACATTAACAAGCTTACTCTGGCCAATTCTCCTGAAGCAATATGCTAATACCTGTTGACATAAAGACTTACACAGTACTCCTGCCGGGAGCTTTTCGACTTTGCCGATGTATTTCGCCTATTGACGAGGCGTTTGGCTACCTTAAGAGAGTCATAGTTACTCCTTCCAGTGTCTCTCCGTTAAACCACAGTCACATATACAATTTTCCTCTGCCCCTTTCACCAGACGCGATACGATATTATTTATCGACATTATGACTTTCACAGTACTCCTGCTAGGGGCTCCTCCAGTTTACCAAAGTATTTCGCCTGTAGAAGAGGCATTTGGCTACCTTAAGAGTGTCATAGCTACTCCTGACAGTTGCTCCCCGTTTTACCACAGTCACATTTTCAATCTTATTCTGGCCAGTTCACCTGAAGCGATACGCCATTATCAGTCAACCTAAAGAATATCACAGTACCCCTGCCGGGAGGTTCTCGAGTTTGCCGATGTATTTCGCCTGTTGACGAGGCATTTGGATACCTTAAGAGAGTCATAGTTACCCCTTGCTGTTGCTCCCCATTTTACAACAGGCACATCTACAAGCTTACTCTGGCCAGTTCTCTTGAAGCGATACGCTAATATCTGTTGACATAAAGACTTTCACAGTACTCCTGCCGGGAGCTTCTCGACTTTGCCGATGTATTTCGCCTATTGACGAGGCATTGGGCGACCTTAAGAGAGTCATAGTTACTCCTGCCAGTGTCTCTCCGTTAAACCACATTCACATATACAATTTTCCTCTGCCCCTTTCACCAGACGCGATACGATATTATTTATCGACATTATGACTTTCACAGTACTCCTGCTAGGGGCTCCTCCAGTTTACCAAAGTATTTCGCCTGTAGAAGAGGCATTTGGCTACCTTAAGAGAGTCATAGATACTCCTGTCAGTTGCTCCCCGTTTTACCAAAGTCACATTCTCAATCTTATTCTGGCCAGTTCACCTGAAGCGATACGCCATTATCAGTCAACCTAAAGAATTTCACAGTACTCCTGCCGGGAGCTTCTCGAGTTTGCCGATGTATTTCGCCTGTTGACGAGGCATTTGGATACCTTAAGAGAGTCATAGTTACCCCTTGCTGTTGCTCCCCATTTTACAACAGGCACATCTACAAGCTTACTCTGGCCAGTTCTCTTGAAGCGATACGCTAATATCTGTTGACATAAAGACTTTCACAGTACTCCTGCTGGGAGCTTCTCGACTTTGCCGATGTATTTCGCCTATTGACGAGGCATTGGGCTACCTTAAGAGAATCATAGTTACTCCTGCCAGTGTCTCTCCGTTGAACCACATTCACATATACAATTTTCCTCGGCCCCTTTCACCAGACGCGATACGATATTATTTATCGACATTATGAATTTCACAGTACTCCTGCTAGGGGCTCCTCCAGTTTACCAATGTATTTCGCCTGTTGACGAGGCATTTGGCTACCTTAAGAGAGTCATACTTACTCCTGTCAGTTGCTCCCAGTTTTACCACAGTCACATTTTCAATCTTATTCTGGCCAGTTCACCCGAAGCGATACGCCATTATCAGTCAACCTAAAGAATATCACAGTACTCCTGCCGGGAGCTTCTCGAGTTTGCCTATGCATTTCGCCTGTTGACGAGGCATTTGGATAAATTAAGAGAGTCATAGTTTCACCTTGCTGTTGCTCCCCATTTTACAACAGGCACATCTACAAGCTTACTCTGGCCAGTTCTCTTGAAGCAATATGCTAATACCTGTTGACATAAAGACTTACACAGTACTCCTGCCGGGAGCTTTTCGACTTTGCCGATGTATTTCGCCTATTGACGAGGCGTTTGGCTACCTTAAGAGAGTCATAGTTACTCCTTCCAGTGTCTCTCCGTTAAACCACAGTCACATATACAATTTTCCTCTGCCCCTTTCACCAGACGCGATACGATATTATTTATCGACATTATGACTTTCACAGTACTCCTGCTAGGGGCTCCTCCAGTTTACCAAAGTATTTCGCCTGTAGAAGAGGCATTTGGCTACCTTAAGAGTGTCATAGCTACTCCTGACAGTTGCTCCCCGTTTTACCACAGTCACATTTTCAATCTTATTCTGGCCAGTTCACCTGAAGCGATACGCCATTATCAGTCAACCTAAAGAATATCACAGTACCCCTGCCGGGAGGTTCTCGAGTTTGCCGATGTATTTCGCCTGTTGACGAGGCATTTGGATACCTTAAGAGAGTCATAGTTACCCCTTGCTGTTGCTCCCCATTTTACAACAGGCACATCTACAAGCTTACTCTGGCCAGTTCTCTTGAAGCGATACGCTAATATCTGTTGACATAAAGACTTTCACAGTACTCCTGCCGGGAGCTTCTCGACTTTGCCGATGTATTTCGCCTATTGACGAGGCATTGGGCGACCTTAAGAGAGTCATAGTTACTCCTGCCAGTGTCTCTCCGTTAAACCACATTCACATATACAATTTTCCTCTGCCCCTTTCACCAGACGCGATACGATATTATTTATCGACATTATGACTTTCACAGTACTCCTGCTAGGGGCTCCTCCAGTTTACCAAAGTATTTCGCCTGTAGAAGAGGCATTTGGCTACCTTAAGAGAGTCATAGATACTCCTGTCAGTTGCTCCCCGTTTTACCAAAGTCACATTCTCAATCTTATTCTGGCCAGTTCACCTGAAGCGATACGCCATTATCAGTCAACCTAAAGAATTTCACAGTACTCCTGCCGGGAGCTTCTCGAGTTTGCCGATGTATTTCGCCTGTTGACGAGGCATTTGGATACCTTAAGAGAGTCATAGTTACCCCTTGCTGTTGCTCCCCATTTTACAACAGGCACATCTACAAGCTTACTCTGGCCAGTTCTCTTGAAGCGATACGCTAATATCTGTTGACATAAAGACTTTCACAGTACTCCTGCTGGGAGCTTCTCGACTTTGCCGATGTATTTCGCCTATTGACGAGGCATTGGGCTACCTTAAGAGAATCATAGTTACTCCTGCCAGTGTCTCTCCGTTGAACCACATTCACATATACAATTTTCCTCGGCCCCTTTCACCAGACGCGATACGATATTATTTATCGACATTATGAATTTCACAGTACTCCTGCTAGGGGCTCCTCCAGTTTACCAATGTATTTCGCCTGTTGACGAGGCATTTGGCTACCTTAAGAGAGTCATACTTACTCCTGTCAGTTGCTCCCAGTTTTACCACAGTCACATTTTCAATCTTATTCTGGCCAGTTCACCCGAAGCGATACGCCATTATCAGTCAACCTAAAGAATATCACAGTACTCCTGCCGGGAGCTTCTCGAGTTTGCCTATGCATTTCGCCTGTTGACGAGGCATTTGGATAAATTAAGAGAGTCATAGTTTCACCTTGCTGTTGCTCCCCATTTTACAACAGGCACATTAACAAGCTTACTCTGGCCAATTCTCCTGAAGCGATATGCTAATACCTGTTGACATAAAGACTTACACAGTACTCCTGCCGGGAGCTTTTCGACTTTGCCGATGTATTTCGCCTATTGACGAGGCGTTTGGCTACCTTAAGAGAGTCATAGTTACTCCTTCCAGTGTCTCTCCGTTAAACCACAGTCACATATACAATTTTCCTCTGCCCCTTTCACCAGACGCGATACGATATTATTTATCGACATTATGACTTTCACAGTACTCCTTCTAGGGGCTCCTCCAGTTTACCAAAGTATTTCGCCTGTAGAAGAGGCATTTGGCTACCTTAAGAGTGTCATAGATACTCCTGACAGTTGCTCCCCGTTTTACCACAGTCACATTTTCAATCTTATTCTGGCCAGTTCACCTGAAGCGATACGCCATTATCAGTCAACCTAAAGAATATCACAGTACCCCTGCCGGGAGGTTCTCGAGTTTGCCGATGTATTTCGCCTGTTGACGAGGCATTTGGATACCTTAAGAGAGTCATAGTTACCCCTTGCTGTTGCTCCCCATTTTACAACAGGCACATCTACAAGCTTACTCTGGCCAGTTCTCTTGAAGCGATACGCTAATATCTGTTGACATAAAGACTTTCACAGTACTCCTGCCGGGAGCTTCTCGACTTTGCCGATGTATTTCGCCTATTGACGAGGCATTGGGCGACCTTAAGAGAGTCATAGTTACTCCTGCCAGTGTCTCTCCGTTAAACCACATTCACATATACAATTTTCCTCTGCCCCTTTCACCAGACGCGATACGATATTATTTATCGACATTATGACTTTCACAGTACTCCTGCTAGGGGCTCCTCCAGTTTACCAAAGTATTTCGCCTGTAGAAGAGGCATTTGGCTACCTTAAGAGAGTCATAGATACTCCTGTCAGTTGCTCCCCGTTTTACCAAAGTCACATTCTCAATCTTATTCTGGCCAGTTCACCTGAAGCGATACGCCATTATCAGTCAACCTAAAGAATTTCACAGTACTCCTGCCGGGAGCTTCTCGAGTTTGCCGATGTATTTCGCCTGTTGACGAGGCATTTGGATACCTTAAGAGAGTCATAGTTACCCCTTGCTGTTGCTCCCCATTTTACAACAGGCACATCTACAAGCTTACTCTGGCCAGTTCTCTTGAAGCGATACGCTAATATCTGTTGACATAAAGACTTTCACAGTACTCCTGCTGGGAGCTTCTCGACTTTGCCGATATATTTCGCCTATTGACGAGGCATTGGGCTACCTTAAGAGAATCATAGTTACTCCTGCCAGTGTCTCTCCGTTGAACCACATTCACATATACAATTTTCCTCTGCCCCTTTCACCAGACGCGATACGATATTATTTATCGACATTATGACTTTCACAGTACTCCTGCTAGGGGCTCCTCCAGTTTACCAAAGTATTTCGCCTGTAGAAGAGGCATTTGGCTACCTTAAGAGTGTCATAGATACTCCTGACAGTTTCTCCCCGTTTTACCACAGTCACATTTTCAATCTTATTCTGGCCAGTTCACCTGAAGCGATACGCCATTATCAGTCAACCTAAAGAATATCACAGTACTCCTGCCGGGAGCTTCTCGAGTTTGCCGATGTATTTCGCCTGTAGACGAGGCATTTGGATACCTTAAGAGAGTCATAGTTACCCCTTGCTGTTGCTCCCCATTTTACAACAGGCACATCTACAAGCTTACTCTGGCCAGTCCTCTTGAAGCGATACGCTAATATCTGCTGACATAAAGACTTTCACAGTACTCCTGCCGGGAGCTTCTCGACTTTGCCGATGTATTTCGCATATTGACGAGGCATTGGGCTACCTTAAGAGAGACATAGTCACTCCTGCCAGTGCCTCTCCGTTAAACCACATTCACATATACAATTTTCCTCTGCCCCTTTCACCAGACGCGATACGATATTATTTATCGACATTATGACTTTCACAGTACTCCTGCTAGGGGTTCCTACAGTTTACCAAAGTATTTCGCCTGTAGAAGAAGCATTTGGCTACCTTAAGAGAGTCATACTTACTCCTGTCAGTTGCTCCCCGTTTTACCACAGTCACATTTTCAATCTTATTCTGGCCAGTTCACCTGAAGCGATACGCCATTATCAGTCAACATAAAGAATTTCACAGCACTCCTGCCGGGAGCTTCTCGAGTATGCCGATGTATTTCGCGTGTTGACGAGGCATTCGGATGCCTTAAGAGAGTCATAGTAGCTCCTTGCTGTTGCTCCCCATTTTACAACAGGCACATCTACAAGCTTACTCTGGCCAATTCTCCTGAAGCGATACGCTAATATCTGTTGACATAAAGACTTTCACAGTACTCCTGCCGGGAGCTTCTCGACTTTGCCGATGTATTTCGCCTATTGACGAGGCATTGGGCTACCTTAAGAGAATCATAGTTACTCCTGCCAGTGTCTCTCCGTTAAACCACATTCACATATACAATTTTCCTCTGCCCCTTTCACCAGACGCGATACGATATTATTTATCGACATTATGACTTTCACAGTACTCCTGCTAGGGGCTCCTCCAGTTTACCAAAGCATTTCGCCTGTAGAAGAGGCATCTGGCTACCTTAAGAGAGTCATAGATACTCCTGTCAGTTGCTCCCCGTTTTACCAAAGTCACATTCTCAATCTTATTCTGGCCAGTTCACCTGATGCGATACGCCATTATCAGTCAACCTAAAGAATATCACAGTACTCCTGCCGGGAGCTTCTCGAGTTTGCCGATGTATTTCGCCTGTTGACGAGGCATTTGGATACCTTAAGAGAGTCATAGTTACCCCTTGCTGTTGCTCCCCATTTTACAACAGGCACATCTACAAGCTTACTCTGGCCAATTCTCCTGAAGCGATAAGCTAATACCTGTTGACATAAAGACTTACACAGTACTCCTGCCGGGAGCTTTTCGACTTTGCCGATGTATTTCGCCTAGTGACGAGGCGTTTGGCTACCTTAAGAGAGTCATAGTTACTCCTTCCAGTGTCTCTCCGTTAAACCACAGTCACATATACAATTTTCCTCTGCCCCTTTCACCAGACGCGATACGATATTATTTATCGACATTATGACTATCACAGTACTCCTGCTAGGGGCTCCTCCAGTTTACCAAAGTATTTCGCCTGTAGAAGAAGCATTTGGCTACCTTAAGAGAGTCATACTTACTCCTATCAGTTGCTCCCCGTTTTACCACAGTCACATTTTCAATCTTATTCTGGCCAGTTCACCTGAAGCGATACGCCTTTATCAGTCAACCTAAAGAATTTCACAGTACTCCTGCCGGGAGCTTCTCGAGTTTGCCGATGCATTTCGCCTGTTGACGAGGCATTTGGATAAATTAAGAGAGTCATAGTTTCACCTTGCTGTTGCTCCCCATTTTACAACAGGCACATTAACAAGCTTACTCTGACCAATTCTCCTGAAGCGATATGCTAATACCTGTTGACATAAAGACTTTCACAGTACTCCTGCCGGGAGCTTCTCGACTTTGCCGATGTATTTCGCCTATTGACGAGGCATTGGGCTACCTTAAGAGAACCATAGTTACTCCTGCCAGTGTCTCTCCGTTAAACCACATTCACATATACAATTTTCCTCTGCCCCTTTCACCAGACGCGATACGATATTATTTATCGACATTATGACTTTCACAGTACTCCTGCTAGGGGCTCCTCCAGTTTACCAAAGCATTTCGCCTGTAGAAGAGGCATCTGGCTACCTTAAGAGAGTCATAGATACTCCTGTCAGTTGCTCCCCGTTTTACCAAAGTCACATTCTCAATCTTATTCTGGCCAGTTCACCTGATGCGATACGCCATTATCAGTCAACCTAAAGAATATCACAGTACTCCTGCCGGGAGCTTCTCGAGTTTGCCGATGTATTTCGCCTGTTGACGAGGCATTTGGATACCTTAAGAGAGTCATAGTTACCCCTTGCTGTTGCTCCCCATTTTACAACAGGCACATCTACAAGCTTACTCTGGCCAATTCTCCTGAAGCGATAAGCTAATACCTGTTGACATAAAGACTTACACAGTACTCCTGCCGGGAGCTTTTCGACTTTGCCGATGTATTTCGCCTATTGACGAGGCGTTTGGCTACCTTAAGAGAGTCATAGTTACTCCTTCCAGTGTCTCTCCGTTAAACCACAGTCACATATACAATTTTCCTCTGCCCCTTTCACCAGACGCGATACGATATTATTTATCGACATTATGACTTTCACAGTACTCCTGCTAGGGGCTCCTCCAGTTTACCAAAGTATTTCGCCTGTAGAAGAAGCATTTGGCTACCTTAAGAGAGTCATACTTACTCCTATCAGTTGCTCCCCGTTTTACCACAGTCACATTTTCAATCTTATTCTGGCCAGTTCACCTGAAGCGATACGCCTTTATCAGTCAACCTAAAGAATTTCACAGTACTCCTGCCGGGAGCTTCTCGAGTTTGCCGATGCATTTCGCCTGTTGACGAGGCATTTGGATAAATTAAGAGAGTCATAGTTTCACCTTGCTGTTGCTCCCCATTTTACAACAGGCACATTAACAAGCTTACTCTGGCCAATTCTCCTGAAGCGATAAGCTAATACCTGTTGACATAAAGACTTACACAGTACTCCTGCCGGGAGCTTTTCGACTTTGCCGATGTATTTCGCCTATTGACGAGGCGTTTGGCTACCTTAAGAGAGTCATAGTTACTCCTTCCAGTGTCTCTCCGTTAAACCACAGTCACATATACAATTTTCCTCTGCCCCTTTCACCAGACGCGATACGATATTATTTATCGACATTATGACTTTCACAGTACTCCTGCTAGGGGCTCCTCCAGTTTACCAAAGTATTTCGCCTGTAGAAGAGGCATTTGGCTACCTTAAGAGTGTCATAGATACTCCTGACAGTTGCTCCCCGTTTTACCACAGTCACATTTTCAATCTTATTGTGGCCAGTTCACCTGAAGCGATACGCCATTATCAGTCAACCTAAAGAATATCACAGTACTCCTGCCGGGAGCTTCTCGAGTTTGCCGATGTATTTCGCCTGTTGACGAGGCATTTGGATACCTTAAGAGAGTCATAGTTACCCCTTGCTGTTGCTCCCCATTTTACAACAGGCACATCTACAAGCTTACTCTGGCCAGTTCTCTTGAAGCGATACGCTAATATCTGTTGACATAAAGACTTTCACAGTACTCCTGCCGGGAGCTTCTCGACTTTGCCGATGTATTTCGCATATTGACGAGGCATTGGGCTATTCAACAGCCGTCTTTATTCAATTACTTGAATAACACAAATATATACATATACATATATAATGCGTGGCAGGTGTTTGACGCCATGTTACATAGTTACTCCTGCCAGTGCCTCTCCGTTAAACCACATTCACAAATACAATTTTCCTCTGCCCCTTTCACCAGACGCGATACGATATTATTTATCGACATTATGACTTTCACAGTACTCCTTCTAGGGGTTCCTACAGTTTACCAAAGCATTTCGCCTGTAGAAGAAGCATTTGGCTACCTTAAGAGAGTCATACTTACTCCTATCAGTTGCTCCCCGTTTTACCACAGTCACATTTTCAATCTTATTCTGGCCAGTTCACCTGAAGCGATACGCCATTATCAGTCAACCTAAAGAATATCACAGTACCCCTGCCGGGAGCTTCTCGAGTTTGCCGATGTATTTCGCCTGTTGACGAGGCATTTGGATACCTTAAGAGAGTCATAGTTACCCCTTGCTGTTGTTCCCCATTTTACAACAGGCACATCTACAAGCTTACTCTGGCCAATTCTCCTGAGGCGATACGCTAATATCTGTTGACATAAAGACTTTCACAGTACTCCTGCCGGGAGCTTCTCGACTTTGCCGATGTATTTCGCCTATTGACGAGGCATTGGGCTACCTTAAGAGAGTCATAGTTACTCCTGCCAGTGTCTCTCCGTTAAACCACAGTCACATCTACCATTTTCATCTGCCCCTTTCACCAGACGTGATACGCCATTATTTGTCGACATTATGACTTTCACAGTACTCCTGTTAGGGACTCCTCCAGTTTACCAATGTATTTCGCCTGTTGACGAGGCATTTGGCTACCTTAAGAGAGTCATACTTACTCCTGTCAGTTGCTCCCAGTTTTACCACAGTCACATTTTCAATCTTATTCTGGCCAGTTCACCTGAAGCGATACGCCATTGTCAGTCAACCTAAAGAATTTCACAGCACTCCTGCCGGGAGCTTCTCGACTATGCCGATGTATTTCGCGTGTTGACGAGGCATTCGGATGCCTTAAGAGAGTCATAGTAACTCCTTGCTGTTGCTCCCCATTTTACAACAGGCACATCTACAAGATTACTCTGGCCAATCCTCCTGAAGCGATACGCTAATATCTGTTGACATAAAGACTTTCACAGTACTCCTGCCGGGAGCTTCTCGACTTTGCCGATGTATTTCGCCTATTGACGAGGCATTGGGCTACCTTAAGAGAATCATAGTTTCTCCTGCCAGTGTCTCTCCGTTAAACCACATTCACATATACAATTTTCCTCTGCCCCTTTCACCAGACGCGATACGATATTATTTATCGACATTATGACTGTCACAGTACTCCTGCTAGGGGCTCCTCCAGTTTACCAAAGCATTTCGCCTGTAGAAGAGGCATCTGGCTACCTTAAGAGAGTCATACTTACTCCTGTCAGTTGCTCCCCGTTTTACCAAACTCACATTCTCAATCTTATTCTGGCCAGTTCACCTGATGCGATACGCCATTATCAGTCAACCTAAAGAATATCACAGTACTCCTGCCGGGAGCTTCTCGAGTTTGCCGATGTATTTCGCCTGTTGACGAGGCATTTGGATACCTTAAGAGAGTCATAGTTACCCCTTGCTGTTGCTCCCCATTTTACAACAGGCACATCTACAAGCTTACTCTGGCCAATTCTCCTGAAGCGATATGCTAATACCTGTTGACATAAAGACTTACACAGTACTCCTGCCGGGAGCTTTTCGACTTTGCCGATGTATTTCGCCTATTGACGAGGCGTTTGGCTACCTTAAGAGAGTCATAGTTACTCCTTCCAGTGTCTCTCCGTTAAACCACAGTCACATATACAATTTTCCTCTGCCCCTTTCACCAGACGCGATACGAAATTATTTATCGACATAATGACTTTCACAGTACTCCTGCTAGGGGCTCCTCCAGTTTACCAAAGTATTTCGCCTGTAGAAGAGGCATTTGGCTACCTTAAGAGTGTCATAGATACTCCTGACAGTTGCTCCCCGTTTTACCACAGTCACATTTTCAATCTTATTCTGGCCAGTTCACCTGAAGCGATACGCCATTATCAGTCAACCTAAAGAATTTCACAGTACTCCTGCCGGGAGCTTCTCGGGTATGCCGATGTATTTCGCGTGTTGACGAGGCATTTGGATGCCTTAAGAGAGTCATAGTTACTCCTTGCTGTTGCTCCCCATTTTACAACAGGCACATCTACAAGCTTACTGTGGCCAGTTCTCTTGAAGCGATACGCTAATATCTGTTGACATAAAGACTTTCACAGTACTCCTGCCGGGAGCTTCTCGACTTTGCCGATGTATTTCGCATATTGACGAGGCATTGGGCTACCTTAAGAGAGTCATAGTTACTCCTGCCAGTGCCTCTCCGTTAAACCACATTCACATATACAATTTTCCTCTGCCCCTTTCACCAGACGCGATACGATATTATTTATCGACATTATGACTTTCACAGTACTCCTGCTAGGGGCTCCTCCAGTTTACCAAAGTATTTCGCCTGTAGAAGAAGCATTTGGCTACCTTAAGAGAGTCATACTTTCTCCTATCAGTTGCTCCCCGTTTTACCACAGTCACATTTTCAATCTTATTCTGGCCAGTTCACCTGAAGCGATACGCCTTTATCAGTCAACCTAAAGAATTTCACAGTACTCCTGCCGGGAGCTTCTCGAGTATGCCGATGTATTTCGCGTGTTGACGAGGCATTCGGATGCCTTAAGAGAGTCATAGTTACTCCTTGCTGTTGCTCCCCATTTTACAACAGGCACATCTACAAGCTTACTCTGGCCAGTTCTCTTGAAGTGATACGCTAATATCTGTTGACATAAAGACTTTCACAGTACTCCTGCCGGGAGCTTCTCGACTTTGCCGATGTATTTCGCCTATTGACGAGGCATTGGGCTACCTTAAGAGAATCATAGTTACTCCTGCCAGTGTCTCTCCGTTAAACCACATTCACATATACTAATTTCCTCTGCCCCTTTCACCAGACGCGATACGATATTATTTATCGACATTATGACTTTCACAGTGCTCCTGCTACTGGCTCCTCCAGTTTACCAAAGTATTTCGCCTGTAGAAGAGGCATTTGGCTACCTTAAGAGAGTCATAGATACTCCTGTCAGTTGCTCCCCGTTTTACCAAAGTCACATTCTCAATCTTATTCTGGCCAGTTCACCTGAAGCGATACGCCATTATCAGTCAACCTAAAGAATTTCACAGTACTCCTGCCGGGAGCTTCTCGGGTATGCCGATGTATTTCGCGTGTTGACGAGGCATTTGGATGCCTTAAGAGAGTCATAGTTACTCCTTGCTGTTGCTCCCCATTTTACAACAGGCACATCTACAAGCTTACTCTGGCCAGTTCTCTTGAAGCGATACGCTAATATCTGTTGACATAAAGACTTTCACAGTACTCCTGCCGGGAGCTTCTCGACTTTGCCGATGTATTTCGCATATTGACGAGGCATTGGGCTATTCATTAGCCGTCTTTATTCAATAGCTTAATAACACATATATATGCATGTACAGATAGGGTGTGGCAGGTGTTTCACGCCATGTCCGCCACCGAGGTGGGGACTTACAGGGCGATGCCACAAGAAAAGGTTAAAACTACAATACATATACATATATATATGCTGGAAAAAACAGAAACAAAAACAACACAAGTTACATACACAAAGAAGAAAGAACAAAGACGGGATATTCCTCCTGTGGATAGGCCCCAGGAGTCAAGGCGAAGAAAATAACCAGCATCCTATCCGACGCCGGCTCGCTCCATCGGACTGTGCGCCGTCATATATTCGAAAATGCGATAGCTCGTGCAGCAGCTTTGCAGTACTCTTGTGCTAAGCACCGCCAGTTCTCGGGGTCTAAATCCAAGTGCGGAGAGATCTCCGGCCGACGCTGGAGACCATACACCCCTCCAATTCAACGTCGCGGTGGACACTGTAACCTCCTCAACGTCACGGTGCAGGTTGGAGATGGCACGCCTGATGGACGGCGTGTTGTAGTAGGCCGCTTTCTCGGAGTGATACCAGTCGAGCCGGAGATGGTCTCCGACTACCTGGGCGTCGATGACGCGGGCGATGCCGTCTTTAACCGCCACCACGTCAGGCTTGCGGATTCCCTCAGGTGTGCGGAGGTGGGGCTCCACAGAAACATTGAAGCCCCTCTGCGCGAGTCCACGGGCGACATAGCGCACAATCGCGTCATGCCGCTTGACCCGGGACCCGTGCGTCCTGAAGCAAGCCTGTAACACGTGGTTGGCGGTCTCTACGGCCTGGCAGCCCGCGCGGCATCTGGTGTCCGCCTCCCGCCCGCGACTGCGCCGCGCCTTCGTGGGGAAGGCGTTGATGCGGGCGCGGAGAGCGTCGATGAAGTTACGCCCAGATAGCAGGCGACTGGTGTCAGCGACCCACTGGTGTTGCCCCTTGACGGCGGCGGAAGATGACAGCGCCGCACCGTCAAAGGCAACGTGCAGGCGCGCGGCCCACATCTCTCCAACCTGCGTCGACGATTTGAGGAGGTGGCCCTCCCACATAAGATGCCGCTCCAGCACCTCAATCTCACGCTGCACCTCGTCCCGGCCTGCACCGTCGGGGGCTGGTCCAATCCTCTTCAGCGCCAGGAGACGGGACCGGCGGAGTGTTGGCCCCATCCATCGGCATGATGGGATGCCGAGGCCTCCCTGAGCTACAGGAGCATGGAAGTAGCCCAGGGGAGTGTCCGCCGGAAGGCGGAACCATCTCCTGACGGCGGCCCGGATGGTCACGTCTGCCGCTTTCAACGCACCCACTCGGGTGCGGCTGAGGGCCAGCCCATGGTACAGGCCAGGGAGAAGTACGTTGGTGAGAGCGTAGAGGCGCTGTTGCGGCTTAAGCGGAGCTCGGGAGATGACGTCCAGCTGCTCCACCAGGTGGCGTCGTGGATTGAAAACGCAGCGACCAGCGGTGGAGAATTGCAGTCCCAGATACCGGAAGGTTTCACCCACGCGTAGAGCGGGCATGGTGGCGTTGCCCGCTTTGAAGGTAACGTCGGCGTCGACCTTCACCTTCTTGTCGCGCCCAGACGCGACTAAGGCGAGGGTGAAACACTTCCGGGCGTTGATCTGCAGCCCCAGATGGCCGAGGGCTGCGACGGCTGCGTCGATGAGGGACTGCAATCCCCTCGCGGTCGATGCAAAAAGCAGGACGTCATCTGCAAAGGCCGCAGCGTTAACTCTGCGACCGAGGATCCGAGCTCCGATGTGGGAGGGAAGCTGACTCAAAACAAAGTCCACCGCAAAATTGAAAAGGAGGGGGGAGAGGGGGTCACCCTGACGCACACCCCTTGCCGGCTGCAGGGGCACGCCCACGTCGGCGCCGCCCGCTATCACCGTCGTACTACCCTCGTAGCACCTTTCGACGTACTCAATAAAGCAATCCGGCAGGCCATGAGCCCTCAGCACGGGGCGGAGGGCAGCATGGTCCACCGAATCGAACGCTTTAGAGACGTCGATCGATGCCACAAAAACAGAGCGACAGGAGCGGACTGCGTCGGTGAGAGCAGTGTCCAAGATGAAGGTGTTTTCCAACATCCCATCCCGGGGGATGAATGCCCGCTGACGTTCGTCCACAGCACATGCACGCATCAGGCGTGACGCGAGAACCTTGTGAAAGGTCCGCGCCAACACCGAGCAGACCGTAATGGGGCGAAAGTCAGCGGGGGATGTTGGTGCAGCCGTTTTGGGGAGAAGTGACGTCCGGGCGCGAAGCAGACGCTCGGGGAGGGCGCGGGCCAGGAGGAAGAGGTTCAGGAGTTTCACCAGGACTTCATGCGGCAGGCGCCGCAGCTCCGCTGGAGTCAGGCCGTCCGGCCCGGCCGCCGATCCCCTGGGCGGCAAGGCAGCAGCGACCTCCTCACGTGTGACCGGCCCCCATAGGCACTCAGGAGCGACAGGCTCCGAGTGCGGGAGAAGGCGGTCACGGATGAAGCCAGCGGTGGAGATCGGCTTCTTCGTGAAGAGGTCCGCCCAGAAGTCCAGCAGACCGGGGATGTCGGGTGGCGGCTGCAGCAGGGTGCCGTCCAGCAAGCCGCGCACGCAACGTGCACGCGACCTACGGAAGGCGTCCTGTGTCCGCGCGAACTCCCAGCGGCGCCGCTTGCGCTTCTGCAGCGGCGGGGCGGCAGGCGGCCGCTTGGATGAGTGGCGCGGCCGCTGTGTCCTGGTGATCGACCTCTCCCCCCTGGACCCGACCGACGCAAGGGCATCCGGGAGCATGCCCAGGATGACATCGGGCGGCGTGCCCCGCCCCAGACCAATGACTCGATCCAGGGCAGAGAAACGCTGGGCGGAAGCAGGGAGCCCCGCCAGATGCTCCCAGATGGCGGCGTCAGTCGGCCCCTCCGGCGGCGGCCCGGTGGTGTCGGCCGCGAAGTCCTCGGCTGCGTCGACGGGCGGCGCAGCGGCCTCGCCCGCGTCAGGCAGCGAGCTCGCTGCTCCCCGGCGGGACGCCGGCTCTTCCCCCCGACCGATCTCAAGCGCCTCCATGAATTGGCGGACAAGCTGCTTGTGGGCAGCTTGCCGCCGTCGGCACTTGATTGCCTCAAGCGTTCGGTCGGGGAACATCCTGATAAGTTCTTGATTAACGAAGAAGAACCGGGCGTCCCTCTCAAGGAACAGTTCGGCCTCTGCCTTGGCGAGCGACAGGACTTCTTCCTCCGTCCACCTCGCACGATGCCTCTCCGTCACGATCTCAGCGTTGGCGGCCGCAAGGTGTTGGCGGCGGCGATGGACCCCGAGACCGTTCTTCGTGGTAAAAGTGCGGTGGCACTCACTGCAAGCAAAGGGTTAAGAGAGACATAGTTACTCCTGCCAGTGCCTCTCCGTTAAACCACATTCACATATACAATTTTCCTCTGCCCCTTTCACCAGACGCGATACGATATTATTTATCGACATTATGACTTTCACAGTACTCCTGCTAGGGGCTCCTCCAGTTTACCAAAGTATTTCGCCTGTAGAAGAAGCATTTGGCTACCTTAAGAGAGTCATACTTACTCATATCAGTTGCTCCCCGTTTTACCACAGTCACATTTTCAATCTTATTCTGGCTAGTTCACCTGAAGCGATACGCCATTATCAGTCAACCTAAAGAATATCACAGTACCCCTGCCGGGAGCTTCTCGAGTTTGCCGATGTATTTCGCCTGTTGACGAGGCATTTGGATACCTTAAGAGAGTCATAGTTACCCCTTGCTGTTGCTCCCCATTTTACAACAGGCACATCTACAAGCTTACTCTGGCCAATTCTCCTGAGGCGATACGCTAATATCTGTTGACATAAAGACTTTCACAGTACTCCTGCCGGGAGCTTCTCGACTTTGCCGATGTATTTCGCCTATTGACGAGGCATTGGGCTACCTTAAGAGAGTCATAGTTACTCCTTTCAGTGTCTCTCCGTTAAACAACAGTCACATCTACCATTTTCCTCTGCCCCTTTCACCAGACGCGATACGCCATTATTTGTCGACATTATGACTTTCACAGTACTCCTGTTAGGGAGTCCTACAGTTTACCAATGTATTTCTCCTGTTGACGAGGCATTTGGCTACCTTAAGAGAGTCATACTTACTCCTGTCAGTTGCTCCTAGTTTTACCACAGTCACATTTTCAATCTTATTCTGGCCAGTTCACCTGAAGCGATACGCCATTATCAGTCAACCTAAAGAATTTCACAGCACTCCTGCCGGGAGCTTCTCGAGTATGCCGATGTATTTCGCGTGTTGACGAGGCATTCAGATGCTTTAAGAGAGTCATAGTTACTCCTTGCTGTTGCTCCCCATTTTACAACAGGCACATCTACAAGCTTACTCTGGCCAATCCTCCTGAAGCGATACGCTAATATCTGTTGACATAAAGACTTTCACAGTACTCCTGCCGGGAGCTTCTCGACTTTGCCGATGTATTTCGCCTATTGACGAGGCATTGGGCTACCTTAAGAGAATCATAGTTACTCCTGCCAGTGTCTCTCCGTTAAACCACATTCACATATACAATTTTCCTCTGCCCCTTTCACCAGACGCGATACGATATTATTTATCGACATTATGACTTTCACAGTACTCCTGCTAGGGGCTCCTCCAGTTTACCAAAGCATTTCGCCTGTAGAAGAGGCATCTGGCTACCTTAAGAGAGTCATAGATACTCCTGTCAGTTGCTCCCCGTTTTACCAAAGTCACATTCTCAATCTTATTCTGGCCAGTTCACCTGAAGCGATACGCCATTATCAGTCAACCTAAAGAATATCACAGTACTCCTGCCGGGAGCTTCTCGAGTTTGCCGATGTATTTCGCCTGTTGACGAGGCATTTGGATACCTTAAGAGAGTCATAGTTACCCCTTGCTGTTGCTCCCCATTTTACAACAGGCACATCTACAAGCTTACTCTGGCCAATCCTCCTGAAGCGATACGCTAATATCTGTTGACATAAAGACTTTCACAGTACTCCTGCCGGGAGCTTTTAGACTTTGCCGATGTATTTCGCCTATTGACGAGGCGTTTGGCTACCTTAAGAGAGTCATAGTTACTCCTGCCAGTGTCTCTCCGTTAAACCACAGTCACATATACAATTTTCCTCTGCCCCTTTCACCAGACGCGATACGATATTATTTATCGACATTATGACTTTCACAGTACTCCTGCTAGGGGCTCCTCCAGTTTACCAAAGCATTTCGCCTGTAGAAGAGGCATCTGGCTACCTTAAGAGAGTCATAGATACTCCTGTCAGTTGCTCCCCGTTTTACCAAAGTCACATTCTCAATCTTATTCTGGCCAGTTCACCTGAAGCGATACGCCATTATCAGTCAACCTAAAGAATATCACAGTACTCCTGCCGGGAGCTTCTCGAGTTTGCCGATGTATTTCGCCTGTTGACGAGGCATTTGGATACCTTAAGATAGTCATAGTTACCCCTTGCTGTTGCTCCCCATTTTACAACAGGCACATCTACAAGCTTACTCTGGCCAGTTCTCTTGAAGCGATACGCTAATATCTGTTGACATAAAGACTTTCACAGTACTCCTGCCGGGAGCTTCTCGACTTTGCCGATGTATTTCGCATATTGACGAGGCATTGGGCTACCTTAAGAGAGACATAGTTACTCCTGCCAGTGCCTCTCCGTTAAACCACATTCACAAATACAATTTTCCTCTGCCCCTTTCACCAGACGCGATACGATATTATTTATCGACATTATGACTTTCACAGTACTCCTTCTAGGGGTTCCTACAGTTTACCAAAGTATTTCGCCTGTAGAAGAAGCATTTGGCTACCTTAAGAGAGTCATACTTACTCCTATCAGTTGCTCCCCGTTTTACCACAGTCACATTTTCAATCTTATTCTGGCCAGTTCACCAGAAGCGATACGCCATTATCAGTCAACCTAAAGAATATCACAGTACCCCTGCCGGGAGCTTCTCGAGTTTGCCGATGTATTTCGCCTGTTGACGAGGCATTTGGATACCTTAAGAGAGTCATAGTTACCCCTTGCTGTTGTTCCCCATTTTACAACAGGCACATCTACAAGCTTACTCTGGCCAATTCTCCTGATTCGATACGCTAATATCTGTTGACATAAAGACTTTCACAGTACTCCTGCCGGGAGCTTCTCGACTTTGCCGATGTATTTCGCCTATTGACGAGGCATTGGGCTACCTTAAGAGAGTCATAGTTACTCCTGCCAGTGTCTCTCCGTTAAACCACAGTCACATCTACCATTTTCATCTGCCCCTTTCACCAGACGTGATACGCCATTATTTGTCGACATTATGACTTTCACAGTACTCCTGTTAGGGACTCCTCCAGTTTACCAATGTATTTCGCCTGTTGACGAGGCATTTGGCTACCTTAAGAGAGTCATACTTACTCCTGTCAGTTGCTCCCAGTTTTACCACAGTCACATTTTCAATCTTATTCTGGCCAGTTCACCTGAAGCGATACGCCATTGTCAGTCAACCTAAAGAATTTCACAGCACTCCTGCCGGGAGCTTCTCGAGTATGCCGATGTATTTCGCGTGTTGACGAGGCATTCGGATGCCTTAAGAGAGTCATACTAACTCCTTGCTGTTGCTCCCCATTTTACAACAGGCACATCTACAAGCTTACTCTGGCCAATCCTCCTGAAGCGATACGCTAATATCTGTTGACATAAAGACTTTCACAGTACTCCTGCCGGGAGCTTCTCGACTTTGCCGATGTATTTCGCCTATTGACGAGGCATTGGGCTACCTTAAGAGAATCATAGTTACTCCTGCCAGTGTCTCTCCGTTAAACCACATTCACATATACAATTTTCCTCTGCCCCTTTCACCAGACGCGATACGATATTATTTATCGACATTATGACTTTCACAGTACTCCTGCTAGGGGCTCCTCCAGTTTACCAAAGCATTTCGCCTGTAGAAGAGGCATCTGGCTACCTTAAGAGAGTCATACTTACTCCTGTCAGTTGCTCCCCGTTTTACCAAACTCACATTCTCAATCTTATTCTGGCCAGTTCACCTGATGCGATACGCCATTATCAGTCAACCTAAAGAATATCACAGTACTCCTGCCGGGAGCTTCTCGAGTTTGCCGATGTATTTCGCCTGTTGACGAGGCATTTGGATACCTTAAGAGAGTCATAGTTACCCCTTGCTGTTGCTCCCCATTTTACAACAGGCACATCTACAAGCTTACTCTGGCCAATTCTCCTGAAGCGATATGCTAATACCTGTTGACATAAAGACTTACACAGTACTCCTGCCGGGAGCTTTTCGACTTTGCCGATGTATTTCGCCTATTGACGAGGCGTTTGGCTACCTTAAGAGAGTCATAGTTACTCCTTCCAGTGTCTCTCCGTTAAACCACAGTCACATATACAATTTTCCTCTGCCCCTTTCACCAGACGCGATACGATATTATTTATCGACATAATGACTTTCACAGTACTCCTGTTAGGGGCTCCTCCAGTTTACCAAAGTATTTCGCCTGTAGAAGAGGCATTTGGCTACCTTAAGAGTGTCATAGATACTCCTGACAGTTGCTCCCCGTTTTACCACAGTCACATTTTCAATCTTATTCTGGCCAGTTCACCTGAAGCGATACGCCATTATCAGTCAACCTAAAGAATTTCACAGTACTCCTGCCGGGAGCTTCTCGGGTATGCCGATGTATTTCGCGTGTTGACGAGGCATTTGGATGCCTTAAGAGAGTCATAGTTACTCCTTGCTGTTGCTCCCCATTTTACAACAGGCACATCTGCAAGCTTACTCTGGCCAGTTCTCTTGAAGCGATACGCTAATATCTGTTGACATAAAGACTTTCACAGTACTCCTGCCGGGAGCTTCTCGACTTTGCCGATGTATTTCGCATATTGACGAGGCATTGGGCTACCTTAAGAGAGTCATAGTTACTCCTGCCAGTGCCTCTCCGTTAAACCACATTCACATATACAATTTTCCTCTGCCCCTTTCACCAGACGCGATACGATATTATTTATCGACATTATGACTTTCACAGTACTCCTGCTACTGGCTCCTCCAGTTTACCAAAGTATTTCGCCTGTAGAAGAAGCATTTGGCTACCTTAAGAGAGTCATACTTTCTCCTATCAGTTGCTCCCCGTTTTACCACAGTCACATTTTCAATCTTATTCTGGCCAGTTCACCTGAAGCGATACGCCTTTATCAGTCAACCTAAAGAATTTCACAGTACTCCTGCCGGGAGCTTCTCGAGTATGCCGATGTATTTCGCGTGTTGACGAGGCATTCGGATGCCTTAAGAGAGTCATAGTTACTCCTTGCTGTTGCTCCCCATTTTACAACAGGCACATCTACAAGCTTACTCTGGCCAGTTCTCTTGAAGTGATACGCTAATATCTGTTGACATAAAGACTTTCACAGTACTCCTGCCGGGAGCTTCTCGACTTTGCCGATGTATTTCGCCTATTGACGAGGCATTGGGCTACCTTAAGAGAATCATAGTTACTCCTGCCAGTGTCTCTCCGTTAAACCACATTCACATATACAAATTTCCTCTGCCCCTTTCACCAGACGCGATACGCCATTATTTATCGACATTATGACTTTCACAGTGCTCCTGCTAGGGGCTCCTCCAGTTTACCAAAGTATTTCGCCTGTAGAAGAGGCATTTGGCTACCTTAAGAGAGTCATAGATACTCCTGTCAGTTGCTCCCCGTTTTACCAAAGTCACATTCTCAATCTTATTCTGGCCAGTTCACCTGAAGCGATACGCCATTATCAGTCAACCTAAAGAATTTCACAGTACTCCTGCCGGGAGCTTCTCGGGTATGCCGATGTATTTCGCGTGTTGACGAGGCATTTGGATGCCTTAAGAGAGTCATAGTTACTCCTTGCTGTTGCTCCCCATTTTACAACAGGCACATCTACAAGCTTACTCTGGCCAGTTCTCTTGAAGCGATACGCTAATATCTGTTGACATAAAGACTTTCACAGTACTCCTGCCGGGAGCTTCTCGACTTTGCCGATGTATTTCGCATATTGACGAGGCATTGGGCTACCTTAAGAGAGACATAGTTACTCCTGCCAGTGCCTCTCCGTTAAACCACATTCACATATACAATTTTCCTCTGCCCCTTTCACCAGACGCGATACGATATTATTTATCGACATTATGACTTTCACAGTACTCATGCTAGGGGCTCCTCCAGTTTACCAAAGTATTTCGCCTATAGAAGAAGCATTTGGCTACCTTAAGAGAGTCATACTTACTCCTATCAGTTGCTCCCCGTTTTACCACAGTCACATTTTCAATCTTATTCTGGCTAGTTCACCTGAAGCGATACGCCATTATCAGTCAACCTAAAGAATATCACAGTACCCCTGCCGGGAGCTTCTCGAGTTTGCCGATGTATTTCGCCTGTTGACGAGGCATTTGGATACCTTAAGAGAGTCATAGTTACCCCTTGCTGTTGCTCCCCATTTTACAACAGGCACATCTACAAGCTTACTCTGGCCAATTCTCCTGAGGCGATACGCTAATATCTGTTGACATAAAGACTGTCACAGTACTCCTGCCGGGAGCTTCTCGACTTTGCCGATGTATTTCGCCTATTGACGAGGCATTGGGCTACCTTAAGAGAGTCATAGTTACTCCTTCCAGTGTCTCTCCGTTAAACCACAGTCACATCTACCATTTTCCTCTGCCCCTTTCACCAGACGCGATACGCCATTATTTGTCGACATTGTGACTTTCACAGTACTCCTGTTAGGGAGTCCTCCAGTTTACCAATGTATTTCTCCTGTTGACGAGGCATTTGGCTATCTTAAGAGAGTCATACTTACTCCTGTCAGTTGCTCCTAGTTTTACCACAGTCACATTTTCAATCTTATTCTGGCCAGTTCACCTGAAGCGATACGCCATTATCAGTCAACCTAAAGAATTTCACAGCACTCCTGCCGGGAGCTTCTCGAGTATGCCGATGTATTTCGCGTGTTGACGAGGCATTCGGATGCTTTAAGAGAGTCATAGTTACTCCTTGCTGTTGCTCCCCATTTTACAACAGGCACATCTACAAGCTTACTCTGGCCAATCGTCCTGCAGCGATACGCTAATATCTGTTGACATAAAGACTTTCACAGTACTCCTGCCGGGAGCTTCTCGACTTTGCCGATGTATTTCGCCTATTGACGAGGCATTGGGCTACCTTAAGAGAATCATAGTTACTCCTGCCAGTGTCTCTCCGTTAAACCACATTCACATATACAATTTTCCTCTGCCCCTTTCACCAGACGCGATACGATATTATTTATCGACATTATGACTTTCACAGTACTCCTGCTAGGGGCTCCTCCAGTTTACCAAAGCATTTCGCCTGTAGAAGAGGCATCTGGCTACCTTAAGAGAGTCATAGATACTCCTGTCAGTTGCTCCCCGTTTTACCAAAGTCACATTCTCAATCTTATTCTGGCCAGTTCACCTGAAGCGATACGCCATTATCAGTCAACCTAAAGAATATCACAGTACTCCTGCCGGGAGCTTCTCGAGTTTGCCGATGTATTTCGCCTGTTGACGAGGCATTTGGATACCTTAAGAGAGTCATAGTTACCCCTTGCTGTTGCTCCCCATTTTACAACAGGCACATCTACAAGCTTACTCTGGCCAATCCTCCTGAAGCGATACGCTAATATCTGTTGACATAAAGACTTTCACAGTACTCCTGCCGGGAGCTTTTAGACTTTGCCGATGTATTTCGCCTATTGACGAGGCGTTTGGCTACCTTAAGAGAGTCATAGTTACTCCTTCCAGTGTCTCTCCGTTAAACCACAGTCACATATACAATTTTCCTCTGCCCCTTTCACCAGACGCGATACGATATTATTTATCGACATAATGACTTTCACAGTACTCCTGCTAGGGGCTCCTCCAGTTTACCAAAGTATTTCGCCTGTAGAAGAGGCATTTGGCTACCTTAAGAGTGTCATAGATACTCCTGACAGTTGCTCCCCGTTTTACCACAGTCACATTTTCAATCTTATTCTGGCCAGTTCACCTGAAGCGATACGCCATTATCAGTCAACCTAAAGAATTTCACAGTACTCCTGCCGGGAGCTTCTCGGGTATGCCGATGTATTTCGCGTGTTGACGAGGCATTTGGATGCCTTAAGAGAGTCATAGTTACTCCTTGCTGTTGCTCCCCATTTTACAACAGGCACATCTACAAGCTTACTCTGGCCAGTTCTCTTGAAGCGATACGCTAATATCTGTTGACATAAAGACTTTCACAGTACTCCTGCCGGGAGCTTCTCGACTTTGCCGATGTATTTCGCATATTGACGAGGCATTGGGCTATTTAAGCCGTCTTTATTCACGTCTATGTGAACATACAAACAGATATAAGCACCCACGAAGTGGGTTTACAAATGACAAAAACAATACAAACACTAGACGGACAGGAAGAGACGTGAACAGAGAAGGGGTTGTGCCTGTAGACAGACGCCAGGCAGCAGCGTAGACGACATATAATTGGGCCCTCACCCAACACCAGTCCGGGGCATCGTGCGCCTAATGGCAGTCATAGTGTCGAACCGCCGTGCCGCCATCACAGTCCCGATGAGTACTCTTGTTGACATCGCCGCGAAGTGGTGGTCCTTGAATCCAAGCTGCCGCAGATCCTGTGCAGATGTGGGTGACCACACCCCCCTCCATGAGATGGTAGCTGAAGAGGTGGTGATGGTCTTGGCTGCTGGGGTCTGACTCCTAATCGCCTGGTGGACGGCTTCCCTGTTATAAACCGCGACTTTCTGCTGGTGACACTCTTCAATGTCAAGATTGACACCAACCACCTGGGCATCGATGATATAGGCTGCATCGCCTCGAACTGCCACGATGTCCGGCTTCCTCAGTCCCTCGGATGTCCTGAGGTGGGGCTCCAGGTCGACGTCGAAGCCCCTGCGACGAAGTCCCTGCGCGACGTAAGACGCCAGGGCGTTGTGTCGCTTCACTCGTGCGTCGTGACTTCGGAAGCAGTGCTGGACAACGTGGTTCGCAGTTTCTTTAGCGATGCAGCCAGCCCGGCAGTTAGTATCACCAGCACGACCTCGCTGCAACCGTGCCCGGGTTGGAAGGGCATTGATCCTCGTACGGATGCAGGAGATAAAGTCGCGGCCTGTGATCGCTAGTCGAGGATCGTCGACCCAGCGATGCTGCCCTGGTGTTCGGGCAGACTTCTTAAGGGCAGCGCCGTCCACCGAGAGATGCAACCGTTCAGCCCACATCCGGCCCATTTGGTTGGAAGTTCTAATGACCGTATTGTTACCCCGTAATTGCTGCTCAAGCCTCCCAATCTCACGCCCCAGAACGTCGTCTGCTGTCCTGTCAGATAGGACACCCAATGCCCGCATCTTCGCGAGCCGGTTCCGCCGCAGAAGAGGCCCTAGCCAGCGCGCTGATGGCACTCCCAGCCCCCCAGATGACACAGGGGCATGGAAGTAACCAACAGGAACGTCCGCTGGCAGGCACAACCAAGATCTAATCGCTGCGCGGATGGTGGTGTCCATTGCTGACAGGGCTCCTAGGCGGGTCCTCGAAAGGGCCAAGCCATGGTGTATCCCTGGCAAGACGACGGTTCTGAGGGCGTGCAAACGCTGTTGTGGCTTTAGTGGTGCCTTGGACAGGACGGTGAGCTGTCGCTCGACCTCCCGCCTCGGATGAAAGAGGCTACGTCCGCACGTGGAGAACTCCAGGCCAAGATACCGGAAAGTGCTCTCGATCCCCAGGGCTGGGAGGATGGTATACCCAGCCCTGAAGGTCGTGGTGTCGTCGACCTTGATCTTCTTCTCACGGCCAGAAGCCGTCAGGGCGAGAGTGAAGCACTTTCCGGGATTGACTTGGAGACCAAGGTCCCCAAGGGCAGATGTTGCTGCATCAATAAGGTCCTGGAGCCCTCCTGGGGTCTCGGCGAACAGCAGGAGGTCGTCAGCAAAGGCAGCAGCGTTGAGACGTCGTCCCATCACATTGGCACCAATGTAATCTGGGAGGCGAGCAAGCATGAGGTCTAAGGAGAGGTTGAAAAGGATAGGAGAGAGTGGATCACCCTGCCTAACACCCCTTGAAGGCCGCACTGGACCCAGCGACATCCCAGGACCAGAGATCATCGTCACCCCATCCTCATAGCATCCCAGGACGTATCCAATGAACTCGTCAGGCAGGCCATGTGCCCTCAGGGCGGGCCTCAGGGCACCATGGTCTAGCGAGTCGAAAGCCTTGGACACATCCAGGGACGCAACATAGAGGGAGCGACAGTTTTCCCTGGCCTGAGTCATCGCCAAGTCCAACAAGAACGTATTGTGCAGCATCCCATCCTGAGGAAGGAAAGCCCGCTGACGCCCGTCCAGCACACAGGTCCGCATCAGACGGCCCGCCAGGATCTTATGGAAGACCCTAGCGAGGACTGAGCAAACCGTGATCGGACGGAAGTCAGCGGGGGATGCTGGGGCGGCCTTCTTGGGCAACAGGGATGTACGGGCTAGGAGAAGACGGGATGGGAGGCGACGGGTCAAGAGGAAGAGGTTAAGGATTTTAAGGAGGACCTCACGGGGTATACGGCGAATCTGGGCCGGTGTCAGTCGGTCTGGGCCTGCAGCAGAGCGACGAGGGGGGAGCGCTGAAGCAACTTCCTCCATCGTAATAGGCGCCCACAGCTGTTTGAAGGGAACCTCGATGGAGGAGGGCAACAGCCGACCTTCCAGACGGTCCACCCGGCCAGATGGTCGCCGGGTGAAAAGGTCCTTCCAAAACTCCACCAACCCAGGAATAGGGGGTGGTGGGTGAAGGAGCGTTCCATCCAGAAGGCCGCTGATGCAGCGAGCAGCGCTCTTTGAGAAGGCCCGCTGACAGAGGGCGTACTCCCTCCTCCGCAGGGCCCGCTTCGTCGCTCGTGGCTCTGACATCCGGCGAGAGGCAACAGGATTAGGTGATGGTGATGGTTCCCTGCTGCCGATGGCGTCAAGGGCAGCCGACAGCATGCCCATTATGACTGAGGCCGATGTTGTTGGCCCAAGCGCCAGGATGTCATCGACTGCTTTATACCTAGACCCAGACGACGGGAGGGCTGCCAGGGCCGACCAGACAGCTTGGTCGACAGTATCCACAGCTGCAGACGGGGAGGGGGGTGCTGCACAGGAACCGGCAGGTTCCACAGCTGCAGCAGATGGAAGCGACCCCACCCCAACAGCAGAGAGGGCAGCAACAAACTCGGCAACCTGGTTCCTATAGGCTGTTCCACGACGCTGCCCTTTAATGGACTCAAGGGAACGATTCGGGAACGCCTTTGCAAGCTCTTGATTTAGGAACCGGGTGCCCTTGAGCGTAAGTGCTGCTTCAGAGTGGGCCAGGCGTAGGAGCTCTTCACTAGACCACCTGGCCTTTACCCTCTCGGTGGTCACCTCTGCGTTGGCTGCGGCAGGATGGGCACGGCGACGATGTACACCAAGACCTGTCTTGGTGGTGAAGGTCCGGTGGCACTCAGGACATGTGATGGCAGGCACTACGGCTCGACCCGAACTGGCGGCGTCGGATGCTGACCCAACGACTGGCGCGGCGTCTCCTGTGGGAGTACCGCTACCTGATTTTTTCTTCGTGTTGGGGCCAGCTGAAACAGGGGCAGGGGGGGCGGCAACCCCCAAGCCCCGAAAGGTTCACCCCGCTCTGTCTGTCGAGGAACTTTGGAAGAGTTATACCCAGGCATAATCTTCCTAAGAACCTCTCACGACCCCTGCCACGAGAAGGCCAGAGCTAGGATTTCCCACCGAGAGGCTAAGCGAACCATCATCCACTCGACATCGCTCGGATGCTAAGGAGTGGATAGAGAGGATCCGTATATGACGCATCATGTGAGCTTAAGAGAGTCATAGTTACTCCTGCCAGTGTCTCTCCGTTAAACCACAGTCACATCTACCATTTTCCTCTGCCCCTTTCACCAGACGCGATACGCCATTATTTGTCGACATTATGACTTTCACAGTACTCCTGCTAGGGGCTCCTCCAGTTTACCAATGTATTTCGCCTGTTGACGAGGCATTTGGCTACCTTAAGAGAGTCATACTTACTCCTGTCAGTTGCTCCCAGTTTTACCAAAGTCACATTCTCAATCTTATTCTGGCCAGTTCACCTGAAGCCATACGCCATTATCAGTCAACCTAAAGAATATCACAGTACTCCTGCCGGGAGCTTCTCGAGTTTGCCGATGTATTTCGCCTGTTGACGAGGCATTTGGATACCTTAAGAGAGTCATAGTTACCCCTTGCTGTTGCTCCCCATTTTACAACAGGCTCATCTACAAGCTTACTCTGGCCAATTCTCCTGAAGCGATACGCTAATATCTGTTGACATAAAGACTTTCACAGTACTCCTGCTGGGAGCTTCTCGACTTTACCGATGTATTTCGCCTATTGACGAGGCATTTGGCTACCTTAAGAGAGTCATAGTTACTCCTGCCAGTGTCTCTCCGATAAACCACAGTCACATCTACCATTTTCATCTGCCCCTTTCACCAGACGTGATACGCCATTATTTGCCGACATTATGACTTTCACAGTACTCCTGCTAGGGGCTCCTCCAGTTTACCAATGTATTTCGCCTGTTGACGAGGCATTTGGCTACCTTAAGAGAGTCATACTTACTCCTGTCAGTTGCTCCCAGTTTTACCACAGTCACATTTTCAATCTAATTCTGGCCAGTTCACCCGAAGCGATACGCCATTATCAGTTAACCTAAAGAATTTCACAGTACTCCTGCCGGGAGCTTCTCGAGTTTGCCGATGCATTTCGCCTGTTGACGAAGCATTTGGATGCCTTAAGAGAGTCATAGTTTCACCTTGCTGTTGCTCCCCATTTTACAACAGGCACATCTACAAGCTTACTCTGGCCAATTCTCCTGAAGCGATACGCTAATATCTGTTGACATAAAGACTTTCACAGTACTCCTGCCGGGAGCTTTTCGACTTTGCCGATGTATTTCGCCTATTGACGAGGCGTTTGGCTACCTTAAGAGAGTCATAGTTACTCCTGCCAGTGTCTCTCCGATAAACCACAGTCACATCTACCATTTTCATCTGCCCCTTTCACCAGACGCGATACGCCATTATTTGTCGACATTATGACTTTCACAGTACTCCTGCTAGGGGCTCCTCCAGTTTACCAATGTATTTCGCCTGTTGACGAGGCATTTGGCTACCTTAAGAGAGTCATACTTACTCCTGTCAGTTGCTCCCAGTTTTACCAAAGTCACATTCTCAATCTTATTCTGGCCAGTTCACCTGAAGCCATACGCCATTATCAGTCAACCTAAAGAATATCACAGTACTCCTGCCGGGAGCTTCTCGAGTTTGCCGATGTATTTCGCCTGTTGACGAGGCATTTGGATACCTTAAGAGAGTCATAGTTACCCCTTGCTGTTGCTCCCCATTTTACAACAGGCTCATCTACAAGCTTACTCTGGCCAATTCTCCTGAAGCGATACGCTAATATCTGTTGACATAAAGACTTTCACAGTACTCCTGCTGGGAGCTTCTCGACTTTACCGATGTATTTCGCCTATTGACGAGGCATTTGGCTACCTTAAGAGAGTCATAGTTACTCCTGCCAGTGTCTCTCCGATAAACCACAGTCACATCTACCATTTTCATCTGCCCCTTTCACCAGACGTGATACGCCATTTTTTGTCGACATTATGACTTTCACAGTACTCCTGCTAGGGGCTCCTCCAGTTTACCAATGTATTTCGCCTGTTGACGAGGCATTTGGCTACCTTAAGAGAGTCATACTTACTCCTGTCAGTTGCTCCCAGTTTTACCACAGTCACATTTTCAATCTTATTCTGGCCAGTTCACCCGAAGCGATACGCCATTATCAGTCAACCTAAAGAATTTCACAGTACTCCTGCCGGGAGCTTCTCGAGTTTGCCGATGCATTTCGCCTGTTGACGAGGCATTTGGATACCTTAAGAGAGTCATAGTTTCACCTTGCTGTTGCTCCCCATTTTACAACAGGCACATCTACAAGCTTATTCTGGCCAATTCTCCTGAAGCGATACGCTAATATCTGTTGACATAAAGACTTTCACAGTACTCCTGCCGGGAGCTTCTCGACTTTACCGATGTATTTCGCCTATTGACGAGGCATTTGGCTACCTTAAGAGAGTCATAGCTACTCCTGCCAGTGTCTCTCCGTTAAACCACAGTCACATCTACCATTTTCGTCTGCCCCTTTCACCAGACGTGATACGCCATTATTTGTCGACATTATGACTTTCACAGTACTCCTGCTAGGGGCTCCTCCAGTTTACCAATGTATTTAGCCTGTTGACGAGGCATTTGGCTACCTTAAGAGAGTCATACTTACTCCTGTCAGTTGCTCCAAGTTTTACCACAGTCACATTTCCAATCTTATTCTGGCCAGTTCACCCGAAGCGATACGCCATTATCAGTCAACCTAAAGAATTTCACAGTACTCCTGCCGGGAGCTTCTCGTGTTTGCCGATGCATTTCGCCTGTTGACGAGGCATTTGGATACCTTAAGAGAGTCATAGTTTCACCTTGCTGTTGCTCCCCATTTTACAACAGGCTCATCTACAAGCTTACTCTGGCCAATTCTCCTGAAGCGATACGCTAATATCTGTTGACATAAAGACTTTCACAGTACTCCTGCCGGGAGCTTTTCGACTTTGCCGATGTATTTCGCCTATTGACGAGGCGTTTGGCTACCTTAAGAGAGTCATAGTTACTCCTTCCAGTGGCTCTCCGTTAAACCACAGTCACATCTACCATTTTCCACTGCCCCTTACACCAGACGCGACACGCCATTTTTTGTCGACATTATGACTTTCACAGTACTCCTGCTAGGGGCTCCTCCAGTTTACCAATGTATTTCACCTGTTGACGAGGCATTTGGCTACCTTAAGAGAGTCATACTTACTCCTGTCAGTTGCTCCCCGTTTTACCACAGTCACATTTTCAATCTTATTCTGGCCAGTTCACCTGAAGCGATACGCCATTATCAGTCAACCTAAAGAATTTCACAGTACTCCTGCCGGGAGCTTCTCGAGTATGCCGATGTATTTCGCGTGTTGACGAGGCTTTTGGATGCCTTAAGAGAGTCATAGTTACTCCTTGCTGTTGCTCCCCATTTTACAACAGGCACATCTACAAGCTTACTCTGGCCAATTCTCCTGAAGCGATACGCTAATATCTGTTGACATAAAGACTTTCACAGTACTCCTGCCGGGAGCTTCTCGACTTTACCGATGTATTTCGCCTATTGACGAGGCATTTGGCTACCTTAAGAGAGTCATAGTTACTCCTGCCAGTGTCTCTCCGATAAACCACAGTCACATCTACCATTTTCATCTGCCCCTTTCACCAGACGTGATACGCCATTATTTGTCGACATTATGACTTTCACAGTACTCCTGCTAGGGGCTCCTCCAGTTTACCAATGTATTTCGCCTGTTGACGAGGCATTTGGCTACCTTAAGAGAGTCATACTTACTCCTGTCAGTTGCTCCCAGTTTTACCATAGTCACATTTTCAATCTTATTCTGGCCAGTTCACCCGAAGCGATACGCCATTATCAGTCAACCTAAAGAATTTCACAGTACTCCTGCCGGGAGCTTCTCGAGTTTGCCGATGCATTTCGCCTGTTGACGAGGCATTTGGATACCTTAAGAGAGTCATAGTTTCACCTTGCTGTTGCTCCCCATTTTACAACAGGCACATCTACAAGCTTACTCTGGCCAATTCTCCTGAAGCGATACGCTAATATCTGTTGACATAAAGACTATCACAGTACTCCTGCCGGGAGCTTTTCGACTTTGCCGATGTATTTCGCCTATTGACGAGGCGTTTGGCTACCTTAAGAGAGTCATAGTTACTCCTTCCAGTGGCTCTCCGTTAAACCACAGTCACATCTACCATTTTCCACTGCCCCTTTCACCAGACGCGACACGCCATTATTTGTCGACATTATGACTTTCACAGTACTCCTGCTAGGGGCTCCTCCAGTTTACCAATGTACACTCCTGGAAATGGAAAAAAGAACACATTGACACCGGTGTGTCAGACCCACCATACTTGCTCCGGACACTGCGAGAGGGCTGTACAAGCAATGATCACACGCACGGCACAGCGGACACACCAGGAACCGCGGTTTTGGCCGTCGAATGGCGCTAGCTGCGCAGCATTTGTGCATCGCCGCCGTCAGTGTCAGCCAGTTTGCCGTGGCATACGGAGCTCCATCGCAGTCTTTAACACTGGTAGCATGCCGCGACAGCGTGGACGTGAACCGTATGCGCAGTTGACGGACTTTGAGCGAGGGCGTATAGTGGGCATGCGGGAGGCCGGGTGGACGTACCGCCGAATTGCTCAACACGTGGGGCGTGAGGTCTCCACAGTACATCGATGCTATCGCCAGTGGTCGGCGGAAGGTGGACGTGCCCGTCGACCTGGGACCGGACCGCAGCGACGCACGGATGCACGCCAAGACCGTAGGATCCTACGCAGTGCCGTAGGGGACCGCACCGCCACTTCCCAGCAAATTAGGGACACTGTTGCTCCTGGGGTATCGGCGAGGACCATTCGCAACCGTCTCCATGAAGCTGGGCTACGGTCCCGCACACCGTTAGGCCGTCTTCCGCTCACGCCCCAACATCGTGCAGCCCGCCTCCAGTGGTGTCGCGACAGGCGTGAATGGAGGGACGAATGGAGACGTGTCGTCTTCAGCGATGAGAGTCGCTTCTGCCTTGGTGCCAATGATGGTCGTATGCGTGTTTGGCGCCGTGCAGGTGAGCGCCACAATCAGGACTGCATACGACCGAGGCACACAGGGCCAACACCCGGCATCATGGTGTGGGGAGCGATCTCCTACACTGGCCGTACACCACTGGTGATCGTCGAGGGGACACTGAATAGTGCACGGTACATCCAAACCGTCATCGAACCCATCGTTCTACCATTCCTAGACCGGCAAGGGAACTTGATGTTCCAACAGGACAATGCACTTCCGCATGTATCCCGTGCCACCCAACGTGCTCTAGAAGGTGTAAGTCAACTACCCTGGCCAGCAAGATCTCCGGTTCTGTCCCCCATTGAGCATGTTTGGGACTGGATGAAGCGTCGTCTCACGCGGTCTGCACGTCCAGCACGAACGCTGGTCCAACTGAGGCGCCAGGTGGAAATGGCATGGCAAGCCGTTCCACAGGACTACATCCAGCATCTCTACGATCGTCTCCATGGGAGAATAGCAGCCTAGATTGCTGCGAAAGGTGGATATACACTGTCCTAGTGCCGACATTGTGCATGCTCTGTTGCCTGTGTCTATGTACCTGTGGTTCTGTCAGTGTGATCATGTGATGTATCTGACCCCAGGAATGTGTCAATAAAGTTTCCCCTTCCTGGGACAATGAATTCACGGTGTTCTTATTTCAATTTCCAGGAGTGTATTTCACCTGTTGACGAGGCATTTGGCTACCTTAAGAGAGTCATACTTACTCCTGTCAGTTGCTCCCCGTTTTACCACAGTCTCATTTTCAATCTTATTCTGGCCAGTTCACCTGAAGCGATACGCCATTATCAGTCAACCTAAAGAATTTCACAGTACTACTGCCGGGAGCTTCTCGAGTATGCCGATGTATTTCGCGTGTTGACGAGGCTTTTGGATGCCTTAAGAGAGTCATAGTTACTCCTTGCTGTTGCTCCCCATTTTACAACAGGCACATCTACAAGCTTACTCTGGCCAATTCTCCTGAAGCGATACGCTAATATCTGTTGACATAAAGACTTTCACAGTACTCCTGCCGGGAGCTTCTCGACTTTACCGATGTATTTCGCCTATTGACGAGGCATTTTGCTACCTTAAGAGAGTCATAGTTACTCCTGCCAGTGTCTCTCCGATAAACCACAGTCACATCTACCATTTTCATCTGCCCCTTTCACCAGACGTGATACGCCATTATTTGTCGACATTATGACTTTCACAGTACTCCTGCTAGGGGCTCCTCCAGTTTACCAATGTATTTCGCCTGTTGACGTGGCATTTGGCTACCTTAAGAAAGTCGTACTTACTCCTGTCAGTTGCTCCCAGTTTTACCACAGTCACATTTTCAATCTTATTCTGGCCAGTTCACCCGAAGCGATACGCCATTATCAGTCAACCTAAAGAATTTCACAGTACTCCTGCCGGGAGCTTCTCGAGTTTGCCGATGCATTTCGCCTGTTGACGAGGCATTTGGATACCTTAAGAGAGTCATAGTTTCACCTTGCTGTTGCTCCCCATTTTACAACAGGCACATCTACAAGCTTACTCTGGCCAATTCTCCTGAAGCGATACGCTAATATCTGTTGACATAAAGACTTTCACAGTACTCCTGCCGGGAGCTTTTCGACTTTGCCGATGTATTTCGCCTATTGACGAGGCGTTTGGCTACCTTAAGAGAGTCATAGTTACTCCTGCCAGTGTCTCTCCGATAAACCACAGTCACATCTACCACTTTCATCTGCCCCTTTCACCAGACGTGATACGCCATTATTTGTCGACATTATGACTTTCACAGTACTCCTGCTAGGGGCTCCTCCAGTTTACCAATGTATTTCGCCTGTTGACGAGGCATTTGACTACCTTAAGAGAGTCATACTTACTCCTGTCAGTTGCTCCCAGTTTTACCACAGTCACATTTTCAATCTTATTCTGGCCAGTTCACCCGAAGCGATACGCCATTATCAGTCAACCTAAAGAATTTCACAGTACTCCTGCCGGGAGCTTCTCGAGTTTGCCGATGCATTTCGCCTGTTGACGAGGCATTTGGATACCTTAAGAGAGTCATAGTTTCACCTTGCTGTTGCTCCCCATTTTACAACAGGCACATCTACAAGCTTACTCTGGCCAATTCTCCTGAAGCGATACGCTAATATCTGTTGACATAAAGACTTTCACAGTACTCCTGCCGGGAGCTTCTCGACTTTACCGATGTATTTCGCCTATTGACGAGGCATTTGGCTACCTTAAGAGAGTCATAGTTACTCCTGCCAGTGTCTCTCCGTTAAACCACAGTCACATCTACCATTTTCATCTGCCCCTTTCACCAGACGTGATACGCCATTATTTGTCGACATTATGACTTTCACAGTACTCCTGCTAGGGGCTCCTCCAGTTTACCAATGTATTTCGCCTGTTGACGAGGCATTTGGCTACCTTAAGAGAGTCATACTTACTCCTGTCAGTTGCTCCCAGTTTTACCACAGTCACATTTCCAATCTTATTCTGGCCAGTTCACCTGAAGCGATACGCCATTATCAGTCAACCTAAAGAATTTCACAGTACTCCTGCCGGGAGCTTCTCGAGTATGCCGATGTATTTCGCGTGTTGACGAGGCTTTTGGATGCCTTAAGAGAGTCATAGTTACTCCTTGCTGTTGCTCCCCATTTTACAACAGGCACATCTACAAGCTTACTCTGGCCAATTCTCCTGAAGCGATACGCTAATATCTGTTGACATAAAGACTTTCACAGTACTCCTGCCGGGAGCTTTTCGACTTTGCCGATGTATTACGCCTATTGACGAGGCGTTTGGCTACCTTAAGAGAGTCATAGTTACTCCTTCCAGTGGCTCTCCGTTAAACCACAGTCACATCAACCATTTTCCACTGCCCCTTTCACCAGACGCGACACGCCATTATTTGTCGACATTATGACTTTCACAGTACTCCTGCTAGGGGCTCCTCCAGTTTACCAATGTATTTCACCTGTTGACGAGGCATTTGGCTACCTTAAGAGAGTCATACTTACTCCTGTCAGTTGCTCCCCGTTTTACCACAGTCACATTTTCAATCTTATTCTAGCCAGTTCACCTGAAGCGATACGCAATTATCAGTCAACCTAAAGAATTTCACAATACTCCTGCCGGGAGCTTCTCGAGTATGCCGATGTATTTCGCGTGTTGACGAGGCTTTTGGATGCCTTAAGAGAGTCATAGTTACTCCTTGCTGTTGCTACCCATTTTACAACAGGCACATCTACAAGCTTACTCTGGCCAATTCTCCTGAAGCGATACGCTAATATCTGTTGACATAAAGACTTTCACAGTACTCCTGGCTGGAGCTTCTCGACTTTACCGATGTATTTCGCCTATTGACGAGGCATTTGGCTACCTTAAGAGAGTCATAGTTACTCCTGCCAGTGTCTCTCCGTTAAACCACAGTCACATCTACCATTTTCATCTGCCCCTTTCACCAGACGTGATACGCCATTATTTGTCGACATTATGACTTTCACAGTACTCCTGCTAGGGGCTCCTCCAGTTTACCAATGTATTTCGCCTGTTGACGAGGCATTTGGCTACCTTAAGAGAGTCATACTTACTCCTGTCAGTTGCTCCCAGTATTACCACAGTCACATTTCCAATCTTATTCTGGCCAGTTCACCTGTAGCGATACGCCATTATCAGTCAACCTAAAGAATTTCACAGTACTCCTGCCGGGAGCTTCTCGAGTATGCCGATGTATTTCGCGTGTTGACGAGGCTTTTGGATGCCTTAAGAGAGTCATAGTTACTCCTTGCTGTTGCTCCCCATTTTACAACAGGCACATCTACAAGCTTACTCTGGCCAATTCTCCTGAAGCGATACGCTAATATCTGTTGACATAAAGACTTTCACAGTACTCCTGGCTGGAGCTTCTCGACTTTACCGATGTATTTCGCCTTATGACGAGGCATTTGGCTACCTTAAGAGAGTCATAGTTACTCCTGCCAGTGTCTCTCCGATAAACCACAGTCACATCTACCATTTTCATCTGCCCCTTTCACCAGACGTGATACGCCCTTATTTGTCGACATTATGACTTTCACAGTACTCCTGCTAGGGGCTCCTCCAGTTTACCAATGTATTTCGCCTGTTGACGAGGCATTTGGCTACCTTAAGAGAGTCATACTTACTCCTGTCAGTTGCTCCCAGTTTTACCACAGTCACATTTTCAATCTTATTCTGGCCAGTTCACCCGAAGCGATACGCCATTATCAGTCAACCTAAAGAATTTCACAGTACTCCTGCCGGGAGCTTCTCGAGTTTGCCGATGCATTTCGCCTGTTGACGAGGCATTTGGATACCTTAAGAGAGTCATAGTTTCACCTTGCTGTTGCTCCCCATTTTACAACAGGCACATCTACAAGCTTACTCTGGCCAATTCTCCTGAAGCGATACGCTAATATCTGTTGACATAAAGACTTTCACAGTACTCCTGCCGGGAGCTTTTCGACTTTGCCGATGTATTTCGCCTATTGACGAGGCGTTTGGCTACCTTAAGAGAGTCATAGTTACTCCTTCCAGTGGCTCTCCGTTTAACCACAGTCACATCTACCATTTTCCACTGCCCCTTTCACCAGACGCGACACGCCATTATTTGTCGACATTATGACTTTCACAGTACTCCTGCTAGGGGCTCCTCCAGTTTACCAATGTATTTCACCTGTTGTCGAGGCATTTGGCTACCTTAAGAGAGTCATACTTACTCCTGTCAGTTTCTCCCCGTTTTACCACAGTCACATTTTCAATCTTATTCTGGCCAGTTCACCCGAAGCGATACGCCATTATCAGTCAACCTAAAGAATTTCACAGTACTCCTGCCGGGAGCTTCTCGAGTTTGCCGATGCATTTCGCCTGTTGACGAGGCATTTGGATACCTTAAGAGAGTCATAGTTTCACCTTGCTGTTGCTCCCCATTTTACAACAGGCACATCTACAAGCTTACTCTGGCCAATTCTCCTGAAGCGATACGCTAATATCTGTTGACATAAAGACTTTCACAGTACTCCTGCCGGGAGCTTTTCGACTTTGCCGATGTATTTCGCCTATTGACGAGGCGTTTGGCTACCTTAAGAGAGTCATAGTTACTCCTGCCAGTGTCTCTCCGATAAACCACAGTCACATCTACCACTTTCATCTGCCCCTTTCACCAGACGTGATACGCCATTATTTGTCGACATTATGACTTTCACAGTACTCCTGCTAGGGGCTCCTCCAGTTTACCAATGTATTTCGCCTGTTGACGAGGCATTTGACTACCTTAAGAGAGTCATACTTACTCCTGTCAGTTGCTCCCAGTTTTACCACAGTCACATTTTCAATCTTATTCTGGCCAGTTCACCCGAAGCGATACGCCATTATCAGTCAACCTAAAGAATTTCACAGTACTCCTGCCGGGAGCTTCTCGAGTTTGCCGATGCATTTCGCCTGTTGACGAGGCATTTGGATACCTTAAGAGAGTCATAGTTTCACCTTGCTGTTGCTCCCCATTTTACAACAGGCACATCTACAAGCTTACTCTGGCCAATTCTCCTGAAGCGATACGCTAATATCTGTTGACATAAAGACTTTCACAGTACTCCTGCCGGGAGCTTCTCGACTTTACCGATGTATTTCGCCTATTGACGAGGCATTTGGCTACCTTAAGAGAGTCATAGTTACTCCTGCCAGTGTCTCTCCGTTAAACCACAGGCACATCTACCATTTTCATCTGCCCCTTTCACCAGACGTGATACGCCATTATTTGTCGACATTATGACTTTCACAGTACTCCTGCTAGGGGCTCCTCCAGTTTACCAATGTATTTCGCCTGTTGACGAGGCATTTGGCTACCTTAAGAGAGTCATACTTACTCCTGTCAGTTGCTCCCAGTTTTACCACAGTCACATTTCCAATCTTATTCTGGCCAG
This sequence comes from Schistocerca americana, assembly GCF_021461395.2. Taxonomy (NCBI): domain Eukaryota; kingdom Metazoa; phylum Arthropoda; class Insecta; order Orthoptera; family Acrididae; genus Schistocerca; species Schistocerca americana. The sequence continues at coordinate 61,293,135 of NC_060130.1, forward strand.
TTCACCTGAAGCGATACGCCATTATCAGTCAACCTAAAGAATTTCACAGTACTCCTGCCGGGAGCTTCTCGAGTATGCCGATGTATTTCGCGTGTTGACGAGGCTTTTGGATGCCTTAAGAGAGTCATAGTTACTCCTTGCTGTTGCTCCCCATTTTACAACAGGCACATCTACAAGCTTACTCTGGCCAATTCTCCTGAAGCGATACGCTAATATCTGTTGACATAAAGACTTTCACAGTACTCCTGCCGGGAGCTTTTAGACTTTGCCGATGTATTACGCCTATTGACGAGGCGTTTGGCTACCTTAAGAGAGTCATAGTTACTCCTTCCAGTGGCTCTCCGTTAAACCACAGTCACATCAACCATTTTCCACTGCCCCTTTCACCAGACGCGACACGCCATTATTTGTCGACATTATGACTTTCACAGTACTCCTGCTAGGGGCTCCTCCAGTTTACCAATGTATTTCACCTGTTGACGAGGCATTTGGCTACCTTAAGAGAGTCATACTTACTCCTGTCAGTTGCTCCCCGTTTTACCACAGTCACATTTTCAATCTTATTCTAGCCAGTTCACCTGAAGCGATACGCAATTATCAGTCAACCTAAAGAATTTCACAATACTCCTGCCGGGAGCTTCTCGAGTATGCCGATGTATTTCGCGTGTTGACGAGGCTTTTGGATGCCTTAAGAGAGTCATAGTTACTCCTTGCTGTTGCTACCCATTTTACAACAGGCACATCTACAAGCTTACTCTGGCCAATTCTCCTGAAGCGATACGCTAATATCTGTTGACATAAAGACTTTCACAGTACTCCTGGCTGGAGCTTCCGAACTTTACCGATGTATTTCGCCTATTGACGAGGCATTTGGCTACCTTAAGAGAGTCATAGTTACTCCTGCCAGTGTCTCTCCGTTAAACCACAGTCACATCTACCATTTTCATCTGCCCCTTTCACCAGACGTGATACGCCATTATTGGTCGACATTATGACTTTCACAGTACTCCTGCTAGGGGCTCCTCCAGTTTACCAATGTATTTCGCCTGTTGACGAGGCATTTGGCTACCTTAAGAGAGTCATACTTACTCCTGTCAGTTGCTCCCAGTTTTACCACAGTCACATTTCCAATCTTATTCTGGCCAGTTCACCTGAAGCGATACGCCATTATCAGTCAACCTAAAGAATTTCACAGTACTCCTGCCGGGAGCTTCTCGAGTATGCCGATGTATTTCGCGTGTTGACGAGGCTTTTGGATGCCTTAAGAGAGTCATAGTTACTCCTTGCTGTTGCTCCCCATTTTACAACAGGCACATCTACAAGCTTACTCTGGCCAATTCTCCTGAAGCGATACGCTAATATCTGTTGACATAAAGACTTTCACAGTACTCCTGGCTGGAGCTTCTCGACTTTACCGATGTATTTCGCCTTATGACGAGGCATTTGGCTACCTTAAGAGAGTCATAGTTACTCCTGCCAGTGTCTCTCCGATAAACCACAGTCACATCTACCATTTTCATCTGCCCCTTTCACCAGACGTGATACGCCCTTATTTGTCGACATTATGACTTTCACAGTACTCCTGCTAGGGGCTCCTCCAGTTTACCAATGTATTTCGCCTGTTGACGAGGCATTTGGCTACCTTAAGAGAGTCATACTTACTCCTGTCAGTTGCTCCCAGTTTTACCACAGTCACATTTTCAATCTTATTCTGGCCAGTTCACCCGAAGCGATACGCCATTATCAGTCAACCTAAAGAATTTCACAGTACTCCTGCCGGGAGCTTCTCGAGTTTGCCGATGCATTTCGCCTGTTGACGAGGCATTTGGATACCTTAAGAGAGTCATAGTTTCACCTTGCTGTTGCTCCCCATTTTACAACAGGCACATCTACAAGCTTACTCTGGCCAATTCTCCTGAAGCGATACGCTAATATCTGTTGACATAAAGACTTTCACAGTACTCCTGCCGGGAGCTTTTCGACTTTGCCGATGTATTTCGCCTATTGACGAGGCGTTTGGCTACCTTAAGAGAGTCATAGTTACTCCTTCCAGTGGCTCTCCGTTTAACCACAGTCACATCTACCATTTTCCACTGCCCCTTTCACCAGACGCGACACGCCATTATTTGTCGACATTATGACTTTCACAGTACTCCTGCTAGGGGCTCCTCCAGTTTACCAATGTATTTCACCTGTTGTCGAGGCATTTGGCTACCTTAAGAGAGTCATACTTACTCCTGTCAGTTTCTCCCCGTTTTACCACAGTCACATTTTCAATCTTATTCTGGCCAGTTCACCTGAAGCGATACGCCATTATCAGTCAACATAAAGAATTTCACAGTACTCCTGCAGGAAGCTTCTCAAGTATGCCGATGTATTTCGCGTGTTGACGAGGCTTTTGGATGCCTTAAGAGAGTCATAGTTACTCCTTGCTGTTGCTCCCCATTTTACAACAGGCACATCTACAAGCTTACTCTGGCCAATTCTCCTGAAGCGATACGCTAATATCTGTTGACATAAAGACTTTCACAGTACTCCTGCCGGGAGCTTCTCGAGTTTACCGATGTATTTCGCCTATTGACGAGGCATTTGGCTACCTTAAGAGAGTCATAGTTACTCCTGCCAGTGTCTCTCCGATAAACCACAGTCACATCTACCATTTTCATCTGCCCCTTTCACCAGACGTGATACGCCATTATTTGTCGACATTATGACTTTCACAGTACTCCTGCTAGGGGCTCCTCCAGTTTACCAATGTATTTCGCCTGTTGACGAGGCATTTGGCTACCTTAAGAGAGTCATACTTACTCCTGTCAGTTGCTCCCAGTTTTACCACAGTCACATTTTCAATCTTATTCTGGCCAGTTCACCCGAAGCGATACGCCATTATCAGTCAACCTAAAGAATTTCACAGTACTCCTGCCGGGAGCTTCTCGAGTTTGCCGATGCATTTCGCCTGTTGACGAGGCATTTGGCTACCTTAAGAGAGTCATACTTACTCCTGTCAGTGGCTCCCAGTTTTACCACAGTCACATTTTCAATCTTATTCTGGCCAGTTCACCCGAAGCGATACGCCGTTATGAGTCAACCTAAAGAATTTCACAGCACTCCTGCCGGGAGCTTCTCGAGTTTACCGATGCATTTCGCCTGTTGACGAGGCATTTGGATACCTTAAGAGAGTCATAGTTTCACCTTGCTGTTGCTCCCCATTTTACAACAGGCACATCTACAAGCTTACTCTGGCCAATTCTCCTGAAGCGATACGCTAATATCTGTTGACATAAAGACTTTCACAGTACTCCTGCCGGGAGCTTTTCGACTTTGCCGATGTATTTCGCCTATTGACGAGGAATTTGGCTACCTTAAGAGAGTCATAGTTACTCCTTCCAGTGGCTCTCCGTTAAACCACAGTCACATCTACCATTTTCCTCTGCCCCTTTCACCAGACGCGATACGCCATTATTTGTCGACATTATGAGTTTCACAGTACTCCTGCTAGGGGCTCCTCCAGTTTACCAAAGTATTTCGCCTGTAGAAGAGGCATTTGGCTACCTTAAGAGAGTCATAGATACTCCTGTCAGTTGCTCCCCGTTTTACCAAAGTCACATTCTCAGTCTTATTCTGGCCAGTTCACCTGAAGCGATACGCCATTATCAGTCAACCTAAAGAATTTCACAGTACTCCTGCCGGGAGCTTCTCGAGTATGCCGATGTATTTCGCGTGTTGACGAGGCCTTTGGATGCCTTAAGAGAGTCATAGTTACTCCTTGCTGTTGCTCCCGATTTTACAACAGGCACATCTACAAGCTTACTCTGGCCAGTTCTCTTGAAGCGATACGCTAATATCTGTTGACATAAAGACTTTCACAGTACTCCTGCCGGGACCTTCTCGACTTTGCCGATGTATTTCGCATATTGACGAGGCATTGGGCTATCACAGCCGTCTTTATTCAACGAATTGAATAACACATATACATGCATATATTGTGTGGCAGGTGTTCGTCGCCATTGTCCGCCACCGAGGTGGGGACTTACAGGGCTATACCACAAGAAAAGTTAAGATTAACATACATATATAGGTGCGGAAGAACAACATAAATTACAGACACAAAGAAGAAAGAACAAAGACGGATTATTCCTCCTGTGGATAGGCCCCAGGAGTCAAGGCGAAGAAAATAACCAGCATCCTATCCGACGCCGGCTCGCTCCATCAGTCTTTGCGTCGTCATATATTCGAAAATGCGATAGCTCGTGCAGCAGCTTTGCAGTACTCTTGTGCTAAGCACCGCCAGTTCTCGGGGTCTAAATCCAAGTGCGGAGAGATCTCTGGCCGACGCTGGAGACCATACACCCCTCCAATTCAATGTCGCGGTGGACACTGTATCCTCCTCAACGTCTCGGTGCAGGTTGGAGATGGCACGCCTGATGGACGGCGTGTTGTAGTAGGCCACTTTCTCGGAGTGACACCAGTCGATCCGGAGATGGTCTCCGACTACCTGGGCGTCGATCACGCGGGCGATGCCGTCTTTAACCGCCACCACGTCAGGCTTGCGGATTCCCTCAGGTGTGCGGTGGTGGGGCTCCACAGAAACATTGAAGCCCCTCTGCGCGAGTCCACGGGCGACATAGCGCACGATCGCGTCATCCTTAAGAGAGTCATAGTTACTCCTGCCAGTGTCTCTCCGTTAAACCACATTCACATATACAATTTTCCTCTGCCCCTTTCACCAGACGCGATACGATATTATTTATCGACATAATGACATTCACAGTACTCCTGCTAGGGGCTCCTCCAGTTTACCAAAGTATTTCGCCTGTAGAAGAGGCATTTTGCTACCTTAAGAGTGTCATAGATACTCCTGACAGTTGCTCCCCGTTTTACCACAGTCACATTTTCAATCTTATTCTGGCCAGTTCACCTGAAGCGATACGCCATTATCAGTCAACCTAAAGAATTTCACAGTACTCCTGCCGGGAGCCTCTCGGGAATGCCGATGTATTTCGCGTGTTGACGAGGCATTTGGATGCCTCAAGAGAGTCATAGTTACTCCTTGCTGTTGCTCCCCATTTTACAACAGGCACATCTACAAGCTTACTCTGGCCAGTTCTCTTGAAGCGATACGCTAATATCTGTTGACATAAAGACTTTCACAGTACTCCTGCCGGGAGCTTCTCGACTTTGCCGATGTATTTCGCATTTTGACGAGGCATTGGGCTACCTTAAGAGAGTCATAGTTACTCCTGCCAGTGTCTCTCCGTTAAACCACATTCACATATACAATTTTCCTCTGCCCCTTTCACCAGACGCGATACGATATTATTTATCGACATTATGACTTTCACAGTACTCCTGCTAGGGGCTCCTCCAGTTTACCAAAGTATCTCGCCTGTAGAAGAAGCATTTGGCTACCTTAAGAGAGTCATACTTACTCCTATCAGTTGCTCCCCGTTTTACCACAGTCACATTTTCAATCTTATTCTGGCCAGTTCACCTGAAGCGATACGCCATTATCAGTCAACCTAAAGAATATCACAGTACCCCTGCCGGGAGCTTCTCGAGTTTGCCGATGTATTTCGCCTGTTGACGAGGCATTTGGATACCTTAAGAGAGTCATTGTTACCCCTTGCTGTTGCTCCCCATTTTACAACAGGCACATCTACAGGCTTACTCTGGCCAATTCTCCTAAAGCGACACGCTAATATCTGTTGACATAAAGACTTTCACAGTACTCCTGCCGGGAGCTTCTCGACTTTACCGATGTATTTCGCCTATTGACGAGGCATTTGGCTACCTTAAGAGAGTCATAGTTACTCCTGCCAGTGTCTCTCCGATAAACCACAGTCACATCTACCATTTTCATCTGCCCCTTTCACCAGACGTGATACGCCATTATTTGTCGACATTATGACTTTCACAGTACTCCTGCTAGGGGCTCCTCCAGTTTACCAATGTATTTCGCCTGTTGACGTGGCATTTGGCTACCTTAAGAGAGTCATACTCACTCCTGTCAGTTGCTCCCAGTTTTACCACAGTCACATTTTCAATCTTATTCTGGCCAGTTCACCCGAAGCGATACGCCATTATCAGTCAACCTAAAGAATTTCACAGTACTCCTGCCGGGAGCTTCTCGAGTTTGCCGATGCATTTCGCCTGTTGACGAGGCATTTGGATACCTTAAGAGAGTCATAGTTTCACCTTGCTGTTGCTCCCCATTTTACAACAGGCACATCTACAAGCTTACTCTGGCCAATTCTCCTGAAGCGATACGCTAATATCTGTTGACATAAAGACTTTCACAGTACTCCTGCCGGGAGCTTTTCGACTTTGCCGATGTATTTCGCCTATTGACGAGGCGTTTGGCTACCTTAAGAGAGTCATAGTTACTCCTGCCAGTGTCTCTCCGATAAACAACAGTCACATCTACCATTTTCATCCGCCCCTTTCACCAGACGCGATACGATATTATTTATCGACATAATGACTTTCACAGTACTCCTGCTAGGGGCTCCTCCAGTTTACCAAAGTATTTCGCCTGTAGAAGAGGCATTTGGCTACGTTAAGAGTGTCATAGATACTCCTGACAGTTGCTCCCCGTTTTACCACAGTCACATTTTCAATCTTATTCTGGCCAGTTCACCTGAAGCCATACGCCATTATCAGTCAACCTAAAGAATTTCACAGTACTCCTGCCGGGAGCTTCTCGGGTATGCCGATGTATTTCGCGTGTTGACGAGGCATTTGGATGCCTCAAGAGAGTCATAGTTACTCCTTGCTGTTGCTCCCCACTTTACAACAGGCACATCTACAAGCTTACTCTGGCCAGTTCCCTTGAAGCGATACGCTTATATCTGTTGACATAAAGACTTTCACAGTACTCCTGCCGGGAGCTTCTCGACTTTCCCGATGTATTTCGCATATTGACGAGGCATTGGGCTACCTTAAGAGAGTCGTAGTTACTCCTGCCAGTGTCTCTCCGTTAAACCACATTCACATATACAATTTTCCTCTGCCCCTTTCACCAGACGCGATACGATATTATTTATCGACATTATGACTTTCACAGTACTCCTGCTAGGGGCTCCTCCAGTTTACCAAAGTATTTCGCCTGTAGAAGAAGCATTTGGCTACCTTAAGAGAGACATACTTACTCCTATCAGTTGCTCCCCGTTTTACCACACTCACATTTTCAATCTTATTCTGGCCAGTTCACCCGAAGCGATACGCCATTATCAGTCAACCTAAAGAATTTCACAGTACTCCTGCCGGGAGCTTCTCGAGTTTGCCGATGCATTTCGCCTGTTGACGAGGCATTTGGATACCTTAAGAGAGTCATAGTTTCACCTTGCTGTTGCTCCCAATTTTACAACAGGCACATCTAAAAGCTTACTCTGGCCAATTCTCCTGAAGCGATACACTAATATCTGTTGACATAAAGACTTTCACAGTACTCCTGCCGGGAGCTTCTCGACTTTAACGATGTATTTCGCCTATTGACGAGGCATTTGGCTACCTTAAGAGAGTCATAGTTACTCCTGCCAGTGTCTCTCCGTTAAACCACAGTCACATCTACCATTTTCATCTGCCCCTTTCACCAGACGTGATACGCCATTATTTGTCGACATTATGACTTTCACCGTACTCCTGCTAGGGGCTCCTCCAGTTTACCAATGTATTTCGCCTGTTGACGAGGCATTTGGCTACCTTAAGAGAGTCATACTTACTCCTGTCAGTGGCTCCCAGTTTTACCACAGTCACATTTTCAATCTTATTCTGGCCAGTTCACCCGAAGCGATACGCCATTATCAGTCAACCTAAAGAATTTCTCAGCACTCCTGCCGGGAGCTTCTCGAGTTTGCCGATGCATTTCGCCTGTTGACGAGGCATTTGGATACCTTAAGAGAGTCATAGTTTCACCTTGCTGTTGCTCCCCATTTTACAACAGGCACATCTACAAGCTTACTCTGGCCAAGTCTCCTGAAGCGATACGCTAATATCTGTTGACATAAAGACTTTCACAGTACTCCTGCCGGGAGCTTTTCGACTTTGCCGATGTATTTCGCCTATTGACGAGGCGTTTGGCTACCTTAAGAGAGTCATAGTTACTCCTTCCAGTGGCTCTCCGTTAAACCATAGTCACATCTACCATTTTCCTCTGCCCCTTTCACCAGACGCGATACGCCATTATTTGTCGACATTATGACATTCACAATACTCCTGCTAGGGGCTCCTCCAGTTTACCAATGTATTTCACCTGTTGACGAGGCATTTGGCTACCTTAAGAGAGTCATACTTACTCCTGTCAGTTGCTCCCCGTTTTACCACAGTCACATTTTCAATCTTATTCTGGCCAGTTCACCTGAAGCGATACGCCATTATCAGTCAACCTAAAGAATTTCACAGTACTCCTGCCGGGAGCTTCTCGAGTATGCCGATGTATTTCGCGTGTTGACGAGGCATTCGGATGCCTTAAGAGAGTCATAGTTACTCCTTGCTGTTGCTCCCCATTTTACAACAGGCACATCTACAAGCTTACTCTGGCCAGTTCTCTTGAAGCGATACGCTAATATCTGTTGACATAAAGACTTTCACAGTACTCCTGCCGGGAGCTTCTCGACTTTGCCGATGTATTTCGCCTATTGACGAGGCATTGGGCTACCTTAAGAGAGTCATAGTTACTCCTGCCAGTGTCTCTCCGTTAAACCACATTCACATATACAATTTTCCTCTGCCCCTTTCAAGAGACGCGATTCGATATTATTTATCGACATTATGACTTTCACAGTACACCTGCTAGGGGCTCCTCCAGTTTACCAAAGTATTTCGCCTGTAGAAGAGGCATTTGGCTACCTTAAGAGAGTCATAGATACTCCTGTCAGTTGCTCCCCGTTTTACCAAAGTCACATTCTCAATCTTATTCTGGCCAGTTCACCCGAAGCGATACGCCATTATCAGTCAACCTAAAGAACTTCACAGTACTCCTGCCGGGAGCTTCTCGAGTTTGCCGATGCATTTCGCCTGTTGACGAGGCATTTGGATACCTTAACTCCTTGCTGTTGCTCCCGATTTTACAACAGGCACATCTACAAGCTTACTCTGGCCAGTTCTCTTGAAGCGATACGCTAATATCTGTTGACATAAAGACTTTCACAGTACTCCTGCCGCTAGCTTCTCGACTTTGCCGATGTATTTCGCATATTGACGAGGCATTGGGCTACCTTAAGAGAGTCATAGTTACTCCTGCCAGTGTCTCTCCGTTAAACCACATTCACATATACAATTTTCCTCTGCCCCTTTCACCAGACGCGATACGATATTATTTATCGACATAATGACTTTCACAGTACTCCTGCTAGGGGCTCCTCCAGTTTACCAAAGTATTTCGCCTGTAGAAGAGGCATTTAGCTACGTTAAGAGTGTCATAGATACTCCTGACAGTTGCTCCCCGTTTTACCACAGTCACATTTTCAATCTTATTCTAGCCATTTCACCCGAAGCGATACGCCGTTATCAGTCAACCTAAAGAACTTCACAGTACTCCTGCCGCGAGCTTCTCGAGTTTGCCGATGCATTTCGCGTGTTGACGGGGCATTTGGGTGCCTCAAGAGAGTCATAGATACTCCTTGCTGTTGCTCCCGATTTTACAACAGGCACATCTACAAGCTTACTCTGGCCAGTTCTCTTGAAGCGATACGCTAATATCTGTTGACATAAAGACTTTCACAGTACTCCTGCCGGGAGCTTCTCGACTTTGCCGATGTATTTCGCATATTGACGAGGCATTGGGCTACCTTAAGAGAGTCATAGTTACTCCTGCCAGTGTCTCTCCGTTAAACCACATTCACATATACAATTTTCCTCTGCCCCTTTCACCAGACGCGATACGATATTATTTATCGACATAATGACTTTCACAGTACTCCTGCTAGGGGCTCCTCCAGTTTACCAAAGTATTTCGCCTGTAGAAGAGGCATTTGGCTACGTTAAGAGTGTCATAGATACTCCTGACAGTTGCTCCCCGTTTTACCACAGTCACATTTTCAATCTTATTCTAGCCAGTTCACCTGAAGCGATACGCCAATATCAGTCAACCTAAAGAATTTCACAGTACTCCTGCCGGGAGCTTCTCGGGTATGCCGATGTATTTCGCGTGTTGACGAGGCATTTGGATGCCTCAAGAGAGTCATAGTTACTCCTTGCTGTTGCTCCCCATTTTACAACAGGCACATCTACAAGCTTACTCTGGCCAGTTCTCTTGAAGCGATACGCTAATATCTGTTGACATAAAGACTTTCACAGTACCCCTGCCGGGAGCTTCTCGACTTTGCCGATGTATTTCGCATATTGACGAGGCATTGGGCTACCTTAAGAGAGTCATAGTTACTCCTGCCAGTGTCTCTCCGTTAAACCACATTCACATATACAATTTTCCTCTGCCCCTTTCACCAGACGCGATACGATATTATTTATCGACATTATGACTTTCACAGTACTCCTGCTAGGGGCTCCTCCAGTTTACCAAAGTATTTCGCCTGTAGAAGAAGCATTTGGCTACCTTAAGAGAGTCATACTTACTCCTATCAGTTGCTCCCCGTTTTACCACAGTCACATTTTCAATCTTATTCTGGCCAGTTCACCCGAAGCGATACGCCATTATCAGTCAACCTAAAGAATTTCACAGTACTCCTGCCGGGAGGTTCACGAGTTTGCCGATGCATTTCGCCTGTTGACGAGGCATTTGGATACCTTAAGAGAGTCATAGTTTCACCTTGCTGTTGCTCCCCATTTTACAACAGGCACATCTACAAGCTTACTCTGGCCAATTCTCCTGAAGCGATACGCTAATATCTGTTGACATAAAGACTTTCACAGTACTCCTGCCGGGAGCTTCTCGACTTTAACGATGTATTTCGCCTATTGACGAGGCATTTGGCTACCTTAAGAGAGTCATAGTTACTCCTGTCAGTGTCTCTCCGTTAAACCACAGTCACATCTACCATTTTCATCTGCCCCTTTCACCAGACGTGATACGCCATTATTTGTCGACATTATGACTTTCACAGTACTCCAGCTAGGGGCTCCTCCAGTTTACCAATGTATTTCGCCTGTTGACGAGGCATTTGGCTACCTTAAGAGAGTCATACTTACTCCTGTCAGTGGCTCCCAGTTTTACCACAGTCACATTTTCAATCTTATTCTGGACAGTTCACCCGAAGCGATACGCCATTATCAGTCAACCCAAAGAATTTCACAGCACTCCTGCCGGGAGCTTCTCGAGTTTGCCGATGCATTTCGCCTGTTGACGAGGCATTTGGATACCTTAAGAGAGTCATAGTTTCACCTTGCTGTTGCTCCCCATTTTACAACAGGCACATCTACAAGCTTACTCTGGCCAATTCTCCTGAAGCGATACGCTAATATCTGTTGGCATAAAGACTTTCACAGTACTCCTGCCGGGAGCTTTTCGACTTTGCCGATGTATTTCGCCTAAGGACGAGGCGTTTGGCTACCTTAAGAGAGTCATAGTTACTCCTTCCAGTGGCTCTCCGTTAAACCACAGTCACATCTACAATTTTCCTCTGCCCCTTTCACCAGACGCGATACGATATTATTTATCGACATTATGACTTTCACAGTACTCCTGCTAGGGGCTCCTCCAGTTTACCAAAGTATTTCGCCTGTAGAAGAGGCATTTGGCTACCTTAAGAGAGTCATACTTACTCCTGTCAGTTGCTCCCCGTTTTACCAAAGTCACATTCTCAATCTTATTCTGGCCAGTTCACCCGAAGCGATACGCCATTATCAGTCAACCTAAAGAACTTCACAGTACTCTTGCCGGGAGCTTCTCGAGTTTGCCGATGCATTTCGCCTGCTGACGAGGCATTTGGATACCTTAAGAGAGTCATAGTTACTCCTTGCTCTTGCTCCCGATTTTACAACAGGCACATCTACAAGCTTACTCTGGCCAGTTCTCTTGAAGCGATACGCTAATATCTGTTGACATAAAGACTTTCATAGTACTCCTGCCGGGAGCTTCTCGACTTTGCCGATGTATTTCGCATATTGACGAGGAATTTGGCTACCTTAAGAGAGTCATAGTTACTCCTGCCAGTGTCTCTCCGTTAAACCACATTCACATATACAATTTTCCTCTGCCCCTTTCACCAGACGCGATACGATATTATTTATCGACATTATGTCTTTCACAGTACTCCTGCTAGGGGCTCCTCCAGTTTACCAAAGTATTTCGCCTGTAGAAGAAGCATTTGGCTACCTTAAGAGAGTCATACTTACTCCTATCAGTTGCTCCCCGTTTTACCACAGTCACATTTTCAATCTTATTCTGGCCAGTTCACCCGAAGCGATACGCCATTATCAGTCAACCTAAAGAACTTCACAGTACTCCTGCCGGGAGCTTCTCGAGTTTGCCGATGCATTTCGCCTGTTGACGAGGCATTTGGATACCTTAAGAGAGTCATAGTTTCACCTTGCTGTTGCTCCCCATTTTACAACAGGCACATCTACAAGCTTACTCTGGCCAATTCTCCTGAAGCGATACGCTAATATCTGTTGACATAAAGACTTTCACAGTACTCTTGCCGGGAGCTTCTCGAGTTTGCCGATGCATTTCGCCTGCTGACGAGGCATTTGGATACCTTAAGAGAGTCATAGTTACTCCTTGCTGTTGCTCCCGATTTTACAACAGGCACATCTACAAGCTTACTCTGGCCAGTTCTCTTGAAGCGATACGCTAATATCTGTTGACATAAAGACTTTCATAGTACTCCTGCCGGGAGCTTCTCGACTTTGCCGATGTATTTCGCATTTTGACGAGGAATTTGGCTACCTTAAGATAGTCATAGTTACTCCTGCCAGTGTCTCTCCGTTAAACCACATTCACATATACAATTTTCCTCTGCCCCTTTCACCAGACGCGATACGATATTATTTATCGACATTATGACTTTCACAGTACTCCTGCTAGGGGCTCCTCCAGTTTACCAAAGTATTTCGCCTGTAGAAGAAGCATTTGGCTACCTTAAGAGAGTCATACTTACTCCTATCAGTTGCTCCCCGTTTTACCACAGTCACATTTTCAATCTTATTCTGGCCAGTTCACCCGAAGCGATACGCCATTATCAGTCAACCTAAAGAACTTCACAGTACTCCTGCCGGGAGCTTCTCGAGTTTGCCGATGCATTTCGCCTGTTGACGAGGCATTTGGATACCTTAAGAGAGTCATAGTTACTCCTTGCTGTTGCTCCCGATTTTACAACAGGCACATCTACAAGCTTACTCTGGCCAGTTCTCTTGAAGCGATACGCTAATATCTGTTGACATAAAGACTTTCACAGTACTCCTGCCGGGAGCTTCTCGACTTTGCCGATGTATTTCGCATATTGACGAGGCATTGGGCTACCTTAAGAGAGTCATAGTTACTCCTGCCAGTGTCTCTCCGTTAAACCACATTCACATATACAATTTTCCTCTGCCCCTTTCACCAGACGCGATACGATATTATTTATCGACATAATGACTTTCACAGTACTCCTGCTAGGGGCTCCTCCAGTTTACCAAAGTATTTCGCCTGTAGAAGAGGCATTTGGCTACGTTAAGAGTGTCATAGATACTCCTGACAGTTGCTCCCCGTTTTACCACAGTCACATTTTCAATCTTATTCTAGCCAGTTCACCTGAAGCGATACGCCAATATCAATCAACCTAAAGAATTTCACAGTACTCCTGCCGGGAGCTTCTCGGGTATGCCGATGTATTTCGCGTGTTGACGAGGCATTTGGATGCCTCAAGAGAGTCATAGTTACTCCTTGCTGTTGCTCCCCATTTTACAACAGGCACATCTACAAGCTTACTCTGGCCAGTTCTCTTGAAGCGATACGCTAATATCTGTTGACATAAAGACTTTCACAGTACCCCTGCCGGGAGCTTCTCGACTTTGCCGATGTATTTCGCATATTGACGAGGCATTGGGCTACCTTAAGAGAGTCATAGTTACTCCTGCCAGTGTCTCTCCGTTAAACCACATTCACATATACAATTTTCCTCTGCCCCTTTCACCAGACGCGATACGATATTATTTATCGACATTATGACTTTCACAGTACTCCTGCTAGGGGCTCCTCCAGTTTACCAAAGTATTTCGCCTGTAGAAGAAGCATTTGGCTACCTTAAGAGAGTCATACTTACTCCTATCAGTTGCTCCCCGTTTTACCACAGTCACATTTTCAATCTTATTCTGGCCAGTTCACCCGAAGCGATACGCCATTATCAGTCAACCTAAAGAATTTCACAGTACTCCTGCCGGGAGGTTCACGAGTTTGCCGATGCATTTCGCCTGTTGACGAGGCATTTGGATACCTTAAGAGAGTCATAGTTTCACCTTGCTGTTGCTCCCCTTTTTTCAACAGGCACATCTACAAGCTTACTCTGGCCAATTCTCCTGAAGCGATACGCTAATATCTGTTGACATAAAGACTTTCACAGTACTCCTGCCGGGAGCTTCTCGACTTTAACGATGAATTTCGCCTATTGACGAGGCATTTGGCTACCTTAAGAGAGTCATAGTTACTCCTGTCAGTGTCTCTCCGTTAAACCACAGTCACATCTACCATTTTCATCTGCCCCTTTCACCAGACGTGATACGCCATTATTTGTCGACATTATGACTTTCACAGTACTCCAGCTAGGGGCTCCTCCAGTTTACCAATGTATTTCGCCTGTTGACGAGGCATTTGGCTACCTTAAGAGAGTCATACTTACTCCTGTCAGTGGCTCCCAGTTTTACCACAGTCACATTTTCAATCTTATTCTGGACAGTTCACCCGAAGCGATACGCCATTATCAGTCAACCTAAAGAATTTCACAGCACTCCTGCCGGGAGCTTCTCGAGTTTGCCGATGCATTTCGCCTGTTGACGAGGCATTTGGATACCTTAAGAGAGTCATAGTTTCACCTTGCTGTTGCTCCCCATTTTACAACAGGCACATCTACAAGCTTACTCTGGCCAATTCTCCTGAAGCGATACGCTAATATCTGTTGGCATAAAGACTTTCACAGTACTCCTGCCGGGAGCTTTTCGACTTTGCCGATGTATTTCGCCTAAGGACGAGGCGTTTGGCTACCTTAAGAGAGTCATAGTTACTCCTTCCAGTGGCTCTCCGTTAAACCACAGTCACATCTACAATTTTCCTCTGCCCCTTTCACCAGACGCGATACGATATTATTTATCGACATTATGACTTTCACAGTACTCCTGCTAGGGGCTCCTCCAGTTTACCAAAGTATTTCGCCTGTAGAAGAGGCATTTGGCTACCTTAAGAGAGTCATAGATACTCCTGTCAGTTGCTCCCCGTTTTACCAAAGTCACATTCTCAATCTTATTCTGGCCAGTTCACCCGAAGCGATACGCCATTATCAGTCAACCTAAAGAACTTCACAGTACTCTTGCCGGGAGCTTCTCGAGTTTGCCGATGCATTTCGCCTGCTGACGAGGCATTTGGATACCTTAAGAGAGTCATAGTTACTCCTTGCTGTTGCTCCCGATTTTACAACAGGCACATCTACAAGCTTACTCTGGCCAGTTCTCTTGAAGCGATACGCTAATATCTGTTGACATAAAGACTTTCATAGTACTCCTGCCGGGAGCTTCTCGACTTTGCCGATGTATTTCGCATATTGACGAGGAATTTGGCTACCTTAAGAGAGTCATAGTTACTCCTGCCAGTGTCTCTCCGTTAAACCACATTCACATATACAATTTTCCTCTGCCCCTTTCACCAGACGCGATACGATATTATTTATCGACATAATGACTTTCACAGTACTCCTGCTAGGGGCTCCTCCAGTTTACCAAAGTATTTCGCCTGTAGAAGAGGCATTTGGCTACCTTAAGAGTGTCATAGATACTCCTGACAGTTGCTCCCCGTTTTACCAAAGTCACATTCTCAATCTTATTCTGGCCAGTTCACCCGAAGCGATACGCCATTATCAGTCAACCTAAAGAACTTCACAGTACTCCTGCCGGGAGCTTCTCGAGTTTGCCGATGCATTTCGCCTGTTGACGAGGCATTTGGATACCTTAAGAGAGTCATAGTTACTCCTTGCTGTTGCTCCCGATTTTACAACAGGCACATCTACAAGCTTACTCTGGCCAGTTCTCTTGAAGCGATACGGTAATATCTGTTGACATAAAGACTTTCACAGTACTCCTGCCGGGAGCTTCTCGACTTTGCCGATGTATTTCGCATATTGACGAGGCATTGGGCTACCTTAAGATAGTCATAGTTACTCCTGCCAGTGTCTCTCCGTTAAACCACATTCACATATACAATTTTCCTCTGCCCCTTTCACCAGACGCGATACGATATTATTTATCGACATTATGACTTTCACAGTACTCCTGCTAGGGGCTCCTCCAGTTTACCAAAGTATTTCGCCTGTAGAAGAAGCATTTGGCTACCTTAAGAGAGTCATACTTACTCCTATCAGTTGCTCCCCGTTTTACCACACTCACATTTTCAATCTTATTCTGGCCAGTTCACCCGAAGCGATACGCCATTATCAGTCAACCTAAAGAATTTCACAGTACTCCTGCCGGGAGCTTCTCGAGTTTGCCGATGCATTTCGCCTGTTGACGAGGCATTTGGATACCTTAAGAGAGTCATAGTTTCACCTTGCTGTTACTCCCCATTTTACAACAGGCACATCTACAAGCTTACTCTGGCCAATTCTCCTGAAGCGATACGCTAATATCTGTTGACATAAAGACTTTCACAGTACTCCTGCCGGGAGCTTCTCGACTTTAACGATGTATTTCGCCTATTGACGAGGCATTTGGCTACCTTAAGAGAGTCATAGTTACTCCTGTCAGTGTCTCTCCGTTAAACCACAGTCACATCTACCATTTTCATCTGCCCCTTTCACCAGACGTGATACGCCATTATTTGTCGACTTTATGACTTTCACAGTACTCCAGCTAGGGGCTCCTCCAGTTTACCAATGTATTTCGCCTGTTGACGAGGCATTTGGCTACCTTAAGAGAGTCATACTTACTCCTGTCAGTGGCTCCCAGTTTTACCACAGTCACATTTTCAATCTTATTCTGGCCAGTTCACCCGAAGCGATACGCCATTATCAGTCAACCTAAAGAATTTCACAGCACTCCTGCCGGGAGCTTCTCGAGTTTGCCGATGCATTTCGCCTGTTGACGAGGCATTTGGATACCTTAAGAGAGTCATAGTTTCACCTTGCTGTTGCTCCCCATTTTACAACAGGCACATCTACAAGCTTACTCTGGCCAATTCTCCTGAAGCGATACGCTAATATCTGTTGACATAAAGACTTTCACAGTACTCCTGCCGGGAGCTTTTCGACTTTGCCGATGTATTTCGCCTATTGACGAGGCGTTTGGCTACCTTAAGAGAGTCATAGTTACTCCTTCCAGTGGCTCTCCGTTAAACCACAGTCACATCTACAATTTTCCTCTGCCCCTTTCACCATACGCGATACGATATTATTTATCGACATTATGACTTTCACAGTACTCCTGCTAGGGGCTCCTCCAGTTTACCAAAGTATTTCGCCTGTAGAAGAGGCATTTGGCTACCTTAAGAGAGACATAGATACTCCTGTCAGTTGCTCCCCGTTTTACCAAAGTCACATTCTCAATCTTATTCTGGCCAGTTCACCCGAAGCGATACGCCATTATCAGTCAACCTAAAGAACTTCACAGTACTCTTGCCGGGAGCTTCTCGAGTTTGCCGATGCATTTCGCCTGTTGACGAGGCATTTGGATACCTTAAGAGAGTCATAGTTACTCCTTGCTGTTGCTCCCGATTTTACAACAGGCACATCTACAAGCTTACTCTGGCCAGTTCTCTTGAAGCGATACGCTAATATCTGTTGACATAAAGACTTTCACAGTACTCCTGCCGGGAGCTTCTCGACTTTGCCGATGTATTTCGCATATTGACGAGGCATTGGGCTACCTTAAGAGAGTCATAGTTACTCCTGCCAGTGTCTCTCCGTTAAACCACATTCACATATACAATTTTCCTCTGCCCCTTTCACCAGACGCGATACGATATTATTTATC
The DNA here is from genome assembly GCF_021461395.2 of Schistocerca americana. NCBI lineage: Eukaryota > Metazoa > Arthropoda > Insecta > Orthoptera > Acrididae > Schistocerca > Schistocerca americana. The sequence continues at coordinate 61,311,243 of NC_060130.1, forward strand.
GACATAATGACTTTCACAGTACTCCTGCTAGGGGCTCCTCCAGTTTACCAAAGTATTTCGCCTGTAGAAGAGGCATTTGGCTACCTTAAGAGTGTCATAGATACTCCTGACAGTTGCTCCCCGTTTTACCAAAGTCACATTCTCAATCTTATTCTGGCCAGTTCACCCGAAGCGATACGCCATTATCAGTCAACCTAAAGAACTTCACAGTACTCCTGCCGGGAGCTTCTCGAGTTTGCCGATGCATTTCGCCTGTTGACGAGGCATTTGGATACCTTAAGAGAGTCATAGTTACTCCTTGCTGTTGCTCCCGATTTTACAACAGGCACATCTACAAGCTTACTCTGGCCAGTTCTCTTGAAGCGATACGCTAATATCTGTTGACATAAAGACTTTCACAGTACTCCTGCCGGGAGCTTCTCGACTTTGCCGATGTATTTCGCATATTGACGAGGCATTGGGCTACCTTAAGAGAGTCATAGTTACTCCTGCCAGTGTCTCTCCGTTAAACCACATTCACATATACAATTTTCCTCTGCCCCTTTCACCAGACGCGATACGATATTATTTATCGACATTATGACTTTCACAGCACTCCTGCTAGGGGCTCCTCCAGTTTACCAAAGTATTTCGCCTGTAGAAGAAGCATTTGGCTACCTTAAGAGAGTCATCTTTACTCCTATCAGTTGCTCCCCGTTTTACCACAGTCACATTTTCAATCTTATTCTGGCCAGTTCACCCGAAGCGATACGCCATTATCAGTCAACCTAAAGAATTTCACAGTACTCCTGCCGGGAGCTTCTCGAGTTTGCCGATGCATTTCGCCTGTTGACGAGGCATTTGGATACCTTAAGAGAGTCATAGTTTCACCTTGCTGTTGCTCCCCATTTTACAACAGGCACATCTACAAGCTTACTCTGGCCAATTCTCCTGAAGCGATACGCTAATATCTGTTGACATAAAGACTTTCACAGTACTCCTGCCGGGAGCTTCTCGACTTTACCGATGTATTTCGCCTATTGACAAGGCATTTGGCTACCTTAAGAGAGTCATAGTTACTCCTGCCAGTGTCTCTCCGTTAAACCACAGTCACATCTACCATTTTCATCTGCCCCTTTCACCAGACGTGATACGCCATTATTTGTCGACATTATGTTTTTCACAGTACTCCTGCTAGGGGCTCCTCCAGTTTACCAATGTATTTCGCCTGTTGACGAGGCATTTGGCTACCTTAAGAGAGTCATACTTACTCCTGTCAGTGGCTCCCAGTTTTACCACAGTCACATTTTCAATCTTATTCTGGCCAGTTCACCCGAAGCGATACGCTATTATCAGTCAACCTAAAGAATTTCACAGCACTCCTGCCGGGAGCTTCTCGAGTTTGCCGATGCATTTCGCCTGTTGACGAGGCATTTGGATACCTTAAGAGAGTCATAGTTTCACCTTGCTGTTGCTCCCCATTTTACAACAGGCACATCTACATGCTTACTCTGGCCAATTCTCCTGAAGCGATACGCTAATATCTGTTGACATAAAGACTTTCACAGTACTCCTGCCGGGAGCTTTTCGACTTTGCCGATGTATTTCGCCTATTGACGAGGCGTTTGGCTACCTTAAGAGAGTCATAGTTACTCCTTCCAGTGGCTCTCCGTTAAACCACAGTCACATCTACCATTTTCCTCTGCCCCTTTCACCAGACGCGATACGCCATTGTTTGTCGACATTATGACATTTACAGTACTCCTGCTAGGGGCTCCTCCAGTTTACCAATGTATTTCACCTGTTAACGAGGCATTTGGCTACCTTAAGAGAGTCATACTTACTCCTGTCAGTTGCTCCCCGTTTTACCACAGTCACATTTTCAATCTTGTTCTGGCCAGTTCACCTGAAGCGATACGCCATTATCAGTCAACCTAAGGAATTTCACAGTACTCCTGCCGGGAGCTTCTCGAGTATGCCGATGTATTTCGCGTGTTGACGAGGCATTCGGATGCCTTAAGAGAGTCATAGTTACTCCTTGCTGTTGCTCCCCATTTTACAACAGGCACATCTACAAGCTTACTCTGGCCAGTTCTCTTGAAGCGATACGCTAATATCTGTTGACATAAAGACTTTCACAGTACTCCTGCCGGGAGCTTCTCGACTTTGCCGATGTATTTCGCCTATTGACGAGGCATTGGGCTACCTTAAGAGAGTCATAGTTACTCCTGCCAGTGTCTCTCCGTTAAACCACATTCACATATACAATTTTCCTCTGCCCCTTTCACCAGACGCGATACGATATTATTTATCGACATTATGACTTTCACAGTACTCCTGCTAGGGGCTCCTCCAGTTTACCAAAGTATTTCGCCTGTAGAAGAGGCATTTGGCTACCTTAAGAGAGTCATAGATACTCCTGTCAGTTGCTCCCCGTTTTACCAAAGTCACATTCTCAATCTTATTCTGGCCAGTTCACCTGAAGCGATACGCCATTATCAGTCAACCTAAAGAATATCACAGCACTCCTGCCGGGAGCTTCTCGAGTTTGCCGATGTATTTCGCCTGTTGACGAGGCATTTGAATACCTTAAGAGAGTCATAGTTACCCCTTGCTGTTGCTCCCCATTTTACAACAGGCACATCTACAAGCTTACTCTGGCCAATTCTCCTGAAGCGATACGCTAATATCTGTTGACATAAAGACTTTCACAGTACTCCTGCCGGGAGCTTCTCGACTTTACCGATGTATTTCGCCTATTGACGAGGCATTTGGCTACCTTAAGAGAGTCATAGTTACTCCTGCCAGTGTCTCTCCGTTAAACCACAGTCACATCTACCATTTTCATCTGCCCCTTTCACCAGACGTGATACGCCATTATTTGTCGACATTATGTTTTTCACAGTACTCCTGCTAGGGGCTCCTCCAGTTTACCAATGTATTTCGCCTGTTGACGAGGCATTTGGCTACCTTAAGAGAGTCATACTTACTCCTGTCAGTGGCTCCCAGTTTTACCACAGTCACATTTTCAATCTTATTCTGGCCAGTTCACCCGAAGCGATACGCTATTATCAGTCAACCTAAAGAATTTCACAGCACTCCTGCCGGGAGCTTCTCGAGTTTGCCGATGCATTTCGCCTGTTGACGAGGCATTTGGATACCTTAAGAGAGTCATAGTTTCACCTTGCTGTTGCTCCCCATTTTACAACAGGCACATCTACAAGCTTACTCTGGCCAATTCTCCTGCAGCGATACGCTAATATCTGTTGACATAAAGACTTTCACTGTACTCCTGCCGGGAGCTTTTCGACTTTGCCGATGTATTTCGCCTATTGACGAGGCGTTTGGCTACCTTAAGAGAGTCATAGTTACTCCTTCCAGTGGCTCTCCGTTAAACCACAGTCACATCTACCATTTTCCTCTGCCCCTTTCACCAGACGCGATACGCCATTGTATGTCGACATTATGACATTTACAGTACTCCTGCTAGGGGCTCCTCCAGTTTACCAATGTATTTCACCTGTTAACGAGGCATTTGGCTACCTTAAGAGAGTCATACTTACTCCTGTCAGTTGCTCCCAGTTTTACCACAGTCACATTTTCAATCTTGTTCTGGCCAGTTCACCTGAAGCGATACGCCATTATCAGTCAACCTAAGGAATTTCACAGTACTCCTGCCGGGAGCTTCTCGAGTATGCCGATGTATTTCGCGTGTTGACGAGGCATTCGGATGCCTTAAGAGAGTCATAGTTACTCCTTGCTGTTGCTCCCCATTTTACAACAGGCACATCTACAAGCTTACTCTGGCCAGTTCTCTTGAAGCGATACGCTAATATCTGTTGACATAAAGACTTTCACAGTACTCCTGCCGGGAGCTTCTCGACTTTGCCGATGTATTTCGCCTATTGACGAGGCATTGGGCTACCTTAAGAGAGTCATAGTTACTCCTGCCAGTGTCTCTCCGTTAAACCACATTCACATATACAATTTTCCTCTGCCCCTTTCACCAGACGCGATACGATATTATTTATCGACATTATGACTTTCACAGTACTCCTGCTAGGGGCTCCTCCAGTTTACCAAAGTATTTCGCCTGTAGAAGAGGCATTTGGCTACCTTAAGAGAGTCATAGATACTCCTGTCAGTTGCTCCCCGTTTTACCAAAGTCACATTCTCAATCTTATTCTGGCCAGTTCACCTGAAGCGATACGCCATTATCAGTCAACCTAAAGAATATCACAGCACTCCTGCCGGGAGCTTCTCGAGTTTGCCGATGTATTTCGCCTGTTGACGAGGCATTTGAATACCTTAAGAGAGTCATAGTTACCCCTTGCTGTTGCTCCCCATTTTACAACAGGCACATCTACAAGCTTACTCTGGCCAATTCTCCTGAAGCGATACGCTAATATCTGTTGACATAAAGACTTTCACAGTACTCCTGCCGGGAGCTTCTCGACTTTACCGATGTATTTCGCCTATTGACGAGGCATTTGGCTACCTTAAGAGAGTCATAGTTACTCCTGCCAGTGTCTCTCCGTTAAACCACAGTCACATCTACCATTTTCATCTGCCCCTTTCACCAGACGTGATACGCCATTATTTGTCGACATTATGACTTTCACAGTACTTTTGCTAGGGGCTCCTCCAGTTTACCAATGTATTTCGCCTGTTGACGAGGCATTTGGCTACCTTAAGAGAGTCATACTTACTCCTGTCAGTGGCTCCCAGTTTTACCACAGTCACATTTTCAATCTTATTCTGGCCAGTTCACCCGAAGCGATACGCTATTATCAGTCAACCTAAAGAATTTCACAGCACTCCTGCCGGGAGCTTCTCAAATTTGCCGATGCATTTCGCCTGTTGACGAGGCATTTGGATACCTTAAGAGAGTCATAGTTTCACCTTGCTGTTGCTCCCCATTTTACAACAGGCACATCTACAAGCTTACTCTGGCCAATTCTCCTGAAGCGATACGCTAATATCTGTTGACATAAAGACTTTCACAGTACTCCTGCCGGGAGCTTTTCGACTTTGCCGATGTATTTCGCCTATTGACGAGGCGTTTGGCTACCTTAAGAGAGTCATAGTTACTCCTTCCAGTGGCTCTCCGTTAAACCACAGTCACATCTACCATTTTCCTCTGCCCCTTTCACCAGACGCGATACGCCATTGTTTGTCGACATTATGACATTTACAGTACTCCTGCTAGGGGCTCCTCCAGTTTACCAATGTATTTCACCTGTTAACGAGGCATTTGGCTACCTTAAGAGAGTCATACTTACTCCTGTCAGTTGCTCCCAGTTTTACCACAGTCACATTTTCAATCTTATTCTGGCCAGTTCACCCGAAGCGATACGCTATTATCAGTCAACCTAAAGAATTTCACAGCACTCCTGCCGGGAGCTTCTCGAGTTTGCCGATGCATTTCGCCTGTTGACGAGGCATTTGGATACCTTAAGAGAGTCATAGTTTCACCTTGCTGTTGCTCCCCATTTTACAACAGGCACATCTACAAGCTTACTCTGGCCAATTCTCCTGCAGCGATACGCTAATATCTGTTGACATAAAGACTTTCACTGTACTCCTGCCGGGAGCTTTTCGACTTTGCCGATGTATTTCGCCTATTGACGAGGCGTTTGGCTACCTTAAGAGAGTCATAGTTACTCCTTCCAGTGGCTCTCCGTTAAACCACAGTCACATCTACCATTTTCCTCTGCCCCTTTCACCAGACGCGATACGCCATTGTTTGTCGACATTATGACATTTACAGTACTCCTGCTAGGGGCTCCTCCAGTTTACCAATGTATTTCACCTGTTAACGAGGCATTTGGCTACCTTAAGAGAGTCATACTTACTCCTGTCAGTTGCTCCCAGTTTTACCACAGTCACATTTTCAATCTTGTTCTGGCCAGTTCACCTGAAGCGATACGCCATTATCAGTCAACCTAAGGAATTTCACAGTACTCCTGCCGGGAGCTTCTCGAGTATGCCGATGTATTTCGCGTGTTGACGAGGCATTCGGATGCCTTAAGAGAGTCATAGTTACTCCTTGCTGTTGCTCCCCATTTTACAACAGGCACATCTACAAGCTTACTCTGGCCAGTTCTCTTGAAGCGATACGCTAATATCTGTTGACATAAAGACTTTCACAGTACTCCTGCCGGGAGCTTCTCGACTTTGCCGATGTATTTCGCCTATTGACGAGGCATTGGGCTACCTTAGGAGAGTCATAGTTACTCCTGCCAGTGTCTCTCCGTTAAACCACATTCACATATACAATTTTCCTCTGCCCCTTTCACCAGACGCGATACGATATTATTTATCGACATTATGACTTTCACAGTACTCCTGCTAGGGGCTCCTCCAGTTTACCAAAGTATTTCGCCTGTAGAAGAGGCATTTGGCTACCTTAAGAGAGTCATAGATACTCCTGTCAGTTGCTCCCCGTTTTACCAAAGTCACATTCTCAATCTTATTCTGGCCAGTTCACCTGAAGCGATACGCCATTATCAGTCAACCTAAAGAATATCACAGCACTTCTGCCGGGAGCTTCTCGAGTTTGCCGATGTATTTCGCCTGTTGACGAGGCATTTGAATACCTTAAGAGAGTCATAGTTACCCCTTGCTGTTGCTCCCCATTTTACAACAGGCACATCTACAAGCTTACTCTGGCCAATTCTCCTGAAGCGATACGCTAATATCTGTTGACATAAAGACTTTCACAGTACTCCTGCCGGGAGCTTCTCGACTTTACCGATGTATTTCGCCTATTGACGAGGCATTTGGCTACCTTAAGAGAGTCATAGTTACTCCTGCCAGTGTCTCTCCGTTAAACCACAGTCACATCTACCATTTTCATCTGCCCCTTTCACCAGACGTGATACGCCATTATTTGTCGACATTATGACTTTCACAGTACTTTTGCTAGGGGCTCCTCCAGTTTACCAATGTATTTCGCCTGTTGACGAGGCATTTGGCTACCTTAAGAGAGTCATACTTACTCCTGTCAGTGGCTCCCAGTTTTACCACAGTCACATTTTCAATCTTATTCTGGCCAGTTCACCCGAAGCGATACGCTATTATCAGTCAACCTAAAGAATTTCACAGCACTCCTGCCGGGAGCTTCTCAAATTTGCCGATGCATTTCGCCTGTTGACGAGGCATTTGGATACCTTAAGAGAGTCATAGTTTCACCTTGCTGTTGCTCCCCATTTTACAACAGGCACATCTACAAGCTTACTCTGGCCAATTCTCCTGAAGCGATACGCTAATATCTGTTGACATAAAGACTTTCACAGTACTCCTGCCGGGAGCTTTTCGACTTTGCCGATGTATTTCGCCTATTGACGAGGCGTTTGGCTACCTTAAGAGAGTCATAGTTACTCCTTCCAGTGGCTCTCCGTTAAACCACAGTCACATCTACCATTTTCCTCTGCCCCTTTCACCAGACGCGATACGCCATTGTTTGTCGACATTATGACATTTACAGTACTCCTGCTAGGGGCTCCTCCAGTTTACCAATGTATTTCACCTGTTAACGAGGCATTTGGCTACCTTAAGAGAGTCATACTTACTCCTGTCAGTTGCTCCCAGTTTTACCACAGTCACATTTTCAATCTTGTTCTGGCCAGTTAACCTGAAGCGATACGCCATTATCAGTCAACCTAAGGAATTTCACAGTACTCCTGCCGGGAGCTTCTCGAGTATGCCGATGTATTTCGCGTGTTGACGAGGCATTCGGATGCCTTAAGAGAGTCATAGTTACTCCTTGCTGTTGCTCCCCATTTTACAACAGGCACATCTACAAGCTTACTCTGGCCAGTTCTCTTGAAGCGATACGCTAATATCTGTTGACATAAAGACTTTCACAGTACTCCTGCCGGGAGCTTCTCGACTTTGCCGATGTATTTCGCCTATTGACGAGGCATTGGGCTACCTTAAAAGAGTCATAGTTACTCCTGCCAGTGTCTCTCCGTTAAACCACATTCACATATACAATTTTCCTCTGCCCCTTTCACCAGACGCGATACGATATTATTTATCGACATTATGACTTTCACAGTACTCCTGCTAGGGGCTCCTCCAGTTTACCAAAGTATTTCGCCTGTAGAAGAGGCATTTGGCTACCTTAAGAGAGTCATACTCACTCCTGTCAGTTGCTCCCAGTTTTACCACAGTCACATTTTCAATCTTATTCTGGCCAGTTCACCCGAAGCGATACGCCATTATCAGTCAACCTAAAGAATTTCACAGTACTCCTGCCGGGAGCTTCTCGAGTTTGCCGATGCATTTCGCCTGTTGACGAGGCATTTGGATACCTTAAGAGAGTCATAGTTTCACCTTGCTGTTGCTCCCCATTTTACAACAGGCACATCTACAAGCTTACTCTGGCCAATTCTCCTGAAGCGATACGCTAATATCTGTTGACATAAAGACTTTCACAGTACTCCTGCCGGGAGCTTTTCGACTATGCCGATGTATTTCGCCTATTGACGAGGCGTTTGGCTACCTTAAGAGAGTCATAGTTACTCCTGCCAGTGTCTCTCCGATAAACCACAGTCACATCTACCATTTTCATCTGCCCCTTTCACCAGACGCGATACGAAATTATTTATCGACATAATGACTTTCACAGTACTCCTGCTAGGGGCTCCTCCAGTTTACCAAAGTATTTCGCCTGTAGAAGAGGCATTTGGCTACGTTAAGAGTGTCATAGATACTCCTGACAGTTGCTCCCCGTTTTACCACAGTCACATTTTCAATCTTATTCTGGCCAGTTCACCTGAAGCGATACGCCATTATCAGTCAACCTAAAGAATTTCACAGTACTCCTGCCGGGAGCTTCTCGGGTATGCCGATGTATTTCGCGTGTTGACGAGGCATTTGGATGCCTCAAGAGAGTCATAGTTACTCCTTGCTGTTGCTCCCCACTTTACAACAGGCACATCTACAAGCTTACTCTGGCCAGTTCCCTTGAAGCGATACGCTTATATCTGTTGACATAAAGACTTTCACAGTACTCCTGCCGGGAGCTTCTCGACTTTCCCGATGTATTTCGCATATTGACGAGGCATTGGGCTACCTTAAGAGAGTCGTAGTTACTCCTGCCAGTGTCTCTCCGTTAAACCACATTCACATATACAATTTTCCTCTGCCCCTTTCACCAGACGCGATACGATATTATTTATCGACATTATGACTTTCACAGTACTCCTGCTAGGGGCTCCTCCAGTTTACCAAAGTATTTCGCCTGTAGAAGAAGCATTTGGCTACCTTAAGAGAGTCATACTTACTCCTATCAGTTGCTCCCCGTTTTACCACACTCACATTTTCAATCTTATTCTGGCCAGTTCACCCGAAGCGATACGCCATTATCAGTCAACCTAAAGAATTTCACAGTACTCCTGCCGGGAGCTTCTCGAGTTTGCCGATGCATTTCGCCTGTTGACGAGGCATTTGGATACCTTAAGAGAGTCATAGTTTCACCTTGCTGTTGCTCCCAATTTTACAACAGGCACATCTAAAAGCTTACTCTGGCCAATTCTCCTGAAGCGATACACTAATATCTGTTGACATAAAGACTTTCACAGTACTCCTGCCGGGAGCTTCTCGACTTTAACGATGTATTTCGCCTATTGACGAGGCATTTGGCTACCTTAAGAGAGTCATAGTTACTCCTGCCAGTGTCTCTCCGTTAAACCACAGTCACATCTACCATTTTCATCTGCCCCTTTCACCAGACGTGATACGCCATTATTTGTCGACATTATGACTTTCACAGTACTCCTGCTAGGGGCTCCTCCAGTTTACCAATGTATTTCGCCTGTTGACGAGGCATTTGGCTACCTTAAGAGAGTCATACTTACTCCTGTCAGTGGCTCCCAGTTTTACCACAGTCACATTTTCAATCTTATTCTGGCCAGTTCACCCGAAGCGATACGCCATTATCAGTCAACCTAAAGAATTTCTCAGCACTCCTGCCGGGAGCTTCTCGAGTTTGCCGATGCATTTCGCCTGTTGACGAGGCATTTGGATACCTTAAGAGAGTCATAGTTACTCCTTGCTGTTGCTCCCCATTTTACAACAGGCACATCTACAAACTTACTCTGGCCAGTTCTCTTGAAGCGATACGCTAATATCTGTTGACATAAAGACTTTCACAGTACTCCTGCCGGGAGCTTCTCGACTTTGCCGATGTATTTCGCCTATTGACGAGGCATTGGGCTACCTTAAGAGAGTCATAGTTACTCCTGCCAGTGTCTCTCCGTTAAACCACATTCACATATACAATTTTCCTCTGCCCCTTTCACCAGACGCGATTCGATATTATTTATCGACATTATGACTTTCACAGTACACCTGCTAGGGGCTCCTCCAGTTTACCAAAGTATTTCGCCTGTAGAAGAGGCATTTGGCTACCTTAAGAGAGTCATAGATACTCCTGTCAGTTGCTCCCCGTTTTACCAAAGTCACATTCTCAATCTTATTGTGGCCAGTTCACCCGAAGCGATACGCCATTATCAGTCAACCTAAAGAACTTCACAGTACTCCTGCCTAGAGCTTCTCGAGTTTGCCGATGCATTTCGCCTGTTGACGAGGCATTTGGATACCTTAAGAGAGTCATAGTAACTCCTTGCTGTTGCTCCCGATTTTACAACAGGCACATCTACAAGCTTACTCTGGCCAGTTCTCTTGAAGCGATACGCTAATATCTGTTGACATAAAGACTTTCACAGTACTCCTGCCGGGAGCTTCTCGACTTTGCCGATGTATTTCGCATATTGACGAGGCATTGGGCTACCTTAAGAGAGTCATAGTTACTCCTGCCAGTGTCTCTCCGTTAAACCACATTCACATATACAATTTTCCTCTGCCCCTTTCACCAGACGCGATACGATATTATTTATCGACATAATGACTTTCACAGAACTCCTGCTAGGGGCTCCTCCAGTTTACCAAAGTATTTCGCCTGTAGAAGAGGCATTTAGCTACGTTAAGAGTGTCATAGATACTCCTGACAGTTGCTCCCCGTTTTACCACAGTCACATTTTCAATCTTATTCTAGCCAGTTCACCCGAAGCGATACGCCATTATCAGTCAACCTAAAGAACTTCACAGTACTCCTGCCGCGAGCTTCTCGAGTTTGCCGATGCATTTCGCGTGTTGACGAGGCATTTGGATGCCTCAAGAGAGTCATAGATACTCCTTGCTGTTGCTCCCGATTTTACAACAGGCACATCTACAAGCTTACTCTGGCCAGTTCTCTTGAAGCGATACGCTAATATCTGTTGACATAAAGACTTTCACAGTATTCCTGCCGGGAGCTTCTCGACTTTGCCGATGTATTTCGCATATTGACGAGGCATTGGGCTACCTTAAGAGAGTCATAGTTACTCCTGCCAGTGTCTCTCCGTTAAACCACATTCACATATACAATTTTCCTCTGCCCCTTTCACCAGACGCGATACGATATTATTTATCGACATAATGACTTTCACAGTACTCCTGCTAGGGGCTCCTCCAGTTTACCAAAGTATTTCGCCTGTAGAAGAGGCATTTGGCTACGTTAAGAGTGTCATAGATACTCCTGACAGTTGCTCCCCGTTTTACCACAGTCACATTTTCAATCTTATTCTAGCCAGTTCACCTGAAGCGATACGCCAATATCAGTCAACCTAAAGAATTTCACAGTACTCCTGCCGGGAGCTTCTCGGGTATGCCGATGTATTTCGCGTGTTGACGAGGCATTTGGATGCCTCAAGAGAGTCATAGTTACTCCTTGCTGTTGCTCCCCATTTTACAACAGGCACATCTACAAGCTTACTCTGGCCAGTTCTCTTGAAGCGATACGCTAATATCTGTTGACATAAAGACTTTCACAGTACCCCTGCCGGGAGCTTCTCGACTTTGCCGATGTATTTCGCATATTGACGAGGCATTGGGCTACCTTAAGAGAGTCATAGTTACTCCTGCCAGTGTCTCTCCGTTAAACCACATTCACATATACAATTTTCCTCTGCCCCTTTCACCAGACGCGATACGATATTATTTATCGACATTATGACTTTCACAGTACTCCTGCTAGGGGCTCCTCCAGTTTACCAAAGTATTTCGCCTGTAGAAGAAGCATTTGGCTACCTTAAGAGAGTCATACTTACTCCTATCAGTTGCTCCCCGTTTTACCACAGTCACATTTTCAATCTTATTCTGGCCAGTTCACCCGAAGCGATACGCCATTATCAGTCAACCTAAAGAATTTCACAGTACTCCTGCCGGGAGGTTCACGAGTTTGCCGATGCATTTCGCCTGTTGACGAGGCATTTGGATACCTTAAGAGAGTCATAGTTTCACCTTGCTGTTGCTCCCCATTTTACAACAGGCACATCTACAAGCTTACTCTGGCCAATTCTCCTGAAGCGATACGCTAATATCTGTTGACATAAAGACTTTCACAGTACTCCTGCCGGGAGCTTCTCGACTTTAACGATGTATTTCGCCTATTGACGAGGCATTTGGCTACCTTAAGAGAGTCATAGTTACTCCTGTCAGTGTCTCTCCGTTAAACCACAGTCACATCTACCATTTTCATCTGCCCCTTTCACCAGACGTGATACGCCATTATTTGTCGACATTATGACTTTCACAGTACTCCAGCTAGGGGCTCCTCCAGTTTACCAATGTATTTCGCCTGTTGACGAGGCATTTGGCTACCTTAAGAGAGTCATACTTACTCCTGTCAGTGGCTCCCAGTTTTACCACAGTCACATTTTCAATCTTATTCTGGACAGTTCACCCGAAGCGATACGCCATTATCAGTCAACCTAAAGAATTTCACAGCACTCCTGCCGGGAGCTTCTCGAGTTTGCCGATGCATTTCGCCTGTTGACGAGGCATTTGGATACCTTAAGAGAGTCATAGTTTCACCTTGCTGTTGCTCCCCATTTTACAACAGGCACATCTACAAGCTTACTCTGGCCAATTCTCCTGAAGCGATACGCTAATATCTGTTGGCATAAAGACTTTCACAGTACTCCTGCCGGGAGCTTTTCGACTTTGCCGATGTATTTCGCCTAAGGACGAGGCGTTTGGCTACCTTAAGAGAGTCATAGTTACTCCTTCCAGTGGCTCTCCGTTAAACCACAGTCACATCTACAATTTTCCTCTGCCCCTTTCACCAGACGCGATACGATATTATTTATCGACATTATGACTTTCACAGTACTCCTGCTAGGGGCTCCTCCAGTTTACCAAAGTATTTCGCCTGTAGAAGAGGCATTTGGCTACCTTAAGAGAGTCATAGATACTCCTGTCAGTTGCTCCCCGTTTTACCAAAGTCACATTCTCAATCTTATTCTGGCCAGTTCACCCGAAGCGATACGCCATTATCAGTCAACCTAAAGAACTTCACAGTACTCTTGCCGGGAGCTTCTCGAGTTTTCCGATGCATTTCGCCTGCTGACGAGGCATTTGGATACCTTAAGAGAGTCATAGTTACTCCTTGCTGTTGCTCCCGATTTTACAACAGGCACATCTACAAGCTTACTCTGGCCAGTTCTCTTGAAGCGATACGCTAATATCTGTTGACATAAAGACTTTCACAGTACTCCTGCCGAGAGCTTCTCGACTTTGCCGATGTATTTCGCATATTGACGAGGAATTTGGCTACCTTAAGAGAGTCATAGTTACTCCTGCCAGTGTCTCTCCGTTAAACCACATTCACATATACAATTTTCCTCTGCCCCTTTCACCAGACGCGATACGATATTATTTATCGACATAATGACTTTCACAGTACTCCTGCTAGGGGCTCCTCCAGTTTACCAAAGTATTTCGCCTGTAGAAGAGGCATTTGGCTACCTTAAGAGTGTCATAGATACTCCTGACAGTTGCTCCCCGTTTTACCAAAGTCACATTCTCAATCTTATTCTGGCCAGTTCACCCGAAGCGATACGCCATTATCAGTCAACCTAAAGAACTTCACAGTACTCCTGCCGGGAGCTTCTCGAGTTTGCCGATGCATTTCGCCTGTTGACGAGGCATTTGGATACCTTAAGAGAGTCATAGTTACTCCTTGCTGTTGCTCCCGATTTTACAACAGGCACATCTACAAGCTTACTCTGGCCAGTTCTCTTGAAGCGATACGGTAATATCTGTTGACATAAAGACTTTCACAGTACTCCTGCCGGGAGCTTCTCGACTTTGCCGATGTATTTCGCATATTGACGAGGCATTGGGCTACCTTAAGATAGTCATAGTTACTCCTGCCAGTGTCTCTCCGTTAAACCACATTCACATATACAATTTTCCTCTGCCCCTTTCACCAGACGCGATACGATATTATTTATCGACATTATGACTTTCACAGTACTCCTGCTAGGGGCTCCTCCAGTTTACCAAAGTATTTCGCCTGTAGAAGAAGCATTTGGCTACCTTAAGAGAGTCATACTTACTCCTATCAGTTGCTCCCCGTTTTACCACAGTCACATTTTCAATCTTATTCTGGCCAGTTCACCCGAAGCGATACGCCATTATCAGTCAACCTAAAGAATTTCACAGTACTCCTGCCGGGAGCTTCTCGAGTTTGCCGATGCATTTCGCCTGTTGACGAGGCATTTGGATACCTTAAGAGAGTCATAGTTTCACCTTGCTGTTGCTCCCCATTTTACAACAGGCACATCTACAAGCTTACTCTGGCCAATTCTCCTGAAGCGATACGCTAATATCTGTTGACATAAAGACTTTCACAGTACTCCTGCCGGGAGCTTCTCGACTTTAACGATGTATTTCGCCTATTGACGAGGCATTTGGCTACCTTAAGAGAGTCATAGTTACTCCTGTCAGTGTCTCTCCGTTAAACCACAGTCACATCTACCATTTTCATCTGCCCCTTTCACCAGACGTGATACGCCATTATTTGTCGACTTTATGACTTTCACAGTACTCCAGCTAGGGGCTCCTCCAGTTTACCAATGTATTTCGCCTGTTGACGAGGCATTTGGCTACCTTAAGAGAGTCATACTTACTCCTGTCAGTGGCTCCCAGTTTTACCACAGTCACATTTTCAATCTTATTCTGGCCAGTTCACCCGAAGCGATACGCCATTATCAGTCAACCTAAAGAATTTCACAGCACTCCTGCCGGGAGCTTCTCGAGTTTGCCGATGCATTTCGCCTGTTGACGAGGCATTTGGATACCTTAAGAGAGTCATAGTTTCACCTTGCTGTTGCTCCCCATTTTACAACAGGCACATCTACAAGCTTACTCTGGCCAATTCTCCTGAAGCGATACGCTAATATCTGTTGACATAAAGACTTTCACAGTACTCCTGCCGGGAGCTTTTCGACTTTGCCGATGTATTTCGCCTATTGACGAGGCGTTTGGCTACCTTAAGAGAGTCATAGTTACTCCTTCCAGTGGCTCTCCGTTAAACCACAGTCACATCTACAATTTTCCTCTGCCCCTTTCACCATACGCGATACGATATTATTTATCGACATTATGACTTTCACAGTACTCCTGCTAGGGGCTCCTCCAGTTTACCAAAGTATTTCGCCTGTAGAAGAGGCACTTGGCTACCTTAAGAGAGACATAGATACTCCTGTCAGTTGCTCCCCGTTTTACCAAAGTCACATTCTCAATCTTATTCTGGCCAGTTCACCCGAAGCGATACGCCATTATCAGTCAACCTAAAGAACTTCACAGTACTCTTGCCGGGAGCTTCTCGAGTTTGCCGATGCATTTCGCCTGTTGACGAGGCATTTGGATACCTTAAGAGAGTCATAGTTACTCCTTGCTGTTGCTCCCGATTTTACAACAGGCACATCTACAAGCTTACTCTGGCCAGTTCTCTTGAAGCGATACGCTAATATCTGTTGACATAAAGACTTTCACAGTACTCCTGCCGGGAGCTTCTCGACTTTGCCGATGTATTTCGCATATTGACGAGGCATTGGGCTACCTTAAGAGAGTCATAGTTACTCCTGCCAGTGTCTCTCCGTTAAACCACATTCACATATACAATTTTCCTCTGCCCCTTTCACCAGACGCGATACGATATTATTTATCGACATAATGACTTTCACAGTACTCCTGCTAGGGGCTCCTCCAGTTTACCAAAGTATTTCGCCTGTAGAAGAGGCATTTGGCTACCTTAAGAGTGTCATAGATACTCCTGACAGTTGCTTCCCGTTTTACCAAAGTCACATTCCCAATCTTATTCTGGCCAGTTCACCCGAAGCGATACGCCATTATCAGTCAACCTAAAGAACTTCACAGTACTCCTGCCGGGAGCTTCTCGAGTTTGCCGATGCATTTCGCCTGTTGACGAGGCATTTGGATACCTTAAGAGAGTCATAGTTACTCCTTGCTGTTGCTCCCGATTTTACAACAGGCACATCTACAAGCTTACTCTGGCCAGTTCTCTTGAAGCGATACGCTAATATCTGTTGACATAAAGACTTTCACAGTACTCCTGCCGGGAGCTTCTCGACTTTGCCGATGTATTTCGCATATTGACGAGGCATTGGGCTACCTTAAGAGAGTCATAGTTACTCCTGCCAGTGTCTCTCCGTTAAACCACATTCACATATACAATTTTCCTCTGCCCCTTTCACCAGACGCGATACGATATTATTTATCGACATTATGACTTTCACAGTACTCCTGCTAGGGGCTCCTCCAGTTTACCAAAGTATTTCGCCTGTAGAAGAAGCATTTGGCTACCTTAAGAGAGTCATCTTTACTCCTATCAGTTGCTCCCCGTTTTACCACAGTCACATTTTCAATCTTATTCTGGCCA
Organism: Schistocerca americana; assembly: GCF_021461395.2. NCBI lineage: Eukaryota > Metazoa > Arthropoda > Insecta > Orthoptera > Acrididae > Schistocerca > Schistocerca americana. The sequence goes on from NC_060130.1 coordinate 61,328,020, forward strand.
GTTCACCCGAAGCGATACGCCATTATCAGTCAACCTAAAGAATTTCACAGTACTCCTGCCGGGAGCTTCTCGAGTTTGCCGATGCATTTCGCCTGTTGACGAGGCATTTGGATACCTTAAGAGAGTCATAGTTTCACCTTGCTGTTGCTCCCCATTTTACAACAGGCACATCTACAAGCTTACTCTGGCCAATTCTCCTGAAGCGATACGCTAATATCTGTTGACATAAAGACTTTCACAGTACTCCTGCCGGGAGCTTCTCGACTTTACCGATGTATTTCGCCTATTGACGAGGCATTTGGCTACCTTAAGAGAGTCATAGTTACTCCTGCCAGTGTCTCTCCGTTAAACCACAGTCACATCTACCATTTTCATCTGCCCCTTTCACCAGACGTGATACGCCATTATTTGTCGACATTATGACTTTCACAGTACTCCTGCTAGGGGCTCCTCCAGTTTACCAATGTATTTCGCCTGTTGACGAGGCATTTGGCTACCTTAAGAGAGTCATACTTACTCCTGTCAGTGGCTCCCAGTTTTACCACAGTCACATTTTCAATCTTATTCTGGCCAGTTCACCCGAAGCGATACGCTATTATCAGTCAACCTAAAGAATTTCACAGCACTCCTGCCGGGAGCTTCTCGAGTTTGCCGATGCATTTCGCCTGTTGACGAGGCATTTGGATACCTTAAGAGAGTCATAGTTTCACCTTGCTGTTGCTCCCCATTTTACAACAGGCACATCTACAAGCTTACTCTGGCCAATTCTCCTGAAGCGATACGCTAATATCTGTTGACATAAAGACTTTCACAGTACTCCTGCCGGGAGCTTTTCGACTTTGCCGATGTATTTCGCCTATTGACGAGGCGTTTGGCTACCTTAAGAGAGTCATAGTTACTCCTTCCAGTGGCTCTCCGTTAAACCACAGTCACATCTACCATTTTCCTCTGCCCCTTTCACCAGACGCGATACGCCATTGTTTGTCGACATTATGACATTTACAGTACTCCTGCTAGGGGCTCCTCCAGTTTACCAATGTATTTCACCTGTTAACGAGGCATTTGGCTACCTTAAGAGAGTCATACTTACTCCTGTCAGTTGCTCCCCGTTTTACCACAGTCACATTTTCAATCTTGTTCTGGCCAGTTCACCTGAAGCGATACGCCATTATCAGTCAACCTAAGGAATTTCACAGTACTCCTGCCGGGAGCTTCTCGAGTATGCCGATGTATTTCGCGTGTTGACGAGGCATTCGGATGCCTTAAGAGAGTCATAGTTACTCCTTGCTGTTGCTCCCCATTTTACAACAGGCACATCTACAAGCTTACTCTGGCCAGTTCTCTTGAAGCGATACGCTAATATCTGTTGACATAAAGACTTTCACAGTACTCCTGCCGGGAGCTTCTCGACTTTGCCGATGTATTTCGCCTATTGACGAGGCATTGGGCTACCTTAAGAGAGTCATAGTTACTCCTGCCAGTGTCTCTCCGTTAAACCACATTCACATATACAATTTTCCTCTGCCCCTTTCACCAGACGCGATACGATATTATTTATCGACATTATGACTTTCACAGTACTCCTGCTAGGGGCTCCTCCAGTTTACCAAAGTATTTCGCCTGTAGAAGAGGCATTTGGCTACCTTAAGAGAGTCATAGATACTCCTGTCAGTTGCTCCCCGTTTTACCAAAGTCACATTCTCAATCTTATTCTGGCCAGTTCACCTGAAGCGATACGCCATTATCAGTCAACCTAAAGATTATCACAGCACTCCTGCCGGGAGCTTCTCGAGTTTGCCGATGTATTTCGCCTGTTGACGAGGCATTTGAATACCTTAAGAGAGTCATAGTTACCCCTTGCTGTTGCTCCCCATTTTACAACAGGCACATCTACAAGCTTACTCTGGCCAATTCTCCTGAAGCGATACGCTAATATCTGTTGACATAAAGACTTTCACAGTACTCCTGCCGGGAGCTTCTCGACTTTACCGATGTATTTCGCCTATTGACGAGGCATTTGGCTACCTTAAGAGAGTCATAGTTACTCCTGCCAGTGTCTCTCCGTTAAACCACAGTCACATCTACCATTTTCATCTGCCCCTTTCACCAGACGTGATGCGCCATTATTTGTCGACATTATGTTTTTCACAGTACTCCTGCTAGGGGCTCCTCCAGTTTACCAATGTATTTCGCCTGTTGACGAGGCATTTGGCTACCTTAAGAGAGTCATACTTACTCCTGTCAGTGGCTCCCAGTTTTACCACAGTCACATTTTCAATCTTATTCTGGCCAGTTCACCCGAAGCGATACGCTATTATCAGTCAACCTAAAGAATTTCACAGCACTCCTGCCGGGAGCTTCTCGAGTTTGCCGATGCATTTCGCCTGTTGACGAGGCATTTGGATACCTTAAGAGAGTCATAGTTTCACCTTGCTGTTGCTCCCCATTTTACAACAGGCACATCTACAAGCTTACTCTGGCCAATTCTCCTGCAGCGATACGCTAATATCTGTTGACATAAAGACTTTCACAGTACTCCTGCCGGGAGCTTTTCGACTTTGAGGATGTATTTCGCCTATTGACGAGGCGTTTGGCTACCTTAAGAGAGTCATAGTTACTCCTTCCAGTGGCTCTCCGTTAAACCACAGTCACATCTACCATTTTCCTCTGCCCCTTTCACCAGACGCGATACGCCATTGTTTGTCGACATTATGACATTTACAGTACTCCTGCTAGGGGCTCCTCCAGTTTACCAATGTATTTCACCTGTTAACGAGGCATTTGGCTACCTTAAGAGAGTCATACTTACTCCTGTCAGTTGCTCCCAGTTTTACCACAGTCACATTTTCAATCTTGTTCTGGCCAGTTCACCTGAAGCGATACGCCATTATCAGTCAACCTAAGGAATTTCACAGTACTCCTGCCGGGAGCTTCTCGAGTATGCCGATGTATTTCGCGTGTTGACGAGGCATTCGGATGCCTTAAGAGAGTCATAGTTACTCCTTGCTGTTGCTCCCCATTTTACAACAGGCACATCTACAAGCTTACTCTGGCCAGTTCTCTTGAAGCGATACGCTAATATCTGTTGACATAAAGACTTTCACAGTACTCCTGCCGGGAGCTTCTCGACTTTGCCGATGTATTTCGCCTATTGACGAGGCATTGGGCTACCTTAAGAGAGTCATAGTTACTCCTGCCAGTGTCTCTCCGTTAAACCACATTCACATATACAATTTTCCTCTGCCCCTTTCACCAGACGCGATACGATATTATTTATCGACATTATGACTTTCACAGTACTCCTGCTAGGGGCTCCTCCAGTTTACCAAAGTATTTCGCCTGTAGAAGAGGCATTTGGCTACCTTAAGAGAGTCATAGATACTCCTGTCAGTTGCTCCCCGTTTTACCAAAGTCACATTCTCAATCTTATTCTGGCCAGTTCACCTGAAGCGATACGCCATTATCAGTCAACCTAAAGAATATCACAGCACTCCTGCCGGGAGCTTCTCGAGTTTGCCGATGTATTTCGCCTGTTGACGAGGCATTTGAATACCTTAAGAGAGTCATAGTTACCCCTTGCTGTTGCTCCCCATTTTACAACAGGCACATCTACAAGCTTACTCTGGCCAATTCTCCTGAAGCGATACGCTAATATCTGTTGACATAAAGACTTTCACAGTACTCCTGCCGGGAGCTTCTCGACTTTACCGATGTATTTCGCCTATTGACGAGGCATTTGGCTACCTTAAGAGAGTCATAGTTACTCCTGCCAGTGTCTCTCCGTTAAACCACAGTCACATCTACCATTTTCATCTGCCCCTTTCACCAGACGTGATACGCCATTATTTGTCGACATTATGACTTTCACAGTACTTTTGCTAGGGGCTCCTCCAGTTTACCAATGTATTTCGCCTGTTGACGAGGCATTTGGCTACCTTAAGAGAGTCATACTTACTCCTGTCAGTGGCTCCCAGTTTTACCACAGTCACATTTTCAATCTTATTCTGGCCAGTTCACCCGAAGCGATACGCTATTATCAGTCAACCTAAAGAATTTCACAGCACTCCTGCCGGGAGCTTCTCAAATTTGCCGATGCATTTCGCCTGTTGACGAGGCATTTGGATACCTTAAGAGAGTCATAGTTTCACCTTGCTGTTGCTCCCCATTTTACAACAGGCACATCTACAAGCTTACTCTGGCCAATTCTCCTGAAGCGATACGCTAATATCTGTTGACATAAAGACTTTCACAGTACTCCTGCCGGGAGCTTTTCGACTTTGCCGATGTATTTCGCCTATTGACGAGGCGTTTGGCTACCTTAAGAGAGTCATAGTTACTCCTTCCAGTGGCTCTCCGTTAAACCACAGTCACATCTACCATTTTCCTCTGCCCCTTTCACCAGACGCGATACGCCATTGTTTGTCGACATTATGACATTTACAGTACTCCTGCTAGGGGCTCCTCCAGTTTACCAATGTATTTCACCTGTTAACGAGGCATTTGGCTACCTTAAGAGAGTCATACTTACTCCTGTCAGTTGCTCCCAGTTTTACCACAGTCACATTTTCAATCTTGTTCTGGCCAGTTAACCTGAAGCGATACGCCATTATCAGTCAACCTAAGGAATTTCACAGTACTCCTGCCGGGAGCTTCTCGAGTATGCCGATGTATTTCGCGTGTTGACGAGGCATTCGGATGCCTTAAGAGAGTCATAGTTACTCCTTGCTGTTGCTCCCCATTTTACAACAGGCACATCTACAAGCTTACTCTGGCCAGTTCTCTTGAAGCGATACGCTAATATCTGTTGACATAAAGACTTTCACAGTACTCCTGCCGGGAGCTTCTCGACTTTGCCGATGTATTTCGCCTATTGACGAGGCATTGGGCTACCTTAAGAGAGTCATAGTTACTCCTGCCAGTGTCTCTCCGTTAAACCACATTCACATATACAATTTTCCTCTGCCCCTTTCACCAGACGCGATACGATATTATTTATCGACATTATGACTTTCACAGTACTCCTGCTAGGGGCTCCTCCAGTTTACCAAAGTATTTCGCCTGTAGAAGAGGCATTTGGCTACCTTAAGAGAGTCATAGATACTCCTGTCAGTTGCTCCCCGTTTTACCAAAGTCACATTCTCAATCTTATTCTGGCCAGTTCACCTGAAGCGATACGCCATTATCAGTCAACCTAAAGAATATCACAGCACTCCTGCCGGGAGCTTCTCGAGTTTGCCGATGTATTTCGCCTGTTGACGAGGCATTTGAATACCTTAAGAGAGTCATAGTTACCCCTTGCTGTTGCTCCCCATTTTACAACAGGCACATCTACAAGCTTACTCTGGCCAATTCTCCTGAAGCGATACGCTAATATCTGTTGACATAAAGACTTTCACAGTACTCCTGCCGGGAGCTTCTCGACTTTACCGATGTATTTCGCCTATTGACGAGGCATTTGGCTACCTTAAGAGAGTCATAGTTACTCCTGCCAGTGTCTCTCCGTTAAACCACAGTCACATCTACCATTTTCATCTGCCCCTTTCACCAGACGTGATACGCCATTATTTGTCGACATTATGACTTTCACAGTACTCCTGCTAGGGGCTCCTCCAGTTTACCAATGTATTTCGCCTGTTGACGAGGCATTTGGCTACCTTAAGAGAGTCATACTTACTCCTGTCAGTGGCTCCCAGTTTTACCACAGTCACATTTTCAATCTTATTCTGGCCAGTTCACCCGAAGCGATACGCTATTATCAGTCAACCTAAAGAATTTCACAGCACTCCTGCCGGGAGCTTCTCGAGTTTGCCGATGCATTTCGCCTGTTGACGAGGCATTTGGATACCTTAAGAGAGTCATAGTTTCACCTTGCTGTTGCTCCCCATTTTACAACAGGCACATCTACAAGCTTACTCTGGCCAATTCTCCTGCAGCGATACGCTAATATCTGTTGACATAAAGACTTTCACAGTACTCCTGCCGGGAGCTTTTCGACTTTGCCGATGTATTTCGCCTATTGACGAGGCGTTTGGCTACCTTAAGAGAGTCATAGTTACTCCTTCCAGTGGCTCTCCGTTAAACCACAGTCACATCTACCATTTTCCTCTGCCCCTTTCACCAGACGCGATACGCCATTGTTTGTCGACATTATGACATTTACAGTACTCCTGCTAGGGGCTCCTCCAGTTTACCAATGTATTTCACCTGTTAACGAGGCATTTGGCTACCTTAAGAGAGTCATACTTACTCCTGTCAGTTGCTCCCAGTTTTACCACAGTCACATTTTCAATCTTGTTCTGGCCAGTTCACCTGAAGCGATACGCCATTATCAGTCAACCTAAGGTATTTCACAGTACTCCTGCCGTGAGCTTCTCGAGTATGCCGATGTATTTCGCGTGTTGACGAGGCATTCGGATGCCTTAAGAGAGTCATAGTTACTCCTTGCTGTTGCTCCCCATTTTACAACAGGCACATCTACAAGCTTACTCTGGCCAGTTCTCTTGAAGCGATACGCTAATATCTGTTGACATAAAGACTTTCACAGTACTCCTGCCGGGAGCTTCTCGACTTTGCCGATGTATTTCGCCTATTGACGAGGCATTGGGCTACCTTAAGAGAGTCATAGTTACTCCTGCCAGTGTCTCTCCGTTAAACCACATTCACATATACAATTTTCCTCTGCCCCTTTCACCAGACGCGATACGATATTATTTATCGACATTACGACTTTCACAGTACTCCTGCTAGGGGCTCCTCCAGTTTACCAAAGTATTTCGCCTGTAGAAGAGGCATTTGGCTACCTTAAGAGAGTCATAGATACTCCTGTCAGTTGCTCCCCGTTTTACCAAAGTCACATTCTCAATCTTATTCTGGCCAGTTCACCTGAAGCGATACGCCATTATCAGTCAACCTAAAGAATATCACAGCACTCCTGCCGGGAGCTTCTCGAGTTTGCCGATGTATTTCGCCTGTTGACGAGGCATTTGAATACCTTAAGAGAGTCATAGTTACCCCTTGCTGTTGCTCCCCATTTTACAACAGGCACATCTACAAGCTTACTCTGGCCAATTCTCCTGAAGCGATACGCTAATATCTGTTGACATAAAGACTTTCACAGTACTCCTGCCGGGAGCTTCTCGACTTTACCGATGTATTTCGCCTATTGACGAGGCATTTGGCTACCTTAAGAGAGTCATAGTTACTCCTGCCAGTGTCTCTCCGTTAAACCACAGTCACATCTACCATTTTCATCTGCCCCTTTCACCAGACGTGATACGCCATTATTTGTCGACATTATGACTTTCACAGTACTTTTGCTAGGGGCTCCTCCAGTTTACCAATGTATTTCGCCTGTTGACGAGGCATTTGGCTACCTTAAGAGAGTCATACTTACTCCTGTCAGTGGCTCCCAGTTTTACCACAGTCACATTTTCAATCTTATTCTGGCCAGTTCACCCGAAGCGATACGCTATTATCAGTCAACCTAAAGAATTTCACAGCACTCCTGCCGGGAGCTTCTCAAATTTGCCGATGCATTTCGCCTGTTGACGAGGCATTTGGATACCTTAAGAGAGTCATAGTTTCACCTTGCTGTTGCTCCCCATTTTACAACAGGCACATCTACAAGCTTACTCTGGCCAATTCTCCTGAAGTGATACGCTAATATCTGTTGACATAAAGACTTTCACAGTACTCCTGCCGGGAGTTTTTCGACTTTGCCGATGTATTTCGCCTATTGACGAGGCGTTTGGCTACCTTAAGAGAGTCATAGTTACTCCTTCCAGTGTCTCTCCGTTAAACCACAGTCACATCTACCATTTTCCTCTGCCCCTTTCACCAGACGCGATACGCCATTGTTTGTCGACATTATGACATTTACAGTACTCCTGCTATGGGCTCCTCCAGTTTACCAATGTATTTCACCTGTTAACGAGGCATTTGGCTACCTTAAGAGAGTCATACTTACTCCTGTCAGTTGCTCCCAGTTTTACCACAGTCACATTTTCAATCTTGTTCTGGCCAGTTAACCTGAAGCGATACGCCATTATCAGTCAACCTAAGGAATTTCACAGTACTCCTGCCGGGAGCTTCTCGAGTATGCCGATGTATTTCGCGTGTTGACGAGGCATTCGGATGCCTTAAGGGAGTCATAGTTACTCCTTGCTGTTGCTCCCCATTTTACAACAGGCACATCTACAAGCTTACTCTGGCCAGTTCTCTTGAAGCGATACGCTAATATCTGTTGACATAAAGACTTTCACAGTACTCCTGCCGGGAGCTTCTCGACTTTGCCGATGTATTTCGCCTATTGACGAGGCATTGGGCTACCTTAAGAGAGTCATAGTTACTCCTGCCAGTGTCTCTCCGTTAAACCACATTCACATATACAATTTTCCTCTGCCCCTCCACCAGACGCGATACGATATTATTTATCGACATTATGACTTTCACAGTACTCCTGCTAGGGGCTCCTCCAGTTTACCAAAGTATTTCGCCTGTAGAAGAGGCATTTGGCTACCTTAAGAGAGTCATAGATACTCCTGTCAGTTGCTCCCCGTTTTACCAAAGTCACATTCTCAATCTTATTCTGGCCAGTTCACCTGAAGCGATACGCCATTATCAGTTAACCTAAAGAATATCACAGTACTCCTGCCGGGAGCTTCTCGAGTTTGCCGATGTATTTCGCCTGTTGACGAGGCATTTGAATACCTTAAGAGAGTCATAGTTACCCCTTGCTGTTGCTCCCCATTTTACAACAGGCACATCTACAAGCTTACTCTGGCCAATTCTCCTGAAGCGATACGCTAATATCTGTTGACATAAAGACTTTCACAGTACTCTTGCCGGGAGCTTTTCGACTTTGCCGATGTATTTCGCCTATTGACGAGGCGTTTGGCTACCTTAAGAGAGTCATAGTTACTCCTTCCAGTGTCTCTCCGTTAAACCACAGTCACATCTACCATTTTCCTCTGCCCCTTTCACCAGACGCGATACGCCATTATTTGTCGACATTATGACTTTCACAGTACTCCAGTTAGGGACTCCTCTAGTTTACCAATGTATTTCGCCTGTTGACGAGGCATTTGGCTACCTTAAGAGAGTCATACTTACTCCTATCAGTTGCTCCCAGTTTTACCACAGTCACATTATCAATCTTATTCTGGCCAGTTCACCTGAAGCGATACGCCATTATTAGTCAACCTAAGGAATTTCACAGTACTCCTGCCGGGAGCTTCTCGAGTATGCCGATGTATTTCGCGTGTTGACGAGGCATTCGGATGCCTTAAGAGAGTCATAGTTACTCCTTGCTGTTGCTCCCCATTTTACAACAGGCACATCTACAAGCTTACTCTGGCGAGTTCTCTTGAAGCGATACGCTAATATCTGTTGACATAAAGACTTTCACAGTACTCCTGCCGGGAGCTTCTCGACTTTGCCGATGTATTTCGCCTATTGACGAGGCATTGGGCTACCTTAAGAGAATCATAGTTACTCCTGCCAGTGTCTCTCCGTTAAACCACATTCACATATACAATTTTCCTCTGTCCCTTTCACCAGACGCGATACGATATTATTTATCGACATTATGACTTTCACAGTACTCCTGCTAGGGGCTCCTCCAGTTTACCAAAGTATTTCGCCTGTAGAAGAGGCATTTGGCTACCTTAAGAGAGTCATAGATACTCCTGTCAGTTGCTCCCCGTTTTACCAAAGTCACATTCTCAATCTTATTCTGGCCAGTTCACCTGACGCGATACGCCATTATCAGTCAACCTAAAGAATATCACAGTACTCCTGCCGGGAGCTTCTCGAGTTTGCCGATGTATTTCGCCTGTTGACGAGGCATTTGGATACCTTAAGAGAGTCATAGTTACCCCTTGCTGTTGCTCCCCATTTTACAACAGGCACATTTACAAGCTTACTCTGGCCAATTCTCCTGAAGCGATACGCTAATAACTGTTGACATAAAGACTTTCACAGTACTCCTGCCGGGAGCTTCTCGACTTTAACGATGCATTTCGCCAATTGACGAGGCATTTGGCCACCTTAAGAGAGTCATAGTTACTCCTTCCAGTGGCTCTCCGTTAAACCACAGTCACATCTACCATTTTCCTCTGCCCCTTTCACCAGACGCGATACGCCATTGTTTGTCGACATTATGACTTTCATAGTACTCCTGCTAGGGGCTCCTCCAGTTTACCAATGTATTTCACCTGTTAACGAGGCATTTGGCTACCTTAAGAGAGTCACACTTACTCCTGTCAGTTGCTCCCCGTTTTAACACAGTCACATTTTCAATCTTGTTCTGGCCAGTTAACCTGAAGCGATACGCCATTGTCAGTCAACCTAAGGAATTTCACAGTACTCCTGCCGGAGCTTCTCGAGTATGCCGATGTATTTCGCGTGTTGACGAGGCATTCGGATGCCTTAAGAGAGTCATAGTTACTCCTGCTAGTGTCTCTCCGTTAAACCACAGTCACATCTACCATTTTCATCTGCCCCTTTCACCAGACGTGATACGCCATTATTTGTCGACATTGTGACTTTCACAGTACTCCAGCTAGGGTCTCCTCCAGTTTACCAATGTATTTCGCCTGTTGACGAGGGATTTGGCTACCTTAAGAGAGTCATACTTACTCCTGTCAGTGGCTCCCAGTTTTACCACAGTCACATTTTCAATCTTATTAAGGCCAGTTCACCCGAAGCGATACGCCATTATCAGTCAACCTAAAGGATTTCACAGTACTCCTGCCGGGAGCTTCTCGAGTTTGCCGATGCATTTCGCCTGTTGACGAGGCATTTGGATACCTTAAGAGAGTCATAGTTTCACCTTGCTGTTGCTCCCCATTTTACAACAGGCACATCTACAAGCTTACTCTGGCCAATTCTCCTGAAGCGATACGCTAATATCTGTTGCCGATGCATTTCGCCTGTTGACGAGGCATTTGGATACCTTAAGAGAGTCATAGTTTCACCTTGCTGTTGCTCCCCATTTTACAACAGGCACATCTACAAGCTTACTCTGGCCAATTCTCCTGAAGCGATACGCTAATATCTGTTGACATAAAGACTTTCACAGTACTAATGCCGGGAGCTTCTCGACTTTACCGATGTATTTCGCCTATTGACGAGGCATTTGGCTACCTTAAGAGAGACGTAGTTACTCCTGCCAGTGTCTCTCCGTTAAACCACAGTCACATCTACCATTTTCATCTGCCCCTTTCACCAGACGTGATACGCCATTATTTGTCGACATTATGACTTTCACAGTACTCCTGCTAGGGGCTCCTCCAGTTTACCAATGTATTTCGCCTGTTGACGAGGCATTTGGCTACCTTAAGAGAGTCATACTTACTCCTGTCAGTGGCTCCCAGTTTTACCACAGTCACATTTTCAATCTTATTCTGGCCAGTTCACCCGATGCGATACGCTATTATCAGTCAACCTAAAGAATTTCACAGCACTCCTGCCGGGAGCTTCTCGAGTTTGCCGATGCATTTCGCCTGTTGACGAGGCATTTGGATACCTTAAGAGAGTCATAGTTTCACCTTGCTGTTGCTCCCCATTTTACAATAGGCACATCTACAAGCTTACTCTGGCCAATTCTCCTGAAGCGATAGGCTAATATCTGTTGACATAAAGACTTTCACAGTACTCCTTCGGGGAGTTTTCGACTTTGCCGATGTATTTCGCCTATTGACGAGGCGTTTGGCTACCTTAAGAGAGTCATAGTTACTCCTTCCAGTGGCTCTCCGTTAAACCACAGTCACATCTACCATTTTCCTCTGCCCCTTTCACCAGACGCGATACGTCATTGTTTGTCGACATTATGACTTTCACAGTACTCCTGCTAGGGGCTCCTCCAGTTTACCAATGTATTTCACCTGTTAACGAGGCATTTGGCTACCTTAAGAGAGTCATACTTACTTCTGTCAGTTGCTCCCCGTTTTAACACAGTCACATTTTCAATCTTATTCTGGCCAGTTCACCCGAAGCGATACGCTATTATCAGTCAACCTAAAGAATTTCACAGCACTCCTGCCGGGAGCTTCTCGAGTTTGCCGATGCATTTCGCCTGTTGACGAGGCATTTGGATACCTTAAGAGAGTCATAGTTTCACCTTGCTGTTGCTCCCCATTTTACAACAGGCACATCTACAAGCTTACTCTGGCCAATTCTCCTGAAGCGATACGCTAATATCTGTTGACATAAAGACTTTCACAGTACTCCTGCCGGGAGCTTTTCGACTTTGCCGATGTATTTCGCCTATTGACGAGGCGTTTGGCTACCTTAAGAGAGTCATAGTTACTCCTTCCAGTGGCTCTCCGTTAAACCACAGTCACATCTACAATTTTCCTCTGCCCCTTTCACCAGACGCGATACGATATTAATTATCGACATTATGACTTTCCCAGTACTCCTGCTAGGGGCTCCTCCAGTTTACCAAAGTATTTCGCCTGTAGAAGAGGCATTTGGCTACCTTAAGAGAGTCATAGATACTCCTGTCAGTTGCTCCCCGTTTTACCAAAGTCACATTCTCAATCTTATTCTGGCCAGTTCACCCGAAGCGATACGCCATTATCAGTCAACCTAAAGAACTTCACAGTACTCCTGCCGGGAGCATCTCGAGTTTGCCGATGCATTTCGCCTGTTGACGAGGCATTTGGATACCTTAAGAGAGTCATAGTTACTCCTTGCTGTTGCTCCCGATTTTACAACAGGCACATCTACAAGCTTACTCTGGCCAGTTCTCTTGAAGCGATACGCTAATATCTGTTGACATAAAGACTTTCACAGTACTCCTGCCGGGAGCTTCTCGACTTTGCCGATGTATTTCGCATATTGACGAGGCATTGGGCTACCTTAAGAGAGTCATAGTTACTCCTGCCAGTGTCTCTCCGTTAAACCACATTCACATATACAATTTTCCTCTGCCCCTTTCACCAGACGCGATACGATATTATTTATCGACATAATGACTTTCACAGTACTCCTGCTAGGGGCTTCTCCAGTTTACCAAAGTATTTCGCCTGTAGAAGAGGCATTTGGCTACCTTAATAGTGTCATAGATACTCCTGACAGTTGCTCCCCGTTTTACCAAAGTCACATTCTCAATCTTATTCTGGCCAGTTCACCCGAGGCGATACGCCATTATCAGTCAACCTAAAGAACTTCACAGTACTCCTGCCGGGAGCTTCTCGAGTTTGCCGATGCATTTCGCCTGTTGACGAGGCATTTGGATACCTTAAGAGAGTCATAGTTACTCCTTGCTGTTGCTCCCGATTTTACAACAGGCACATCTACAAGCTTACTCTGGCCAGTTCTCTTGAAGCGATACGCTAATATCTGTTGACATAAAGACTATCACAGTACTCCTGCCGGGAGCTTCTCGACTTTGCCGATGTATTTCGCATATTGACGAGACATTGGGCTACCTTAAGAGAGTCATAGTTACTCCTGCCAGTGTCTCTCCGTTAAACCACATTCACATATACAATTTTCCTCTGCCCCTTTCACCAGACGCGATACGATATTATTTATCGACATTATGACTTTCACAGTAGTCCTGCTAGGGGCTCCTCCAGTTTACCAAAGTATTTCGCCTGTAGAAGAGGCATTTGGCTACCTTAAGAGAGTCATAGATACTCCTGTCAGTTGCTCCCCGTTTTACCAAAGTCACATTCTCAATCTTATTCTGGCCAGTTCACCTGAAGCGATACGCCATTATCAGTCAACCTAAAGAATATCACAGTACTCCTGCCGGGAGCTTCTCGAGTTTGCCGATGTATTTCGCCTGTTGACGAGGCATTTGGATACCTTAAGAGAGTCATAGTTACCCCTTGCTGTTGCTCCCCATTTTACAACAGGCACATCTACAAGCTTACTCTGGCCAATTCTCCTGAAGCGATACGCTAATATCTGTTGACATAAAGACTTTCACAGTACTCTTGCCGGGAGCTTTTCGACTTTGCCGATGTATTTCGCCTATTGACGAGGCGTTTGGCTACCTTAAGAGAGTCATAGTTACTTTTGCCAGTGTCTCTCCGTTAAACCACAGTCACATCTACCATTTTCATCTGCCCCTTTCACCAGACGTGATACGCCATTATTTGTCGACATTATGACTTTCACAGTACTCCTGCTAGGGGCTCCTCCAGTTTACCAATGTATTTCGCCTGTTGACGTGGCATTTGGCTACCTTAAGAGAGTCATACTTACTCCTGTCAGTGGATCCCAGTTTTACCACAGTCACATTTTCAATCTTATTCTGGCCAGTTCACCCGAAGCGATACGCTATTATCAGTCAACCTAAAGAATTTCACAGCACTCCTGCCGGGAGCTACTCGAGTTTGCCGATGCATTTCGCCTGTTGACGAGGCATTTGGATACCTTAAGAGAGTCATAGTTTCACCTTGCTGTTGCTCCCCATTTTACAATAGGCACATCTACAAGCTTACTCTGGCCAATTCTCCTGAAGCGATAGGCTAATATCTGTTGACATAAAGACTTTCACAGTACTCCTGCCGGGAGCTTTTCGACTTTGCCGATGTATTTCGCCTATTGACGAGGCGTTTGGCTACCTTAAGAGAGTCTTAGTTACACCTTCCAGTTGCTCTCCGTTAAACCACAGTCACATCTACCATTTTCCTCTGCCCCTTTCACCAGACGCGATACGCCATTGTTTGTCGACATTATGACTTTCACAGTACTCCTGCTAGGTGCTCCTCCACTTTACCAATGTATTTCACCTGTTAACGAGGCATTTGGCTACCTTAAGAGAGTCATACTTACTCCTGTCAGTTGCTCCCCGTTTTAACACAGTCACATTTTCAATCTTGTTCTGGCCAGTTAACCTGAAGCGATACGCCATTATCAGTCAACCTAAGGAATTTCACAGTACTCCTGCCGGGAGCTTCTCGAGTATGCCGATGTATTTCGCGTGTTGACGAGGCATTCGGATGCCTTAAGAGAGTCATAGTTACTCCTGCCAGTGTCTCTCCGTTAAACCACATTCACATATACAATTTTCCTCTGCCCCTTTCACCAGACGCGATACGATATTATTTATCGACATTATGACTTTCACAGTACTCCTGCTAGGGGCTCCTCCAGTTTACCAAAGTATTTCGCCTGTAGAAGAGGCATTTGGCTACCTTAAGAGAGTCATAGATACTCCTATCAGTTGCTCCCCGTTTTACCAAAGTCACATTCTCAATCTTATTCTGGCCAGTTCACCTGAAGCGATACGCCATTATCAGTCAACCTAAAGAATATCACAGTACTCCTGCCGGGAGCTTCTCGAGTTTGCCGATGTATTTCGCCTGTTGACGAGGCATTTGGATACCTTAAGAGAGTCATAGTTACCCCTTGCTGTTGCTCCCCATTTTACAACAGGCACATCTACAAGCTTACTCTGGCCAATTCTCCTGAAGCGATACGCTAATATCTGTTGACATAAAGACTTTCACAGTACTCTTGCCGGGAGCTTTTCGACTTTGCCGATGTATTTCGCCTATTGACGAGGCGTTTGGCTACCTTAAGAGAGTCATAGTTACTCCTTCCAGTGTCTCTCCGTTAAACCACAGTCACATCTACCATTTTCCTCTGCCCCTTTCACCAGACGCGATACGCCATTATTTGCCGACATTATGACTTTCACAGTACTCCAGTTAGGGACTCCTCCAGTTTACCAATGTATTTCGCCTGTTGACGAGGCATTTGGCTACCTTAAGAGAGTCATACTTACTCCTATCAGTTGCTCCCAGTTTTACCACAGTCACATTTTCAATCTTATTCTGGCCAGTTCACCTGAAGCGATACGCCATTATCAGTCAACCTAAAGAATTTCACAGTACTCCTGCCGGGAGCTTCTCGAGTATGCCGATGTATTTCGCGTGTTGACGAGGCATTCGGATGCCTTAAGAGAGTCATAGTTACTCCTTGCTGTTGCTCCCCATTTTACAACAGGCACATCTACAAGCTTACTCTGGCCAGTTCTCTTGAAGCGATACGCTAATATCTGTTGACATAAAGACTTTCACAGTACTCCTGCCGGGAGCTTCTCGACTTTGCCGATGTATTTCGCCTATTGACGAGGCATTGGGCTACCTTAAGAGAATCATAGTTACTCCTGCCAGTGTCTCTCCGTTAAAACACATTCACATATACAATTTTCCTCTGCCCCTTTCACCAGACGCGATACGATATTATTTATCGACATTATGACTTTCACAGTACTCCTGCTAGGGGCTCCTCCAGTTTACCAAAGTATTTCGCCTGTAGAAGAGGCATTTGGCTACCTTAAGAGAGTCATAGATACTCCTGTCAGTTGCTCCCCGTTTTACCAAAGTCACATTCTCAATCTTATTCTGGCCAGTTCACCTGAAGCGATACGCCATTATCAGTCAACCTAAAGAATATCACAGTACTCCTGCCGGGAGCTTCTCGAGTTTGCCGATGTATTTCGCCTGTTGACGAGGCATTTGGATACCTTAAGAGAGTCATAGTTACCCCTTGCTGTTGCTCCCCATTTTACAACAGGCACATCTACAAGCTTACTCTGGCCAATTCTCCTGAAGCGATACGCTAATATCTGTTGACATAAAGACTTTCACAGTACTCTTGCCGGGAGCTTTTCGACTTTGCCGATGTATTTCGCCTATTGACGAGGCGTTTGGCTACCTTAAGAGAGTCATAGTTACTCCTTCCAGTGTCTCTCCGTTAAACCACAGTCACATCTACCATTTTCCTCTGCCCCTTTCACCAGACGCGATACGCCATTATTTGTCGGCATTATGACTTTCACAGTACTCCTGCTAGGGGCTCCTCCAGTTTACCAAAGTATTTCGCCTGTAGAAGAGGCATTTGGCTACCTTAAGAGAGTCATAGATACTCCTGTCAGTTTCTCCCCGTTTTACCAAAGTCACATTCTCAATCTTATTCTGGCCAGTTCACCTGAAGCGATACGCCATTATCAGTCAACCTAAAGAATATCACAGTACTCCTGCCGGGAGCTTCTCGAGTTTGCCGATGTATTTCGCCTGTTGACGAGGCATTTGGATACCTTAAGAGAGTCATAGTTACCCCTTGCTGTTGCTCCCCATTTTACAACAGGCACATCTACAAGCTTACTCTGGCCAGTTCTCTTGAAGCGATACGCTAATATCTGTTGACATAAAGACTTTCACAGTACTCCTGCCGGGAGCTTCTCGACTTTGCCGATGTATTTCGCCTATTGACGAGGCATTGGGCGACCTTAAGAGAGTCATAGTTACTCCTGCCAGTGTCTCTCCGTTAAACCACATTCACATATTCAATTTTCCTCTGCCCCTTTCACCAGACGCGATACGATATTATTTATCGACATTATGACTTTCACAGTACTCCTGCTAGGGGCTCCTCCAGTTTACCAAAGTATTTCGCCTGTAGAAGAGGCATTTGGCTACCTTAAGAGAGTCATAGATACTACTGTCAGTTGCTCCTCGTTTTACGAAAGTCACATTCTCAATCTTATTCTGGCCAGTTCACCTGAAGCGATACGCCATTATCAGTCAACCTAAAGAATATCACAGTACTCCTGCCGGGAGCTTCTCGTGTTTGCCGATGTATTTCGCCTGTTGACGAGGCATTTGGATACCTTAAGAGAGTCATAGTTACCCCTTGCTGTTGCTCCCCATTTTACAACAGGCACATCTACAAGCTTACTCTGGCCAGTTCTCTTGAAGCGATACGCTAATATCTGTTGACATAAAGACTTTCACAGTACTCCTGCTGGGAGCTTCTCGACTTTGCCGATGTATTTCGCCTATTGACGAGGCATTGGGCTACCTTAAGAGAGTCATAGTTACTCCTGCCAGTGTCTCTCCGTTAAACCACATTCACATATACAATTTTCCTCTGCCCCTTTCACCAGACGCGATACGATATTATTTATCGACATTATGACTTTCACAGAACTCCTGCTAGGGGCTCCTCCAGTTTACCAAAGTATTTCGCCTGTAGAAGAGGCATTTGGCTACCTTAAGAGAGTCATAGATACTCCTGTCAGTTGCTCCCCGTTTTACCAAAGTCACATTCTCAATCTTATTCTGGCCAGTTCACCTGAAGTGATACGCCATTATCTGTCAACCTAAAGAATATCACAGTACTCCTGCCGGGAGCATCTCGAGTTTGCCGATGTATTTCGCCTGTTGACGAGGCATTTGGATACCTTAAGAGAGTCATAGTTACCCCTTGCTGTTGCTCCCCATTTTACAACAGGCACATCTACAAGCTTACTCTGGCCAGTTCTCTTGAAGCGATACGCTAATATCTGTTGACATAAAGACTTTCACAGTTCTCCTGCTGGGAGCTTCTCGACTTTGCCGATGTATTTCGCCTATTGACGAGGCGTTTGGCTACCTTAAGAGAGTCATAGTTACTCCTTCCAGTGTCTCTCCGTTAAACCACAGTCACATCTACCATTTTCCTCTGCCCCTTTCACCAGACGCGATACGCCATTATTTGTCGGCATTATGACTTTCACAGTACTCCTGTTAGGGATTCCTCCAGTTTACCAATGTATTTCGCCTGTTGACGAGGCATTTAGCTACCTTAAGAGAGTCATACTTACTCCTGTCAGTTGCTCCCAGTTTTACCACAGTCACATTTTCAATCTTATTCTGGCCAGTTCACCTGAAGCGATACGCCATTATCAGTCAACCTAAAGAATTTCACAGCACTCCTGCCGGGAGCTTCTCGAGTATGCCGATGTATTTCGCGTGTTGACGAGGCATTCGGATGCCTTAAGAGAGTCATAGTTACTCCTTGCTGTTGCTCCCCATGTTACAACAGGCACATCTACAAGCTTACTCTGGCCAGTTCTCTTGAAGCGATACGCTAATATCTGTTGACATAAAGACTTTCACAGTACTCCTGCCGGGAGCTTCTCGACTTTGCCGATGTATTTCGCCTATTGACGAGGCATTGGGCTACCTTAAGAGAATCATAGTTACTCCTGCCAGTGTCTCTCCGTTAAAACACATTCACATATACAATTTTCCTCTGCCCCTTTCACCAGACGCGATACGATATTATTTATCGACATTATGACTTTCACAGTACTCCTGCTAGGGGCTCCTCCAGTTTACCAAAGTATTTCGCCTGTAGAAGAGGCATTTGGCTACCTTAAGAGAGTCATAGATACTCCTGTCAGTTGCTCCCCGTTTTACCAAAGTCACATTCTCAATCTTATTCTGGCCAGTTCACCTGAAGCGATACGCCATTATCAGTCAACCTAAAGAATGTCACAGTACTCCTGCCGGGAGCTTCTCGAGTTTGCCGATGTATTTCGCCTGTTGACGAGGCATTTGGATACCTTAAGAGAGTCATAGTTACCCCTTGCTGTTGCTCCCCATTTTACAACAGGCACATCTACAAGCTTACTCTGGCCAATTCTCCTGAAGCGATACGCTAATATCTGTTGACATAAAGACTTTCACAGTACTCTTGCCGGGAGCTTTTCGACTTTGCCGATGTATTTCGCCTATTGACGAGGCGTTTGGCTACCTTAAGAGAGTCATAGTTACTCCTTCCAGTGTCTCTCCGTTAAACCACAGTCACATCTACCATTTTCCTCTGCCCCTTACACCAGACGCGATACGCCATTATTTGTCGACATTATGACTTTCACAGTACTCCAGTTAGGGACTCCTCCAGTTTACCAATGTATTTCGCCTGTTGACGAGGCATTTGGCTACCTTAAGAGAGTCATACTTACTCCTATCAGTTGCTCCCAGTTTTACCACAGTCACATTTTCAATCTTATTCTGGCCAGTTCACCTGAAGCGATACGCCATTATCAGTCAACCTAAAGAATTTCACAGTACTCCTGCCGGGAGCTTCTCGAGTATGCCGATGTCTTTCGCGTGTTGACGAGGCATTCGGATGCCTTAAGAGAGTCATAGTTACTCCTTGCTGTTGCTCCCCATTTTACAACAGGTACATCTACAAGCTTACTCTGGCCAGTTCTCTTGAAGCGATACGCTAATATCTGTTGACATAAAGACTTTCACAGTACTCCTGCCGGGAGCTTCTCGACTTTGCCGATGTATTTCGCCTATTGACGAGGCATTGGGCTACCTTAAGAGAATCATAGTTACTCCTGCCAGTGTCTCTCCGTTAAACCACATTCACATATACAATTTTCCTCTGCCCCTTTCACCAGACGCGATACGATATTATTTATCGACATTATGACTTTCACAGTACTCCTGCTAGGGGCTCCTCCAGTTTACCAAAGTATTTCGCCTGTAGAAGAGGCATTTGGCTACCTTAAGAGAGTCATAGATACTCCTGTCAGTTGCTCCCCGTTTTACCAAAGTCACATTCTCAATCTTATTCTGGCCAGTTCACCTGAAGCGATACGCCATAATCAGTCAACCTAAAGAATATCACAGTACTCCTGCCGGGAGCTTCTCGAGTTTGCCGATGTATTTCGCCTGTTGACGAGGCATTTGGATACCTTAAGAGAGTCATAGTTACCCCTTGCTGTTGCTCCCCATTTTACAACAGGCACATCTACAAGCTTACTCTGGCCAGTTCTCTTGAAGCGATACGCTAATATCTGTTGACATAAAGACTTTCACAGTACTCCTGCCGGGAGCTTCTCGACTTTGCCGATGTATTTCGCCTATTGACGAGGCATTGGGCGACCTTAAGAGAGTCATAGTTACTCCTGCCAGTGTCTCTCCGTTAAACCACATTCACATATTCAATTTTCCTCTGCCCCTTTCACCAGACGCGATACGATATTATTTATCGACATTATGACTTTCACAGTACTCCTGCTAGGGGCTCCTCCAGTTTACCAAAGTATTTCGCCTGTAGAAGAGGCATTTGGCTACCTTAAGAGAGTCATAGATACTACTGTCAGTTGCTCCTCGTTTTACGAAAGTCACATTCTCAATCTTATTCTGGCCAGTTCACCTGAAGCGATACGCCATTATCAGTCAACCTAAAGAATATCACAGTACTCCTGCCGGGAGCTTCTCGTGTTTGCCGATGTATTTCGCCTGTTGACGAGGCATTTGGATACCTTAAGAGAGTCATAGTTACCCCTTGCTGTTGCTCCCCATTTACAACAGGCACATCTACAAGCTTACTCTGGCCAGTTCTCTTGAAGCGATACGCTAATATCTGTTGACATAAAGACTTTCACAGTACTCCTGCTGGGAGCTTCTCGACTTTGCCGATGTATTTCGCCTATTGACGAGGCATTGGGCTACCTTAAGAGAGTCATAGTTACTCCTGCCACTGTCTCTCCGTTAAACCACATTCACATATACAATTTTCCTCTGCCCCTTTCACCAGACGCGATACGATATTATTTATCGACATTATGACTTTCACAGAACTCCTGCTAGGGGCTCCTCCAGTTTACCAAAGTATTTCGCCTGTAGAAGAGGCATTTGGCTACCTTAAGAGAGTCATAGATACTCCGGTCAGTTGCTCCCCGTTTTACCAAAGTCACATTCTCAATCTTATTCTGGCCAGTTCACCTGAAGTGATACGCCATTATCTGTCAACCTAAAGAATATCACAGTACTCCTGCCGGGAGCATCTCGAGTTTGCCGATGTATTTCGCCTGTTGACGAGGCATTTGGATACCTTAAGAGAGTCATAGTTACCCTTTGCTGTTGCTCCCCATTTTACAACAGGCACATCTACAAGCTTACTCTGGCCAGTTCTCTTGAAGCGATACGCTAATATCTGTTGACATAAAGACTTTCACAGTTCTCCTGCTGGGAGCTTCTCGACTTTGCCGATGTATTTCGCCTATTGACGAGGCGTTTGGCTACCTTAAGAGAGTCATAGTTACTCCTTCCAGTGTCTCTCCGTTAAACCACAGTCACATCTACCATTTTCCTCTGCCCCTTTCACCAGACGCGATACGCCATTATTTGTCGGCATTATGACTTTCACAGTACTCCTGCTAGGGGCTCCTCCAGTTTACCAAAGTATTTCGCCTGTAGAAGAGGCATTTGGCTACCTTAAGAGAGTCATAGATACTCCTGTCAGTTTCTCCCCGTTTTACCAAAGTCACATTCTCAATCTTATTCTGGCCAGTTCACCTGAAGCGATACGCCATTATCAGTCAACCTAAAGAATATCACAGTACTCCTGCCGGGAGCTTCTCGAGTTTGCCGATGTATTTCGCCTGTTGACGAGGCATTTGGATACCTTAAGAGAGTCATAGTTACCCCTTGCTGCTGCTCCCCATTTTACAACAGGCACATCTACAAGCTTACTCTGGCCAGTTCTCTTGAAGCGATACGCTAATATCTGTTGACATAAAGACTTTCACAGTACTCCTGCCGGGAGCTTCTCGACTTTGCCGATGTATTTCGCCTATTGACGAGGCATTGGGCGACCTTAAGAGAGTCATAGTTACTCCTGCCAGTGTCTCTCCGTTAAACCACATTCACATATTCAATTTTCCTCTGCCCCTTTCACCAGACGCGATACGATATTATTTATCGACATTATGACTTTCACAGTACTCCTGCTAGGGGCTCCTCCAGTTTACCAAAGTATTTCGCCTGTAGAAGAGGCATTTGGCTACCTTAAGAGAGTCATAGATACTACTGTCAGTTGCTCCTCGTTTTACGAAAGTCACATTCTCAATCTTATTCTGGCCAGTTCACCTGAAGCGATACGCCATTATCAGTCAACCTAAAGAATATCACAGTACTCCTGCCGGGAGCTTCTCGTGTTTGCCGATGTATTTCGCCTGTTGACGAGGCATTTGGATACCTTAAGAGAGTCATAGTTACCCCTTGCTGTTGCTCCCCATTTTACAACAGGCACATCTACAAGCTTACTCTGGCCAGTTCTCTTGAAGCGATACGCTAATATCTGTTGACATAAAGACTTTCACAGTACTCCTGCTGGGAGCTTCTCGACTTTGCCGATGTATTTCGCCTATTGACGAGGCATTGGGCTACCTTAAGAGAGTCATAGTTACTCCTGCCAGTGTCTCTCCGTTAAACCACATTCACATATACAATTTTCCTCTGCCCCTTTCACCAGACGCGATACGATATTATTTATCGACATTATGACTTTCACAGAACTCCTGCTAGGGGCTCCTCCAGTTTACCAAAGTATTTCGCCTGTAGAAGAGGCATTTGGCTACCTTAAGAGAGTCATAGATACTCCTGTCAGTTGCTCCCCGTTTTACCAAAGTCACATTCTCAATCTTATTCTGGCCAGTTCACCTGAAGTGATACGCCATTATCTGTCAACCTAAAGAATATCACAGTACTCCTGCCGGGAGCATCTCGAGTTTGCCGATGTATTTCGCCTGTTGACGAGGCATTTGGATACCTTAAGAGAGTCATAGTTACCCCTTGCTGTTGCTCCCCATTTTACAACAGGCACATCTACAAGCTTACTCTGGCCAGTTCTCTTGAAGCGATACGCTAATATCTGTTGACATAAAGACTTTCACAGTTCTCCTGCTGGGAGCTTCTCGACTTTGCCGATGTATTTCGCCTATTGACGAGGCGTTTGGCTACCTTGAGAGAGTCATAGTTACTCCTTCCAGTGTCTCTCCGTTAAACCACAGTCACATCTACCATTTTCCTCTGCCCCTTTCACCAGACGCGATACGCCATTATTTGTCGGCATTATGACTTTCACAGTACTCCTGTTAGGGATTCCTCCAGTTTACCAATGTATTTCGCCTGTTGACGAGGCATTTAGCTACCTTAAGAGAGTCATACTTACTCCTGTCAGTTGCTCCCAGTTTTACCACAGTCACATTTTCAATCTTATTCTGGCCAGTTCACCTGAAGCGATACGCCACTATCAGTCAACCTAAAGAATTTCACAGCACTCCTGACGGGAGCTTCTCGAGTATGCCGATGTATTTCCCGTGTTGACGAGGCATTCGGATGCCTTAAGAGAGTCATAGTTACTCCTTGCTGTTGCTCCCCATTTTACAACAGGCACATCTACAAGCTTACTCTGGCCAGTTCTCTTGAAGCGATACGCTAATATCTGTTGACATAAAGACTTTCACAGTACTCCTGCCGGGAGCTTCTCGACTTTGCCGATGTATTTCGCCTATTGACGAGGCATTGGGCTACCTTAAGAGAATCATAGTTACTCCTGCCAGTGTCTCTCCGTTAAACCACATTCACATATACAATTTTCCTCTGCCCCTTTCACCAGGCGCGATACGATATTATTTATCGACATTATGACTTTCACAGTACTCCTGCTAGGGGCTCCTCCAGTTTACCAAAGTATTTCGCCTGTAGAAGAGGCATTTGGCTACCTTAAGAGAGTCATAGATACTCCTGTCAGTTGCTCCCCGTTTTACCAAAGTCACATTCTCAATCTTATTCTGGCCAGTTCACCTGAAGCGATACGCCATTATCAGTCAACCTAAAGAATATCACAGTACTCCTGCCGGGAGCTTCTCGAGTTTGCCGATGTATTTCGCCTGTTGACGAGGCATTTGGATACCTTAAGAGAGTCATAGTTACCCCTTGCTGTTGCTCCCCATTTTACAACAGGCACATCTACAAGCTTACTCTGGCCAATCCTCCTGAAGCGATACGCTAATATCTGTTGACATAAAGACTTTCACAGTACTCCTGCCGGGAGCGTTTCGACTTTGCCGATGTATTTCGCCTATTGACGAGGCGTTTGGCTACCTTAAGAGAGTCATAGTTACTCCTGCCAGTGTCTCTCCGTTAAACCACAGTCACATCTACCATTTTCCTCTGCCCCTTTCACCAGACGCGATACGCCATTATTTGTCGACATTATGACTTTCACAGTACTCCTGCTAGGGGCTCCTCCAGTTTACCAATGTATTTCGCCTGTTGACGAGGCATTTGGCTACCTTAAGAGAGTCATACTTACTCCTGTCAGTTGCTCCCAGTTTTACCACAGTCACATTTTCAATCTTATTCTGGCCAGTTCACCCGAAGCGATACGCCATTTTCAGTCAACCTAAAGAATTTCACAGTACTCCTGCCGGGAGCTTCTCGAGTTTGCCGATGCATTTCGCCTGTTGACGAGGCATTTGGATAAATTAAGAGAGTCATAGTTTCATCTTGCTGTTGCTCCCCATTTTACAACAGGCACATTAACAAGCTTACTCTGGCCAATTCTCCTGAAGCGATATGCTAATACCTGTTGACATAAAGACTTACACAGTACTCCTGCCGGGAGCTTTTCGACTTTGCCGATGTATTTCGCCTATTGACGAGGCGTTTGGCTACCTTAAGAGAGTCATAGTTACTCCTTCCAGTGTCTCTCCGTTAAACCACAGTCACATATACAATTTTCCTCTGCCCCTTTCACCAGACGCGATACGATATTATTTATCGACATAATGACTTTCACAGTACTCCTGCTAGGGGCTCCTCCAGTTTACCAAAGTATTTCGCCTGTAGAAGAGGCATTTGGCTACCTTAAGAGTGTCATAGATACTCCTGACAGTTGCTCCCCGTTTTACCACAGTCACATTTTCAATTTTATTCTGGCCAGTTCACCTGAAGCGATACGCCATTATCAGTCAACCTAAAGAATTTCACAGTACTCCTGCCGGGAGCTTCTCGGGTATGCCGATGTATTTCGCGTGTTGACGAGGCATTTGGATGCCTTAAGAGAGTCATAGTTACTCCTTGCTGTTGCTCCCCATTTTACAACAGGCACATCTACAAGCTTACTCTGGCTAGTTCTCTTGAAGCGATACGCTAATATCTGTTGACATAAAGACTTTCACAGTACTCCTGCCGGGAGCTTCTCGACTTTGCCGATGTATTTCGCATATTGACGAGGCATTGGGCTACCTTAAGAGAGACATAGTTACTCCTGCCAGTGCCTCTCCGTTAAACCACATTCACATATACAATTTTCCTCTGCCCCTTTCACCAGACGCGATACGATATTATTTATCGACATTATGACTTTCACAGTACTCCTGCTAGGGGCTCCTACAGTTTACCAAAGTATTTCGCCTGTGGAAGAAGCATTTGGCAACCTTAAGAGAGTCATACTTACTCCTATCAGTTGCTCCCCGTTTTACCACAGTCACATTTTCAATCTTATTCTGGCCAGTTCACCTGAAGCGATAAGCCATTATCAGTCAACCTAAAGAATATCACAGTACCCCTGCCAGGAGCTTCTCGAGTTTGCCGATGTATTTCGCCTGTTGACGAGGCATTTGGATACCTTAAGAGAGTCATAGTTACCCCTTGCTGTTGCTCCCCATTTTACAACAGGCACATCTACAAGCTTACTCTGGCCAGTTCTCTTGAAGCAATACGCTAATATCTGTTGACATAAAGACTTTCACAGTACTCCTGCCGGGAGCTTCTCGACTTTGCCGATGTATTTCGCCTATTGACGAGGCATTGGGCGACCTTAAGAGAGTCATAGTTACTCCTGCCAGTGTCTCTCCGTTAAACCACATTCACATATACAATTTTCCTCTGCCCCTTTCACCAGACGCGATACGATATTATTTATCGACATTATGACTTTCACAGTACTCCTGCTAGGGGCTCCTCCAGTTTACCAGAGTATTTCGCCTGTAGAAGAGGCATTTGGCTAAATTAAGAGAGTCATAGATACTCCTGTCAGTTGCTCCCCGTTTTACCAAAGTCACATTCTCAATCTTATTCTGGCCAGTTCACCTGAAGCGATACGCCATTATCAGTCAACCTAAAGAATATCACAGTACTCCTGCCGGGAGCTTCTCGAGTTTGCCGATGTATTTCGCCTGTTGACGAGGCATTTGGATACCTTAAGAGAGTCATAGTTACCCCTTGCTGTTGCTCCCCATTTTACAACAGGCACATCTACAAGCTTACTCTGGCCAGTTCTCTTGAAGCGATACGCTAATATCTGTTGACATAAAGACTTTCACAGTACTCCTGCTGGGAGCTTCTCGACTTTGCCGATGTATTTCGCCTATTGACGAGGCATTGGGCTACCTTAAGAGAGTCATAGTTACTCGTGCCAGTGTCTCTCCGTTAAACCACATTCACATATACAATTTTCCTCTGCCCCTTTCACCAGACGCGATACGATATTATTTATCGACATTATGACTTTCACAGAACTCCTGCTAGGGGCTCCTCCAGTTTACCAAAGTATTTCGCCTGTAGAAGAGGCATTTGGCTACCTTAAGAGAGTCATAGATACTCCTGTCAGTTGCTCCCCGTTTTACCACAGTCACATTTTCAATCTTATTCTGGCCAGTTCACCTGAAGCGATACGCCATTATCAGTCAACCTAAAGAATTTCACAGTACTCCTGCCGGGAGCTTCTCGAGTATGCCGATGTATTTCGCGTGTTGACGAGGCATTCGGATGCCTTAAGAGAGTCATAGTTACTCCTTGCTGTTGCTCCCCATTTTACAACAGGCACATCTACAAGCTTACTCTGGCCAGTTCTCTTGAAGTGATACGCTAATATCTGTTGACATAAAGACTTTCACAGTACTCCTGCCGGGAGCTTCTCGACTTTGCCGATGTATTTCGCCTATTGACGAGGCATTGGGCTACCTTAAGAGAATCATAGTTACTCCTGCCAGTGTCTCTCCGTTGAACCACATTCACATATACAATTTTCCTCTGCCCCTTTCACCAGACGCGATACGATATTATTTATCGACATTATGACTTTCACAGTACTCCTGCTAGGGGCTCCTCCAGTTTACCAATGTATTTCGCCTGTTGACGAGGCATTTGGCTACCTTAAGAGAGTCATACTTACTCCTGTCAGTTGCTCCCAGTTTTACCACAGTCACATTTTCAATCTTATTCTGGCCAGTTCACCTGAAGCGATACGCCATTATCAGTCAACCTAAAGAATATCACAGTACTCCTGCCGGGAGCTTCTCGAGTTTGCCGATGCATTTCGCCTGTTGACGAGGCATTTGGATAAATTAAGAGAGTCATAGTTTCACCTTGCTGTTGCTCCCCATTTTACAACAGGCACATTAACAAGCTTACTCTGGCCAATTCTCCTGAAGCGATATGCTAATACCTGTTGACATAAAGACTTACACAGTACTCCTGCCGGGAGCTTTTCGACTTTGCCGATGTATTTCGCCTATTGACGAGGCGTTTGGCTACCTTAAGAGAGTCATAGTTACTCCTTCCAGTGTCTCTCCGTTAAACCACAGTCACATATACAATTTTCCTCTGCCCCTTTCACCAGACGCGATACGATATTATTTATCGACATTATGACTTTCACAGTACTCCTGCTAGGGGCTCCTCCAGTTTACCAAAGTATTTCGCCTGTAGAAGAGGCATTTGGCTACCTTAAGAGTGTCATAGATACTCCTGACAGTTGCTCCCCGTTTTACCACAGTCACATTTTCAATCTTATTCTGGCCAGTTCACCTGAAGCGATACGCCATTATCAGTCAACCTAAAGAATATCACAGTACTCCTGCCGGGAGCTTCTCGAGTTTGCCGATGTATTTCGCCTGTTGACGAGGCATTTGGATACCTTAAGAGAGTCATAGTTACCCCTTGCTGTTGCTCCCCATTTTACAACAGGCACATCTACAAGCTTACTCTGGCCAGTTCTCTTGAAGCGATACGCTAATATCTGTTGACATAAAGACTTTCACAGTACTCCTGCCGGGAGCTTCTCGACTTTGCCGATGTATTTCGCATATTGACGAGGCATTGGGCTATACAGCCGTCTTTATTCACAAATACAGTGAATAACACAAGGTAATATAGCACTCTTAATCTATTGCGCCATGCTCCCCGAGAGGAGCTCACAAGGGCGCCGGTTACCGATGTTGTGTAACCGCTGTTACCTTAATATTAAACACAGTATCAACAATTAACATGCAAAAATTGAATAAAGACCGGAATTGCTCCCGATATTGAAGCCCCGGGAGTCGGGGCAAACTAACCTAAATCTAACCGACTAACTAGCCTACGCCCTCCCTGTACTTCGGCCTGGTCGACGTCATATTTTCGAACAGGCCGAAGATCCACGTCGTTCCACAGAGCACCCGCGTGCTGATGGTGCTTAACTCCCGCCTGCGGAAGCCAAGTTGTAGGAGCTGGCGGGCTGATGTAGGTGCCCAAGTCCCCCTCCAGTTCAGGGTCACTGTTCTAAACTGTATGCTGCTGGCTGCAGGTCGGAGGGCGCCGACGGCTTGCCGCACCGACGGGACGTCGTATTTCGCCGCCTTCTGCCGGTGACACCAGTCGGTGTCAAGATGGTCGCCGACGATTTGTGCGTCGATGACATGCACCACGCTGTCCTTAGACGCCACAACGTCGGGCTTGCGGACTCCCTCTGGTGTACGAAGGTGTGGCTCGACAGAGACGTCGAACCCTCGTTGAGCCAGCCCGCGCGCGACGTATTTCACAACCGCGTCGTGTCGTCGCACCCGAGCTCGGCTGGTCAGCCCGCAGCCCTGGACGACGTGGTTCGCGGTCTCGACGGCGTTGCATCTTGCGCGACACATCTTCTCCCTGTCTCG
Organism: Schistocerca americana; assembly: GCF_021461395.2. Lineage (NCBI taxonomy): Eukaryota > Metazoa > Arthropoda > Insecta > Orthoptera > Acrididae > Schistocerca > Schistocerca americana. The sequence goes on from NC_060130.1 coordinate 61,357,541, forward strand.
GCCGCGACTCCTGCGCGCCTTGGATGGTAGAGCGTTAATGCGCGTGCGGATGCACGCGACGTAGTCACGGCCAGACAGGAAGCGACTGGTGTCCTCGACCCAGCTGTGTTGGCCTGATGTCCTGGCTGACGACGAGAGAGCTGCCCCGTCGAAGGAAATATGCAGGCGCGCCGCCCACATCTCACCAACTTTTGCAGCCGTTGGCAGCAGATGGCCCTCCCACGTGAGGTGTCGTTCAAGCGCCGCCACTTCGTGTCGTGCCTCCCCCAGGTCTGCGTCGGTGGTGGTGGGCTCGAGCTGCAACAGGGTGAGGAGCCTGCCCCGCCTCAGGGTTGGCCCTATCCAGCGGGCTGATGGAATCCCAAGGCCCCCATGGGCAATTGGAGCGTGAAAGTAGCCCAAGGGGGTGTCGGCTGGGAGGCGGAACCATCTCCTCACGGCGGCTCGGACGCAATTGTCCATGGCCTTGAGCGCACCGATGCGGGTGCGACTCAGTGCTAGGCCATGATACAGGCCCGGGAGAAGGACCTCACGAAGTGCAAAGAGCCGCTGCTGCGGCTTCAGCGGCGCCCGCGTGATGATCGACAGCTGCTCCTCGATGTGGTGCCTCGGATGGAAGAGACACCGCCCAGAGGAGGAGAACTGCAGTCCCAGGTAGCGGAAGGTCTCACCCACTCCCAACGCCGGCATGGTGGTTTCGCCGGCCGTGAAGGTGACGCTCGCATCCACTTTCACCTTCTTCTCGCGGCCGGACGCCACGAGTGCGAGGGTGAGACACTTCCGCGGGTTAACACGCAGCCCCAGCTGGTCGAGGGCTGCTACTGCTGCGTTGATAAGGGACTGCAGGCCCCCCCTCGTGGAGGCGAAGAGCAGGATGTCATCCGCGAAGGCCGCCGCGTTCGTCTGGCGGCCCAACACCTTGACACCTACGTGTGAGGGCAGCTGATCTAGAACATAATCAACAGCGAAATTGAACAGGAGAGGGGACAAAGGATCTCCTTGCCGAACACCTCTTGCTGGCCGCACGGCCGGGGACTCGTCGCCACCCCCCGCAATTACCGTCGTGCTGTCCGCATAGCAGCCCTCGACGTAGTCAATGAATTCGTCCGGCAGACCATGGGCTTTAAGCACAGGGCGCAAAGCCGCATGGTCCAACGAATCGAACGCCTTGGACACATCGAGGGATGCCATGAACACAGAACGACAGCGGCGGACGGCGCCGACGAGTATCCGGTCGAGGAGGAAAGTGTTCTCCAGCATCCCATCCCTTGGGATGAAAGCCCGCTGACGTTCGTCCACAGCACACATCTGCATAAGGCGAGTCGCCAGAACCTTATGGAAGGTTCGGGCTAGCACCGAGCAGACGGTGATGGGCCGAAAGTCAGCGGGGGATGCTGGGGCGGCTGTCTTAGGGAGCAAAGAGGTCCTGGCTCGGAGGAGGGAAGGGGGAAGCTTGCGGGTAAGCAGGAAAAGATTTAGGAGTTTGGTGGTGACCTCCGCTGGAAGGCGGCGCAGCTGCACCGGCGAGAGGCCGTCAGGGCCGGCGACGGAGCCTCTGGGCGGCAAGGCGGCCGCAACCTCTTCTGCAGTGATCGGCCTCCATAGGCGCTCAAAGTCAACAGACTCCGAGCACGGGAGAAGCCGGTCGGGAATGGAGCCAGCGTTGGAAGGTGGCTCTGTCGTGAAGAGGCTGCGCCAGAAGTCCACCAGCCCAGGGATGTTCGACGGCGGCTGGAGCAGGGTGCCATCCAGGAGGCCACGCACGCAGCGCGCGCGATTCTTCCTGAAGGCATCCTGACATCTGGCATATTCCCACCGGCGGCGCTTCCGCTTGGAGAGCGGAGGGCCACCACCAGACCGCTGCTTGGATGGCGGGCGCAACGTCTTCCTCTTCCTTGCTTCTGCTTCCTCAGAGCCGACAGCACGGAGGGCCTCAGGCAGCCCAGCCGCGACCACTGCCAACGGCGTACCCGGTCCCAAACGCGCGAGGTCGTCCAGGGCCGAGAAGCGCGCGGCCGACCGCGGCAGGCCGGCGAGGTGCCTCCATATGGCTTCGTCGACTACAGATGTTTGTGGCGGGCATAGTTACTCCTGCCAGTGCCTCTCCGTTAAACCACATTCACATATACAATTTTCCTCTGCCCCTTTCACCAGACGCGATACGATATTATTTATCGACATTATGACTTTCACAGTACTCCTGCTAGGGGTTCCTACAGTTTACCAAAGTATTTCGCCTGTAGAAGAAGCATTTGGCTACCTTAAGAGAGTCATACTTACTCCTATCAGTTGCTCCCCGTTTTACCACAGTCACATTTTCAATCTTATTCTGGCCAGTTCACCTGAAGCGATACGCCATTATCAGTCAACCTAAAGAATATCACAGTACCCCTGCCGGGAGCTTCTCGAGTTTGCCGATGTATTTCGCCTGTTGACGAGGCATTTGGATACCTTAAGAGAGTCATAGTTACCCCTTGCTGTTGTTCCCCATTTTACAACAGGCACATCTACAAGCTTACTCTGGCCAATTCTCCTGAGGCGATACGCTAATATCTGTTGACATAAAGACTTTCACAGTACTCCTGCCGGGAGCTTCTCGACTTTGCCGATGTATTTCGCCTATTGACGAGGCATTGGGCTACCTTAAGAGAGTCATAGTTACTCCTTCCAGTGTCTCTCCGTTAAACCACAGTCACATCTACCATTTTCCTCTGCCCCTTTCACCAGACGCGATACGCCATTATTTGTCGACATTATGACTTTCACAGTACTCCTGTTAGGGACTCCTCCAGTTTACCAATGTATTTCGCCTGTTGACGAGGCATTTGGCTACCTTAAGAGAGTCATACTTACTCCTGTCAGTTGCTCCCAGTTTTACCACAGTCACATTTTCAATCTTATTCTGGCCAGTTCACCTGAAGCGATACGCCATTATCAGTCAACCTAAAGAATTTCACAGCACTCCTGCCGGGAGCTTCTCGAGTTTGCCGATGTATTTCGCCTGTTGACGAGGCATTTGGATACCTTAAGAGAGTCATAGTTACCCCTTGCTGTTGCTCCCCATTTTACAACAGGCACATCTACAAGCTTACTCTGGCCAATTCTCCTGAAGCGATACGCTAATATCTGTTGACATAAAGACTTTCACAGTACTCCTGCCGGGAGCGTTTCGACTTTGCCGATGTATTTCGCCTATTGACGAGGCGTTTGGCTACCTTAAGAGAGTCATAGTTACTCCTACCAGTGTCTCTCCGTTAAACCACAGTCACATCTACCATTTTCCTCTGCCCCTTTCACCAGACGCGATACGCCATTATTTGTCGACATTATGACTTTCACAGTACTCCTGCTAGGGGCTCCTCCAGTTTAACAATGTATTTCGCCTGTTGACGAGGCATTTGGCTACCTTAAGAGAGTCATACTTACTCCTGTCAGTTGCTCCCAGTTTTACCACAGTCACATTTTCAATCTTATTCTGGCCAGTTCACCCGAAGCGATACGCTATTATCAGTCAACCTAAAGAATTTCACAGCACTCCTGCCGGGAGCTTCTCGAGTTTGCCGATGCATTTCGCCTGTTGACGAGGCATTTGGATACCTTAAGAGAGTCATAGTTACCCCTTGCTGTTGCTCCCCATTTTACAACAGGCACATGTACAAGCTTACTCTGGCCAGTTCTCTTGAAGCGATACGCTAATATCTGTTGACATAAAGACTTTCACAGTACTCCTGCCGGGAGCTTCTCGACTTCGCCGATGTATTTCGCATATTGACGAGGCATTGGGCTACCTTAAGAGAGACATAGTTACTCCTGCCAGTGCCTCTCCGTTAAACCACATTCACATATACATTTTTCCTCTGCCCCTTTCACCAGAAGCGATACGATATTATTTATAGACATTATGACTTTCACAGTACTCCTGCTAGGGGTTCCTACAGTTTACCAAAGTATTTCGCCTGTAGAAGAAGCATTTGGCTACCTTAAGAGAGTCATACTTACTCCTATCAGTTGCTCCCCGTTTTACCACAGTCACATTTTCAATCTTATTCTGGCCAGTTCACCTGAAGCGATACGCCATTATCAGTCAACCTAAAGAATATCACAGTACCCCTGCCGGGAGCTTCTCGAGTTTGCCGATGTATTTCGCCTGTTGACGAGGCATTTGGATACCTTAAGAGAGTCATAGTTACCCCTTGCTGTTGTTCCCCATTTTACAACAGGCACATCTACAAGCTTACTCTGGCCAATTCTCCTGAGGCGATACGCTAATTTCTGTTGACATAAAGACTTTCACAGTACTCCTGCCGGGAGCTTCTCGACTTTGCCGATGTATTTCGCCTATTGACGAGGCATTGGGCTACCTTAAGGGAGTCATAGTTACTCCTTCCAGTGTCTCTCCGTTAAACCACAGTCACATCTACCATTTTCCTCTGCCCCTTTCACCAGACGCGATACGCCATTATTTGTCGACATTATGACTTTCACAGTACTCCTGTTAGGGACTCCTCCAGTTTACCAATGTATTTCGCCTGTTGACGAGGCATTTGGCTACCTTAAGAGAGTCATACTTACTCCTGTCAGTTGCTCCCAGTTTTACCACAGTCACATTTTCAATCTTATTCTGGCCAGTTCACCTGAAGCGATACGCCATTATCAGTCAACCTAAAGAATTTCACAGCACTCCTGCCGGGAGCTTCTCGAGTATGCCGATGTATTTCGCGTGTTGACGAGGCATTCGGATGCCTTAAGAGGGTCATAGTAACTCCTTGCTGTTGCTCCCCATTTTACAACAGGCACATCTACAAGCTTACTCTGGCCAGTTCTCTTGAAGCGATACGCTAATATCTGTTGACATAAAGACTTTCACAGTACTCCTGCCGGGAGCTTCTCGACTTTGCCGATGTATTTCGCCTATTGACGAGGCATAGGGCTACCTTAAGAGAATCATAGTTACTCCTGCCAGTGTCTCTCCGTTGAACCACATTCACATATACAATTTTCCTCTGCCCCTTTCACCAGACGCGATACGATATTATTTATCGACATTATGACTTTCACAGTACTCCTGCTAGGGGCTCCTCCAGTTTACCAATGTATTTCGCCTGTTGACGAGGCATTTGGCTACCTTAAGAGAGTCATACTTACTCCTGTCAGTTGCTCCCAGTTTTACCACAGTCACATTTTCAATCTTATTCTGGCCAGTTCACCTGAAGCGATACGCCATTATCAGTCAACCTAAAGAATATCACAGTACTCCTGCCGGGAGCTTCTCGAGTTTGCCGATGCATTTCGCCTGTTGACGAGGCATTTGGATAAATTAAGAGAGTCATAGTTTCACCTTGCTGTTGCTCCCCATTTTACAACAGGCACATTAACAAGCTTACTCTGGCCAATTCTCCTGAAGCGATATGCTAATACCTGTTGACATAAAGACTTACACAGTACTCCTGCCGGGAGCTTTTCGACTTTGCCGATGTATTTCGCCTATTGACGAGGCGTTTGGCTACCTTAAGAGAGTCATAGTTACTCCTTCCAGTGTCTCTCCGTTAAACCACAGTCACATATACAATTTTCCTCTGCCCCTTTCACCAGACGCGATACGATATTATTTATCGACATTATGACTTTCACAGTACTCCTGCTAGGGGCTCCTCCAGTTTACCAAAGTATTTCGCCTGTAGAAGAGGCATTTGGCTACCTTAAGAGTGTCATAGATACTCCTGACAGTTGCTCCCCGTTTTACCACAGTCACATTTTCAATCTTATTCTGGCCAGTTCACCTGAAGCGATACGCCATTATCAGTCAACCTAAAGAATATCACAGTACTCCTGCCGGGAGCTTCTCGAGTTTGCCGATGTATTTCGCCTGTTGACGAGGCATTTGGATACCTTAAGAGAGTCATAGTTACCCCTTGCTGTTGCTCCCCATTTTACAACAGGCACATCTACAAGCTTACTCTGGCCAGTTCTCTTGAAGCGATACGCTAATATCTGTTGACATAAAGACTTTCACAGTACTCCTGCCGGGAGCTTCTCGACTTTGCCGATGTATTTCGCATATTGACGAGGCATTGGGCTATACAGCCGTCTTTATTCACAAATACAGTGAATAACACAAGGTAATATAGCACTCTTAATCTATTGCGCCATGCTCCCCGAGAGGAGCTCACAAGGGCGCCGGTTACCGATGTTGTGTAACCGCTGTTACCTTAATATTAAACACAGTATCAACAATTAACATGCAAAAATTGAATAAAGACCGGAATTGCTCCCGATATTGAAGCCCCGGGAGTCGGGGCAAACTAACCTAAATCTAACCGACTAACTAGCCTACGCCCTCCCTGTACTTCGGCCTGGTCGACGTCATATTTTCGAACAGGCCGAAGATCCACGTCGTTCCACAGAGCACCCGCGTGCTGATGGTGCTTAACTCCCGCCTGCGGAAGCCAAGTTGTAGGAGCTGGCGGGCTGATGTAGGTGCCCAAGTCCCCCTCCAGTTCAGGGTCACTGTTCTAAACTGTATGCTGCTGGCTGCAGGTCGGAGAGCGCCGACGGCTTGCCGCACCGACGGGACGTCGTATTTCGCCGCCTTCTGCCGGTGACACCAGTCGGTGTCAAGATGGTCGCCGACGATTTGTGCGTCGATGACATGCACCACGCCGTCCTTAGACGCCACAACGTCGGGCTTGCGGACTCCCTCTGGTGTACGAAGGTGTGGCTCGACAGAGACGTCGAACCCTCGTTGAGCCAGCCCGCGCGCGACGTATTTCACAACCGCGTCGTGTCGTCGCACCCGAGCTCGGCTGGTCAGTCCGCAGCCCTGGACGACGTGGTTCGCGGTCTCGACGGCGTTGCATCTTGCGCGACACATCTTCTCCCTGTCTCGGCCGCGACTCCTGCGCGCCTTGGATGGTAGAGCGTTAATGCGCGTGCGGATGCACGCGACGTAGTCACGGCCAGACAGGAAGCGACTGGTGTCCTCGACCCAGCTGTGTTGGCCTGATGTCCTGGCTGACGACGAGAGAGCTGCCCCGTCGAAGGAAATATGCAGGCGCGCCGCCCACATCTCACCAACTTTTGCAGCCGTTGGCAGCAGATGGCCCTCCCACGTGAGGTGTCGTTCAAGCGCCGCCACTTCGTGTCGTGCCTCCCCCAGGTCTGCGTCGGTGGTGGTGGGCTCGAGCTGCAACAGGGTGAGGAGCCTGCCCCGCCTCAGGGTTGGCCCTATCCAGCGGGCTGATGGAATCCCAAGGCCCCCATGGGCAATTGGAGCGTGAAAGTAGCCCAAGGGGGTGTCGGCTGGGAGGCGGAACCATCTCCTCACGGCGGCTCGGACGCAATTGTCCATGGCCTTGAGCGCACCGATGCGGGTGCGACTCAGTGCTAGGCCATGATACAGGCCCGGGAGAAGGACCTCACGAAGTGCAAAGAGCCGCTGCTGCGGCTTCAGCGGCGCCCGCGTGATGATCGACAGCTGCTCCTCGATGTGGTGCCTCGGATGGAAGAGACACCGCCCAGAGGAGGAGAACTGCAGTCCCAGGTAGCGGAAGGTCTCACCCACTCCCAACGCCGGCATGGTGGTTTCGCCGGCCGTGAAGGTGACGCTCGCATCCACTTTCACCTTCTTCTCGCGGCCGGACGCCACGAGTGCGAGGGTGAGACACTTCCGCGGGTTAACACGCAGCCCCAGCTGGTCGAGGGCTGCTACTGCTGCGTTGATAAGGGACTGCAGGCCCCCCCTCGTGGAGGCGAAGAGCAGGATGTCATCCGCGAAGGCCGCCGCGTTCGTCTGGCGGCCCAACACCTTGACACCTACGTGTGAGGGCAGCTGATCTAGAACATAATCAACAGCGAAATTGAACAGGAGAGGGGACAAAGGATCTCCTTGCCGAACACCTCTTGCTGGCCGCACGGCCGGGGACTCGTCGCCACCCCCCGCAATTACCGTCGTGCTGTCCGCATAGCAGCCCTCGACGTAGTCAATGAATTCGTCCGGCAGACCATGGGCTTTAAGCACAGGGCGCAAAGCCGCATGGTCCAACGAATCGAACGCCTTGGACACATCGAGGGATGCCATGAACACAGAACGACAGCGGCGGACGGCGCCGACGAGTATCCGGTCGAGGAGGAAAGTGTTCTCCAGCATCCCATCCCTTGGGATGAAAGCCCGCTGACGTTCGTCCACAGCACACATCTGCATAAGGCGAGTCGCCAGAACCTTATGGAAGGTTCGGGCTAGCACCGAGCAGACGGTGATGGGCCGAAAGTCAGCGGGGGATGCTGGGGCGGCTGTCTTAGGGAGCAAAGAGGTCCTGGCTCGGAGGAGGGAAGGGGGAAGCTTGCGGGTAAGCAGGAAAAGATTTAGGAGTTTGGTGGTGACCTCCGCTGGAAGGCGGCGCAGCTGCACCGGCGAGAGGCCGTCAGGGCCGGCGACGGAGCCTCTGGGCGGCAAGGCGGCCGCAACCTCTTCTGCAGTGATCGGCCTCCATAGGCGCTCAAAGTCAACAGACTCCGAGCACGGGAGAAGCCGGTCGGGAATGGAGCCAGCGTTGGAAGGTGGCTCTGTCGTGAAGAGGCTGCGCCAGAAGTCCACCAGCCCAGGGATGTTCGACGGCGGCTGGAGCAGGGTGCCATCCAGGAGGCCACGCACGCAGCGCGCGCGATTCTTCCTGAAGGCATCCTGACATCTGGCATATTCCCACCGGCGGCGCTTCCGCTTGGAGAGCGGAGGGCCACCACCAGACCGCTGCTTGGATGGCGGGCGCAACGTCTTCCTCTTCCTTGCTTCTGCTTCCTCAGAGCCGACAGCACGGAGGGCCTCAGGCAGCCCAGCCGCGACCACTGCCAACGGCGTACCCGGTCCCAAACGCGCGAGGTCGTCCAGGGCCGAGAAGCGCGCGGCCGACCGCGGCAGGCCGGCGAGGTGCCTCCATATGGCTTCGTCGACTACAGATGTTTGTGGCGGGCATAGTTACTCCTGCCAGTGCCTCTCCGTTAAACCACATTCACATATACAATTTTCCTCTGCCCCTTTCACCAGACGCGATACGATATTATTTATCGACATTATGACTTTCACAGTACTCCTGCTAGGGGTTCCTACAGTTTACCAAAGTATTTCGCCTGTAGAAGAAGCATTTGGCTACCTTAAGAGAGTCATACTTACTCCTATCAGTTGCTCCCCGTTTTACCACAGTCACATTTTCAATCTTATTCTGGCCAGTTCACCTGAAGCGATACGCCATTATCAGTCAACCTAAAGAATATCACAGTACCCCTGCCGGGAGCTTCTCGAGTTTGCCGATGTATTTCGCCTGTTGACGAGGCATTTGGATACCTTAAGAGAGTCATAGTTACCCCTTGCTGTTGTTCCCCATTTTACAACAGGCACATCTACAAGCTTACTCTGGCCAATTCTCCTGAGGCGATACGCTAATATCTGTTGACATAAAGACTTTCACAGTACTCCTGCCGGGAGCTTCTCGACTTTGCCGATGTATTTCGCCTATTGACGAGGCATTGGGCTACCTTAAGAGAGTCATAGTTACTCCTACCAGTGTCTCTCCGTTAAACCACAGTCACATCTACCATTTTCCTCTGCCCCTTTCACCAGACGCGATACGCCATTATTTGTCGACATTATGACTTTCACAGTACTCCTGCTAGGGGCTCCTCCAGTTTAACAATGTATTTCGCCTGTTGACGAGGCATTTGGCTACCTTAAGAGAGTCATACTTACTCCTGTCAGTTGCTCCCAGTTTTACCACAGTCACATTTTCAATCTTATTCTGGCCAGTTCACCCGAAGCGATACGCTATTATCAGTCAACCTAAAGAATTTCACAGCACTCCTGCCGGGAGCTTCTCGAGTTTGCCGATGCATTTCGCCTGTTGACGAGGCATTTGGATACCTTAAGAGAGTCATAGTTACCCCTTGCTGTTGCTCCCCATTTTACAACAGGCACATGTACAAGCTTACTCTGGCCAGTTCTCTTGAAGCGATACGCTAATATCTGTTGACATAAAGACTTTCACAGTACTCCTGCCGGGAGCTTCTCGACTTCGCCGATGTATTTCGCATATTGACGAGGCATTGGGCTACCTTAAGAGAGACATAGTTACTCCTGCCAGTGCCTCTCCGTTAAACCACATTCACATATACAATTTTCCTCTGCCCCTTTCACCAGAAGCGATACGATATTATTTATAGACATTATGACTTTCACAGTACTCCTGCTAGGGGTTCCTACAGTTTACCAAAGTATTTCGCCTGTAGAAGAAGCATTTGGCTACCTTAAGAGAGTCATACTTACTCCTATCAGTTGCTTCCCGTTTTACCACAGTCACATTTTCAATCTTATTCTGGCCAGTTCACCTGAAGCGATACGCCATTATCAGTCAACCTAAAGAATATCACAGTACCCCTGCCGGGAGCTTCTCGAGTTTGCCGATGTATTTCGCCTGTTGACGAGGCATTTGGATACCTTAAGAGAGTCATAGTTACCCCTTGCTGTTGTTCCCCATTTTACAACAGGCACATCTACAAGCTTACTCTGGCCAATTCTCCTGAGGCGATACGCTAATTTCTGTTGACATAAAGACTTTCACAGTACTCCTGCCGGGAGCTTCTCGACTTTGCCGATGTATTTCGCCTATTGACGAGGCATTGGGCTACCTTAAGGGAGTCATAGTTACTCCTTCCAGTGTCTCTCCGTTAAACCACAGTCACATCTACCATTTTCCTCTGCCCCTTTCACCAGACGCGATACGCCATTATTTGTCGACATTATGACTTTCACAGTACTCCTGTTAGGGACTCCTCCAGTTTACCAATGTATTTCGCCTGTTGACGAGGCATTTGGCTACCTTAAGAGAGTCATACTTACTCCTGTCAGTTGCTCCCAGTTTTACCACAGTCACATTTTCAATCTTATTCTGGCCAGTTCACCTGAAGCGATACGCCATTATCAGTCAACCTAAAGAATTTCACAGCACTCCTGCCGGGAGCTTCTCGAGTATGCCGATGTATTTCGCGTGTTGACGAGGCATTCGGATGCCTTAAGAGGGTCATAGTAACTCCTTGCTGTTGCTCCCCATTTTACAACAGGCACATCTACAAGCTTACTCTGGCCAGTTCTCTTGAAGCGATACGCTAATATCTGTTGACATAAAGACTTTCACAGTACTCCTGCCGGGAGCTTCTCGACTTTGCCGATGTATTTCGCATATTGACGAGGCATTGGGCTACCTTAAGAGAGTCATAGTTACTCCTGCCAGTGCCTCTCCGTTAAACCACATTCACATATACAATTTTCCTCTGCCCCTTTCACCAGACGCGATACGATATTATTTATCGACATTATGACTTTCACAGTACTCCTGCTAGGGGCTCCTCCAGTTTACCAAAGTATTTCGCCTGTAGAAGAAGCATTTGGCTACCTTAAGAGAGTCATACTTACTCCTATCAGTTGCTCCCCGTTTTACCACAGTCACATTTTCAATCTTATTCTGGCCAGTTCACCTGAAGCGATACGCCTTTATCAGTCAACCTAAACAATTTCACAGTACTCCTGCCGGGAGCTTCTCGAGTTTGCCGATGCATTTCGCCTGTTGACGAGGCATTTGGATAAATTAAGAGAGTCATAGTTTCACCTTGCTGTTGCTCCCCATTTTACAACAGGCACATTAACAAGCTTACTCTGGCCAATTCTCCTGAAGCGATATGCTAATACCTGTTGACATAAAGACTTACACAGTACTCCTGCCGGGAGCTTTTCGACTTTGCCGATGTATTTCTCCTATTGACGAGGCGTTTGGCTACCTTAAGAGAGTCATAGTTACTCCTTCCAGTGTCTCTCCGTTAAACCACAGTCACATATACAGTTTTCCTCTGCCCCTTTCACCAGACGCGATACGATATTATTTATCGACATTATGACTTTCACAGTACTCCTGCTAGGGGCTCCTCCAGTTTACCAAAGTATTTCGCCTGTAGAAGAGGCATTTGGCTACCTTAAGAGTGACATAGATACTCCTGACAGTTGCTCCCCGTTTTACCACAGTCACATTTTCAATCTTATTCTGGCCAGTTCACCTGAAGCGATACGCCATTATCAGTCAACCTAAAGAATATCACAGTACTCCTGCCGGGAGCTTCTCGTGTTTGCCGATGTATTTCGCCTGTTGACGAGGCATTTGGATACCTTAAGAGAGTCATAGTTACCCCTTGCTGTTGCTCCCCATTTTACAACAGGCACATGTACAAGCTTACTCTGGCCAGTTCTCTTGAAGCGATACGCTAATATCTGTTGACATAAAGACTTTCACAGTACTCCTGCCGGGAGCTTCTCGACTTTGCCGATGTATTTCGCATATTGACGAGGCATTGGGCTACCTTAAGAGAGACATAGTTACTCCTGCCAGTGCCTCTCCGTTAAACCACATTCACATATACAATTTTCCTCTGCCCCTTTCACCAGACGCGATACGATATTATTTATCGACATTATGACTTTCACAGTACTCCTGCTAGGGGTTCCTACAGTTTACCAAAGTATTTCGCCTGTAGAAGAAGCATTTGGCTACCTTAAGAGAGTCATACTTACTCCTATCAGTTGCTCCCCGTTTTACCACAGTCACATTTTCAATCTTATTCTGGCCAGTTCACCTGAAGCGATACGCCATTATCAGTCAACCTAAAGAATATCACAGTACCCCTGCCGGGAGCTTCTCGAGTTTGCCGATGTATTTCGCCTGTTGACGAGGAATTTGGATACCTTAAGAGAGTCATAGTTACCCCTTGCTGTTGTTCCCCATTTTACAACAGGCACATCTACAAGCTTACTCTGGCCAATTCTCCTGAGGCGATACGCTAATATCTGTTGACATAAAGACTTTCACAGTACTCCTGCCGGGAGCTTCTCGACTTTGCCGATGTATTTCGCCTATTGACGAGGCATTGGGCTACCTTAAGAGAGTCATAGTTACTCCTTCCAGTGTCTCTCCGTTAAACCACAGTCACATCTACCATTTTCCTCTGCCCCTTTCACCAGACGCGATACGCCATTATTTGTCGACATTATGACTTTCACAGTACTCCTGTTAGGGACTCCTCCAGTTTACCAATGTATTTCGCCTGTTGACGAGGCATTTGGATACCTTAAGAGAGTCATAGTTACCCCTTGCTGTTGTTCCCCATTTTACAACAGGCACATCTACAAGCTTACTCTGGCCAATTCTCCTGAGGCGATACGCTAATTTCTGTTGACATAAAGACTTTCACAGTACTCCTGCCGGGAGCTTCTCGACTTTGCCGATGTATTTCGCCTATTGACGAGGCATTGGGCTACCTTAAGGGAGTCATAGTTACTCCTTCCAGTGTCTCTCCGTTAAACCACAGTCACATCTACCATTTTCCTCTGCCCCTTTCACCAGACGCGATACGCCATTATTTGTCGACATTATGACTTTCACAGTACTCCTGTTAGGGACTCCTCCAGTTTACCAATGTATTTCGCCTGTTGACGAGGCATTTGGCTACCTTAAGAGAGTCATACTTACTCCTGTCAGTTGCTCCCAGTTTTACCACAGTCACATTTTCAATCTTATTCTGGCCAGTTCACCTGAAGCGATACGCCATTATCAGTCAACCTAAAGAATTTCACAGCACTCCTGCCGGGAGCTTCTCGAGTATGCCGATGTATTTCGCGTGTTGACGAGGCATTCGGATGCCTTAAGAGGGTCATAGTAACTCCTTGCTGTTGCCCCCCATTTTACAACAGGCACATCTACAAGCTTACTCTGGCCAGTTCTCTTGAAGCGATACGCTAATATCTGTTGACATAAAGACTTTCACAGTACTCCTGCCGGGAGCTTCTCGACTTTGCCGATGTATTTCGCATATTGACGAGGCATTGGGCTACCTTAAGAGAGTCATAGTTACTCCTGCCAGTGCCTCTCCGTTAAACCACATTCACATATACAATTTTCCTCTGCCCCTTTCACCAGACGCGATACGATATTATTTATCGACATTATGACTTTCACAGTACTCCTGCTAGGGGCTCCTCCAGTTTACCAAAGTATTTCGCCTGTAGAAGAAGCATTTGGCTACCTTAAGAGAGTCATACTTACTCCTATCAGTTGCTCCCCGTTTTACCACAGTCACATTTTCAATCTTATTCTGGCCAGTTCACCTGAAGCGATACGCCTTTATCAGTCAACCTAAAGAATTTCACAGTACTCCTGCCGGGAGCTTCTCGAGTTTGCCGATGCATTTCGCCTGTTGACGAGGCATTTGGATAAATTAAGAGAGTCATAGTTTCACCTTGCTGTTGCTCCCCATTTTACAACAGGCACATTAACAAGCTTACTCTGGCCAATTCTCCTGAAGCGATATGCTAATACCTGTTGACATAAAGACTTACACAGTACTCCTGCCGGGAGCTTTTCGACTTTGCCGATGTATTTCTCCTATTGACGAGGCGTTTGGCTACCTTAAGAGAGTCATAGTTACTCCTTCCAGTGTCTCTCCGTTAAACCACAGTCACATATACAGTTTTCCTCTGCCCCTTTCACCAGACGCGATACGATATTATTTATCGACATTATGACTTTCACAGTACTCCTGCTAGGGGCTCCTCCAGTTTACCAAAGTATTTCGCCTGTAGAAGAGGCATTTGGCTACCTTAAGAGTGACATAGATACTCCTGACAGTTGCTCCCCGTTTTACCACAGTCACATTTTCAATCTTATTCTGGCCAGTTCACCTGAAGCGATACGCCATTATCAGTCAACCTAAAGAATATCACAGTACTCCTGCCGGGAGCTTCTCGTGTTTGCCGATGTATTTCGCCTGTTGACGAGGCATTTGGATACCTTAAGAGAGTCATAGTTACCCCTTGCTGTTGCTCCCCATTTTACAACAGGCACATGTACAAGCTTACTCTGGCCAGTTCTCTTGAAGCGATACGCTAATATCTGTTGACATAAAGACTTTCACAGTACTCCTGCCGGGAGCTTCTCGACTTTGCCGATGTATTTCGCATATTGACGAGGCATTGGGCTACCTTAAGAGAGACATAGTTACTCCTGCCAGTGCCTCTCCGTTAAACCACATTCACATATACAATTTTCCTCTGCCCCTTTCACCAGACGCGATACGATATTATTTATCGACATTATGACTTTCACAGTACTCCTGCTAGGGGTTCCTACAGTTTACCAAAGTATTTCGCCTGTAGAAGAAGCATTTGGCTACCTTAAGAGAGTCATACTTACTCCTATCAGTTGCTCCCCGTTTTACCACAGTCACATTTTCAATCTTATTCTGGCCAGTTCACCTGAAGCGATACGCCATTATCAGTCAACCTAAAGAATATCACAGTACCCCTGCCGGGAGCTTCTCGAGTTTGCCGATGTATTTCGCCTGTTGACGAGGAATTTGGATACCTTAAGAGAGGCATAGTTACCCCTTGCTGTTGTTCCCCATTTTACAACAGGCACATCTACAAGCTTACTCTGGCCAATTCTCCTGGGGCGATACGCTAATATCTGTTGACATAAAGACTTTCACAGTACTCCTGCCGGGAGCTTCTCGACTTTGCCGATGTATTTCGCCTATTGACGAGGCATTGGGCTACCTTAAGAGAGTCATAGTTACTCCTTCCAGTGTCTCTCCGTTAAACCACAGTCACATCTACCATTTTCCTCTGCCCCTTTCACCAGACGCGATACGCCATTATTTGTCGACATTATGACTTTCACAGTACTCCTGTTAGGGACTCCTCCAGTTTACCAATGTATTTCGCCTGTTGACGAGGCATTTGGATACCTTAAGAGAGTCATAGTTACCCCTTGCTGTTGCTCCCCATTTTACAACAGGCACATGTACAAGCTTACTCTGGCCAGTTCTCTTGAAGCGATACGCTAATATCTGTTGACATAAAGACTTTCACAGTACTCCTGCCGGGAGCTTCTCGACTTCGCCGATGTATTTCGCATATTGACGAGGCATTGGGCTACCTTAAGAGAGACATAGTTACTCCTGCCAGTGCCTCTCCGTTAAACCACATTCACATATACAATTTTCCTCTGCCCCTTTCACCAGAAGCGATACGATATTATTTATAGACATTATGACTTTCACAGTACTCCTGCTAGGGGTTCCTACAGTTTACCAAAGTATTTCGCCTGTAGAAGAAGCATTTGGCTACCTTAAGAGAGTCATACTTACTCCTATCAGTTGCTTCCCGTTTTACCACAGTCACATTTTCAATCTTATTCTGGCCAGTTCACCTGAAGCGATACGCCATTATCAGTCAACCTAAAGAATATCACAGTACCCCTGCCGGGAGCTTCTCGAGTTTGCCGATGTATTTCGCCTGTTGACGAGGCATTTGGATACCTTAAGAGAGTCATAGTTACCCCTTGCTGTTGTTCCCCATTTTACAACAGGCACATCTACAAGCTTACTCTGGCCAATTCTCCTGAGGCGATACGCTAATTTCTGTTGACATAAAGACTTTCACAGTACTCCTGCCGGGAGCTTCTCGACTTTGCCGATGTATTTCGCCTATTGACGAGGCATTGGGCTACCTTAAGGGAGTCATAGTTACTCCTTCCAGTGTCTCTCCGTTAAACCACAGTCACATCTACCATTTTCCTCTGCCCCTTTCACCAGACGCGATACGCCATTATTTGTCGACATTATGACTTTCACAGTACTCCTGTTAGGGACTCCTCCAGTTTACCAATGTATTTCGCCTGTTGACGAGGCATTTGGCTACCTTAAGAGAGTCATACTTACTCCTGTCAGTTGCTCCCAGTTTTACCACAGTCACATTTTCAATCTTATTCTGGCCAGTTCACCTGAAGCGATACGCCATTATCAGTCAACCTAAAGAATTTCACAGCACTCCTGCCGGGAGCTTCTCGAGTATGCCGATGTATTTCGCGTGTTGACGAGGCATTCGGATGCCTTAAGAGGGTCATAGTAACTCCTTGCTGTTGCTCCCCATTTTACAACAGGCACATCTACAAGCTTACTCTGGCCAGTTCTCTTGAAGCGATACGCTAATATCTGTTGACATAAAGACTTTCACAGTACTCCTGCCGGGAGCTTCTCGACTTTGCCGATGTATTTCGCATATTGACGAGGCATTGGGCTACCTTAAGAGAGTCATAGTTACTCCTGCCAGTGCCTCTCCGTTAAACCACATTCACATATACAATTTTCCTCTGCCCCTTTCACCAGACGCGATACGATATTATTTATCGACATTATGACTTTCACAGTACTCCTGCTAGGGGCTCCTCCAGTTTACCAAAGTATTTCGCCTGTAGAAGAAGCATTTGGCTACCTTAAGAGAGTCATACTTACTCCTATCAGTTGCTCCCCGTTTTACCACAGTCACATTTTCAATCTTATTCTGGCCAGTTCACCTGAAGCGATACGCCTTTATCAGTCAACCTAAAGAATTTCACAGTACTCCTGCCGGGAGCTTCTCGAGTTTGCCGATGCATTTCGCCTGTTGACGAGGCATTTGGATAAATTAAGAGAGTCATAGTTTCACCTTGCTGTTGCTCCCCATTTTACAACAGGCACATTAACAAGCTTACTCTGGCCAATTCTCCTGAAGCGATATGCTAATACCTGTTGACATAAAGACTTACACAGTACTCCTGCCGGGAGCTTTTCGACTTTGCCGATGTATTTCTCCTATTGACGAGGCGTTTGGCTACCTTAAGAGAGTCATAGTTACTCCTTCCAGTGTCTCTCCGTTAAACCACAGTCACATATACAGTTTTCCTCTGCCCCTTTCACCAGACGCGATACGATATTATTTATCGACATTATGACTTTCACAGTACTCCTGCTAGGGGCTCCTCCAGTTTACCAAAGTATTTCGCCTGTAGAAGAGGCATTTGGCTACCTTAAGAGTGACATAGATACTCCTGACAGTTGCTCCCCGTTTTACCACAGTCACATTTTCAATCTTATTCTGGCCAGTTCACCTGAAGCGATACGCCATTATCAGTCAACCTAAAGAATATCACAGTACTCCTGCCGGGAGCTTCTCGTGTTTGCCGATGTATTTCGCCTGTTGACGAGGCATTTGGATACCTTAAGAGAGTCATAGTTACCCCTTGCTGTTGCTCCCCATTTTACAACAGGCACATGTACAAGCTTACTCTGGCCAGTTCTCTTGAAGCGATACGCTAATATCTGTTGACATAAAGACTTTCACAGTACTCCTGCCGGGAGCTTCTCGACTTTGCCGATGTATTTCGCATATTGACGAGGCATTGGGCTACCTTAAGAGAGACATAGTTACTCCTGCCAGTGCCTCTCCGTTAAACCACATTCACATATACAATTTTCCTCTGCCCCTTTCACCAGACGCGATACGATATTATTTATCGACATTATGACTTTCACAGTACTCCTGCTAGGGGTTCCTACAGTTTACCAAAGTATTTCGCCTGTAGAAGAAGCATTTGGCTACCTTAAGAGAGTCATACTTACTCCTATCAGTTGCTCCCCGTTTTACCACAGTCACATTTTCAATCTTATTCTGGCCAGTTCACCTGAAGCGATACGCCATTATCAGTCAACCTAAAGAATATCACAGTACCCCTGCCGGGAGCTTCTCGAGTTTGCCGATGTATTTCGCCTGTTGACGAGGAATTTGGATACCTTAAGAGAGTCATAGTTGCCCCTTGCTGTTGTTCCCCATTTTACAACAGGCACATCTACAAGCTTACTCTGGCCAATTCTCCTGAGGCGATACGCTAATATCTGTTGACATAAAGACTTTCACAGTACTCCTGCCGGGAGCTTCTCGACTTTGCCGATGTATTTCGCCTATTGACGAGGCATTGGGCTACCTTAAGAGAGTCATAGTTACTCCTTCCAGTGTCTCTCCGTTAAACCACAGTCACATCTACCATTTTCCTCTGCCCCTTTCACCAGACGCGGTACGCCATTATTTGTCGACATTATGACTTTCACAGTACTCCTGTTAGGGACTCCTCCAGTTTACCAATGTATTTCGCCTGTTGACGAGGCATTTGGATACCTTAAGAGAGTCATAGTTACCCCTTGCTGTTGCTCCCCATTTTACAACAGGCACATGTACAAGCTTACTCTGGCCAGTTCTCTTGAAGCGATACGCTAATATCTGTTGACATAAAGACTTTCACAGTACTCCTGCCGGGAGCTTCTCGACTTCGCCGATGTATTTCGCATATTGACGAGGCATTGGGCTACCTTAAGAGAGACATAGTTACTCCTGCCAGTGCCTCTCCGTTAAACCACATTCACATATACAATTTTCCTCTGCCCCTTTCACCAGAAGCGATACGATATTATTTATAGACATTATGACTTTCACAGTACTCCTGCTAGGGGTTCCTACAGTTTACCAAAGTATTTCGCCTGTAGAAGAAGCATTTGGCTACCTTAAGAGAGTCATACTTACTCCTATCAGTTGCTTCCCGTTTTACCACAGTCACATTTTCAATCTTATTCTGGCCAGTTCACCTGAAGCGATACGCCATTATCAGTCAACCTAAAGAATATCACAGTACCCCTGCCGGGAGCTTCTCGAGTTTGCCGATGTATTTCGCCTGTTGACGAGGCATTTGGATACCTTAAGAGAGTCATAGTTACCCCTTGCTGTTGTTCCCCATTTTACAACAGGCACATCTACAAGCTTACTCTGGCCAATTCTCCTGAGGCGATACGCTAATTTCTGTTGACATAAAGACTTTCACAGTACTCCTGCCGGGAGCTTCTCGACTTTGCCGATGTATTTCGCCTATTGACGAGGCATTGGGCTACCTTAAGGGAGTCATAGTTACTCCTTCCAGTGTCTCTCCGTTAAACCACAGTCACATCTACCATTTTCCTCTGCCCCTTTCACCAGACGCGATACGCCATTATTTGTCGACATTATGACTTTCACAGTACTCCTGTTAGGGACTCCTCCAGTTTACCAATGTATTTCGCCTGTTGACGAGGCATTTGGCTACCTTAAGAGAGTCATACTTACTCCTGTCAGTTGCTCCCAGTTTTACCACAGTCACATTTTCAATCTTATTCTGGCCAGTTCACCTGAAGCGATACGCCATTATCAGTCAACCTAAAGAATTTCACAGCACTCCTGCCGGGAGCTTCTCGAGTATGCCGATGTATTTCGCGTGTTGACGAGGCATTCGGATGCCTTAAGAGGGTCATAGTAACTCCTTGCTGTTGCTCCCCATTTTACAACAGGCACATCTACAAGCTTACTCTGGCCAGTTCTCTTGAAGCGATACGCTAATATCTGTTGACATAAAGACTTTCACAGTACTCCTGCCGGGAGCTTCTCGACTTTGCCGATGTATTTCGCATATTGACGAGGCATTGGGCTACCTTAAGAGAGTCATAGTTACTCCTGCCAGTGCCTCTCCGTTAAACCACATTCACATATACAATTTTCCTCTGCCCCTTTCACCAGACGCGATACGATATTATTTATCGACATTATGACTTTCACAGTACTCCTGCTAGGGGCTCCTCCAGTTTACCAAAGTATTTCGCCTGTAGAAGAAGCATTTGGCTACCTTAAGAGAGTCATACTTACTCCTATCAGTTGCTCCCCGTTTTACCACAGTCACATTTTCAATCTTATTCTGGCCAGTTCACCTGAAGCGATACGCCTTTATCAGTCAACCTAAAGAATTTCACAGTACTCCTGCCGGGAGCTTCTCGAGTTTGCCGATGCATTTCGCCTGTTGACGAGGCATTTGGATAAATTAAGAGAGTCATAGTTTCACCTTGCTGTTGCTCCCCATTTTACAACAGGCACATTAACAAGCTTACTCTGGCCAATTCTCCTGAAGCGATATGCTAATACCTGTTGACATAAAGACTTACACAGTACTCCTGCCGGGAGCTTTTCGACTTTGCCGATGTATTTCTCCTATTGACGAGGCGTTTGGCTACCTTAAGAGAGTCATAGTTACTCCTTCCAGTGTCTCTCCGTTAAACCACAGTCACATATACAGTTTTCCTCTGCCCCTTTCACCAGACGCGATACGATATTATTTATCGACATTATGACTTTCACAGTACTCCTGCTAGGGGCTCCTCCAGTTTACCAAAGTATTTCGCCTGTAGAAGAGGCATTTGGCTACCTTAAGAGTGACATAGATACTCCTGACAGTTGCTCCCCGTTTTACCACAGTCACATTTTCAATCTTATTCTGGCCAGTTCACCTGAAGCGATACGCCATTATCAGTCAACCTAAAGAATATCACAGTACTCCTGCCGGGAGCTTCTCGTGTTTGCCGATGTATTTCGCCTGTTGACGAGGCATTTGGATACCTTAAGAGAGTCATAGTTACCCCTTGCTGTTGCTCCCCATTTTACAACAGGCACATGTACAAGCTTACTCTGGCCAGTTCTCTTGAAGCGATACGCTAATATCTGTTGACATAAAGACTTTCACAGTACTCCTGCCGGGAGCTTCTCGACTTTGCCGATGTATTTCGCATATTGACGAGGCATTGGGCTACCTTAAGAGAGACATAGTTACTCCTGCCAGTGCCTCTCCGTTAAACCACATTCACATATACAATTTTCCTCTGCCCCTTTCACCAGACGCGATACGATATTATTTATCGACATTATGACTTTCACAGTACTCCTGCTAGGGGTTCCTACAGTTTACCAAAGTATTTCGCCTGTAGAAGAAGCATTTGGCTACCTTAAGAGAGTCATACTTACTCCTATCAGTTGCTCCCCGTTTTACCACAGTCACATTTTCAATCTTATTCTGGCCAGTTCACCTGAAGCGATACGCCATTATCAGTCAACCTAAAGAATATCACAGTACCCCTGCCGGGAGCTTCTCGAGTTTGCCGATGTATTTCGCCTGTTGACGAGGAATTTGGATACCTTAAGAGAGTCATAGTTACCCCTTGCTGTTGTTCCCCATTTTACAACAGGCACATCTACAAGCTTACTCTGGCCAATTCTCCTGAGGCGATACGCTAATATCTGTTGACATAAAGACTTTCACAGTACTCCTGCCGGGAGCTTCTCGACTTTGCCGATGTATTTCGCCTATTGACGAGGCATTGGGCTACCTTAAGAGAGTCATAGTTACTCCTTCCAGTGTCTCTCCGTTAAACCACAGTCACATCTACCATTTTCCTCTGCCCCTTTCACCAGACGCGATACGCCATTATTTGTCGACATTATGACTTTCACAGTACTCCTGTTAGGGACTCCTCCAGTTTACCAATGTATTTCGCCTGTTGACGAGGCATTTGGCTACCTTAAGAGAGTCATACTTACTCCTGTCAGTTGCTCCCAGTTTTACCACAGTCACATTTTCAATCTTATTCTGGCCAGTTCACCTGAAGCGATACGCCATTATCAGTCAACCTAAAGAATTTCACAGCACTCCTGCCGGGAGCTTCTCGAGTATGCCGATGTATTTCGCGTGTTGACGAGGCATTCGGATGCCTTAAGAGAGTCATAGTAACTCCTTGCTGTTGCTCCCCATTTTACAACAGGCACATCTACAAGCTTACTCTGGCCAGTTCTCTTGAAGCGATACGCTAATATCTGTTGACATAAAGACTTTCACAGTACTCCTGCCGGGAGCTTCTCGACTTTGCCGATGTATTTCGCCTATTGACGAGGCATTGGGCTACCTTAAGAGAATCATAGTTACTCCTGCCAGTGTCTCTCCGTTAAACCACATTCACATATACAATTTTCCTCTGCCCCTTTCACCAGACGCGATACGATATTATTTATCGACATTATGACTTTCACAGTACTCCTGCTAGGGGCTCCTCCAGTTTACCAAAGCATTTCGCCTGTAGAAGAGGCATCTGGCTACCTTAAGAGAGTCATAGATACTCCTGTCAGTTGCTCCCCGTTTTACCAAAGTCACATTCTCAATCTTATTCTGGCCAGTTCACCTGATGCGATACGCCATTATCAGTCAACCTAAAGAATATCACAGTACTCCTGCCGGGAGCTTCTCGAGTTTGCCGATGTATTTCGCCTGTTGACGAGGCATTTGGATACCTTAAGAGAGTCATAGTTACCCCTTGCTGTTGCTCCCCATTTTACAACAGGCACATCTACAAGCTTACTCTGGCCAGTTCTCATGAAGCGATACGCTAATATCTGTTGACATAAAGACTTTAGCAGTACTCCTGCCGGGAGCTTCTCGACTTTGCCGATGTATTTCGCATATTGACGAGGCATTGGGCTACCTTAAGAGAGTCATAGTTACTCCTGCCAGTGCCTCTCCGTTAAACCACATTCACATATACAATTTTCCTCTGCCCCTTTCACCAGACGCGATACGATATTATTTATCGACATTATGACTTTCACAGTACTCCTGCTAGGGGCTCCTCCAGTTTACCAAAGTATTTCGCCTGTAGAAGAAGCATTTGGCTACCTTAAGAGAGTCATACTTACTCCTATCAGTTGCTCCCCGTTTTACCACAGTCACATTTTCAATCTTATTCTGGCCAGTTCACCTGAAGCGATACGCCTTTATCAGTCAACCTAAAGAATTTCACAGTACTCCTGCCGGGAGCTTCTCGAGTTTGCCGATGCATTTCGCCTGTTGACGAGGCATTTGGATAAATTAAGAGAGTCATAGTTTCACCTTGCTGTTGCTCCCCATTTTACAACAGGCACATTAACAAGCTTACTCTGGCCAATTCTCCTGAAGCGATATGCTAATACCTGTTGACATAAAGACTTACACAGTACTCCTGCCGGGAGCTTTTCGACTTTGCCGATGTATTTCTCCTATTGACGAGGCGTTTGGCTACCTTAAGAGAGTCATAGTTACTCCTTCCAGTGTCTCTCCGTTAAACCACAGTCACATATACAATTTTCCTCTGCCCCTTTCACCAGACGCGATACGATATTATTTATCGACATTATGACTTTCACAGTACTCCTGCTAGGGGCTCCTCCAGTTTACCAAAGTATTTCGCCTGTAGAAGAGGCATTTGGCTACCTTAAGAGTGACATAGATACTCCTGACAGTTGCTCCCCGTTTTACCACAGTCACATTTTCAATCTTATTCTGGCCAGTTCACCTGAAGCGATACGCCATTATCAGTCAACCTAAAGAATATCACAGTACTCCTGCCGGGAGCTTCTCGAGTATGCCGATGTATTTCGCCTGTTGACGAGGCATTTGGATACCTTAAGAGAGTCATAGTTACCCCTTGCTGTTGCTCCCCATTTTACAACAGGCACATGTACAAGCTTACTCTGGCCAGTTCTCTTGAAGCGATACGCTAATATCTGTTGACATAAAGACTTTCACAGTACTCCTGCCGGGAGCTTCTCGACTTTGCCGATGTATTTCGCATATTGACGAGGCATTGGGCTACCTTAAGAGAGACATAGTTACTCCTGCCAGTGCCTCTCCGTTAAACCACATTCACATATACAATTTTCCTCTGCCCCTTTCACCAGACGCGATACGATATTATTTATCGACATTATGACTTTCACAGTACTCCTGCTAGGGGTTCCTACAGTTTACCAAAGTATTTCGCCTGTAGAAGAAGCATTTGGCTACCTTAAGAGAGTCATACTTACTCCTATCAGTTGCTCCCCGTTTTACCACAGTCACATTTTCAATCTTATTCTGGCCAGTTCACCTGAAGCGATACGCCATTATCAGTCAACCTAAAGAATATCACAGTACCCCTGCCGGGAGCTTCTCGAGTTTGCCGATGTATTTCGCCTGTTGACGAGGAATTTGGATACCTTAAGAGAGTCATAGTTACCCCTTGCTGTTGTTCCCCATTTTACAACAGGCACATCTACAAGCATACTCTGGCCAATTCTCCTGAGGCGATACGCTAATATCTGATGACATAAAGACTTTCACAGTACTCCTGCCGGGAGCTTCTCGACTTTGCCGATGTATTTCGCCTATTGACGAGGCATTGGGCTACCTTAAGAGAGTCATAGTTACTCCTTCCAGTGTCTCTCCGTTAAACCACAGTCACATCTACCATTTTCCTCTGCCCCTTTCACCAGACGCGATACGCCATTATTTGTCGACATTATGACTTTCACAGTACTCCTGTTAGGGACTCCTCCAGTTCACCAATGTATTTCGCCTGTTGACGAGGCATTTGGCTACCTTAAGAGAGTCATACTTACTCCTGTCAGTTGCTCCCAGTTTTACCACAGTCACATTTGCAATCTTATTCTGGCCAGTTCACCTGAAGCGATACGCCATTATCAGTCAACCTAAAGAATTTCACAGCACTCCTGCCGGGAGCTTCTCGAGTATGCCGATGTATTTCGCGTGTTGACGAGGCATTCGGATGCCTTAAGAGAGTCATAGTAACTCCTTGCTGTTGCTCCCCATTTTACAACAGGCACATCTACAAGCTTACTCTGGCCAATCCTCCTGAAGCGATACGCTAATATCTGTTGACATAAAGACTTTCACAGTACTCCTGCCGGGAGCTTCTCGACTTTGCCGATGTATTTCGCCTATTGACGAGGCATTGGGCTACCTTAAGAGAATCATAGTTACTCCTGCCAGTGTCGCTCCGTTAAACCACATTCACATATACAATTTTCCTCTGCCCCTTTCACCAGACGCGATACGATATTATTTATCGACATTATGACTTTCACAGTACTCCTGCTAGGGGCTCCTCCAGTTTACCAAAGCATTTCGCCTGTAGAAGAGGCATCTGGCTACCTTAAGAGAGTCATAGATACTCCTGTCAGTTGCTCCCCGTTTTACCAAAGTCACATTCTCAATCTTATTCTGGCCAGTTCACCTGATGCGATACGCCATTATCAGTCAACCTAAAGAATATCACAGTACTCCTGCCGGGAGCTTCTCGAGTTTGCCGATGTATTTCGCCTGTTGACGAGGCATTTGGATACCTTAAGAGAGTCATAGTTACCCCTTGCTGTTGCTCCCCATTTTACAACAGGCACATCTACAAGCTTACTCTGGCCAATTCTCCTGAAGCGATATGCTAATACCTGTTGACATAAAGACTTACACAGTACTCCTGCCGGGAGCTTTTCGACTTTGCCGATGTATTTCTCCTATTGACGAGGCGTTTGGCTACCTTAAGAGAGTCATAGTTACTCCTTCCAGTGTCTCTCCGTTAAACCACAGCCACATATACAATTTTCCTCTGCCCCTTTCACCAGACGCTATACGATATTATTTATCGACATTATGACTTTCACAGTACTCCTGCTAGGGGCTCCTCCAGTTTACCAAAGTATTTCGCCTGTAGAAGAGGCATTTGGCTACCTTAAGAGTGACATAGATACTCCTGACAGTGACTCCCCGTTTTACCACAGTAACATTTTCAATCTTATTCTGGCCAGTTCACCTGAAGCGATACGCCATTATCAGTCAACCTAAAGAATATCACAGTACTCCTGCCGGGAGCTTCTCGAGTTTGCCGATGTATTTCGCCTGTTGACGAGGCATTTGGATACCTTAAGAGAGTCATAGTTACCCCTTGCTGTTGCTCCCCATTTTACAACAGGCACATCTACAAGCTTACTCTGGCCAGTTCTCTTGAAGCGATACGCTAATATCTGTTGACATAAAGACTTTCACAGTACTCCTGCCGGGAGCTTCTCGACTTTGCCGATGTATTTCGCATATTGACGAGGCATTGGGCTACCTTAAGAGAGACATAGTTACTCCTGCCAGTGCCTCTCCGTTAAACCACATTCACATATACAATTTTCCTCTGCCCCTTTCACCAGACGCGATACGATATTATTTATCGACATTATGACATTCACAGTACTCCTGCTAGGGGTTCCTACAGTTTACCAAAGTATTTCGCCTGTAGAAGAAGCATTTGGCTACCTTAAGAGAGTCATACTTACTCCTATCAGTTGCTCCCCGTTTTACCACAGTCACATTTTCAATCTTATTCTGGCCAGTTCACCTGAAGCGATACGCCATTATCAGTCAACCTAAAGAATATCACAGTACCCCTGCCGGGAGCTTCTCGAGTTTGCCGATGTATTTCGCCTGTTGACGAGGAATTTGGATACCTTAAGAGAGTCATAGTTACCCCTTGCTGTTGTTCCCCATTTTACAACAGGCACATCTACAAGCTTACTCTGGCCAATTCTCCTGAGGCGATACGCTAATATCTGTTGACATAAAGACTTTCACAGTACTCCTGCCGGGAGCTTCTCGACTTTGCCGATGTATTTCGCCTATTGACGAGGCATTGGGCTACCTTAAGAGAGTCATAGTTACTCCTTCCAGTGTCTCTCCGTTAAACCACAGTCACATCTACCATTTTCCTCTGCCCCTTTCACCAGACGCGATACGCCATTATTTGTCGACATTATGACTTTCACAGTACTCCTGTTAGGGACTCCTCCAGTTTACCAATGTATTTCGCCTGTTGACGAGGCATTTGGCTACCTTAAGAGAGTCATACTTACTCCTGTCAGTTGCTCCCAGTTTCACCACAGTCACATTTTCAATCTTATTCTGGCCAGTTCACCTGAAGCGATACGCCATTATCAGTCAACCTAAAGAATTTCACAGCACTCCTGCCGGGAGCTTCTCGAGTATGCCGATGTATTTCGCGTGTTGACGAGGCATTCGGATGCCTTAAGAGAGTCATAGTAACTCCTTGCTGTTGCTCCCCATTTTACAACAGGCACATCTACAAGCTTACTCTGGCCAATCCTCCTGAAGCGATACGCTAATATCTGTTGACATAAAGACTTTCACAGTACTCCTGCCGGGAGCTTCTCGACTTTGCCGATGTATTTCGCCTATTGACGAGGCATTGGGCTACCTTAAGAGAATCATAGTTACTCCTGCCAGTGTCTCTCCGTTAAACCACATTCACATATACAATTTTCCTCTGCCCCTTTCACCAGACGCGATACGATATTATTTATCGACATTATGACTTTCACAGTACTCCTGCTAGGGGCTCCTCCAGTTTACCAAAGCATTTCGCCTGTAGAAGAGGCATCTGGCTACCTTAAGAGAGTCATAGATACTCCTGTCAGTTGCTCCCCGTTTTACCAAAGTCACATTCTCAATCTTATTCTGGCCAGTTCACCTGATGCGATACGCCATTATCAGTCAACCTAAAGAATATCACAGTACTCCTGCCGGGAGCTTCTCGAGTTTGCCGATGTATTTCGCCTGTTGACGAGGCATTTGGATACCTTAAGAGAGTCATAGTTACCCCTTGCTGTTGCTCCCCATTTTACAACAGGCACATCTACAAGCTTACTCTGGCCAATTCTCCTGAAGCGATATGCTAATACCTGTTGACATAAAGACTTACACAGTACTCCTGGCGGGAGCTTTTCGACTTTGCCGATGTATTTCGCCTATTGACGAGGCGTTTGGCTACCTTAAGAGAGTCATAGTTACTCCTTCCAGTGTCTCTCCGTTAAACCACAGTCACATATACAATTTTCCTCTGCCCCTTTCACCAGACGCGATACGATATTATTTATCGACATAATGACTTTCACAGTACTCCTGCTAGGGGCTCCTCCAGTTTACCAAAGTAGTTCGCCTGTAGAAGAGGCATTTGGCTACCTTAAGAGTGTCATAGATACTCCTGACAGTTGCTCCCCGTTTTACCACAGTCACATTTTCAATCTTATTCTGGCCAGTTCACCTGAAGCGATACGCCATTATCAGTCAACCTAAAGAATTTCACAGTACTCCTGCCGGGAGCTTCTCGGGTACGCCGATGTATTTCGCGTGTTGACGAGGCATTTGGATGCCTTAAGAGAGTCATAGTTACTCCTTGCTGTTGCTCCCCATTTTACAACAGGCACATCTACAAGCTTACTCTGGCCAGTTCTCTTGAAGCGATACGCTAATATCTCTTGACATAAAGACTTTCACAGTACTCCTGCCGGGAGCTTCTCGACTTTGCCGATGTATTTCGCCTATTGACGAGGCATTGGGCTACCTTAAGAGAATCATAGTTACTCCTGCCAGTGTCTCTCCGTTAAACCACATTCACATATACAATTTTCCTCTGCCCCTTTCACCAGACGCGATACGCCATTATTTATCGACATTATGACTTTCACAGTACTCCTGCTAGGGGCTCCTCCAGTTTACCAAAGTATTTCGCCTGTAGAAGAGGCATTTGGTTACCTTAAGAGAGTCATAGATACTCCTGTCAGTTGCTCCCCGTTTTACCAAAGTCACATTCTCAATCTTATTGTGGCCAGTTCACCTGAAGCGATACGCCATTATCAGTCAACCTAAAGAATATCACAGTACTCCTGCCGGGAGCTTCTCGAGTTTGCCGATGTATTTCGCCTGTTGACTAGGCATTTGGATACCTTAAGAGAGTCATAGTTACCCCTTGCTGTTGCTCCCCATTTTACAACAGGCACATCTACAAGCTAACTCTGGCCAATCCTCCTGAAGCGATACGCTAACATCTGTTGACATAAAGACTTTCACAGTACTCCTGCCGGGAGCGTTTCGACTTTGCCGATGTATTTCGCCTATTGACGAGGCGTTTGGCTACCTTAAGAGAGTCATAGTTACTCCTTCCAGTGTCTCTCCGTTAAACGACAGTCACATCTACCATTTTCCTCTGCCCCTTTCACCAGACGCGATACGCCATTATTTGTCGACATTATGACTTTCACAGTACTCCTGCTAGAGGCTCCTCCAGTTTAAAAGTATTTCGCCTGTAGAAGAGGCATTTGGCTACCTTAAGAGTGTCATAGATACTCCTGACTGTTGCTCCCCGTTTTACCACAGTCACATTTTCAATTTTATTCTGGCCAGTTCACCTGAAGCGATACGCCATTATCAGTCAACCTAAAGAATTTCACAGTACTCCTGCCGGGAGCTTCTCGGGTATGCCGATGTATTTCGCGTGTTGACGAGGCATTTGGATGCCTTAAGAGAGTCATAGTAACTCCTTGCTGTTGCTCCCCATTTTACAACAGGCACATCTACAAGCTTACTCTGGCCAATCCTCCTGAAGCGATACGCTAATATCTGTTGACATAAAGACTTTCACAGTACTCCTGCCGGGAGCTTCTCGACTTTGCCGATGTATTTCGCCTATTGACGAGGCATTGGGCTACCTTAAGAGAATCATAGTTACTCCTGCCAGTGTCTCTCCGTTAAACCACATTCACATATACAATTTTCCTCTGCCCCTTTCACCAGACGCGATACGCCATTATTTATCGACATTATGACTTTCACAGTACTCCTGCTAGGGGCTCCTCCAGTTTACCAAAGTATTTCGCCTGTAGAAGAGGCATTTGGCTACCTTAAGAGAGTCATAGATACTCGTGTCAGTTGCTCCCCGTTTTACCAAGGTCACATTCTCAATCTTATTCTGGCCAGTTCACCTGAAGCGATACGCCATTATCAGTCAACCTAAAGAATATCACAGTACTCCTGCCGGGAGCTTCTCGAGTTTGCCGATGTATTTCGCCTGTTGACGAGGCATTTGGATACCTTAAGAGAGTCATAGTTACCCCTTGCTGTTGCTCCCCATTTTACAACAGGCACATCTACAAGCTTACTCTGGCCAATCCTCCTGAAGCGATACGCTAACATCTGTTGACATAAAGACTTTCACAGTACTCCTGCCGGGAGCGTTTCGACTTTGCCGATGTATTTCGCCTATTGACGAGGCGTTTGGCTACCTTAAGAGAGTCATAGTTACTCCTTCCAGTGTCTCTCCGTTAAACGACAGTCACATGTACCATTTTCCTCTGCCCCTTTCACCAGACGCGATACGCCAATATTTGTCGACATTATGACTTTCACAGTACTCCTGCTAGGGGCTCCTCCAGTTTAAAAGTATTTTGCCTGTAGAAGAGGCATTTGGCTACCTTAAGAGTGTCATAGATACTCCTGACAGTTGCTCCCCGTTTTACCACAGTCACATTTTCAATCTTATTCTGGCCAGTTCACCTGAAGCGATACGCCATTATCAGTCAACCTAAAGAATTTCACAGTACTCCTGCCGGGAGCTTCTCGGGTATGCCGATGTATTTCGCGTGTTGACGAGGCATTTGGATGCCTTAAGAGAGTCATAGTTACTCCTTGCTGTTGCTCCCCATTTTACAACAGGCACATTAACAAGCTTACTCTGGCCAATTCTCCTGAAGCGATATGCTAATACCTGTTGACATAAAGACTTACACAGTACTCCTGCCGGGAGATTTTCGACTTTGCCGATGTATTTCGCCTATTGACGAGGCATTGGGCTACCTTAAGAGAGTCATAGTTACTCCTTCCAGTGTCTCTCCGTTAAACCACAGTCACATATACAATTTTCCTCTGCCCCTTTCACCAGACGCGATACGATATTATTTATCGACATTATGACTTTCACAGTACTCCTGCTAGGGGCTCCTCCAGTTTACCAAAGTATTTCGCCTGTAGAAGAGGCATTTGGTTACCTTAAGAGTTTCATAGATACTCCTGACAGTTGCTCCCCGTTTTACCACAGTCACATTTTCAATCTTATTCTGGCCAGTTCACCTGAAGCGATACGCCATTATCAGTCAACCTAAAGAATATCACAGTACTCCTGCCGGGAGCTTCTCGAGTTTGCCGATGTATTTCGCCTGTTGACGAGGCATTTGGATACCTTAAGAGAGTCATAGTTACCCCTTGCTGTTGCTCCCCATTTTACAACAGGCACATCTACAAGCTTACTCTGGCCACTTCTCTTGAAGCGATACGCTAATATCTGTTGACATAAAGACTTTCACAGTACTCCTGCCGGGAGCTTCTCGACTTTGCCGATGTATTTCGCATATTGACGAGGCATTGGGCTACCTTAAGAGAGACATAGTTACTCCTGCCAGTGCCTCTCCGTTAAACCACATTCACATATACAATTTTCCTCTGCCCCTTTCACCAGACGCGATACGATATTATTTATCGACATTATGACTTTCACAGTACTCCTGCTAGGGGTTCCTACAGTTTACCAAAGTATTTCGCCTGTAGAAGAAGCATTTGGCTACCTTAAGAGAGTCGTACTTACTCCTATCAGTTGCTCCCCGTTTTACCACAGTCACATTTTCAATCTTATTCTGGCCAGTTCACCTGAAGCGATACACCATTATCAGTCAACCTAAAGAATATCACAGTACCCCTGCCGGGAGCTTCTCGAGTTTGCCGATGTATTTCGCCTGTTGACGAGGCATTTGGATACCTTAAGAGAGTCATAGTTACCCCTTGCTGTTGTTCCCCATTTTACAACAGGCACATCTTCAAGCTTACTCTGGCCAATTCTCCTGAGGCGATACGCTAATATCTGTTGACATAAAGACTTTCACAGTACTCCTGCCGGGAGCTTCTCGACTTTGCCGATGTATTTCGCCTATTGACGAGGCATTGGGCTACCTTAAGAGAATCATAGTTACTCCTGCCAGTGTCTCTCCGTTAAACCACATTCACATATACAATTTTCCTCTGCCCCTTTCACCAGACGCGATACGATATTATTTATCGACATTATGACTTTCACAGTACTCCTGCTAGGGGCTCCTCCAGTTTACCAAAGCATTTCGCCTGTAGAAGAGGCATCTGGCTACCTTAAGAGAGTCATAGATACTCCTGTCAGTTGCTCCCCGTTTTACCAAAGTCACATTCTCAATCTTATTCTGGCCAGTTCACCTGCTGCGATACGCCATTATCAGTCAACCTAAAGAATATCACAGTACTCCTGCCGGGAGCTTCTCGAGTTTGCCGATGTATTTCGCCTGTTGACGAGGCATTTGGATACCTTAAGAGAGTCATAGTTACCCCTTGCTGTTGCTCCCCATTTTACAACAGGCACATCTACAAGCTTACTCTGGCCAATTCTCCTGAAGCGATATGCTAATACCTGTTGACATAAAGACTTACACAGTACTCCTGCCGGGAGCTTTTCGACTTTGCCGATGTATTTCGCCTATTGACGAGGCGTTTGGCTACCTTAAGAGAGTCATAGTTACTCCTTCCAGTGTCTCTCCGTTAAACCACAGTCACATATACAATTTTCCTCTGCCCCTTTCACCAGACGCGATACGATATTATTTATCGACATAATGACTTTCACAGTACTCCTGCTAGGGGCTCCTCCAGTTTACCAAAGTATTTCGCCTGTAGAAGAGGCATTTGGCTACCTTAAGAGTGTCATAGATACTCCTGACAGTTGCTCCCCGTTTTACCACAGTCACATTTTCAATCTTATTCTGGCCAGTTCACCTGAAGCGATACGCCATTATCAGTCAACCTAAAGAATTTCACAGTACTCCTGCCGGGAGCTTCTCGGGTATGCCGATGTATTTCGCGTGTTGACGAGGCATTTGGATGCCTTAAGAGAGTCATAGTTACTCCTTGCTGTTGCTCCCCATTTTACAACAGGCACATCTACAAGCTTACTCTGGCCAGTTCTCTTGAAGCGATACGCTAATATCTGTTGACATAAAGACTTTCACAGTACACCCGCCCGGAGCTTCTCGACTTTGCCGATGTATTTCGCCTATTGACGAGGCATTGGGCTACCTTAAGAGAATCATAGTTACTCCTGCCAGTGTCTCTCCGTTAAACGACAGTCACATCTACCATTTTCCTCTGCCCCTTTCACCAGACGCGATACGCCATTATTTGTCGACATTATGACTTTCACAGTACTCCTGCTAGGGGCTCCTCCAGTTTAAAAGTATTTCGCCTGTAGAAGAGGCATTTGGCTACCTTAAGAGTGTCATAGATACTCCTGACAGTTGCTCCCCGTTTTACCACAGTCACATTTTCAATCTTATTCAGGCCAGTTCACCTGAAGCGATACGCCATTATCAGTCAACCTAAAGAATTTCACAGTACTCCTGCCGGGAGCTTCTCGGGTATGCCGATGTATTTCGCGTGTTGACGAGGCATTTGGATGCCTTAAGAGAGTCATAGTTACTCCTTGCTGTTGCTCCCCATTTTACAACAGGCACATCTACAAGCTTACTCTGGCCAGTTCACTTGAAGCGATACGCTAATATCTGTTGACATAAAGACTTTCACAGTACTCCTGCCGGGAGCTTCTCGACTTTGCCGATGTATTTCGCCTATTGACGAGGCATTGGGCTACCTTAAGAGAATCATAGTTACTCCTGCCAGTGTCTCTCCGTTAAACCACATTCACATATACAATTTTCCTCTGCCCCTTTCACCAGACGCGATACGCCATTATTTATCGACATTATGACTTTCACAGTGCTCCTGCTAGGGGCTCCTCCAGTTTACCAAAGTATTTCGCCTGTAGAAGAGGCATTTGGCTACCTTAAGAGAGTCATAGATACTCCTGTCAGTTGCTCCCCGTTTTACCAAAGTCACATTCTCAATCTTATTCTGGCCAGTTCACCTGAAGCGATACGCCATTATCAGTCAACCTAAAGAATTTCACAGCACTCCTGCCGGGAGCTTCTCGAGTATGCCGATGTATTTCGCGTGTTGACGAGGCATTCGGATGCCTTAAGAGAGTCATAGTAACTCCTTGCTGTTGCTCCCCATTTTACAACAGGCACATCTACAAGCTTACTCTGGCCAATCCTCCTGAAGCGATACGCTAATATCTGTTGACATAAAGACTTTCACAGTACTCCTGCCGGGAGCTTCTCGACTTTGTCGATGTATTTCGCCTATTGACGAGGCATTGGGCTACCTTAAGAGAATCATAGTTACTTTTGCCAGTGTCTCTCCGTTAAACCACATTCACATATACAATTTTCCTCTGCCCCTTTCACCAGACGCGATACGATATTATTTATCGACATTATGCCTTTCACAGTACTCCTGCTAGGGGCTCCTCCAGTTTACCAAAGCATTTCGCCTGTAGAAGAGGCATGTGGCTACCTTAAGAGAGTCATAGATACTCCTGTCAGTTGCTCCCCGTTTTACCAAATTCACATTCTCAATCTTATTCTGGCCAGTTCACCTGATGCGATACGCCATTATCAGTCAACCTAAAGAATATCACAGTACTCCTGCCGGGAGCTTCTCGTGTTTGCCGATGTATTTCGCCTGTTGACGAGGCATTTGGATACCTTAAGAGAGTCATAGTTACCCCTTGCTGTTGCTCCCCATTTTACAACAGGCACATCTACAAGCTTACTCTGGCCAATTCTCCTGAAGCGATATGCTAATACCTGTTGACATAAAGACTTACACAGTACTCCTGCCGGGAGCTTTTCGACTTTGCCGATGTATTTCGCCTATTGACGAGGCGTTTGGCTACCTTAAGAGAGTCATAGTTACTCCTTCCAGTGTCTCTCCGTTAAACCACAGTCACATATACAATTTTCCTCTGCCCCTTTCACCAGACGCGATACGATATTATTTATCGACATAATGACTTTCACAGTACTCCTGCTAGGGGCTCCTCCAGTTTACCAAAGTATTTCGCCTGTAGAAGAGGCATTTGGCTAACTTAAGAGTGTCATAGATACTCCTGACAGTTGCTCCCCGTTTTACCACAGTCACATTTTCAATCTTATTCTGGCCAGTTCACCTGAAGCGATACGCCATTATCAGTCAACCTAAAGAATTTCACAGTACTCCTGCCGGGAGCTTCTCGGGTATGCCGATGTATTTCGCGTGTTGACGAGGCATTTGGATGCCTTAAGAGAGTCATAGTTACTCCTTGCTGTTGCTCCCCATTTTACAACAGGCACATCTACAAGCTTACTCTGGCCAGTTCTCTTGAAGCGATACGCTAATATCTGTTGACATAAAGACTTTCACAGTACTCCTGCCGGGAGCTTCTCGACTTTGCCGATGTATTTCGCCTATTGACGAGGCATTGGGCTACCTTAAGAGAATCATAGTTACTCCTGCCAGTGTCTCTCCGTTAAACCACATTCACATATACAATTTTCCTCTGCCCCTTTCACCAGACGCGATACGCCATTATTTATCGACATTATGACTTTCACAGTGCTCCTGCTAGGGGCTCCTCCAGTTTACCAAAGTATTTCGCCTGTAGAAGAGGCATTTGGCTACCTTAAGAGAGTCATAGATACTCCTGTCAGTTGCTCCCCGTTTTACCAAAGTCACATTCTCAATCTTATTCTGGCCAGTTCACCTGAAGCGATACGCCATTATCAGTCAACCTAAAGAATTTCACAGCACTCCTGCCGGGAGCTTCTCGAGTATGCCGATGTATTTCGCGTGTTGACGAGGCATTCGGATGCCTTAAGAGAGTCATAGTAACTCCTTGCTGTTGCTCCCCATTTTACAACAGGCACATCTACAAGCTTACTCTGGCCAATCCTCCTGAAGCGATACGCTAATATCTGTTGACATAAAGACTTTCACAGTACTCCTGCCGGGAGCTTCTCGACTTTGTCGATGTATTTCGCCTATTGACGAGGCATTGGGCTACCTTAAGAGAATCATAGTTACTTTTGCCAGTGTCTCTCCGTTAAACCACATTCACATATACAATTTTCCTCTGCCCCTTTCACCAGACGCGATACGATATTATTTATCGACATTATGCCTTTCACAGTACTCCTGCTAGGGGCTCCTCCAGTTTACCAAAGCATTTCGCCTGTAGAAGAGGCATCTGGCTACCTTAAGAGAGTCATAGATACTCCTGTCAGTTGCTCCCCGTTTTACCAAATTCACATTCTCAATCTTATTCTGGCCAGTTCACCTGATGCGATACGCCATTATCAGTCAACCTAAAGAATATCACAGTACTCCTGCCGGGAGCTTCTCGTGTTTGCCGATGTATTTCGCCTGTTGACGAGGCATTTGGATACCTTAAGAGAGTCATAGTTACCCCTTGCTGTTGCTCCCCATTTTACAACAGGAACATCTACAAGCTTACTCTGGCCAATTCTCCTGAAGCGATATGCTAATACCTGTTGACATAAAGACTTACACAGTACTCCTGCCGGGAGCTTTTCGATTTTGCCGATGTATTTCGCCTATTGACGAGGCGTTTGGCTACCTTAAGAGAGTCATAGTTACTCCTTCCAGTGTCTCTCCGTTAAACCACAGTCACATATACAATTTTCCTCTGCCCCTTTCACCAGACGCGATACGATATTATTTATCGACATAATGACTTTCACAGTACTCCTGCTAGGGGCTCCTCCAGTTTACCAAAGTATTTCGCCTGTAGAAGAGGCATTTGGCTAACTTAA
Organism: Schistocerca americana; assembly: GCF_021461395.2. Classification (NCBI taxonomy): domain Eukaryota; kingdom Metazoa; phylum Arthropoda; class Insecta; order Orthoptera; family Acrididae; genus Schistocerca; species Schistocerca americana. The sequence continues at coordinate 61,394,763 of NC_060130.1, forward strand.
GAGTGTCATAGATACTCCTGACAGTTCCTCCCCGTTTTACCACAGTCACATTTTCAATCTTATTCTGGCCAGTTCACCTGAAGCGATACGCCATTATCAGTCAACCTAAAGAATTTCACAGTACTCCTGCCGGGAGCTTCTCGGGTATGCCGATGTATTTCGCGTGTTGACGAGGCATTTGGATGCCTTAAGAGAGTCATAGTTACTCCTTGCTGTTGCTCCCCATTTTACAACAGGCACATCTACAAGCTTACTCTGGCCAGTTCTCTTGAAGCGATACGCTAATATCTGTTGACATAAAGACTTTCACAGTACTCCTGCCGGGAGCTTCTCGACTTTGCCGATGTATTTCGCCTATTGACGAGGCATTGGGCTACCTTAAGAGAATCATAGTTACTCCTGCCAGTGTCTCTCCGTTAAACCACATTCACATATACAATTTTCCTCTGCCCCTTTCACCAGACGCGATACGCCATTATTTATCGACATTATGACTTTCACAGTGCTCCTGCTAGGGGCTCCTCCAGTTTACCAAAGTATTTCGCCTGTAGAAGAGGCATTTGGCTACCTTAAGAGAGTCATAGATACTCCTGTCAGTTGCTCCCCGTTTTACCAAAGTCACATTCTCAATCTTATTCTGGCCAGTTCACCTGAAGCGATACGCCATTATCAGTCAACCTAAAGAATATCACAGTACTCCTGCCGGGAGCTTCTCGAGTTTGCCGATGTATTTCGCCTGTTGACGAGGCATTTGGATACCTTAAGAGAGTCATAGTTACCCCTTGCTGTTGCTCCCCATTTTACAACAGGCACATCTACAAGCTTACTCTGGCCAATCCTCCTGAAGCGATACGCTAACATCTGTTGACATAAAGACTTTCACAGTACTCCTGCCGGGAGCGTTTCGACTTTGCCGATGTATTTCGCCTATTGACGAGGCGTTTGGCTACCTTAAGAGAGTCATAGTTACTCCTTCCAGTGTCTCTCCGTTAAACGACAGTCACATCTACCATTTTCCTCTGCCCCTTTCACCAGACGCGATACGCCATTATTTGTCGACATTATGACTTTCACAGTACTCCTGCTAGGGGCTCCTCCAGTTTAAAAGTATTTCGCCTGTAGAAGAGGCATTTGGCTACCTTAAGAGTGTCATAGATACTCCTGACAGTTGCTCCCCGTTTTACCACAGTCACATTTTCAATCTTATTCTGGCCAGTTCACCTGAAGCGATACGCCATTATCAGTCAACCTAAAGAATTTCACAGTACTCCTGCCGGGAGCTTCTCGGGTATGCCGATGTATTTCGCGTGTTGACGAGGCATTTGGATGCCTTAAGAGAGTCATAGTTACTCCTTGCTGTTGCTCCCCATTTTACAACAGGCACATCTACAAGCTTACTCTGGCCAGTTCTCTTGAAGCGATACGCTAATATCTGTTGACATAAAGACTTTCACAGTACTCCTGCCGAGAGCTTCTCGACTTTGCCGATGTATTTCGCCTATTGACGAGGCATTGGGCTACCTTAAGAGAGTCATAGTTACTCCTTCCAGTGTCTCTCCGTTAAACCACAGTCACATCTACCATTTTCCTCTGCCCCTTTCACCAGACGCGATACGCCATTATTTGTCGACATTATGACTTTCACAGTACTCCTGTTAGGGACTCCTCCAGTTTACCAATGTATTTCTCCTGTTGACGAGGCATTTGGCTACCTTAAGAGAGTCATACTTACTCCTGTCAGTTGCTCCCAGTTTTACCACAGTCACATTTTCAATCTTATTCTGGCCAGTTCACCTGAAGCGATACGCCATTATCAGTCAACCTAAAGAATTTCACAGCACTCCTGCCGGGAGCTTCTCGAGTATGCCGATGTATTTCGCGTGTTGACGAGGCATTCGGATGCTTTAAGAGAGTCATAGTTACTCCTTGCTGTTGCTCCCCATTTTACAACAGGCACATCTACAAGCTTACTCTGGCCAATCCTCCTGAAGCGATACGCAAATATCTGTTGACATAAAGACTTTCACAGTACTCCTGCCGGGAGCTTCTCGACTTTGCCGATGTATTTCGCCTATTGACGAGGCATTGGGCTACCTTAAGAGAATCATAGTTACTCCTGCCAGTGTCTCTCCGTTAAACCACATTCACATATACAATTTTCCTCTCCCCCTTTCACCAGACGCGATACGATATTATTTATCGACATTATGACTTTCACAGTACTCCTGCTAGGGGCTCCCCCAGTTTACCAAAGCATTTCGCCTGTAGAAGAGGCATCTGGCTACCTTAAGAGAGTCATAGATACTCCTGTCAGTTGCTCCCCGTTTTACCAAAGTCACATTCTCAATCTTATTCTGGCCAGTCCACCTGAAGCGATACGCCATTATCAGTCAACCTAAAGAATATCACAGTACTCCTGCCGGGAGCTTCTCGAGTTTGCCGATGTATTTCGCCTGTTGACGAGGCATTTGGATACCTTAAGAGAGTCATAGTTACCCCTTGCTGTTGCTCCCCATTTTACAACAGGCACATCTACAAGCTTACTCTGGCCAATCCTCCTGAAGCGATACGCTAATATCTGTTGACATAAAGACTTTCACAGTACTCCTGCCGGGAGCTTTTAGACTTTGCCGATGTATTTCGCCTATTGACGAGGCGTTTGGCTACCTTAAGAGAGTCATAGTTACTCCTGCCAGTGTCTCTCCGTTAAACCACAGTCACATCTACCATTTTCCTCTGCCCCTTTCACCAGACGCGATACGCCATTATTTGTCGACATTATGACTTTCACAGTACTCCTGCTAGGGGCTCCTCCAGTTTACCAATGTATTTCGCCTGTTGACGAGGCATTTGGCTACCTTAAGAGAGTCATACTTACTCCTGTCAGTTGCTCCCAGTTTTACCAAAGTCACATTCTCAATCTTATTCTGGCCAGTTCACCTGAAGCCATACGCCATTATCAGTCAACCTAAAGAATATCACAGTACTCCTGCCGGGAGCTTCTCGAGTTTGCCGATGTATTTCGCCTGTTGACGAGGCATTTGGATACCTTAAGAGAGTCATAGTCCCCCTTGCTGTTGCTCCCCATTTTACAACAGGCTCATCTACAAGCTTACTCTGGCCAATTCTCCTGAAGCGATACGCTAATATCTGTTGACATAAAGACTTTCACAGTACTCCTGCTGGGAGCTTCTCGACTTTACCGATGTATTTCGCCTATTGACGAGGCATTTGGCTACCTTAAGAGAGTCATAGTTACTCCTGCCAGTGTCTCTCCGATAAACCACAGTCACATCTACCATTTTCATCTGCCCCTTTCACCAGACGTGATACGCCATTATTTGTCGACATTATGACTTTCACAGTACTCCTGCTGGGGGCTCCTCCTGTTTACCAATGTATTTCGCCTGTTGACGAGGCATTTGGCTACCTTAAGAGAGTCATACTTACTCCTGTCAGTTGCTCCCAGTTTTACCACAGTCACATTTTCAATCTTATTCTGGCCAGTTCACCCGAAGCGATACGCCATTATCAGTTAACCTAAAGAATTTCACAGTACTCCTGCCGGGAGCTTCTCGAGTTTGCCGATGCATTTCGCCTGTTGACGAGGCATTTGGATGCCTTAAGAGAGTCATAGTTTCACCTTGCTGTTGCTCCCCATTTTACAACAGGCACATCTACAAGCTTACTCTGGCCAATTCTCCTGAAGCGATACGCTAATATCTGTTGACATAAAGACTTTCACAGTACTCCTGCCGGGAGCTTTTCGACTTTGCCGATGTATTTCGCCTATTGACGAGGCGTTTGGCTACCTTAAGAGAGTCATAGTTACTCCTGCCAGTGTCTCTCCGATAAACCACAGTCACATCTACCATTTTCATCTGCCCCTTTCACCAGACGTGATACGCCATTATTTGTCGACATTATGACTTTCACAGTACTCCTGCTAGGGGCTCCTCCAGTTTACCAATGTATTTCGCCTGTTGACGAGGCATTTGGCTACCTTAGGAGAGTCATACTTACTCCTGTCAGTTGCTCCCAGTTTTACCACAGTCACATTTTCAATCTTATTCTGGCCAGTTCACCCGAAGCGATACGCCATTATCAGTCAACCTAAAGAATTTCACAGTACTCCTGCCGGGAGCTTCTCGAGTTTGCCGATGTATTTCGCCTGTTGACGAGGCATTTGGATACCTTAAGAGAGTCATAGTTTCACCTTGCTGTTGCTCCCCATTTTACAACAGGCACATCTACAAGCTTACTCTGGCCAATTCTCTCGAAGCGATACGCTAATATCTGTTGACATAAAGACTTTCACAGTACTCCTGCCGGGAGCTTCTCGACTTTACCGATGTATTTCGCCCATTGACGAGGCATTTGGCTACCTTAAGAGAGTCATAGTTACTCCTGCCAGTGTCTCTCCGTTAAACCACAGTCACATCTACCATTTTCATCTGCCCCTTTCACCAGACGTGATACGCCATTATTTGTCGACATTATGACTTTCACAGTACTCCTGCTAGGGGCTCCTCCAGTTTACCAATGTATTTCGCCTGTTGACGAGGCATTTGGCTACCTTAAGAGAGTCATACTTACTCCTGTCAGTTGCTCCAAGTTTTACCACAGTCACATTTCCAATCTTATTCTGGCCAGTTCACCCGAAGCGATACGCCATTATCAGTCAACCTAAAGAATTTCACAGTCCTCTTGCCGGGAGCTTCTCGAGTTTGCCGATGCATTTCGCCTGTTGACGAGGCATTTGGATACCTTAAGAGAGTCATAGTTTCACCTTGCTGTTGCTCCCCATTTTACAACAGGCACATCTACAAGCTTACTCTGGCCAATTCTCCTGAAGCGATACGCTAATATCTGTTGACATAAAGACTTTCACAGTACTCCTGCCGGGAGCTTTTCGACTTTGCCGATGTATTTCGCCTATTGACGAGGCGTTTGGCTACCTTAAGAGAGTCATAGTTACTCCTTCCAGTGGCTCTCCGTTAAACCACAGTCACATCTACCATTTTCCACTGCCCCTTTCACCAGACGCGACACGCCATTTTTTGTCGACATTATGACTTTCACAGTACTCCTGCTAGGGGCTCCTCCAGTTTACCAATGTATTTCACCTGTTGACGAGGCATTTGGCTACCTTAAGAGAGTCATACTTACTCCTGTCAGTTGCTCCCCGTTTTACCACAGTCTCATTTTCAATCTTATTCTGGCCAGTTCACCTGAAGCGATACGCCATTATCAGTCAACCTAAAGAATTTCACAGTACTCCTGCCGGGAGCTTCTCGAGTATGCCGATGTATTTCGCGTGTTGACGAGGCTTTTGGATGCCTTAAGAGAGTCATAGTTACTCCTTGCTGTTGCTCCCCATTTTACAACAGGCACATCTACAAGCTTACTCTGGCCAATTCTCCTGAAGCGATACGCTAATATCTGTTGACATAAAGACTTTCACAGTACTCCTGCCGGGAGCTTTTCGACTTTGCCGATGTATTTCGCCTATTGACGAGGCGTTTGGCTACCTTAAGAGAGTCATAGTTACTCCTGCCAGTGTCTCTCCGATAAACCACAGTCACATCTACCATTTTCATCTGCCCCTTTCACCAGACGTGATACGCCATTATTTGTCGACATTATGACTTTCACAGTACTCCTGCTAGGGGCTCCTCCAGTTTACCAATGTATTTCGCCTGTTGACGAGGCATTTGGCTACCTTAAGAGAGTCATACTTACTCCTGTCAGTTGCTCCCAGTTTTACCACAGTCACATTTTCAATCTTATTCTGGCCAGTTTACCCGAAGCGATACGCCATTATCAGTCAACCTAAAGAATTTCACAGTACTCCTGCCGGGAGCTTCTCGAGTTTGCCGATGCATTTCGCCTGTTGGCAAGGCATTTGGATACCTTAAGAGAGTCATAGTTTCACCTTGCTGTTGCTCCCCATTTTACAACAGGCACATCTACAAGCTTACTCTGGCCAATTCTCCTGAAGCGATACGCTAATATCTGTTGACATAAAGACTTTCACAGTACTCCTGCCGGGAGCTTCTCGACTTTACCGATGTATTTCGCCTATTGACGAGGCATTTGGCTACCTTAAGAGAGTCATAGTTACTCCTGCCAGTGTCTCTCCGTTAAACCACAGTCACATCTACCATTTTCATCTGCCCCTTTCACCAGACGTGATACGCCATTATTTGTCGACATTATGACTTTCACAGTACTCCTGCTAGGGGCTCCTCCAGTTTACCAATATATTTCGCCTGTTGACGAGGCATTTGGCTACCTTAAGAGAGTCATACTTACTCCTGTCAGTTGCTCCCAGTTTTACCACAGTCACATTTCCAATCTTATTCTGGCCAGTTCACCTGAAGCGATACGCCATTATCAGTCAACCTAAAGAATTTCACAGTACTCCTGCCGGGAGCTTCTCGAGTATGCCGATGTATTTCGCGTGTTGACGAGGCTTTTGGATGCCTTAAGAGAGTCATAGTTACTCCTTGCTGTTGCTCCCCATTTTACAACAGGCACATCTACAAGCTTACTCTGGCCAATTCTCCTGAAGCGATACGCTAATATCTGTTGACATAAAGAATTTCACAGTACTCCTGCCGGGAGCTTCTCGACTTTACCGATGTATTTCGCCTATTGACGAGGCATTTGGCTACCTTAAGAGAGTCATAGTTACTCCTGCCAGTGTCTCTCCGTTAAACCACAGTCACATCTACCATTTTCATCTGCCCCTTTCACCAGACGTGATACGCCATTATTTGTCGACATTATGACTTTCACAGTACTCCTGCTAGGGGCTCCTCCAGTTTACCAATGTATTTCGCCTGTTGACGAGGCATTTGGCTACCTTAAGAGAGTCATACTTACTCCTGTCAGTTGCTCCAAGTTTTACCACAGTCACATTTCCAATCTTATTCTGGCCAGTTCACCCGAAGCGATACGCCATTATCAGTCAACCTAAAGAATTTCACAGTACTCTTGCCGGGAGCTTCTCGAGTTTGCCGATGCATTTCGCCTGTTGACGAGGCATTTGGATACCTTAAGAGAGTCATAGTTTCACCTTGCTGTTGCTCCCCATTTTACAACAGGCACATCTACAAGCTTACTCTGGCCAATTCTCCTGAAGCGATACGCTAATATCTGTTGACATAAAGACTTTCACAGTACTCCTGCCGGGAGCTTTTCGACTTTGCCGATGTATTTCGCCTATTGACGAGGCGTTTGGCTACCTTAAGAGAGTCATAGTTACTCCTTCCAGTGGCTCTCCGTTAAACCACAGTCACATCTACCATTTTCCACTGCCCCTTTCACCAGACGCGACACGCCATTTTTTGTCGACATTATGACTTTCACAGTACTCCTGCTAGGGGCTCCTCCAGTTTACCAATGTATTTCACCTGTTGACGAGGCATTTGGCTACCTTAAGAGAGTCATACTTACTCCTGTCAGTTGCTCCCCGTTTTACCACAGTCTCATTTTCAATCTTATTCTGGCCAGTTCACCCGAAGCGATACGCCATTATCAGTCAACCTAAAGAATTTCACAGTACTCCTGCCGGGAGCTTCTCGAGTATGCCGATGTATTTCGCGTGTTGACGAGGCTTTTGGATGCCTTAAGAGAGTCATAGTTACTCCTTGCTGTTGCTCCCCATTTTACAACAGGCACATCTACAAGCTTACTCTGGCCAATTCTCCTGAAGCGATACGCTAATATCTGTTGACATAAAGACTTTCACAGTACTCCTGCCGGGAGCTTTTCGACTTTGCCGATGTATTTCGCCTATTGACGAGGCGTTTGGCTACCTTAAGAGAGTCATAGTTACTCCTGCCAGTGTCTCTCCGATAAACCACAGTCACATCTACCATTTTCATCTGCCCCTTTCACCAGACGTGATACGCCATTATTTGTCGACATTATGACTTTCACAGTACTCCTGCTAGGGGCTCCTCCAGTTTACCAATGTATTTCACCTGTTGACGAGGCATTTGGCTACCTTAAGAGAGTCATACTTACTCCTGTCAGTTGCTCCCCGTTTTACCACAGTCTCATTTTCAATCTTATTCTGGCCAGTTCACCTGAAGCGATACGCCATTATCAGTCAACCTAAAGAATTTCACAGTACTCCTGCCGGGAGCTTCTCGAGTATGCCGATGTATTTCGCGTGTTGACGAGGCTTTTGGATGCCTTAAGAGAGTCATAGTTACTCCTTGCTGTTGCTCCCCATTTTACAACAGGCACATCTACAAGCTTACTCTGGCCAATTCTCCTGAAGCGATACGCTAATATCTGTTGACATAAAGACTTTCACAGTACTCCTGCCGGGAGCTTTTCGACTTTGCCGATGTATTTCGCCTATTGACGAGGCGTTTGGCTACCTTAAGAGAGTCATAGTTACTCCTGCCAGTGTCTCTCCGATAAACCACAGTCACATCTACCATTTTCATCTGCCCCTTTCACCAGACGTGATACGCCATTATTTGTCGACATTATGACTTTCACAGTACTCCTGCTAGGGGCTCCTCCAGTTTACCAATGTATTTCGCCTGTTGACGAGGCATTTGGCTACCTTAAGAGAGTCATACTTACTCCTGTCAGTTGCTCCCAGTTTTACCACAGTCACATTTTCAATCTTATTCTGGCCAGTTCACCCGAAGCGATACGCCATTATCAGTCAACCTAAAGAATTTCACAGTACTCCTGCCGGGAGCTTCTCGAGTTTGCCGATGCATTTCGCCTGTTGGCAAGGCATTTGGATACCTTAAGAGAGTCATAGTTTCACCTTGCTGTTGCTCCCCATTTTACAACAGGCACATCTACAAGCTTACTCTGGCCAATTCTCCTGAAGCGATACGCTAATATCTGTTGACATAAAGACTTTCACAGTACTCCTGCCGGGAGCTTCTCGACTTTACCGATGTATTTCGCCTATTGACGAGGCATTTGGCTACCTTAAGAGAGTCATAGTTACTCCTGCCAGTGTCTCTCCGTTAAACCACAGTCACATCTACCATTTTCATCTGCCCCTTTCACCAGACGTGATACGCCATTATTTGTCGACATTATGACTTTCACAGTACTCCTGCTAGGGGCTCCTCCAGTTTACCAATATATTTCGCCTGTTGACGAGGCATTTGGCTACCTTAAGAGAGTCATACTTACTCCTGTCAGTTGCTCCCAGTTTTACCACAGTCACATTTCCAATCTTATTCTGGCCAGTTCACCTGAAGCGATACGCCATTATCAGTCAACCTAAAGAATTTCACAGTACTCCTGCCGGGAGCTTCTCGAGTATGCCGATGTATTTCGCGTGTTGACGAGGCTTTTGGATGCCTTAAGAGAGTCATAGTTACTCCTTGCTGTTGCTCCCCATTTTACAACAGGCACATCTACAAGCTTACTCTGGCCAATTCTCCTGAAGCGATACGCTAATATCTGTTGACATAAAGAATTTCACAGTACTCCTGCCGGGAGCTTCTCGACTTTACCGATGTATTTCGCCTATTGACGAGGCATTTGGCTACCTTAAGAGAGTCATAGTTACTCCTGCCAGTGTCTCTCCGATAAACCACAGTCACATCTACCATTTTCATCTGCCCCTTTCACCAGACGTGATACGCCATTATTTGTCGACATTATGACTTTCACAGTACTCCTGCTAGGGGCTCCTCTAGTTTACCAATGTATTTCGCCTGTTGACGAGGCATTTGGCTACCGTAAGAGAGTCATACTTACTCCTGTCAGTTGCTCCCAGTTTTACCACAGTCACATTTTCAATCTTATTCTGGCCAGTTCACCCGAAGCGATACGCCATTATCAGTCAACCTAAAGAATTTCACAGTACTCCTGCCAGGAGCTTCTCGAGTTTGCCGATGCATTTCGCCTGTTGACGAGGCATTTGGATACCTTAAGAGAGTCATAGTTTCACCTTGCTGTTGCTCCCCATTTTACAACAGGCACATCTACAAGCTTACTCTGTCCAATTCTCCTGAAGCGATACGCTAATATCTGTTGACATAAAGACTATCACAGTACTCCTGCCGGGAGCTTTTCGACTTTGCCGATGTATTTCGCCTCTTGACGAGGCGTTTGGCTACCTTAAGAGAGTCATAGTTACTCCTTCCAGTGGCTCTCCGTTAAACCACAGTCACATCTACCATTTTCCACTGCCCCTTTCACCAGACGCGACACGCCATTATTTGTCGACATTATGACTTTCACAGTACTCCTGCTAGGGGCTCCTCCAGTTTACCAATGTATTTCACCTGTTGACGAGGCATTTGGCTACCTTAAGAGAGTCATACTTACTCCTGTCAGTTGCTCCCCGTTTTACCACAGTCTCATTTTCAATCTTATTCTGGCCAGTTCACCTGAAGCGATACGCCATTATCAGTCAACCTAAAGAATTTCACAGTACTCCTGCCGGGAGCTTCTCGAGTATGCCGATGTATTTCGCGTGTTGACGAGGCTTTTGGATGCCTTAAGAGAGTCATAGTTACTCCTTGCTGTTGCTCCCCATTTTACAACAGGCACATCTACAAGCATACTCTGGCCAATTCTCCTGAAGCGATACGCTAATATCTGTTGACATAAAGAATTTCACACTACTCCTGCCGGGAGCTTCTCGACTTTACCGATGTATTTCGCCTATTGACGAGGCATTTGGCTACCTTAAGAGAGTCATAGTTACTCCTGCCAGTGTCTCTCCGATAAACCACAGTCACATCTACCATTTTCATCTGCCCCTTTCACCAGACGTGATACGCCATTATTTGTCGACATTATGACTTTCACAGTACTCCTGCTAGGGGCTCCTCTAGTTTACCAATGTATTTCGCCTGTTGACGAGGCATTTGGCTACCGTAAGAGAGTCATACTTACTCCTGTCAGTTGCTCCCAGTTTTACCACAGTCACATTTTCAATCTTATTCTGGCCAGTTCACCCGAAGCGATACGCCATTATCAGTCAACCTAAAGAATTTCACAGTACTCCTGCCAGGAGCTTCTCGAGTTTGCCGATGCATTTCGCCTGTTGACGAGGCATTTGGATACCTTAAGAGAGTCATAGTTTCACCTTGCTGTTGCTCCCCATTTTACAACAGGCACATCTACAAGCTTACTCTGTCCAATTCTCCTGAAGCGATACGCTAATATCTGTTGACATAAAGACTATCACAGTACTCCTGCCGGGAGCTTTTCGACTTTGCCGATGTATTTCGCCTCTTGACGAGGCGTTTGGCTACCTTAAGAGAGTCATAGTTACTCCTTCCAGTGGCTCTCCGTTAAACCACAGTCACATCTACCATTTTCCACTGCCCCTTTCACCAGACGCGACACGCCATTATTTGTCGACATTATGACTTTCACAGTACTCCTGCTAGGGGCTCCTCCAGTTTACCAATGTATTTCACCTGTTGACGAGGCATTTGGCTACCTTAAGAGAGTCATACTTACTCCTGTCAGTTGCTCCCCGTTTTACCACAGTCTCATTTTCAATCTTATTCTGGCCAGTTCACCTGAAGCGATACGCCATTATCAGTCAACCTAAAGAATTTCACAGTACTCCTGCCGGGAGCTTCTCGAGTATGCCGATGTATTTCGCGTGTTGACGAGGCTTTTGGATGCCTTAAGAGAGTCATAGTTACTCCTTGCTGTTGCTTCCCATTTTACAACAGGCACATCTACAAGCTTACTCTGGCCAATTCTCCTGAAGCGATACGCTAATATCTGTTGACATAAAGACTTTCACAGTACTCCTGCCGGGAGCTTCTCGACTTTACCGATGTATTTCGCCTATTGACGAGGCATTTGGCTACCTTAAGAGAGTCATAGTTACTCCTGCCAGTGTCTCTCCGATAAACCACAGTCACATCTACCATTTTCATCTGCCCCTTTCACCAGACGTGATACGCCATTATTTGTCGACATTATGATTTTCACAGTACTCCTGCTAGGGGCTCCTCCAGTTTACCAATGTATTTCGCCTGTTGACGTGGCATTTGGCTACCTTAAGAGAGTCATACTTACTCCTGTCAGTTGCTCCCAGTTTTACCACAGTCACATTTTCAATCTTATTCTGGCCAGTTCACCCGAAGCGATACGCCATTATCAGTCAACCTAAAGAATTTCACAGTACTCCTGCCGGGAGCTTCTCGAGTTTGCCGATGCATTTCGCCTGTTGACGAGGCATTTGGATACCTTAAGAGAGTCATAGTTTCACCTTGCTGTTGCTCCCCATTTTACAACAGGCACATCTACAAGCTTACTCTGGCCAATTCTCCTGAAGCGATACGCTAATATCTGTTGACATAAAGACTTTCACAGTACTCCTGCCGGGAGCTTTTCGACTTTGCCGATGTATTTCGCCTATTGACGAGGCGTTTGGCTACCTTAAGAGAGTCATAGTTACTCCTGCCAGTGTCTCTCCGATAAACCACAGTCACATCTACCATTTTCATCTGCCCCTTTCACCAGACGTGATACGCCATTATTTGTCGACATTATGACTTTCACAGTACTCCTGCTAGGGGCTCCTCCAGTTTACCAATGTATTTCGCCTGTTGACGAGGCATTTGGCTACCTTAAGAGAGTCATACTTACTCCTGTCAGTTGCTCCCAGTTTTACCACAGTCACATTTTCAATCTTATTCTGGCCAGTTCACCCGAAGCGATACGCCATTATCAGTCAACCTAAAGAATTTCACAGTACTCCTGCTGGGAGCTTCTCGAGTTTGCCGATGCATTTCGCCTGTTGACGAGGCATTTGGATACCTTAAGAGAGTCATAGTTTCACCTTGCTGTTGCTCCCCATTTTACAACAGGCACATCTACAAGCTTACTCTGGCCAATTCTCCTAAAGCGATACGCTAATATCTGTTGACATAAAGACTTTCACAGTACTCCTGCCGGGAGCTTCTCGACTTTACCGATGTATTTCGCCTATTGACGAGGCATTTGGCTACCTTAAGAGAGTCATAGTTACTCCTGCCAGTGTCTCTCCGTTAAACCACAGTCACATCTACCATTTTCATCTGCCCCTTTCACCAGACGTGATACGCCATTATTTGTCGACATTATGACTTTCACAGTACTCCTGCTAGGGGCTCCTCCAGTTTACCAATGTATTTCGCCTGTTGACGAGGCATTTGGCTACCTTAAGAGAGTCATACTTACTCCTGTCAGTTGCTCCCAGTTTTACCACAGTCACATTTCCAATCTTATTCTGGCCAGTTCACCTGAAGCGATACGCCATTATCAGTCAACCTAAAGAATATCACAGTACTCCTGCCGGGAGCTTCTCGAGTATGCCGATGTATTTCGCGTGTTGACGAGGCTTTTGGATGCCTTAAGAGAGTCATAGTTAATCCTTGCTGTTGCTCCCCATTTTACAACAGGCACATCTACAAGCTTACTCTGGCCAATTCTCCTGAAGCGATACGCTAATATCTGTTGACATAAAGACTTTCACAGTACTCCTGGCTGGAGCTTCTCGACTTTACCGATGTATTTCGCCTTATGACGAGGCATTTGGCTACCTTAAGAGAGTCATAGTTACTCCTGCCAGTGTCTCTCCGATAAACCACAGTCACATCTACCATTTTCATCTGCCCCTTTCACCAGACGTGATACGCCATTATTTGTCGACATTATGACTTTCACAGTACTCCTGCTAGGGGCTCCTCCAGTTTACCAATGTATTTCGCCTGTTGACGAGGCATTTGGCTACCTTAAGAGAGTCATACTTACTCCTGTCAGTTGCTCCCAGTTTTACCACAGTCACATTTTCAATCTTATTCTGGCCAGTTCACCTGAAGCGATACGCCATTATCAGTCAACCTAAAGAATTTCACAGTACTCCTGCCGGGAGCTTACTCTGGCCAATTCTCCTGAAGCGATACGCTAATATCTGTTGACATAAAGACTTTCACAGTACTCCTGCCGGGAGCTTCTCGACTTTACCGATGTATTTCGCCTATTGACGAGGCATTTGGCTACCTTAAGAGAGTCATAGTTACTCCTGCCAGTGTCTCTCCGATAAACCATAGTCACATCTACCATTTTCATCTGCCCCTTTCACCAGACGTGATACGCCATTATTTGTCGACATTATGACTTTCACAGTACTCCTGCTAGGGGCTCCTCCAGTTTACCAATGTATTTCGCCTGTTGACGTGGCATTTGGCTACCTTAAGAGAGTCATACTCACTCCTGTCAGTTGCTCCCAGTTTTACCACAGTCACATTTTCAATCTTATTCTGGCCAGTTCACCCGAAGCGATACGCCACTATCAGTCAACCTAAAGAATTTCACAGTACTCCTGCCGATAGCTTCTCGAGTTTGCCGATGCATTTCGCCTGTTGACGAGGCATTTGGAAACCTTAAGAGAGTCATAGTTTCACCTTGCTGTTGCTCCCCATTTTACAACAGGCACATCTACAAGCTTACTCTGGCCAATTCTCCTGAAGCGATACGCTAATATCTGTTGACATAAAGACTTTCACAGTACTCCTGCCGGGAGCTTTTCGACTTTGCCGATGTATTTCGCCTATTGACGAGGCGTTTGGCTACCTTAAGAGAGTCATAGTTACTCCTGCCAGTGTCTCTCCGATAAACCACAGTCACATCTACCATTTTCATCTGCCCCTTTCACCAGACGTGATACGCCATTATTTGTCGACATTATGACTTTCACAGTACTCCTGCTAGGGGCTCCTCCAGTTTACCAATGTATTTCGCCTGTTGACGAGGCATTTGGCTACCTTAAGAGAGTCATACTTACTCCTGTCAGTTGCTCCCAGTTTTACCACAGTCACATTTTCAATCTTATTCTGGCCAGTTCACCCGAAGCGATACGCCATTATCAGTCAACCTAAAGAATTTCACAGTACTCCTGCTGGGAGCTTCTCGAGTTTGCCGATGCATTTCGCCTGTTGACGAGGCATTTGGATACCTTAAGAGAGTCATAGTTTCACCTTGCTGTTGCTCCCCATTTTACAACAGGCACATCTACAAGCTTACTCTGGCCAATTCTCCTAAAGCGATACGCTAATATCTGTTGACATAAAGACTTTCACAGTACTCCTGCCGGGAGCTTCTCGAGTATGCCGATGTATTTCGCGTGTTGACGAGGCTTTTGGATGCCTTAAGAGAGTCATAGTTAATCCTTGCTGTTGCTCCCCATTTTACAACAGGCACATCTACAAGCTTACTCTGGCCAATTCTCCTGAAGCGATACGCTAATATCTGTTGACATAAAGACTTTCACAGTACTCCTGGCTGGAGCTTCTCGACTTTACCGATGTATTTCGCCTTATGACGAGGCATTTGGCTACCTTAAGAGAGTCATAGTTACTCCTGCCAGTGTCTCTCCGATAAACCACAGTCACATCTACCATTTTCATCTGCCCCTTTCACCAGACGTGATACGCCATTATTTGTCGACATTATGACTTTCACAGTACTCCTGCTAGGGGCTCCTCCAGTTTACCAATGTATTTCGCCTGTTGACGAGGCATTTGGCTACCTTAAGAGAGTCATACTTACTCCTGTCAGTTGCTCCCAGTTTTACCACAGTCACATTTTCAATCTTATTCTGGCCAGTTCACCTGAAGCGATACGCCATTATCAGTCAACCTAAAGAATTTCACAGTACTCCTGCCGGGAGCTTACTCTGGCCAATTCTCCTGAAGCGATACGCTAATATCTGTTGACATAAAGACTTTCACAGTACTCCTGCCGGGAGCTTCTCGACTTTACCGATGTATTTCGCCTATTGACGAGGCATTTGGCTACCTTAAGAGAGTCATAGTTACTCCTGCCAGTGTCTCTCCGATAAACCATAGTCACATCTACCATTTTCATCTGCCCCTTTCACCAGACGTGATACGCCATTATTTGTCGACATTATGACTTTCACAGTACTCCTGCTAGGGGCTCCTCCAGTTTACCAATGTATTTCGCCTGTTGACGTGGCATTTGGCTACCTTAAGAGAGTCATACTCACTCCTGTCAGTTGCTCCCAGTTTTACCACAGTCACATTTTCAATCTTATTCTGGCCAGTTCACCCGAAGCGATACGCCATTATCAGTCAACCTAAAGAATTTCACAGTACTCCTGCCGATAGCTTCTCGAGTTTGCCGATGCATTTCGCCTGTTGACGAGGCATTTGGAAACCTTAAGAGAGTCATAGTTTCACCTTGCTGTTGCTCCCCATTTTACAACAGGCACATCTACAAGCTTACTCTGGCCAATTCTCCTGAAGCGATACGCTAATATCTGTTGACATAAAGACTTTCACAGTACTCCTGCCGGGAGCTTCTCGACTTTACCGATGTATTTCGCCTATTGACGAGGCATTTGGCTACCTTAAGAGAGTCATAGTTACTCCTGCCAGTGTCTCTCCGATAAACCACAGTCACATCTACCATTTTCATCTGCCCCTTTCACCAGACGTGATACGCCATTATTTGTCGACATTATGACTTTCACAGTACTCCTGCTAGGGGCTCCTCCAGTTTACCAATGTATTTCGCCTGTTGACGAGGCATTTGGCTACCTTAAGAGAGTCATACTTACTCCTGTCAGTTGCTCCCAGTTTTACCACAGTCACATTTTCAATCTTATTCTGGCCAGTTCACCCGAAGCGATACGCCATTATCAGTCAACCTAAAGAATTTCACAGTACTCCTGCTGGGAGCTTCTCGAGTTTGCCGATGCATTTCGCCTGTTGACGAGGCATTTGGATACCTTAAGAGAGTCATAGTTTCACCTTGCTGTTGCTCCCCATTTTACAACAGGCACATCTACAAGCTTACTCTGGCCAATTCTCCTAAAGCGATACGCTAATATCTGTTGACATAAAGACTTTCACAGTACTCCTGCCGGGAGCTTCTCGACTTTACCGATGTATTTCGCCTATTGACGAGGCATTTGGCTACCTTAAGAGAGTCATAGTTACTCCTGCTAGTGTCTCTCCGTTAAACCACAGTCACATCTACCATTTTCATCTGCCCCTTTCACCAGACGTGATACGCCATTATTTGTCGACATTATGACTTTCACAGTACTCCTGCTAGGGGCTCCTCCAGTTTACCAATGTATTTCGCCTGTTGACGAGGCATTTGGCTACCTTAAGAGAGTCATACTTACTCCTGTCAGTTGCTCCCAGTTTTACCACAGTCACATTTCCAATCTTATTCTGGCCAGTTCACCTGAAGCGATACGCCATTATCAGTCAACCTAAAGAATATCACAGTACTCCTGCCGGGAGCTTCTCGAGTATGCCGATGTATTTCGCGTGTTGACGAGGCTTTTGGATGCCTTAAGAGAGTCATAGTTAATCCTTGCTGTTGCTCCCCATTTTACAACAGGCACATCTACAAGCTTACTCTGGCCAATTCTCCTGAAGCGATACGCTAATATCTGTTGACATAAAGACTTTCACAGTACTCCTGGCTGGAGCTTCTCGACTTTACCGATGTACTTCGCCTTATGACGAGGCATTTGGCTACCTTAAGAGAGTCATAGTTACTCCTGCCAGTGTCTCTCCGATAAACCACAGTCACATCTACCATTTTCATCTGCCCCTTTCACCAGACGTGATACGCCATTATTTGTCGACATTATGACTTTCACAGTACTCCTGCTAGGGGCTCCTCCAGTTTACCAATGTATTTCGCCTGTTGACGAGGCATTTGGCTACCTTAAGAGAGTCATACTTACTCCTGTCAGTTGCTCCCAGTTTTACCACAGTCACATTTTCAATCTTATTCTGGCCAGTTCACCTGAAGCGATACGCCATTATCAGTCAACCTAAAGAATTTCACAGTACTCCTGCCGGGAGCTTACTCTGGCCAATTCTCCTGAAGCGATACGCTAATATCTGTTGACATAAAGACTTTCACAGTACTCCTGCCGGGAGCTTCTCGACTTTACCGATGTATTTCGCCTATTGACGAGGCATTTGGCTACCTTAAGAGAGTCATAGTTACTCCTGCCAGTGTCTCTCCGATAAACCATAGTCACATCTACCATTTTCATCTGCCCCTTTCACCAGACGTGATACGCCATTATTTGTCGACATTATGACTTTCACAGTACTCCTGCTAGGGGCTCCTCCAGTTTACCAATGTATTTCGCCTGTTGACGTGGCATTTGGCTACCTTAAGAGAGTCATACTCACTCCTGTCAGTTGCTCCCAGTTTTACCACAGTCACATTTTCAATCTTATTCTGGCCAGTTCACCCGAAGCGATACGCCATTATCAGTCAACCTAAAGAATTTCACAGTACTCCTGCCGATAGCTTCTCGAGTTTGCCGATGCATTTCGCCTGTTGACGAGGCATTTGGAAACCTTAAGAGAGTCATAGTTTCACCTTGCTGTTGCTCCCCATTTTACAACAGGCACATCTACAAGCTTACTCTGGCCAATTCTCCTGAAGCGATACGCTAATATCTGTTGACATAAAGACTTTCACAGTACTCCTGCCGGGAGCTTCTCGACTTTACCGATGTATTTCGCCTATTGACGAGGCATTTGGCTACCTTAAGAGAGTCATAGTTACTCCTGCCAGTGTCTCTCCGTTAAACCACAGTCACATCTACCATTTTCATCTGCCCCTTTCACCAGACGTGATACGCCATTATTTGTCGACATTATGACTTTCACAGTACTCCTGCTTGGGGCTCCTCCAGTTTACCAATGTATTTCGCCTGTTGACGAGGCATTTGGCTACCTTAAGAGAGTCATACTTACTCCTGTCAGTTGCTCCCAGTTTTACCACAGTCACATTTCCAATCTTATTCTGGCCAGTTCACCCGAAGCGATACGCCATTATCAGTCAACCTAAAGAATTTCACAGTACTCCTGCCGGGAGCTTCTCGAGTTTGCCGATGCATTTCGCCTGTTGACGAGGCATTTGGATACCTCAAGAGAGTCATAGTTTCACCTTGCTGTTGCTCCCCATTTTACAACAGGCACATCTACAAGCTTACTCTGGCCAATTCTCCTGAAGCGATACGCTAATATCTGTTGACATAAAGACTTTCACAGTACTCCTGCCGGGAGCTTTTCGACTTTGCCGATGTATTTCGCCTATTGACGAGGCGTTTGGCTACCTTAAGAGAGTCATAGTTACTCCTTCCAGTGGCTCTCCGTTAAACCACAGTCACATCTACCATTTTCCACTGCCCCTTTCACCAGACGCGATACGCCATTATTTGTCGACATTATGACTTTCACAGTACTCCTGCTAGGGGCTCCTCCAGTTTACCAATGTATTTCACCTGTTGACGAGGCATTTGGCTACCTTAAGAGAGTCATACTTACTCCTGTCAGTTGCTCCCCGTTTTACCACAGTCACATTTTCAATCTTATTCTGGCCAGTTCACCTGAAGCGATACGCCACTATCAGTCAACCTAAAGAATTTCACAGTACTTCTGCCGGGAGCTTCTCGAGTATGCCGATGTATTTCGCGTGTTGACGAGGCTTTTGGATGCCTTAAGAGAGTCATAGTTACTCCTTGCTGTTGCTCCCCATTTTACAACAGGCACATCTACAAGCTTACTCTGGCCAATTCTCCTGAAGCGATACGCTAA
Source organism: Schistocerca americana (assembly GCF_021461395.2). Lineage (NCBI taxonomy): Eukaryota > Metazoa > Arthropoda > Insecta > Orthoptera > Acrididae > Schistocerca > Schistocerca americana. Next base: position 61,414,379 of record NC_060130.1, read on the forward strand.
TATCTGTTGACATAAAGACTTTCACAGTACTCCTGTCGGGAGCTTTTCGACTTTGCCGATGTATTTCGCCTATTGACGAGGCGTTTGGCTACCTTAAGAGAGTCATAGTTACTCCTTCCAGTGGCTCTCCGTTAAACCACAGTCACATCTACCATTTTCCTCTGCCCCTTTCACCAGACGCGATACGCCATTATTTGTCGACATTATGACTTTCACAGTACTCCTGCTAGGGGCTCCTCCAGTTTACCAATGTATTTCACCTGTTGACGAGGCATTTGGCTACCTTAAGAGAGTCATACTTACTCCTGTCAGTTGCTCCCCGTTTTACCACAGTCAAATTTTCAATCTTATTCTGGCCAGTTCACCTGAAGCGATACGCCATTATCAGTCAACCTAAAGAATTTCACAGTACTCCTGCCGGGAGCTTCTAGAGTATGCCGATGTATTTCGCGTGTTGACGAGGCTTTTGGATGCCTTAAGAGAGTCATAGTTACTCCTTGCTGTTGCTCCCCATTTTACAACAGGCACATCTACAAGCTTACTCTGGCCAATTCTCCTGAAGCGATACGCTAATATCTGTTGACATAAAGACTTTCACAGTACTCCTGGCTGGAGCTTCTCGATTTTACCGATGTATTTCGCCTTATGACGAGGCATTTGGCTACCTTAAGAGAGTCATAGTTACTCCTGCCAGTGTCTCTCCGATAAACCACAGTCACATCTACCATTTTCATCTGCCCCTTTCACCAGACGTGATACGCCATTATTTGTCGACATTATGACTTTCACAGTACTCCTGCTAGGGGCTCCTCCAGTTTACCAATGTATTTCGCCTGTTGACGAGGCATTTGGCTACCTTAAGAGAGTCATACTTACTCCTGTCAGTTGCTCCCAGTTTTACCACATTCACATTTTCAATCTTATTCTGGCCAGTTCACCCGAAGCGATACGCCATTATCAGTCAACCTAAAGAATTTCACAGTACTCCTGCCGGGAGCTTCTCGAGTTTGCCGATGCATTTCGCCTGTTGACGAGGCATTTGGATACCTTAAGAGAGTCATAGTTTCACCTTGCTGTTGCTCCCCATTTTACAACAGGCACATCTACAAGCTTACTCTGGCCAATTCTCCTGAAGCGATACGCTAATATCTGTTGACATAAAGACTTTCACAGTACTCCTGCCGGGAGCTTCTCGACTTTACCGATGTATTTCGCCTATTGACGAGGCATTTGGCTACCTTAAGAGAGTCATAGTTACTCCTGCCAGTGTCTCTCCGATAAACCATAGTCACATCTACCATTTTCATCTGCCCCTTTCACCAGACGTGATACGCCATTATTTGTCGACATTATGACTTTCACAGTACTCCTGCTAGGGGCTCCTCCAGTTTACCAATGTATTTCGCCTGTTGACGTGGCATTTGGCTACCTTAAGAGAGTCATACTCACTCCTGTCAGTTGCTCCCAGTTTTACCACAGTCACATTTTCAATCTTATTCTGGCCAGTTCACCCGAAGCGATACGCCATTATCAGTCAACCTAAAGAATTTCACAGTACTCCTGCCGATAGCTTCTCGAGTTTGCCGATGCATTTCGCCTGTTGACGAGGCATTTGGAAACCTTAAGAGAGTCATAGTTTCACCTTGCTGTTGCTCCCCATTTTACAACAGGCACATCTACAAGCTTACTCTGGCCAATTCTCCTGAAGCGATACGCTAATATCTGTTGACATAAAGACTTTCACAGTACTCCTGCCGGGAGCTTCTCGACTTTACCGATGTATTTCGCCTATTGACGAGGCATTTGGCTACCTTAAGAGAGTCATAGTTACTCCTGCCAGTGTCTCTCCGTTAAACCACAGTCACATCTACCATTTTCATCTGCCCCTTTCACCAGACGTGATACGCCATTATTTGTCGACATTATGACTTTCACAGTACTCCTGCTTGGGGCTCCTCCAGTTTACCAATGTATTTCGCCTGTTGACGAGGCATTTGGCTACCTTAAGAGAGTCATACTTACTCCTGTCAGTTGCTCCCAGTTTTACCACAGTCACATTTCCAATCTTATTCTGGCCAGTTCACCCGAAGCGATACGCCATTATCAGTCAACCTAAAGAATTTCACAGTACTCCTGCCGGGAGCTTCTCGAGTTTGCCGATGCATTTCGCCTGTTGACGAGGCATTTGGATACCTCAAGAGAGTCATAGTTTCACCTTGCTGTTGCTCCCCATTTTACAACAGGCACATCTACAAGCTTACTCTGGCCAATTCTCCTGAAGCGATACGCTAATATCTGTTGACATAAAGACTTTCACAGTACTCCTGCCGGGAGCTTTTCGACTTTGCCGATGTATTTCGCCTATTGACGAGGCGTTTGGCTACCTTAAGAGAGTCATAGTTACTCCTTCCAGTGGCTCTCCGTTAAACCACAGTCACATCTACCATTTTCCACTGCCCCTTTCACCAGACGCGATACGCCATTATTTGTCGACATTATGACTTTCACAGTACTCCTGCTAGGGGCTCCTCCAGTTTACCAATGTATTTCACCTGTTGACGAGGCATTTGGCTACCTTAAGAGAGTCATACTTACTCCTGTCAGTTGCTCCCCGTTTTACCACAGTCACATTTTCAATCTTATTCTGGCCAGTTCACCTGAAGCGATACGCCACTATCAGTCAACCTAAAGAATTTCACAGTACTTCTGCCGGGAGCTTCTCGAGTATGCCGATGTATTTCGCGTGTTGACGAGGCTTTTGGATGCCTTAAGAGAGTCATAGTTACTCCTTGCTGTTGCTCCCCATTTTACAACAGGCACATCTACAAGCTTACTCTGGCCAATTCTCCTGAAGCGATACGCTAATATCTGTTGACATAAAGACTTTCACAGTACTCCTGTCGGGAGCTTTTCGACTTTGCCGATGTATTTCGCCTATTGACGAGGCGTTTGGCTACCTTAAGAGAGTCATAGTTACTCCTTCCAGTGGCTCTCCGTTAAACCACAGTCACATCTACCATTTTCCTCTGCCCCTTTCACCAGACGCGATACGCCATTATTTGTCGACATTATGACTTTCACAGTACTCCTGCTAGGGGCTCCTCCAGTTTACCAATGTATTTCACCTGTTGACGAGGCATTTGGCTACCTTAAGAGAGTCATACTTACTCCTGTCAGTTGCTCCCCGTTTTACCACAGTCAAATTTTCAATCTTATTCTGGCCAGTTCACCTGAAGCGATACGCCATTATCAGTCAACCTAAAGAATTTCACAGTACTCCTGCCGGGAGCTTCTAGAGTATGCCGATGTATTTCGCGTGTTGACGAGGCTTTTGGATGCCTTAAGAGAGTCATAGTTACTCCTTGCTGTTGCTCCCCATTTTACAACAGGCACATCTACAAGCTTACTCTGGCCAATTCTCCTGAAGCGATACGCTAATATCTGTTGACATAAAGACTTTCACAGTACTCCTGGCTGGAGCTTCTCGATTTTACCGATGTATTTCGCCTTATGACGAGGCATTTGGCTACCTTAAGAGAGTCATAGTTACTCCTGCCAGTGTCTCTCCGATAAACCACAGTCACATCTACCATTTTCATCTGCCCCTTTCACCAGACGTGATACGCCATTATTTGTCGACATTATGACTTTCACAGTACTCCTGCTAGGGGCTCCTCCAGTTTACCAATGTATTTCGCCTGTTGACGAGGCATTTGGCTACCTTAAGAGAGTCATACTTACTCCTGTCAGTTGCTCCCAGTTTTACCACATTCACATTTTCAATCTTATTCTGGCCAGTTCACCCGAAGCGATACGCCATTATCAGTCAACCTAAAGAATTTCACAGTACTCCTGCCGGGAGCTTCTCGAGTTTGCCGATGCATTTCGCCTGTTGACGAGGCATTTGGATACCTTAAGAGAGTCATAGTTTCACCTTGCTGTTGCTCCCCATTTTACAACAGGCACATCTACAAGCTTACTCTGGCCAATTCTCCTGAAGCGATACGCTAATATCTGTTGACATAAAGACTTTCACAGTACTCCTGCCGGGAGCTTTTCGACTTTGCCGATGTATTTCGCCTATTGACGAGGCGTTTGGCTACCTTAAGAGAGTCATAGTTACTCCTTCCAGTGGCTCTCCGTTAAACCACAGTCACATCTACCATTTTCCACTGCCCCTTTCACCAGACGCGATACGCCATTATTTGTCGACATTATGACTTTCACAGTACTCCTGCTAGGGGCTCCTCCAGTTTACCAATGTATTTCACCTGTTGACGAGGCATTTGGCTACCTTAAGAGAGTCATACTTACTCCTGTCAGTTGCTCCCCGTTTTACCACAGTCACATTTTCAATCTTATTCTGGCCAGTTCACCTGAAGCGATACGCCATTATCAGTCAACCTAAAGAATTTCACAGTACTTCTGCCGGGAGCTTCTCGAGTATGCCGATGTATTTCGCGTGTTGACGAGGCTTTTGGATGCCTTAAGAGAGTCATAGTTACCCCTTGCTGTTGCTCCCCATTTTACAACAGGCACATCTACAAGCTTACTCTGGCCAATTCTCCTGAAGCGATACGCTAATATCTGTTGACATAAAGACTTTCACAGTACTCCTGTCGGGAGCTTTTCGACTTTGCCGATGTATTTCGCCTATTGACGAGGCGTTTGGCTACCTTAAGAGAGTCATAGTTACTCCTTCCAGTGGCTCTCCGTTAAACCACAGTCACATCTACCATTTTCCTCTGCCCCTTTCACCAGACGCGATACGCCATTATTTGTCGACATTATGACTTTCACAGTACTCCTGCTAGGGGCTCCTCCAGTTTACCAATGTATTTCACCTGTTGACGAGGCATTTGGCTACCTTAAGAGAGTCATACTTACTCCTGTCAGTTGCTCCACGTTTTACCACAGTCAAATTTTCAATCTTATTCTGGCCAGTTCACCTGAAGCGATACGCCATTATCAGTCAACCTAAAGAATTTCACAGTACTCCTGCCGGGAGCTTCTAGAGTATGCCGATGTATTTCGCGTGTTGACGAGGCTTTTGGATGCCTTAAGAGAGTCATAGTTACTCCTTGCTGTTGCTCCCCATTTTACAACAGGCACATCTACAAGCTTACTCTGGCCAATTCTCCTGAAGCGATACGCTAATATCTGTTGACATAAAGACTTTCACAGTACTCCTGGCTGGAGCTTCTCGACTTTACCGATGTATTTCGCCTTATGACGAGGCATTTGGCTACCTTAAGAGAGTCATAGTTACTCCTGCCAGTGTCTCTCCGATAAACCACAGTCACATCTACCATTTTCATCTGCCCCTTTCACCAGACGTGATACGCCATTATTTGTCGACATTATGACTTTCACAGTACTCCTGCTAGGGGCTCCTCCAGTTTACCAATGTATTTCGCCTGTTGACGAGGCATTTGGCTACCTTAAGAGAGTCATACTTACTCCTGTCAGTTGCTCCCAGTTTTACCACATTCACATTTTCAATCTTATTCTGGCCAGTTCACCCGAAGCGATACGCCATTATCAGTCAACCTAAAGAATTTCACAGTACTCCTGCCGGGAGCTTCTCGAGTTTGCCGATGCATTTCGCCTGTTGACGAGGCATTTGGATACCTTAAGAGAGTCATAGTTTCACCTTGCTGTTGCTCCCCATTTTACAACAGGCACATCTACAAGCTTACTCTGGCCAATTCTCCTGAAGCGATACGCTAATATCTGTTGACATAAAGACTTTCACAGTACTCCTGCCGGGAGCTTTTCGACTTTGCCGATGTATTTCGCCTATTGACGAGGCGTTTGGCTACCTTAAGAGAGTCATAGTTACTCCTTCCAGTGGCTCTCCGTTAAACCACAGTCACATCTACCATTTTCCACTGCCCCTTTCACCAGACGCGACACGCCATTATTTGTCGACATTATGACTTTCACAGTACTCCTGCTAGGGGCTCTTCCAGTTTACCAATGTATTTCACCTGTTGACGAGGCATTTGGCTACCTTAAGAGAGTCATACTTACTACTGTCAGTTGCTCCCCGTTTTACCACAGTCACATTTTCAATCTTATTCTGGCCAGTTCACCTGAAGCGATACGCCATTATCAGTCAACCTAAAGAATTTCACAGTACTCCTGCCGGGAGCTTCTCGAGTATGCCGATGTATTTCGCGTGTTGACGAGGCTTTTGGATGCCTTAAGAGAGTCATAGTTACTCCTTGCTGTTGCTCCCCATTTTACAACAGGCACATCTACAAGCTTACTCTGGCCAATTCTCCTGAAGCGATACGCTAATATCTGTTGACATAAAAACTTTCACAGTACTCCTGCCGGGAGCTTCTCGACTTTACCGATGTATTTCGCCTATTGACGAGGCATTTGGCTACCTTAAGAGAGTCATAGTTACTCCGGCCAGTGTCTCTCCGATAAACCATAGTCACATCTACCATTTTCATCTGCCCCTTTCACCAGACGTGATACGCCATTATTTGTCGACATTATGACTTTCACAGTACTCCTGCTAGGGGCTCCTCCAGTTTACCAATGTATTTCGCCTGTTGACGTGGCATTTGGCTACCTTAAGAGAGTCATACTCACTCCTGTCAGTTGCTCCCACTTTTACCACAGTCACATTTTCAATCTTATTCTGGCCAGTTCATCGGAAGCGATACGCCATTATCAGTCAACCTAAAGAATTTCACAGTACTCCTGCCGGGAGCTTCTCGAGTTTGCCGATGCATTTCGCCTGTTGACGAGGCATTTGGATACCTTAAGAGAGTCATAGTTTCACCTTGCTGTTGCTCCCCATTTTACAACAGGCACATCTACAAGCTTACTCTGGCCAATTCTCCTGAAGCGATACGCTAATATCTGTTGACATAAAGACTTTCACAGTACTCCTGCCGGGAGCTTTTCGACTTTGCCGATGTATTTCGCCTATTGACGAGGCATTTGGCTACCTTAAGAGAGTCATAGTTACTCCTGCCAGTGTCTCTCCGTTAAACCACAGTCACATCTACCATTTTCATCTGCCCCTTTCACCAGACGTGATACGCCATTATTTGTCGACATTATGACTTTCACAGTACTCCTGCTTGGGGCTCCTCCAGTTTACCAATGTATTTCGCCTGTTGACGAGGCATTTGGCTACCTTAAGAGAGTCATACTTACTCCTGTCAGTTGCTCCCCGTTTTACCACAGTCACATTTCCAATCTTATTCTGGCCAGTTCACCCGAAGCGATACGCCATTATCAGTCAACCTAAAGAATTTCACAGTACTCCTGCCGGGAGCTTCTCGAGTTTGCCGATGCATTTCGCCTGTTGACGAGGCATTTGGATACCTCAAGAGAGTCATAGTTTCACCTTGCTGTTGCTCCCCATTTTACAACAGGCACATCTACAAGCTTACTCTGGCCAATTCTCCTGAAGCGATACGCTAATATCTGTTGACATAAAGACTTTCACAGTACTCCTGTCGGGAGCTTTTCGACTTTGCCGATGTATTTCGCCTATTGACGAGGCGTTTGGCTACCTTAAGAGAGTCATAGTTACTCCTTCCAGTGGCTCTCCGTTAAACCACAGTCACATCTACCATTTTCCTCTGCCCCTTTCACCAGACGCGATACGCCATTATTTGTCGACATTATGACTTTCACAGTACTCCTGCTAGGGGCTCCTCCAGTTTACCAATGTATTTCACCTGTTGACGAGGCATTTGGCTACCTTAAGAGAGTCATACTTACTCCTGTCAGTTGCTCCCCGTTTTACCACAGTCAAATTTTCAATCTTATTCTGGCCAGTTCACCTGAAGCGATACGCCATTATCAGTCAACCTAAAGAATTTCACAGTACTCCTGCCGGGAGCTTCTAGAGTATGCCGATGTATTTCGCGTGTTGACGAGGCTTTTGGATGCCTTAAGAGAGTCATAGTTACTCCTTGCTGTTGCTCCCCATTTTACAACAGGCACATCTACAAGCTTACTCTGGCCAATTCTCCTGAAGCGATACGCTAATATCTGTTGACATAAAGACTTTCACAGTACTCCTGGCTGGAGCTTCTCGACTTTACCGATGTATTTCGCCTTATGACGAGGCATTTGGCTACCTTAAGAGAGTCATAGTTACTCCTGCCAGTGTCTCTCCGACAAACCACAGTCACATCTACCATTTTCATCTGCCCCTTTCACCAGACGTGATACGCCATTATTTGTCGACATTATGACTTTCACAGTACTCCTGCTAGGGGCTCCTCCAGTTTACCAATGTATTTCGCCTGTTGACGAGGCATTTGGCTACCTTAAGAGAGTCATACTTACTCCTGTCAGTTGCTCCCAGTTTTACCACATTCACATTTTCAATCTTATTCTGGCCAGTTCACCCGAAGCGATACGCCATTATCAGTCAACCTAAAGAATTTCACAGTACTCCTGCCGGGAGCTTCTCGAGTTTGCCGATGCATTTCGCCTGTTGACGAGGCATTTGGATACCTTAAGAGAGTCATAGTTTCACCTTGCTGTTGCTCCCCATTTTACAACAGGCACATCTACAAGCTTACTCTGGCCAATTCTCCTGAAGCGATACGCTAATATCTGTTGACATAAAGACTTTCACAGTACTCCTGCCGGGAGCTTTTCGACTTTGCCGATGTATTTCGCCTATTGACGAGGCGTTTGGCTACCTTAAGAGAGTCATAGTTACTCCTTCCAGTGTCTCTCCGTTAAACCACAGTCACATCTACCATTTTCCACTGCCCCTTTCACCAGACGCGACACGCCATTATTTGTCGACATTATGACTTTCACAGTACTCCTGCTAGGGGCTCCTCCAGTTTACCAATGTATTTCACCTGTTGACGAGGCATTTGGCTACCTTAAGAGAGTCATACTTACTCCTGTCAGTTGCTCCCCGTTTTACCACAGTCACATTTTCAATCTTATTCTGGCCAGTTCACCTGAAGCGATACGCCATTATCAGTCAACCTAAAGAATTTCACAGTACTCCTGCCGGGAGCTTCTCGAGTATGCCGATGTATTTCGCGTGTTGACGAGGCTTTTGGATGCCTTAAGAGAGTCATAGTTACTCCTTGCTGTTGCTCCCCATTTTACAACAGGCACATCTACAAGCTTACTCTGGCCAATTCTCCTGAAGCGATACGCTAATATCTGTTGACATAAAGACTTTCACAGTACTCCTGCCGGGAGCTTCTCGACTTTACCGATGTATTTCGCCTATTGACGAGGCATTTGGCTACCTTAAGAGAGTCATAGTTACTACTGCCAGTGTCTCTCCGATAAACCATAGTCACATCTACCATTTTCATCTGCCCCTTTCACCAGACGTGATACGCCATTATTTGTCGACATTATGACTTTCACAGTACTCCTGCTAGGGGCTCCTCCAGTTTACCAATGTATTTCGCCTGTTGACGTGGCATTTGGCTACCTTAAGAGAGTCATACTCACTCCTGTCAGTTGCTCCCAGTTTTACCACAGTCACATTTTCAATCTTATTCTGGCCAGTTCACCCGAAGCGATACGCCATTATCAGTCAACCTAAAGAATTTCACAGTACTCCTGCCGGGAGCTTCTCGAGTTTGCCGATGCATTTCGCCTGTTGACGAGGCATTTGGATACCTTAAGAGAGTCATAGTTTCACCTTGCTGTTGCTCCCCATTTTACAACAGGCACATCTACAAGCTTACTCTGGCCAATTCTCCTGAAGCGATACGCTAATATCTGTTGACATAAAGACTTTCACAGTACTCCTGCCGGGAGCTTTTCGACTTTGCCGATGTATTTCGCCTATTGACGAGGCGTTTGGCTACCTTAAGAGAGTCATAGTTACTCCTGCCAGTGTCTCTCCGATAAACCACAGTCACATCTACCATTTTCATTTGCCCCTTTCACCAGACGTGATACGCCATTATTTGTCGACATTATGACTTTCACAGTACCCCTGCTAGGGGCTCCTCCAGTTTACCAATGTATTTCGCCTGTTGACGAGGCATTTGGCTACCTTAAGAGAGTCATACTTACTCCTGTCAGTTGCTCCCAGTTTTACCACAGTCACATTTTCAATCTTATTCTGGCCAGTTCACCCGAAGCGATACGCCATTATCAGTCAACCTAAAGAATTTCACAGTACTCCTGCCGGGAGCTTCTCGAGTTTGCCGATGCATTTCGCCTTTTGACGAGGCATTTGGATACCTTAAGAGAGTCATAGTTTCACCTTGCTGTTGCTCCCCATTTTACAACAGGCACATCTACAAGCTTACTCTGGCCAATTCTCCTGAAGCGATACGCTAATATCTGTTGACATAAAGACTTTCACAGTACTCCTGCCGGGAGCTTCTCGACTTTACCGATGTATTTCGCCTATTGACGAGGCATTTGGCTACCTTAAGAGAGTCATAGTTACTCCTGCCAGTGTCTCTCCGTTAAACCACAGTCACATCTACCATTTTCATCTGCCCCTTTCACCAGACGTGATACGCCATTATTTGTCGACATTATGACTTTCACAGTACTCCTGCTAGGGGCTCCTCCAGTTTACCAATGTATTTCGCCTGTTGACGAGGCATTTGGCTACCTTAAGAGAGTCATACTTACTCCTGTCAGTTGCTCCCAGTTTTACCACAGTCACATTTCCAATCTTATTCTGGCCAGTTCACCCGAAGCGATACGCCATTATCAGTCAACCTAAAGAATTTCACAGTACTCCTGCCGGGAGCTTCTCGAGTTTGCCGATGCATTTCACCTGTTGACGAGGCATTTGGATACCTCAAGAGAGTCATAGTTTCACCTTGCTGTTGCTCCCCATTTTACAACAGGCACATCTACAAGCTTACTCTGGCCAATTCTCCTGAAGCGATACGCTAATATCTGTTTACATAAAGACTTTCACAGTACTCCTGCCGGGAGCTTTTCGACTTTGCCGATGTATTTCGCCTATTGACGAGGCGTTTGGCTACCTTAAGAGAGTCATAGTTACTCCTTCCAGTGGCTCTCCGTTAAACCACAGTCACATCTACCATTTTCCACTGCCCCTTTCACCAGACGCGATACGCCATTATTTGTCGACATTATGACTTTCACAGTACTCCTGCTAGGGGCTCCTCCAGTTTACCAATGTATTTCACCTGTTGACGAGGCATTTGGCTACCTTAAGAGAGTCATACTTACTCCTGTCAGTTGCTCCCCGTTTTACCACAGTCACATTTTCAATCTTATTCTGGCCAGTTCACCTGAAGCGATACGCCATTATCAGTCAACCTAAAGAATTTCACAGTACTTCTGCCGGGAGCTTCTCGAGTATGCCGATGTATTTCGCGTGTTGACGAGGCTTTTGGATGCCTTAAGAGAGTCATAGTTACTCCTTGCTGTTGCTCCCCATTTTACAACAGGCACATCTACAAGCTTACTCTGGCCAATTCTCCTGAAGCGATTCGCTAATATCTGTTGACATAAAGACTTTCACAGTACTCCTGCCGGGAGCTTCTCGACTTTACCGATGTATTTCGCCTATTGACGAGGCATTTGGCTACCTTAAGAGAGTCATAGTTACTCCTGCCAGTGTCTCTCCGTTAAACCACAGTCACATCTACCATTTTCATCTGCCCCTTTCACCAGACGTGATACGCCATTATTTGTCGACATTATGACTTTCACAGTACTCCTGCTAGGGGCTCCTCCAGTTTACCAATGTATTTCGCCTGTTGACGAGGCATTTGGCTACCTTAAGAGAGTCATACTTACTCCTGTCAGTTGCTCCCAGTTTTACCACAGTCACATTTCCAATCTTATTCTGGCCAGTTCACCCGAAGCGATACGCCATTATCAGTCAACCTAAAGAATTTCACAGTACTCCTGCCGGGAGCTTCTCTAGTTTGCCGATGCATTTCGCCTGTTGACGAGGCATTTGGATACCTTAAGAGAGTCATTGTTACCCCTTGCTGTTGCTCCCCATTTTACAACAGGCACATCTACAAGCTTACTCTGGCCAATTCTCCTGAAGCGATACGCTAATATCTGTTGACATAAAGACTTTCACAGTACTCCTGTCGGGAGCTTTTCGACTTTGCCGATGTATTTCGCCTATTGACGAGGCGTTTGGCTACCTTAAGAGAGTCATAGTTACTCCTTCCAGTGGCTCTCCGTTAAACCACAGTCACATCTACCATTTTCCTCTGCCCCTTTCACCAGACGCGATACGCCATTATTTGTCGACATTATGACTTTCACAGTACTCCTGCTAGGGGCTCCTCCAGTTTACCAATGTATTTCACCTGTTGACGAGGCATTTGGCTACCTTAAGAGAGTCATACTTACTCCTGTCAGTTGCTCCCCGTTATACCACAGTCACATTTTCAATCTTATTCTGGCCAGTTCACCTGAAGCGATACGCCATTATCAGTCAACCTAAAGAATTTCACAGTACTCCTGCCGGGAGCTTCTCGAGTATGCCGATGTATTTCGCGTGTTGACGAGGCTTTTGGATGCCTTAAGAGAGTCATAGTTACTCCTTGCTGTTGCTCCCGATTTTACAACAGGCACATCTACAAGCTTACTCTGGCCAGTTCTCTTGAAGCGATACGCTAATATCTGTTGACATAAAGACTTTCACAGTACTCCTGCCGGGAGCTTCTCGACTTTGCCGATGTATTTCGCATATTGACGAGGCATTGGGCTACCTTAAGAGAGTCATAGTTACTCCTGCCAGTGTCTCTCCGTTAAACCACATTCACATATACAATTTTCCTCTGCCCCTCTCACCAGACGCGATACGATATTATTTATCGACATAATGACTTTCACAGTACTCCTGCTAGGGGCTCCTCCAGTTTACCAAAGTATTTCGCCTGTAGAAGAGGTATTTGGCTACCTTAAGAGTGTCATAGATACTCCTGACAGTTGCTCCCCGTTTTACCACAGTCACATTTTCAATCTTATTCTGGCCAGTTCACCTGAAGCGATACGCCATAGTCAGTCAACCTAAAGAATTTCACAGTACTCCTGCCGGGAGCTTCTCGGGTATGCCGATGTATTTCGCGTGTTGACGAGGCATTTGGATGCTTCAAGAGAGTCATAGTTACTCCTTGCTGTTGCTCCCCATTTTACAACAGGCACATCTACAAGCTTACTCTGGCCAATTCTCCTGAAGCGATACGCTAATATCTGTTGACATAAAGACTTTCACAGTACTCCTGCCGGGAGCTTCTCGACTTTACCGATGTATTTCGCCTATTGACGAGGCATTTGGCTACCTTAAGAGAGTCATAGTTACTCCTGCCAGTGTCTCTCCGTTAAACCACAGTCACATCTACCATTTTCCTCTGCCCCTTTCACCAGACGTGATACGCCATTATTTGTCGACATTATGACTTTCACAGTACTCCTGCTAGGGGCTCCTCCAGTTTACCAATGTATTTCGCCTGTTGACGAGGCATTTGGCTACCTTAAGAGAGTCATACTTACTCCTGTCAGTTGCTCCCAGTTTTACCACAGTCACATTTCCAATCTTATTCTGGCCAGTTCACCCGAAGCGATACGCCATTATCAGTCAACCTAAAGAATTTCACAGTACTCCTGCCGGGAGCTTCTCGAGTTTGCCGATGCATTTCGCCTGTTGACGAGGCATTTGGATACCTTAAGAGAGTCATAGTTTCACCTTGCTGTTGCTCCCCATTTTACAACAGGCACATCTACAAGCTTACTCTGGCCAATTCTCCTGAAGCGATACGCTAATATCTGTTGACATAAAGACTTTCACAGTACTCCTGCCGGGAGCTTTTCGACTTTGCCGATGAATTTCGCCTATTGACGAGGCGTTTGGCTACCTTAAGAGAGTCATAGTTACTCCTTCCAGTGGCTCTCCGTTAAACCACAGTCACATCTACCATTTTCCTCTGCCCCTTTCACCAGACGCGATACGCCATTATTTGTCGACATTAAGTCTTTCACAGTACTCCTGCTAGGGGCTCCTCCAGTTTACCAATGTATTTCACCTGTTGACGAGGCATTTGGCTACCTTAAGAGAGTCATACTTACTCCTGTCAGTTGCTCCCCGTTTTACCACAGTCAAATTTTCAATCTTATTCTGGCCAGTTCACCTGAAGCGATACGCCATTATCAGTCAACCTAAAGAATTTCACAGTACTCCTGCCGGGAGCTTCTCGAGTATGCCGATGTATTTCGCGTGTTGACGAGGCTTTTGGATGCCTTAAGAGAGTCATAGTTACTCCTTGCTGTTGCTCCCGATTTTACAACAGGCACATCTACAAGCTTACTCTGGCCAGTTCTCTTGAAGCGATACGCTAATATCTGTTGACATAAAGGCTTTCACAGTACTCCTGCCGGGAGCTTCTCGACTTTGCCGATGTATTTCGCATATTGACGAGGCATTGGACTACCTTAAGAGAGTCATAGTTACTCCTTCCAGTGGCTCTCCGTTAAACCACATTCACATATACAATTTTCCTCTGCCCCTTTCACCAGACGCGATACGATATTATTTATCGACATAATGACTTTCACAGTACTCCTGCTAGGGGCTCCTCCAGTTTACCAATGTATTTCGCCTGTTGACGTGGCATTTGGCTACCTTAAGAGAGTCATACTCACTCCTGTCAGTTGCTCCCAGTTTTACCACAGTCACATTTTCAATCTTATTCTGGCCAGTTCACCCGAAGCGATACGCCATTATCAGTCAACCTAAAGAATTTCACAGTACTCCTGCCGGGAGCTTCTCGAGTTTGCCGATGCATTTCGCCTGTTGACGAGGCATTTGGATACCTTAAGAGAGTCATAGTTTCACCTTGCTGTTGCTCCCCATTTTACAACAGGCACATCTACAAGCTTACTCTGGCCAATTCTCCTGAAGCGATACGCTAATATCTGTTGACATAAAGACTTTCACAGTACTCCTGCCGGGAGCTTTTCGACTTTGCCGATGAATTTCGCCTATTGACGAGGCGTTTGGCTACCTTAAGAGAGTCATAGTTACTCCTTCCAGTGGCTCTCCGTTAAACCACAGTCACATCTACCATTTTCCTCTGCCCCTTTCACCAGACGCGATACGCCATTATTTGTCGACATTAAGTCTTTCACAGTACTCCTGCTAGGGGCTCCTCCAGTTTACCAATGTATTTCACCTGTTGACGAGGCATTTGGCTACCTTAAGAGAGTCATACTTACTCCTGTCAGTTGCTCCCCGTTTTACCACAGTCAAATTTTCAATCTTATTCTGGCCAGTTCACCTGAAGCGATACGCCATTATCAGTCAACCTAAAGAATTTCACAGTACTCCTGCCGGGAGCTTCTCGAGTATGCCGATGTATTTCGCGTGTTGACGAGGCTTTTGGATGCCTTAAGAGAGTCATAGTTACTCCTTGCTGTTGCTCCCGATTTTACAACAGGCACATCTACAAGCTTACTCTGGCCAGTTCTCTTGAAGCGATACGCTAATATCTGTTGACATAAAGGCTTTCACAGTACTCCTGCCGGGAGCTTCTCGACTTTGCCGATGTATTTCGCATATTGACGAGGCATTGGGCTACCTTAAGAGAGTCATAGTTACTCCTTCCAGTGGCTCTCCGTTAAACCACATTCACATATACAATTTTCCTCTGCCCCTTTCACCAGACGCGATACGATATTATTTATCGACATAATGACTTTCACAGTACTCCTGCTAGGGGCTCCTCCAGTTTACCAATGTATTTCGCCTGTTGACGTGGCATTTGGCTACCTTAAGAGAGTCATACTCACTCCTGTCAGTTGCTCCCAGTTTTACCACAGTCACATTTTCAATCTTATTCTGGCCAGTTCACCCGAAGCGATACGCCATTATCAGTCAACCTAAAGAATTTCACAGTACTCCTGCCGGGAGCTTCTCGAGTTTGCCGATGCATTTCGCCTGTTGACGAGGCATTTGGATACCTTAAGAGAGTCATAGTTTCACCTTGCTGTTGCTCCCCATTTTACAACAGGCACATCTACAAGCTTACTCTGGCCAATTTTCCTGAAGCGATACGCTAATATCTGTTGACATAAAGACTTTCACAGTACTCCTGCCGGGAGCTTTTCGACTTTGCCGATGTATTTCGCCTATTGACGAGGCGTTTGGCTACCTTAAGAGAGTCATAGTTACTCCTGCCAGTGTCTCTCCGATAAACCACAGTCACATCTACCATTTTCATCTGCCCCTTTCACCAGACGTGATACGCCATTATTTGTCGACATTATGACTTTCACAGTACTCCTGCTAGGGGCTCCTCCAGTTTACCAATGTATTTCGCCTGTTGACGAGGCATTTGGCTACCTTAAGAGAGTCATACTTACTCCTGTCAGTTGCTCCCAGTTTTACCACAGTCACATTTTCAATCTTATTCTGGCCAGTTCACCCGAAGCGATACGCCATTATCAGTCAACCTAAAGAATTTCACAGTACTCCTGCCGGGAGCTTCTCGAGTTTGCCGATGCATTTCGCCTGTTGACGAGGCATTTGGATACCTTAAGAGAGTCATTGTTTCACCTTGCTGTTGCTCCCCATTTTACAACAGGCACATCTACAAGCTTACTCTGGATAATTCTCCTGAAGCGATACGCTAATATCTGTTGACATAAAGACTTTCACAGTACTCCTGCCGGGAGCTTTTCGACTTTGCCGATGAATTTCGCCTATTGACGAGGCGTTTGGCTACCTTAAGAGAGTCATAGTTACTCCTTCCAGTGGCTCTCCGTTAAACCACAGTCACATCTACCATTTTCCTCTGCCCCTTTCACCAGACGCGATACGATATTATTTATCGACATAATGACTTTCACAGTACTCCTGCTAGGGGCTCCTCCAGTTTACCAATGTATTTCGCCTGTTGACGAGGCATTTGGCTACCTTAAGAGAATCATACTTACTCCTGTCAGTTGCTCCCCGTTTTACCACAGTCAAATTTTCAATCTTATTCTGGCCAGTTCACCTGAAGCGATACGCCATTATCAGTCAACCTAAAGAATTTCACAGTACTCCTGCCGGGAGCTTCTCGAGTATGCCGATGTATTTCGCGTGTTGACGAGGCTTTTGGATGCCTTAAGAGAGTCATAGTTACTCCTTGCTGTTGCTCCCGATTTTACAACAGGCACATCTACAAGCTTACTCTGGCCAGTTCTCTTGAAGCGATACGCTAATATCTGTTGACATAAAGGCTTTCACAGTACTCCTGCCGGGAGCTTCTCGACTTTGCCGATGTATTTCGCATATTGACGAGGCATTGGGCTACCTTAAGAGAGTCATAGTTACTCCTTCCAGTGGCTCTCCGTTAAACCACATTCACATATACAATTTTCCTCTGCCCCTTTCACCAGACGCGATACGATATTATTTATCGACATAATGACTTTCACAGTACTCCTGCTAGGGGCTCCTCCAGTTTACCAATGTATTTCGCCTGTTGACGTGGCATTTGGCTACCTTAAGAGAGTCATACTCACTCCTGTCAGTTGCTCCCAGTTTTACCACAGTCACATTTTCAATCTTATTCTGGCCAGTTCACCCGAAGCGATACGCCATTATCAGTCAACCTAAAGAATTTCACAGTACTCCTGCCGGGAGCTTCTCGAGTTTGCCGATGCATTTCGCCTGTTGACGAGGCATTTGGATACCTTAAGAGAGTCATAGTTTCACCTTGCTGTTGCTCCCCATTTTACAACAGGCACATCTACAAGCTTACTCTGGCCAATTCTCCTGAAGCGATACGCTAATATCTGTTGACATAAAGACTTTCACAGTACTCCTGCCGGGAGCTTTTCGACTTTGCCGATGTATTTCGCCTATTGACGAGGCGTTTGGCTACCTTAAGAGAGTCATAGTTACTCCTGCCAGTGTCTCTCCGATAAACCACAGTCACATCTACCATTTTCATCTGCCCCTTTCACCAGACGTGATACGCCATTATTTGTCGACATTATGACTTTCACAGTACTCCTGCTAGGGGCTCCTCCAGTTTACGAATGTATTTCGCCTGTTGACGAGGCATTTGGCTACCTTAAGAGAGTCATACTTACTCCTGTCAGTTGCTCCCAGTTTTACCACAGTCACATTTTCAATCTTATTCTGGCCAGTTCACCCGAAGCGATACGCCATTATCAGTCAACCTAAAGAATTTCACAGTACTCCTGCCGGGAGCTTCTCGAGTTTGCCGATGCATTTCGCCTGTTGACGAGGCATTTGGATACCTTAAGAGAGTCATTGTTTCACCTTGCTGTTGCTCCCCATTTTACAACAGGCACATCTACAAGCTTACTCTGGCCAATTCTCCTGAAGCGATACGCTAATATCTGTTGACATAAAGACTTTCACAGTACTCCTGCCGGGAGCTTTTCGACTTTGCCGATGAATTTCGCCTATTGACGAGGCGTTTGGCTACCTTAAGAGAGTCATAGTTACTCCTTCCAGTGGCTCTCCGTTAAACCACAGTCACATCTACCATTTTCCTCTGCCCCTTTCACCAGACGCGATACGATATTATTTATCGACATAATGACTTTCACAGTACTCCTGCTAGGGGCTCCTCCAGTTTACCAATGTATTTCGCCTGTTGACGAGGCATTTGGCTACCTTAAGAGAGTCATACTTACTCCTGTCAGTTGCTCCCAGTTTTACCACAGTCACATTTTCAATCTTATTCTGGCCAGTTCACCCGAAGCGATACGCCATTATCAGTCAACCTAAAGAATTTCACAGTACTCCTGCCGGGAGCTTCTCGAGTTTGCCGATGCATTTCGCCTGTTGACGAGGCATTTGGATACCTTAAGAGAGTCATTGTTTCACCTTGCTGTTGCTCCCCATTTTACAACAGGCACATCTACAAGCTTACTCTGGCCAATTCTCCTGAAGCGATACGCTAATATCTGTTGACATAAAGACTTTCACAGTACTCCTGCCGGGAGCTTTCCGACTTTGCCGATGAATTTCGCCTATTGACGAGGCGTTTGGCTACCTTAAGAGAGTCATAGTTACTCCTTCCAGTGGCTCTCCGTTAAACCACAGTCACATCTACCATTTTCCTCTGCCCCTTTCACCAGACGCGATACGATATTATTTATCGACATAATGACTTTCACAGTACTCCTGCTAGGGGCTCCTCCAGTTTACCAATGTATTTCGCCTGTTGACGTGGCATTTGGCTACCTTAAGAGAGTCATACTCACTCCTGTCAGTTGCTCCCAGTTTTACCACAGTCACATTTTCAATCTTATTCTGGCCAGTTCACCCGAAGCGATACGCCATTATCAGTCAACCTAAAGAATTTCACAGTACTCCTGCCGGGAGCTTCTCGAGTTTGCCGATGCATTTCGCCTGTTGACGAGGCATTTGGATACCTTAAGAGAGTCATAGTTTCACCTTGCTGTTGCTCCCCATTTTACAACAGGCACATCTACAAGCTTACTCTGGCCAATTCTCCTGAAGCGATACGCTAATATCTGTTGACATAAAGACTTTCACAGTACTCCTGCCGGGAGCTTTTCGACTTTGCCGATGTATTTCGCCTATTGACGAGGCGTTTGGCTACCTTAAGAGAGTCATAGTTACTCCTGCCAGTGTCTCTCCGATAAACCACAGTCACATCTACCATTTTCATCTGCCCCTTTCACCAGACGTGATACGCCATTATTTGTCGACATTATGACTTTCACAGTACTCCTGCTAGGGGCTCCTCCAGTTTACCAATGTATTTCGCCTGTTGACGAGGCATTTGGCTACCTTAAGAGAGTCATACTTACTCCTGTCAGTTGCTCCCAGTTTTACCACAGTCACATTTTCAATCTTATTCTGGCCAGTTCACCCGAAGCGATACGCCATTATCAGTCAACCTAAAGAATTTCACAGTACTCCTGCCGGGAGCTTCTCGAGTTTGCCGATGCATTTCGCCTGTTGACGAGGCATTTGGATACCTTAAGAGAGTCATTGTTTCACCTTGCTGTTGCTCCCCATTTTACAACAGGCACATCTACAAGCTTACTCTGGCCAATTCTCCTGAAGCGATACGCTAATATCTGTTGACATAAAGACTTTCACAGTACTCCTGCCGGGAGCTTTTCGACTTTGCCGATGAATTTCGCCTATTGACGAGGCGTTTGGCTACCTTAAGAGAGTCATAGTTACTCCTTCCAGTGGCTCTCCGTTAAACCACAGTCACATCTACCATTTTCCTCTGCCCCTTTCACCAGACGCGATACGATATTATTTATCGACATAATGACTTTCACAGTACTCCTGCTAGGGGCTCCTCCAGTTTACCAATGTATTTCGCCTGTTGACGAGGCATTTGGCTACCTTAAGAGAGTCATACTTACTCCTGTCAGTTGCTCCCCGTTTTACCACAGTCAAATTTTCAATCTTATTCTGGCCAGTTCACCTGAAGCGATACGCCATTATCAGTCAACCTAAAGAATTTCACAGTACTCCTGCCGGGAGCTTCTCGAGTATGCCGATGTATTTCGCGTGTTGACGAGGCTTTTGGATGCCTTAAGAGAGTCATAGTTACTCCTTGCTGTTGCTCCCGATTTTACAACAGGCACATCTACAAGCTTACTCTGGCCAGTTCTCTTGAAGCGATACGCTAATATCTGTTGACATAAAGGCTTTCACAGTACTCCTGCCGGGAGCTTCTCGACTTTGCCGATGTATTTCGCATATTGACGAGGCATTGGGCTACCTTAAGAGAGTCATAGTTACTCCTTCCAGTGGCTCTCCGTTAAACCACATTCACATATACAATTTTCCTCTGCCCCTTTCACCAGACGCGATACGATATTATTTATCGACATAATGACTTTCACAGTACTCCTGCTAGGGGCTCCTCCAGTTTACCAATGTATTTCGCCTGTTGACGTGGCATTTGGCTACCTTAAGAGAGTCATACTCACTCCTGTCAGTTGCTCCCAGTTTTACCACAGTCACATTTTCAATCTTATTCTGGCCAGTTCACCCGAAGCGATACGCCATTATCAGTCAACCTAAAGAATTTCACAGTACTCCTGCCGGGAGCTTCTCGAGTTTGCCGATGCATTTCGCCTGTTGACGAGGCATTTGGATACCTTAAGAGAGTCATAGTTTCACCTTGCTGTTGCTCCCCATTTTACAACAGGCACATCTACAAGCTTACTCTGGCCAATTCTCCTGAAGCGATACGCTAATATCTGTTGACATAAAGACTTTCACAGTACTCCTGCCGGGAGCTTTTCGACTTTGCCGATGTATTTCGCCTATTGACGAGGCGTTTGGCTACCTTAAGAGAGTCATAGTTACTCCTGCCAGTGTCTCTCCGATAAACCACAGTCACATCTACCATTTTCATCTGCCCCTTTCACCAGACGTGATACGCCATTATTTGTCGACATTATGACTTTCACAGTACTCCTGCTAGGGGCTCCTCCAGTTTACCAATGTATTTCGCCTGTTGACGAGGCATTTGGCTACCTTAAGAGAGTCATACTTACTCCTGTCAGTTGCTCCCAGTTTTACCACAGTCACATTTTCAATCTTATTCTGGCCAGTTCACCCGAAGCGATACGCCATTATCAGTCAACCTAAAGAATTTCACAGTACTCCTGCCGGGAGCTTCTCGAGTTTGCCGATGCATTTCGCCTGTTGACGAGGCATTTGGATACCTTAAGAGAGTCATTGTTTCACCTTGCTGTTGCTCCCCATTTTACAACAGGCACATCTACAAGCTTACTCTGGCCAATTCTCCTGAAGCGATACGCTAATATCTGTTGACATAAAGACTTTCACAGTACTCCTGCCGGGAGCTTTTCGACTTTGCCGATGAATTTCGCCTATTGACGAGGCGTTTGGCTACCTTAAGAGAGTCATAGTTACTCCTTCCAGTGGCTCTCCGTTAAACCACAGTCACATCTACCATTTTCCTCTGCCCCTTTCACCAGACGCGATACGATATTATTTATCGACATAATGACTTTCACAGTACTCCTGCTAGGGGCTCCTCCAGTTTACCAATGTATTTCGCCTGTTGACGAGGCATTTGGCTACCTTAAGAGAGTCATACTTACTCCTGTCAGTTGCTCCCAGTTTTACCACAGTCACATTTTCAATCTTATTCTGGCCAGTTCACCCGAAGCGATACGCCATTATCAGTCAACCTAAAGAATTTCACAGTACTCCTGCCGGGAGCTTCTCGAGTTTGCCGATGCATTTCGCCTGTTGACGAGGCATTTGGATACCTTAAGAGAGTCATTGTTTCACCTTGCTGTTGCTCCCCATTTTACAACAGGCACATCTACAAGCTTACTCTGGCCAATTCTCCTGAAGCGATACGCTAATATCTGTTGACATAAAGACTTTCACAGTACTCCTGCCGGGAGCTTTTCGACTTTGCCGATGAATTTCGCCTATTGACGAGGCGTTTGGCTACCTTAAGAGAGTCATAGTTACTCCTTCCAGTGGCTCTCCGTTAAACCACAGTCACATCTACCATTTTCCTCTGCCCCTTTCACCAGACGCGATACGATATTATTTATCGACATAATGACTTTCACAGTACTCCTGCTAGGGGCTCCTCCAGTTTACCAATGTATTTCGCCTGTTGACGTGGCATTTGGCTACCTTAAGAGAGTCATACTCACTCCTGTCAGTTGCTCCCAGTTTTACCACAGTCACATTTTCAATCTTATTCTGGCCAGTTCACCCGAAGCGATACGCCATTATCAGTCAACCTAAAGAATTTCACAGTACTCCTGCCGGGAGCTTCTCGAGTTTGCCGATGCATTTCGCCTGTTGACGAGGCATTTGGATACCTTAAGAGAGTCATAGTTTCACCTTGCTGTTGCTCCCCATTTTACAACAGGCACATCTACAAGCTTACTCTGGCCAATTCTCCTGAAGCGATACGCTAATATCTGTTGACATAAAGACTTTCACAGTACTCCTGCCGGGAGCTTTTCGACTTTGCCGATGAATTTCGCCTATTGACGAGGCGTTTGGCTACCTTAAGAGAGTCATAGTTACTCCTTCCAGTGGCTCTCCGTTAAACCACAGTCACATCTACCATTTTCCTCTGCCCCTTTCACCAGACGCGATACGCCATTATTTGTCGACATTATGACTTTCACAGTACTCCTGCTAGGGGCTCCTCCAGTTTACCAATGTATTTCACCTGTTGACGAGGCATTTGGCTACCTTAAGAGAGTCATACTTACTCCTGTCAGTTGCTCCCCGTTTTACCACAGTCAAATTTTCAATCTTATTCTGGCCAGTTCACCTGAAGCGATACGCCATTATCAGTCAACCTAAAGAATTTCACAGTACTCCTGCCGGGAGCTTCTCGAGTATGCCGATGTATTTCGCGTGTTGACGAGGCTTTTGGATGCCTTAAGAGAGTCATAGTTACTCCTTGCTGTTGCTCCCGATTTTACAACAGGCACATCTACAAGCTTACTCTGGCCAGTTCTCTTGAAGCGATACGCTAATATCTGTTGACATAAAGGCTTTCACAGTACTCCTGCCGGGAGCTTCTCGACTTTGCCGATGTATTTCGCATATTGACGAGGCATTGGGCTACCTTAAGAGAGTCATAGTTACTCCTTCCAGTGGTTCTCCGTTAAACCACATTCACATATACAATTTTCCTCTGCCCCTTTCACCAGACGCGATACGATATTATTTATCGACATAATGACTTTCACAGTACTCCTGCTAGGGGCTCCTCCAGTTTACCAAAGTATTTCGCCAGTAGAAGAGGTATTTGGCTACCTTAAGAGTGTCATAGATACTCCTGACAGTTGCTCCCCGTTTTACCACAGTCACATTTTCAATCTTATTCTGGCCAGTTCACCCGAAGCGATACGCCATTATCAGTCAACCTAAAGAATTTCACAGTACTCCTGCCGGGAGCTTCTCGAGTTTGCCGATGCATTTCGCCTGTTGACGAGGCATTTGGATACCTCAAGAGAGTCACAGTTTCACCTTGCTGTTGCTCCCCATTTTACAACAGGCACATCTACAAGCTTACTCTGGCCAATTCTCCTGAAGCGATACGCTAATATCTGTTGACATAAAGACTTTCACAGTACTCCTGCCGGGAGCTTTTCGACTTTGCCGATGTATTTCGCCTATTGACGAGGCGTTTGGCTACCTTAAGAGAGTCATAGTTACTCCTTCCAGTGGCTCTCCGTTAAACCACAGTCACATCTACCATTTTCCACTGCCCCTTTCACCAGACGCGATACGCCATTATTTGTCGACATTATGACTTTCACAGTACTCCTGCTAGGGGCTCCTCCAGTTTACCAATGTATTTCACCTGTTGACGAGGCATTTGGCTACCTTAAGAGAGTCATACTTACTCCTGTCAGTTGCTCCCCGTTTTACCACAGTCACATTTTCAATCTTATTCTGGCCAGTTCACCTGAAGCGATACGCCATTATCAGTCAACCTAAAGAATTTCACAGTACTTCTGCCGGGAGCTTCTCGAGTATGCCGATGTATTTCGCGTGTTGACGAGGCTTTTGGATGCCTTAAGAGAGTCATAGTTACTCCTTGCTGTTGCTCCCCATTTTACAACAGGCACATCTACAAGCTTACTCTGGCCAATTCTCCTGAAGCGATACGCTAATATCTGTTGACATAAAGACTTTCACAGTACTCCTGCTGGGAGCTTCTCGACTTTACCGATGTATTTCGCCTATTGACGAGGCATTTGGCTACCTTAAGAGAGTCATAGTTACTCCTGCCAGTGTCTCTCCGTTAAACCACAGTCACATCTACCATTTTCATCTGCCCCTTTCACCAGACGTGATACGCCATTATTTGTCGACATTATGACTTTCACAGTACTCCTGCTAGGGGCTCCTCCAGTTTACCAATGTATTTCGCCTGTTGACGAGGCATTTGGCTACCTTAAGAGAGTCATACTTACTCCTGTCAGTTGCTCCCAGTTTTACCACAGTCACATTTCCAATCTTATTCTGGCCAGTTCACCCGAAGCGATACGCCATTATCAGTCAACCTAAAGAATTTCACAGTACTCCTGCCGGGAGCTTCTCGAGTTTGCCGATGCATTTCGCCTGTTGACGAGGCATTTGGATACCTTAAGAGAGTCATAGTTTCACCTTGCTGTTGCTCCCCATTTTACAACAGGCACATCTACAAGCTTACTCTGGCCAATTCTCCTGAAGCGATACGCTAATATCTGTTGACATAAAGACTTTCACAGTACTCCTGCCGGGAGCTTTTCGACTTTGCCGATGTATTTCGCCTATTGACGAGGCGTTTGGCTACCTTAAGAGAGTCATAGTTACTCCTTCCAGTGGCTCTCCGTTAAACCACAGTCACATCTACCATTTTCCTCTGCCCCTTTCACCAGACGCGATACGCCATTATTTGTCGACATTATGACTTTCACAGTACTCCTGCTAGGGGCTCCTCCAGTTTACCAATGTATTTCACCTGTTGACGAGGCATTTGGCTACCTTAAGAGAGTCATACTTACTCCTGTCAGTTGCTCCCCGTTTTACCACAGTCAAATTTTCAATCTTATTCTGGCCAGTTCACCTGAAGCGATACGCCATTATCAGTCAAACTAAAGAATTTCACAGTACTCCTGCAGGGAGCTTCTCGAGTATGCCGATGTATTTCGCGTGTTGACGAGGCTTTTGGATGCCTTAAGAGAGTCATAGTTACTCCTTGCTGTTGCTCCCGATTTTACAACAGGCACATCTACAAGCTTACTCTGGCCAGTTCTCTTGAAGCTATACGCTAATATCTGTTGACATAAAGGCTTTCACAGTACTCCTGCCGGGAGCTTCTCGACTTTGCCGATGTATTTCGCATATTGACGAGGCATTGGGCTACCTTAAGAGAGTCATAGTTACTCCTTCCAGTGGCTCTCCGTTAAACCACATTCACATATACAATTTTCCTCTGCCCCTTTCACCAGACGCGATACGATATTATTTATCGACATAATGACTTTTACAGTACTCCTGCTAGGGGCTCCTCCAGTTTACCAAAGTATTTCGCCTGTAGAAGAGGTATTTGGCTACCTTAAGAGTGTCATAGATACTCCTGACAGTTGCTCCCCGTTTTACCACAGTCACATTTTCAATCTTATTCTGGCCAGTTCACCTGAAGCGATACGCCATTATCAGTCAACCTAAAGAATTTCACAGTACTCCTGCCGGGAGCTTCTCGAGTATGCCGATGTATTTCGCGTGTTGACGAGGCTTTTGGATGCCTTAAGAGAGTCATAGTTACTCCTTGCTGTTGCTCCCGATTTTACAACAGGCACATCTACAAGCTTACTCTGGCCAGTTCTCTTGAAGCGATACGCTAATATCTGTTGACATAAAGGCTTTCACAGTACTCCTGCCGGGAGCTTCTCGACTTTGCCGATGTATTTCGCATATTGACGAGGCATTGGGCTACCTTAAGAGAGTCATAGTTACTCCTTCCAGTGGCTCTCCGTTAAACCACATTCACATATACAATTTTCCTCTGCCCCTTTCACCAGACGCGATACGATATTATTTATCGACATAATGACTTTCACAGTACTCCTGCTAGGGGCTCCTCCAGTTTACCAAAGTATTTCGCCAGTAGAAGAGGTATTTGGCTACCTTAAGAGTGTCATAGATACTCCTGACAGTTGCTCCCCGTTTTACCACAGTCACATTTTCAATCTTATTCTGGCCAGTTCACCCGAAGCGATACGCCATTATCAGTCAACCTAAAGAATTTCACAGTACTCCTGCCGGGAGCTTCTCGAGTTTGCCGATGCATTTCGCCTGTTCACGAGGCATTTGGATACCTCAAGAGAGTCACAGTTTCACCTTGCTGTTGCTCCCCATTTTACAACAGGCACATCTACAAGCTTACTCTGGCCAATTCTCCTGAAGCGATACGCTAATATCTGTTGACATAAAGACTTTCACAGTACTCCTGCCGGGAGCTTTTCGACTTTGCCGATGTATTTCGCCTATTGACGAGGCGTTTGGCTACCTTAAGAGAGTCATAGTTACTCCTTCCAGTGGCTCTCCGTTAAACCACAGTCACATCTACCATTTTCCACTGCCCCTTTCACCAGACGCGATACGCCATTGTTTGTCGACATTATGACTTTCACAGTACTCCTGCTAGGGGCTCCTCCAGTTTACCAATGTATTTCACCTGTTGACGAGGCATTTGGCTACCTTAAGAGAGTCATACTTACTCCTGTCAGTTGCTCCCCGTTTTACCACAGTCACATTTTCAATCTTATTCTGGCCAGTTCACCTGAAGCGATACGCCATTATCAGTCAACCTAAAGAATTTCACAGTACTTCTGCCGGGAGCTTCTCGAGTATGCCGATGTATTTCGCGTGTTGACGAGGCTTTTGGATGCCTTAAGAGAGTCATAGTTACTCCTTGCTGTTGCTCCCCATTTTACAACAGGCACATCTACAAGCTTACTCTGGCCAATTCTCCTGAAGCGATACGCTAATATCTGTTGACATAAAGACTTTCACAGTACTCCTGCTGGGAGCTTCTCGACTTTACCGATGTATTTCGCCTATTGACGAGGCATTTGGCTACCTTAAGAGAGTCATAGTTACTCCTGCCAGTGTCTCTCCGTTAAACCACAGTCACATCTACCATTTTCATCTGCCCCTTTCACCAGACGTGATACGCCATTATTTGTCGACATTATGACTTTCACAGTACTCCTGCTAGGGGCTCCTCCAGTTTACCAATGTATTTCGCCTCTTGACGAGGCATTTGGCTACCTTAAGAGAGTCATACTTACTCCTGTCAGTTGCTCCCAGTTTTACCACAGTCACATTTCCAATCTTATTCTGGCCAGTTCACCCGAAGCGATACGCCATTATCAGTCAACCTAAAGAATTTCACAGTACTCCTGCCGGGAGCTTCTCGAGTTTGCCGATGCATTTCGCCTGTTGACGAGGCATTTGGATACCTTAAGAGAGTCATAGTTTCACCTTGCTGTTGCTCCCCATTTTACAACAGGCACATCTACAAGCTTACTCTGGCCAGTTCTCTTGAAGCTATACGCTAATATCTGTTGACATAAAGGCTTTCACAGTACTCCTGCCGGGAGCTTCTCGACTTTGCCGATGTATTTCGCATATTGACGAGGCATTGGGCTACCTTAAGAGAGTCATAGTTACTCCTTCCAGTGGCTCTCCGTTAAACCACATTCACATATACAATTTTCCTCTGCCCCTTTCACCAGACGCGATACGATATTATTTATCGACATAATGACTTTTACAGTACTCCTGCTAGGGGCTCCTCCAGTTTACCAAAGTATTTCGCCTGTAGAAGAAGTATTTGGCTACCTTAAGAGTGTCATAGATACTCCTGACAGTTGCTCCCCGTTTTACCACAGTCACATTTTCAATCTTATTCTGGCCAGTTCACCTGAAGCGATACGCCATTATCAGTCAACCTAAAGAATTTCACAGTACTCCTGCCGGGAGCTTCTCGGGTATGCCGATGTATTTCGCGTGTTGACGAGGCATTTGGATGCTTCAAGAGAGTCATAGTTACTCCTTGCTGTTGCTCCCCATTTTACAACAGGCACATCTACAAGCTTACTCTGGCCAGTTCTCTTGAAGCGATACGCTAATATCTGTTGACATAAAGACTTTCACAGTACTCCTGCCGGGAGCTTCTCGACTTTGCCGATGTATTTCGCATATTGACGAGGCATTGGGCTACCTTAAGAGAGTCATAGTTACTCCTGCCAGTGTCTCTCCGTTAAACCACATTCACATATACAATTTTCCTCTGCCCCTTTCACCAGACGCGATACGATATTATTTATCGACATTATGACTTTCACAGTACTCCTGCTAGGGGCTCCTCCAGTTTACCAAAGTATTTCGCCTGTAGAAGAAGCATTTGGCTACCTTAAGAGAGTCATACTTACTCCTATCAGTTGCTCCCCGTTTTACCACAGTCACATTTTCAATCTTATTCTGGCCAGTTCACCCGAAGCGATACGCCATTATCAGTCAACCTAAAGAATTTCACAGTACTCCTGCCGGGAGCTTCTCGAGTTTGCCGATGCATTTCGCCTGTTGACGAGGCATTTGGATACCTTAAGAGAGTCATAGTTTCCCCTTGCTGTTGCTCCCCATTTTACAACAGGCACATCTACAAGCTTGCTCTGGCCAATTCTCCTGAAGCGATACGCTAATATCTGTTGACATAAAGACTTTCACAGTACTCCTGCCGGGAGCTTTTCGACTTTGCCGATGTATTTCGCCTATTGACGAGGAATTTGGCTACCTTAAGAGAGTCATAGTTACTCCTTCCAGTGGCTCTCCGTTAAACCACAGTCACATCTACCATTTTCCTCTGCCCCTTTCACCAGACGCGATACGCCATTATTTGTCGACATTATGACTTTCACAGTACTCCTGCTAGGGGCTCCTCCAGTTTACCAATGTATTTCACCTGTTGACGAGGCATTTGGCTACCTTAAGAGAGTCATACTTACTCCTGTCAGTTGCTCCCCGTTTTACCACAGTCACATTTTCAATCTTATTCTGGCCAGTTCACCTGAAGCGATACGCCATTATCAGTCAACCTAAAGAATTTCACAGTACTCCTGCCGGGAGCTTCTCGAGTATGCCGATGTATTTCGCGTGTTGACGAGGCATTCGGATGCCTTAAGAGAGTCATAGTTACTCCTTGCTGTTGCTCCCCATTTTACAACAGGCACATCTACAAGCTTACTCTGGCCAGTTCTCTTGAAGCGATACGCTAATATCTGTTGACATAAAGACTTTCACAGTACTCCTGCCGGGAGCTTCTCGACTTTGCCGATGTATTTCGCCTATTGACGAGGCATTGGGCTACCTTAAGAGAGTCATAGTTACTCCTGCCAGTGTCTCTCCGTTAAACCACATTCACATATACAATTTTCCTCTGCCCCTTTCACCAGACGCGATACGATATTATTTATCGACATTATGACTTTCACAGTACTCCTGCTAGGGGCTCCTCCAGTTTACCAAAGTATTTCGCCTGTAGAAGAGGCATTTGGCTACCTTAAGAGAGTCATAGATACTCCTGTCAGTTGCTCCCGGTTTTACCAAAGTCACATTCTCAATCTTATTCTGGCCAGTTCACCTGAAGCGATACGCCATTATCAGTCAACCTAAAGAATTTCACAGTACTCCTGCCGGGAGCTTCTCGAGTATGCCGATGTATTTCGCGTGTTGACGAGGCTTTTGGATGCCTTAAGAGAGTCATAGTTACTCCTTGCTGTTGCTCCCGATTTTACAACAGGCACATCTACAAGCTTACTCTGGCCAGTTCTCTTGAAGCGATACGCTAATATCTGTTGACATAAAGACTTTCACAGTACTCCTGCCGGGAGCTTCTCGACTTTGCCGATGTATTTCGCATATTGACGAGGCATTGGGCTATCACAGCCGTCTTTATTCAACGAATTGAATAACACATATACATGCATATATTGTGTGGCAGGTGTTCGTCGCCATTGTTCGCCACCGAGGTGGGGACTTACAGGGCGATACCACAAGAAAAGTTATGATTAACATACATATATAGGTGCGGAAGAACAACATAAATTACAGACACAAAGAAGAAAGAACAAAGACGGATTATTCCTGCTGTGGATAGGCCCCAGGAGTCAAGGCGAAGAAAATAACCAGCATCCTATCCGACGCCGGCTCGCTCCATCAGTCTTTGCGTCGTCATATATTCGAAAATGCGATAGCTCGTGCAGCAGCTTTGCAGTACTCTTGTGCTAAGCACCGCCAGTTCTCGGGGTCTAAATCCAAGTGCGGAGAGATCTCTGGCCGACGCTGGAGACCATACACCCCTCCAATTCAATGTCGCGGTGGACACTGTATCCTCCTCAACGTCTCGGTGCAGGTTGGAGATGGCACGCCTGATGGACGGCGTGTTGTAGTAGGCCGCTTTCTCGGAGTGACACCAGTCGATCCGGAGATGGTCACCGACTACCTGGGCGTCGATCACGCGGGCGATGCCGTCTTTAACCGCCACCACGTCAGGCTTGCGGATTCCCTCAGGTGTGCGGAGGTGGGGCTCCACAGAAACATTGAAGCCCCTCTGCGCGAGTCCACAGGCGACATAGCGCACGATCGCGTCATCCTTAAGAGAGTCATAGTTACTCCTGCCAGTGTCTCTCCGTTAAACCACATTCACATATACAATTTTCCTCTGCCCCTTTCACCAGACGCGATACGATATTATTTATCGACATTATGACTTTCACAGTACTCCTGCTAGGGGCTCCTCCAGTTTACCAAAGTATTTCGCCTGTAGAAGGAGCATTTGGCTACCTTAAGAGAGTCATACTTACTACTATCAGTTGCTCCCCGTTTTACCACAGTCACATTTTCAATCTTATTCTGGCCAGTTCACCTGAAGCGATACGCCATTATCAGTCAACCTAAAGAATATCACAGTACTCCTGCCGGGAGCTTCTCGAGTTTGCCGATGTATTTCGCCTGTTGACGAGGCATTTGGATACCTTAAGAGAGTCATTGTTACCCCTTGCTGTTGCTCCCCATTTTACAACAGGCACATCTACAGGCTTACTCTGGCCAATTCTCCTAAAGCGACACGCTAATATCTGTTGACATAAAGACTTTCACAGTACTCCTGCCGGGAGCTTCTCGACTTTGCCGATGTATTTCGCCTATTGACGAGGCATTTGGCTACCTTAAGAGAGTCATAGTTACTCCTGCCAGTGTCTCTCCGTTAAACCACAGTCACATCTACCATTTTCATCTGCCCCTTTCACCAGACGTGATACGCCATTATTTGTCGACATTATGACTTTCACAGTACTCCTGCTAGGGGCTCCTCCAGTTCACCAATGTATTTCGCCTGTTGACGAGGCATTTGGCTACCTTAAGAGAGTCATACTTACTCCTGTCAGTTGCTCCCAGTTTTACCACAGTCACATTTCCAATCTTATTCTGGCCAGTTCACCCGGAGCGATACGCCATTATCAGTCAACCTAAAGAATTTCACAGTACTCCTGCCGGGAGCTTCTCGAGTATGCCGATGTATTTCGCGTGTTGACGAGGCTTTTGGATGCCTTAAGAGAGTCATAGTTACTCCTTGCTGTTGCTCCCGATTTTACAACAGGCACATCTACAAGCTTACTCTGGCCAGTTCTCTTGAAGCGATACGCTAATATCTGTTGACATAAAGACTTTCACAGTACTCCTGCCGGGAGCTTCTCGACTTTGCCGATGTATTTCGCATATTGACGAGGCATTGGGCTACCTTAAGAGAGTCATAGTTACTCCTGCCAGTGTCTCTCCGTTAAACCACATTCACATATACAATTTTCCTCTGCCCCTTTCACCAGACGCGATACGATATTATTTATCGACATAATGACTTTCACAGTACTCCTGCTAGGGGCTCCTCCAGTTTACTAAAGTATTTCGCCTGTAGAAGAGGTATTTGGCTACCTTAAGAGTGTCATAGATACTCCTGACAGTTGCTCCCCGTTTTACCACAGTCACATTTTCAATCTTATTCTGGCCAGTTCACCTGAAGCGATACGCCATTATCAGTCAACCTAAAGAATTTCACAGTACTCCTGCCGGGAGCTTCTCGGGTATGCCGATGTATTTCGCGTGTTGACGAGGCATTTGGATGCTTCAAGAGAGTCATAGTTACTCCTTGCTGTTGCTCCCCATTTTACAACAGGCACATCTACAAGCTTACTCTGGCCAGTTCTCTTGAAGCGATACGCTAATATCTGTTGACATAAAGACTTTCACAGTACTCCTGCCGGGAGCTTCTCGACTTTGCCGATGTATTTCGCATATTGACGAGGCATTGGGCTACCTTAAGAGAGTCATAGTTACTCCTGCCAGTGTCTCTCCGTTAAACCACATTCACATATACAATTTTCCTCTGCCCCTTTCACCAGACGCGATACGATATTATCTATCGACATTATGACTTTCACAGTACTCCTGCTAGGGGCTCCTCCAGTTTACCAAAGTATTTCGCCTGTAGAAGAAGCATTTGGCTACCTTAAGAGAGTCATACTTACTCCTATCAGTTGCTCCCCGTTTTACCACAGTCACATTTTCAATCTTATTCTGGCCAGTTCACAAGAAGCGATACGCCATTATCAGTCAACCTAAAGAATTTCACAGTACTCCTGCCGGGAGCTTCTCGAGTTTGCCGATGCATTTCGCCTGTTGACGAGGCATTTGGATACCTTATGAGAGTCATAGTTTCACCTTGCTGTTGCTCCCCATTTTACAACAGGCACATCTACAAGCTTACTCTGGCCAATTCTCCTGAAGCGATACGCTAATATCTGTTGACATAAAGACTTTCACAGTACTCCTGCCGGGGGCTTCTCGACTTTACCGATGTATTTTTCCTATTGACGAGGCATTTGGCTACCTTAAGAGAGTCATAGTTACTCCTGCCAGTGTCTCTCCGTTAAACCACAGTCACATCTACCATTTTCATCTGCCCCTTTCACCAGACGTGATACGCCATTATTTGTCGACATTATGACTTTCACAGTACTCCTGCTAGGGGCTCCTCCAGTTTACCAATGTATTTCGCCTGTTGACGAGGCATTTGGCTACCTTAAGAGAGTCATACTTACTCCTGTCAGTGGCTCCCAGTTTTACCACAGTCACATTTTCAATCTTATTCTGGCCAGTTCACCCGAAGCGATACGCCGTTATCAGTCAACCTAAAGAATTTCACAGCACTCCTGCCGGGAGCTTCTCGAGTTTGCCGATGCATTTCGCCTGTTGACGAGGTATTTGGATACCTTAAGAGAGTCATAGTTTCACCTTGCTGTTGCTCCCCATTTTACAACAGGCACATCTACAAGCTTACTCTGGCCAATTCTCCTGAAGCGATACGCTAATATCTGTTGACATAAAGACTTTCACAGTACTCCTGCCGGGAGCTTTTCGACTTTGCCGATGTATTTCGCCTATTGACGAGGTATTTGGCTACCTTAAGAGAGTCATAGTTACTCCTTCCAGTGGCTCTCCGTTAAACCACAGTCACATCTACCATTTTCCTCTGCCCCTTTCACCAGACGCGATACGCCATTATTTGTCGACATTATGACTTTCACAGTACTCCTGCTAGGGGCTCCTCCAGTTTACCAATGTATTTCACCTGTTGACGAGGCATTTGGCTACCTTAAGAGAGTCATACTTACTCCTGTCAGTTGCTCCCCGTTTTACCACAGTCACATTTTCAATCTTATTCTGGCCAGTTCACCTGAAGCGATACGCCATTATCAGTCAACCTAAAGAATTTCACAGTGCTCCTGCCGGGAGCTTCTCGAGTATGCCGATGTATTTCGCGTGTTGACGAGGCATTCGGATGCCTTAAGAGAGTCATAGTTACTCCTTGCTGTTGCTCCCCATTTTACAACAGGCACATCTACAAGCTTACTCTGGCCAGTTCTCTTGAAGCGATACGCTAATATCTGTTGACATAAAGACTTTCACAGTACTCCTGCCGGGAGCTTCTCGACTTTGCCGATGTATTTCGCATATTGACGAGGCATTGGGCTATCACAGCCGTCTTTATTCAACGAATTGAATAACACATATACATGCATATATTGTGTGGCAGGTGTTCGTCGCCATTGTTCGCCACCGAGGTGGGGACTTACAGGGCGATACCACAAGAAAAGTTATGATTAACATACATATATAGGTGCGGAAGAACAACATAAATTACAGACACAAAGAAGAAAGAACAAAGACGGATTATTCCTGCTGTGGATAGGCCCCAGGAGTCAAGGCGAAGAAAATAACCAGCATCCTATCCGACGCCGGCTCGCTCCATCAGTCTTTGCGTCGTCATATATTCGAAAATGCGATAGCTCGTGCAGCAGCTTTGCAGTACTCTTGTGCTAAGCACCGCCAGTTCTCGGGGTCTAAATCCAAGTGCGGAGAGATCTCTGGCCGACGCTGGAGACCATACACCCCTCCAATTCAATGTCGCGGTGGACACTGTATCCTCCTCAACGTCTCGGTGCAGGTTGGAGATGGCACGCCTGATGGACTTCGTGTTGTAGTAGGCCGCTTTCTCGGAGTGACACCAGTCGATCCGGAGATGGTCTCCGACTACCTGGGCGTCGATCACGCGGGCGATGCCGTCTTTAACCGCCACCACGTCAGGCTTGCGGATTCCCTCAGGTGTGCGGAGGTGGGGCTCCACAGAAACATTGAAGCCCCTCTGCGCGAGTCCACGGGCGACATAGCGCACGATCGCGTCATCGTTAAGAGAGTCATAGTTACTCCTGCCAGTGTCTCTCCGTTAAACCACATTCACATATACAATTTTCCTCTGCCCCTTTCACCAGACGCGATACGATATTATTTATCGACATTATGACTTTCACAGTACTCCTGCTAGGGGCTCCTCCAGTTTACCAAAGTATTTCGCCTGTAGAAGAAGCATTTGGCTACCTTAAGAGAGTCATACATACTCCTATCAGTTGCTCCCCGTTTTACCACAGTCACATTTTCAATCTTATTCTGGCCAGTTCACCTGAAGCGATACGCCATTATCAGTCAACCTAAAGAATATCACAGTACTCCTGCCGGGAGCTTCTCGAGTTTGCCGATGTATTTCGCCTGTTGACGAGGCATTTGGATACCTTAAGAGAGTCATTGTTACCCCTTGCTGTTGCTCCCCATTTTACAACAGGCACATCTACAGGCTTACTCTGGCCAATTCTCCTAAAGCGACACGCTAATATCTGTTGACATAAAGACTTTCACAGTACTCCTGCCGGGAGCTTCTCGACTTTACCGATGTATTTCGCCTATTGACGAGGCATTTGGCTACCTTAAGAGAGTCATAGTTACTCCTGCCAGTGTCTCTCCGATAAACCACAGTCACATCTACCATTTTCATCTGCCCCTTTCACCAGACGTGATACGCCATTATTTGTCGACATTATGACTTTCACAGTACTCCTGCTAGGGGCTCCTCCAGTTTACCAATGTATTTCGCCTGTTGACGAGGCATTTGGCTACCTTAAGAGAGTCATACTTACTCCTGTTAGTTGCTCCCAGTTTTACCACAGTCACATTTTCAATCTTATTCTGGCCAGTTCACCCGAAGCGATACGCCATTATCAGTCAACCTAAAGAATTTCACAGTACTCCTGCCGGGAGCTTCTCGAGTTTGCCGATGCATTTCGCCTGTTGACGAGGCATTTGGATACCTTAAGAGAGTCATAGTTTCACCTTGCTGTTGCTCCCCATTTTACAACAGGCACATCTACAAGCTTACTCTGGCCAATTCTCCTGAAGCGATACGCTAATATCTGTTGACATAAAGACTTTCACAGTACTCCTGCCGGGAGCTTCTCGACTTTACCGATGTATTTCGCTTATTGACGAGGCATTTGGCTACCTTAAGAGAGTCATAGTTACTCCTGCCAGTGTCTCTCCGTTAAACCACAGTCACATCTACCATTTTCATCTGCCCCTTTCACCAGACGTGATACGCCATTATTTGTCGACATTATGACTTTCACAGTACTCCTGCTAGGGGCTCCTCCAGTTTACCAATGTATTTCGCCTGTTGACGAGGCATTTGGCTACCTTAAGAGAGTCATACTTACTCCTGTCAGTGGCTCCCAGTTTTACCACAGTCACATTTTCATTCTTATTCTGGCCTGTTCACCCGAAGCGATACGCCATTATCAGTCAACCTAAAGAATTTCACAGCACTCCTGCCGGGAGCTTCTCGAGTTTGCCGATGCATTTCGTCTGTTGACGAGGCATTTGGATACCTTAAGAGAGTCATAGTTTCACCTTGCTGTTGCTCCCCATTTTACAACAGGCACATCTACAAGCTTACTCTGGCCAATTCTCCTGAAGCGATACGCTAATATCTGTTGACATAAAGACTTTCACAGTACTCCTGCCGGGAGCTTCTCGACTTTGCCGATGTATTTCGCATATTGACGAGGCATTGGGCTATCACAGCCGTCTTTATTCAACGAATTGAATAACACATATACATGCATATATTGTGTGGCAGGTGTTCGTCGCCATTGTTCGCCACCGAGGTGGGGACTTACAGGGCGATACCACAAGAAAAGTTAAGATTAACATACATATATAGGTGCGGAAGAACAACATAAATTACAGACACAAAGAAGAAAGAACAAAGACGGATTATTCCTCCTGTGGATAGGCCCCAGGAGTCAAGGCGAAGAAAATAACCAGCATCCTATCCGACGCCGGCTCGCTCCATCAGTCTTTGCGTCGTCATATATTCGAAAATGCGATAGCTCGTGCAGCAGCTTTGCAGTACTCTTGTGCTAAGCACCGCCAGTTCTCGGGGTCTAAATCCAAGTGCGGAGAGATCTCTGGCCGACGCTGGAGACCATACACCCCTCCAATTCAATGTCGCGGTGGACACTGTATCCTCCTCAACGTCTCGGTGCAGGTTGGAGATGGCACGCCTGATGGACGGCGTGTTGTAGTAGGCCGCTTTCTCGGAGTGACACCAGTCGATCCGGAGATGGTCTCCGACTACCTGGGCGTCGATCACGCGGGCGATGCCGTCTTTAACCGCCACCACGTCAGGCTTGCGGATTCCCTCAGGTGTGCGGAGGTGGGGCTCCACAGAAACATTGAAGCTCCTCTGCGCGAGTCCACGGGCGACATAGCGCACGATCGCGTCATCCTTAAGAGAGTCATAGTTACTCCTGCCAGTGTCTCTCCGTTAAACCACATTCACATATACAATTTTCCTCTGCCCCTTTCACCAGACGCGATACGATATTATTTATCGACATAATGACATTCACAGTACTCCTGCTAGGGGCTCCTCCAGTTTACCAAAGTATTTCGCCTGTAGAAGAGGCATTTGGCTACCTTAAGAGTGTCATAGATACTCCTGACAGTTGCTCCCCGTTTTACCACAGTCACATTTTCAATCTTATTCTGGCCAGTTCACCTGAAGCGATACGCCATTATCAGTCAACCTAAAGAATTTCACAGTACTCCTGCCGGGAGCTTCTCGGGAATGCCGATGTATTTCGCGTGTTGACGAGGCATTTGGATGCCTCAAGAGAGTCATAGTTACTCCTTGCTGTTGCTCCCCATTTTACAACAGGCACATCTACAAGCTTACTCTGGCCAGTTCTCTTGAAGCGATACGCTAATATCTGTTGAAATAAAGACTTTCACAGTACTCCTGCCGGGAGCTTCTCGACTTTGCCGATGTATTTCGCATTTTGACGAGGCATTGGGCTACCTTAAGAGAGTCATAGTTACTCCTGCCAGTGTCTCTCCGTTAAACCACATTCACATATACAATTTTCCTCTGCCCCTTTCACCAGACGCGATACGATATTATTTATCGACATTATGACTTTCACAGTACTCCTGCTAGGGGCTCCTCCAGTTTACCAAAGTGTTTCGCCTGTAGAAGAAGCATTTGGCTACCTTAAGAGAGTCATACTTACTCCTATCAGTTGCTCCCCGTTTTACCACAGTCACATTTTCAATCTTATTCTGGCCAGTTCACCTGAAGCGATACGCCATTATCAGTCAACCTAAAGAATATCACAGTACTCCTGCCGGGAGCTTCTCGAGTTTGCCGATGTATTTCGCCTGTTGACGAGGCATTTGGATACCTTAAGAGAGTCATTGTTACCCCTTGCTGTTGCTCCCCATTTAACAACAGGCACATCTACAGGCTTACTCTGGCCAATTCTCCTAAAGCGACACGCTAATATCTGTTGACATAAAGACTTTCACAGTACTCCTGCCGGGAGCTTCTCGACTTTACCGATGTATTTCGCCTATTGACGAGGCATTTGGCTACCTTAAGAGAGTCATAGTTACTCCTGCCAGTGTCTCTCCGATAAACCACAGTCACATCTACCATTTTCATCTGCCCCTTTCACCAGACGTGATACGCCATTATTTGTCGACATTATGACTTTCACAGTACTCCTGCTAGGGGCTCCTCCAGTTTACCAATGTATTTCGCCTGTTGACGAGGCATTTGGCTACCTTAAGAGAGTCATACTTACTCCTGTTAGTTGCTCCCAGTTTTACCACAGTCACATTTTCATTCTTATTCTGGCCTGTTCACCCGAAGCGATACGCCATTATCAGTCAACCTAAAGAATTTCACAGCACTCCTGCCGGGAGCTTCTCGAGTTTGCCGATGCATTTCGTCTGTTGACGAGGCATTTGGATACCTTAAGAGAGTCATAGTTTCACCTTGCTGTTGCTCCCCATTTTACAACAGGCACATCTACAAGCTTACTCTGGCCAATTCTCCTGAAGCGATACGCTAATATCTGTTGACATAAAGACTTTCACAGTACTCCTGCCGGGAGCTTCTCGACTTTGCCGATGTATTTCGCATATTGACGAGGCATTGGGCTATCACAGCCGTCTTTATTCAACGAATTGAATAACACATATACATGCATATATTGTGTGGCAGGTGTTCGTCGCCATTGTTCGCCACCGAGGTGGGGACTTACAGGGCGATACCACAAGAAAAGTTAAGATTAACATACATATATAGGTGCGGAAGAACAACATAAATTACAGACACAAAGAAGAAAGAACAAAGACGGATTATTCCTCCTGTGGATAGGCCCCAGGAGTCAAGGCGAAGAAAATAACCAGCATCCTATCCGACGCCGGCTCGCTCCATCAGTCTTTGCGTCGTCATATATTCGAAAATGCGATAGCTCGTGCAGCAGCTTTGCAGTACTCTTGTGCTAAGCACCGCCAGTTCTCGGGGTCTAAATCCAAGTGCGGAGAGATCTCTGGCCGACGCTGGAGACCATACACCCCTCCAATTCAATGTCGCGGTGGACACTGTATCCTCCTCAACGTCTCGGTGCAGGTTGGAGATGGCACGCCTGATGGACGGCGTGTTGTAGTAGGCCGCTTTCTCGGAGTGACACCAGTCGATCCGGAGATGGTCTCCGACTACCTGGGCGTCGATCACGCGGGCGATGCCGTCTTTAACCGCCACCACGTCAGGCTTGCGGATTCCCTCAGGTGTGCGGAGGTGGGGCTCCACAGAAACATTGAAGCTCCTCTGCGCGAGTCCACGGGCGACATAGCGCACGATCGCGTCATCCTTAAGAGAGTCATAGTTACTCCTGCCAGTGTCTCTCCGTTAAACCACATTCACATATACAATTTTCCTCTGCCCCTTTCACCAGACGCGATACGATATTATTTATCGACATAATGACATTCACAGTACTCCTGCTAGGGGCTCCTCCAGTTTACCAAAGTATTTCGCCTGTAGAAGAGGCATTTGGCTACCTTAAGAGTGTCATAGATACTCCTGACAGTTGCTCCCCGTTTTACCACAGTCACATTTTCAATCTTATTCTGGCCAGTTCACCTGAAGCGATACGCCATTATCAGTCAACCTAAAGAATTTCACAGTACTCCTGCCGGGAGCTTCTCGGGAATGCCGATGTATTTCGCGTGTTGACGAGGCATTTGGATGCCTCAAGAGAGTCATAGTTACTCCTTGCTGTTGCTCCCCATTTTACAACAGGCACATCTACAAGCTTACTCTGGCCAGTTCTCTTGAAGCGATACGCTAATATCTGTTGACATAAAGACTTTCACAGTACTCCTGCCGGGAGCTTCTCGACTTTGCCGATGTATTTCGCATTTTGACGAGGCATTGGGCTACCTTAAGAGAGTCATAGTTACTCCTGCCAGTGTCTCTCCGTTAAACCACATTCACATATACAATTTTCCTCTGCCCCTTTCACCAGACGCGATACGATATTATTTATCGACATTATGACTTTCACAGTACTCCTGCTAGGGGCTCCTCCAGTTTACCAAAGTGTTTCGCCTGTAGAAGAAGCATTTGGCTACCTTAAGAGAGTCATACTTACTCCTATCAGTTGCTCCCCGTTTTACCACAGTCACATTTTCAATCTTATTCTGGCCAGTTCACCTGAAGCGATACGCCATTATCAGTCAACCTAAAGAATATCACAGTACTCCTGCCGGGAGCTTCTCGAGTTTGCCGATGTATTTCGCCTGTTGACGAGGCATTTGGATACCTTAAGAGAGTCATTGTTACCCCTTGCTGTTGCTCCCCATTTAACAACAGGCACATCTACAGGCTTACTCTGGCCAATTCTCCTAAAGCGACACGCTAATATCTGTTGACATAAAGACTTTCACAGTACTCCTGCCGGGAGCTTCTCGACTTTACCGATGTATTTCGCCTATTGACGAGGCATTTGGCTACCTTAAGAGAGTCATAGTTACTCCTGCCAGTGTCTCTCCGATAAACCACAGTCACATCTACCATTTTCATCTGCCCCTTTCACCAGACGTGATACGCCATTATTTGTCGACATTATGACTTTCACAGTACTCCTGCTAGGGGCTCCTCCAGTTTACCAATGTATTTCGCCTGTTGACGAGGCATTTGGCTACCTTAAGAGAGTCATACTTACTCCTGTTAGTTGCTCCCAGTTTTACCACAGTCACATTTTCAATCTTATTCTGGCCAGTTCACCCGAAGCGATACGCCATTATCAGTCAACCTAAAGAATTTCACAGTACTCCTGCCGGGAGCTTCTCGAGTTTGCCGATGCATTTCGCCTGTTGACGAGGCATTTGGATACCTTAAGAGAGTCATAGTTTCACCTTGCTGTTGCTCCCCATTTTACAACAGGCACATCTACAAGCTTACTCTGGCCAATTCTCCTGAAGCGATACGCTAATATCTGTTGACATAAAGACTTTCACAGTACTCCTGCCGGGAGCTTCTCGACTTTACCGATGTATTTCGCTTATTGACGAGGCATTTGGCTACCTTAAGAGAGTCATAGTTACTCCTGCCAGTGTCTCTCCGTTAAACCACAGTCACATCTACCATTTTCATCTGCCCCTTTCACCAGACGTGATACGCCATTATTTGTCGACATTATGACTTTCACAGTACTCCTGCTAGGGGCTC
The DNA here is from genome assembly GCF_021461395.2 of Schistocerca americana. Classification (NCBI taxonomy): domain Eukaryota; kingdom Metazoa; phylum Arthropoda; class Insecta; order Orthoptera; family Acrididae; genus Schistocerca; species Schistocerca americana. The sequence goes on from NC_060130.1 coordinate 61,456,423, forward strand.
CTCCAGTTTACCAATGTATTTCGCCTGTTGACGAGGCATTTGGCTACCTTAAGAGAGTCATACTTACTCCTGTCAGTGGCTCCCAGTTTTACCACAGTCACATTTTCATTCTTATTCTGGCCTGTTCACCCGAAGCGATACGCCATTATCAGTCAACCTAAAGAATTTCACAGCACTCCTGCCGGGAGCTTCTCGAGTTTGCCGATGCATTTCGTCTGTTGACGAGGCATTTGGATACCTTAAGAGAGTCATAGTTTCACCTTGCTGTTGCTCCCCATTTTACAACAGGCACATCTACAAGCTTACTCTGGCCAATTCTCCTGAAGCGATACGCTAATATCTGTTGACATAAAGACTTTCACAGTACTCCTGCCGGGAGCTTCTCGACTTTGCCGATGTATTTCGCATATTGACGAGGCATTGGGCTATCACAGCCGTCTTTATTCAACGAATTGAATAACACATATACATGCATATATTGTGTGGCAGGTGTTCGTCGCCATTGTTCGCCACCGAGGTGGGGACTTACAGGGCGATACCACAAGAAAAGTTAAGATTACCATACATATATAGGTGCGGAAGAACAACATAAATTACAGACACAAAGAAGAAAGAACAAAGACGGATTATTCCTCCTGTGGATAGGCCCCAGGAGTCAAGGCGAAGAAAATAACCAGCATCCTATCCGACGCCGGCTCGCTCCATCAGTCTTTGCGTCGTCATATATTCGAAAATGCGATAGCTCGTGCAGCAGCTTTGCAGTACTCTTGTGCTAAGCACCGCCAGTTCTCGGGGTCTAAATCCAAGTGCGGAGAGATCTCTGGCCGACGCTGGAGACCATACACCCCTCCAATTCAATGTCGCGGTGGACACTGTATCCTCCTCAACGTCTCGGTGCAGGTTGGAGATGGCACGCCTGATGGACGGCGTGTTGTAGTAGGCCGCTTTCTCGGAGTGACACCAGTCGATCCGGAGATGGTCTCCGACTACCTGGGCGTCGATCACGCGGGCGATGCCGTCTTTAACCGCCACCACGTCAGGCTTGCGGATTCCCTCAGGTGTGCGGAGGTGGGGCTCCACAGAAACATTGAAGCTCCTCTGCGCGAGTCCACGGGCGACATAGCGCACGATCGCGTCATCCTTAAGAGAGTCATAGTTACTCCTGCCAGTGTCTCTCCGTTAAACCACATTCACATATACAATTTTCCTCTGCCCCTTTCACCAGACGCGATACGATATTATTTATCGACATAATGACATTCACAGTACTCCTGCTAGGGGCTCCTCCAGTTTACCAAAGTATTTCGCCTGTAGAAGAGGCATTTGGCTACCTTAAGAGTGTCATAGATACTCCTGACAGTTGCTCCCCGTTTTACCACAGTCACATTTTCAATCTTATTCTGGCCAGTTCACCTGAAGCGATACGCCATTATCAGTCAACCTAAAGAATTTCACAGTACTCCTGCCGGGAGCTTCTCGGGAATGCCGATGTATTTCGCGTGTTGACGAGGCATTTGGATGCCTCAAGAGAGTCATAGTTACTCCTTGCTGTTGCTCCCCATTTTACAACAGGCACATCTACAAGCTTACTCTGGCCAGTTCTCTTGAAGCGATACGCTAATATCTGTTGACATAAAGACTTTCACAGTACTCCTGCCGGGAGCTTCTCGACTTTGCCGATGTATTTCGCATTTTGACGAGGCATTGGGCTACCTTAAGAGAGTCATAGTTACTCCTGCCAGTGTCTCTCCGTTAAACCACATTCACATATACAATTTTCCTCTGCCCCTTTCACCAGACGCGATACGATATTATTTATCGACATTATGACTTTCACAGTACTCCTGCTAGGGGCTCCTCCAGTTTACCAAAGTGTTTCGCCTGTAGAAGAAGCATTTGGCTACCTTAAGAGAGTCATACTTACTCCTATCAGTTGCTCCCCGTTTTACCACAGTCACATTTTCAATCTTATTCTGGCCAGTTCACCTGAAGCGATACGCCATTATCAGTCAACCTAAAGAATATCACAGTACTCCTGCCGGGAGCTTCTCGAGTTTGCCGATGTATTTCGCCTGTTGACGAGGCATTTGGATACCTTAAGAGAGTCATTGTTACCCCTTGCTGTTGCTCCCCATTTAACAACAGGCACATCTACAGGCTTACTCTGGCCAATTCTCCTAAAGCGACACGCTAATATCTGTTGACATAAAGACTTTCACAGTACTCCTGCCGGGAGCTTCTCGACTTTACCGATGTATTTCGCCTATTGACGAGGCATTTGGCTACCTTAAGAGAGTCATAGTTACTCCTGCCAGTGTCTCTCCGATAAACCACAGTCACATCTACCATTTTCATCTGCCCCTTTCACCAGACGTGATACGCCATTATTTGTCGACATTATGACTTTCACAGTACTCCTGCTAGGGGCTCCTCCAGTTTACCAATGTATTTCGCCTGTTGACGAGGCATTTGGCTACCTTAAGAGAGTCAAACTTACTCCTGTCAGTTGCTCCCAGTTTTACCACAGTCACATTTTCCATCTTATTCTGGCCAGTTCTCCCGAAGCGATACGCCATTATCAGTCAACCTAAAGAATTTCACAGTACTCCTGCCGGGAGCTTCTCGAGTTTGCCGATGCATTTCGCCTGTTGACGAGGCATTTGGATACCTTAAGGGAGTCATAGTTTCACCTTGCTGTTGCTCCCCATTTTACAACAGGCACATCTACAAGCTTACTCTGGCCAATTCTCCTGAAGCGATACGCTAATATCTGTTGACATAAAGACTTTCACAGTACTCCTGCCGGGAGCTTCTCGACTTTACCGATGTATTTCGCTTATTGACGAGGCATTTGGCTACCTTAAGAGAGTCATAGTTACTCCTGCCAGTGTCTCTCCGTTAAAACACAGTCACATCTACCATTTTCATCTGCCCCTTTCACCAGACGTGATACGCCATTATTTGTCGACATTTTGACTTTCACAGTACTCCTGCTAGGGGCTCCTCCAGTTTACCAATGTATTTCGAATGTTGATGAGGCATTTGGCTACCTTAAGAGAGTCATACTTACTCCTGTCAGTGGCTCCCAGTTTTACCACAGTCACATTTTCAATCTTATTCTGGCCAGTTCACCCGAAGCGATACGCCATTATCAGTCAACCTAAAGAATTTCACAGCACTCCTGCCGGGAGCTTCTCGAGTTTGCCGATGCATTTCGCCTGTTGACGAGGCATTTGGATACCTTAAGAGAGTCATAGTTTCACCTTGCTGTTGCTCCCCATTTTACAACAGGCACATCTACAAGCTTACTCTGGCCAATTCTCCTGAAGCGATACGCTAATATCTGTTGACATAAAGACTTTCACAGTACTCCTGCCGGGAGCTTTTCGACTTTGCCGATGTATTTCGCCTATTGACGAGGCGTTTGGCTACCTTAAGAGAGTCATAGTTACTCCTTCCAGTGGCTCTCCGTTAAACCACAGTCACATCTACCATTTTCCTCTGCCCCTTTCACCAGACGCGATACGCCATTATTTGTCGACATTATGACTTTCACAGTACTCCTGCTAGGGGCTCCTCCAGTTTACCAATGTATTTCACCTGTTGACGAGGCATTTGGCTACCTTAAGAGAGTCATACTTACTCCTGTCAGTTGCTCCCCGTTTTACCACAGTCACATTTTCAATCTTATTCTGGCCAGTTCACCTGTAGCGATACGCCATTATCAGTCAACCTAAAGAATTTCACAGTACTCCTGCCGGGAGCTTCTCGAGTATGCCGATGTATTTCGCGTGTTGACGAGGCATTCGGATGCCTTAAGAGAGTCATAGTTACTCCTTGCTGTTGCTCCCCATTTTACAACAGGCACATCTACAAGCTTACTCTGGCCAGTTCTCTTGAAGCGATACGCTAATATCTGTTGACATAAAGACTTTCACAGTACTCCTGCCGGGAGCTTCTCGACTTTGCCGATGTATTTTGCCTATTGACGAGGCATTGGGCTACCTTAAGAGAGTCATAGTTACTCCTGCCAGTGTCTCTCCGTTAAACCAGATTCACATATACAATTTCCCTCTGCCCCTTTCACCAGACGCGATACGATATTATTTATCGACATAATGACATTCACAGTACTCCTGCTAGGGGCTCCTCCAGTTTACCAAAGTATTTCGCCTGTAGAAGAGGCATTTGGCTACCTTAAGAGTGTCATAGATACTCCTGACAGTTGCTCCCCGTTTTACCACAGTCACATTTTCAATCTTATTCTGGCCAGTTCACCTGAAGCGATACGCCATTATCAGTCAACCTAAAGAATTTCACAGTACTCCTGCCGGGAGCTTCTCGGGAATGCCGATGTATTTCGCGTGTTGACGAGGCATTTGGATGCCTCAAGAGAGTCATAGTTACTCCTTGCTGTTGCTCCCCATTTTACAACAGGCACATCTACAAGCTTACTCTGGCCAGTTCTCTTGAAGCGATACGCTAATATCTGTTGACATAAAGACTTTCACAGTACTCCTGCCGGGAGCTTCTCGACTTTGCCGATGTATTTCGCATTTTGACGAGGCATTGGGCTACCTTAAGAGAGTCATAGTTACTCCTGCCAGTGTCTCTCCGTTAAACCACATTCACATATACAATTTTCCTCTGCCCCTTTCACCAGACGCGATACGATATTATTTATCGACATTTTGACTTTCACAGTACTCCTGCTAGGGGCTCCTCCAGTTTACCAAAGTATTTCGCCTGTAGAAGAAGCATTTGGCTACCTTAAGAGAGTCATACTTACTCCTATCAGTTGCTCCCCGTTTTACCACAGTCACATTTTCAATCTTATTCCGGCCAGTTCACCTGAAGCGATACGCCATTATCAGTCAACCTAAAGAATATCACAGTACTCCTGCCGGGAGCTTCTCGAGTTTGCCGATGCATTTCGCCTGTTGACGAGGCATTTGGCTACCTTAAGAGAGTCATAGTTACTCCTGCCAGTGTCTCTCCGATAAACCACAGTCACATCTACCATTTTCATCTGCCCCTTTCACCAGACGTGATACGCCATTATTTGTCGACATTATGACTTTCACAGTACTCCTGCTAGGGGCTCCTCCAGTTTACCAATGTATTTCGCCTGTTGACGAGGCATTTGGCTACCTTAAGAGAGTCATACTTACTCCTGTCAGTTGCTCCCAGTTTTACCACAGTCACATTTTCCATCTTATTCTGGCCAGTTCTCCCGAAGCGATACGCCATTATCAGTCAACCTAAAGAATTTCACAGTACTCCTGCCGGGAGCTTCTCGAGTTTGCCGATGCATTTCGCCTGTTGACGAGGCATTTGGATACCTTAAGAGAGTCATAGTTTCACCTTGCTGTTGCTCCCCATTTTAAAACAGGCACATCTACAAGCTTACTCTGGCCAATTCTCCTGAAGCGATACGCTAATATCTGTTGACATAAAGACTTTCACAGTACTCCTGCCGGGAGCTTCTCGACTTTACCGATGTATTTCGCTTATTGACGAGGCATTTGGCTACCTTAAGAGAGTCATAGTTACTCCTGCCAGTGTCTCTCCGTTAAACCACAGTCACATCTACCATTTTCATCTGCCCCTTTCACCAGACGTGATACGCCATTATTTGTCGACATTATGACTTTCACAGTACTTCTGCTAGGGGCTCCTCCAGTTTACCAATGTATTTCGCCTGTTGACGAGGCATTTGGCTACCTTAAGAGAGTCATACTTACTCCTGTCAGTGGCTCCCAGTTTTACCACAGTCACATTTTCAATCTTATTCTGGCCAGTTCACCCGAAGCGATACGCCATTATCAGTCAACCTAAAGAATTTCACAGCACTCCTGCCGGGAGCTTCTCGAGTTTGCCGATGCATTTCGCCTGTTGACGAGGCATTTGGATACCTTAAGAGAGTCATAGTTTCACCTTGCTGATGCTCCCCATTTTACAACAGGCACATCTACAAGCTTACTCTGGCCAATTCTCCTGAAGCGATACGCTAATATCTGTTGACATAAAGACTTTCACAGTACTCCTGCCGGGAGCTTTTCGACTTTGCCGATGTATTTCGCCTATTGACGAGGCGTTTGGCTACCTTAAGAGAGTCATAGTTACTCCTTCCAGTGGCTCTCCGTTAAACCACAGTCACATCTACCATTTTCCTCTGCCCCTTTCACCAGACGCGATATGCCATTATTTGTCGACATTATGACTTTCACAGTACTCCTGCTAGGGGCTCCTCCAGTTTACCAATGTATTTCACCTGTTGACGAGGCATTTGGCTACCTTAAGAGAGTCATACTTACTCCTGTCAGTTGCTCCCCGTTTTACCACAGTCACATTTTCAATCTTATTCTGGCCAGTTCACCTGAAGCGATACGCCATTATCAGTCAACCTAAAGAATTTCACAGTACTCCTGCCGGGAGCTTCTCGAGTATGCCGATGTATTTCGCGTGTTGACGAGGCATTCGGATGCCTTAAGAGAGTCATAGTTACTCCTTGCTGTTGCTCCCCATTTTACAACAGGCACATCTACAAGCTTACTCTGGAGAGTTCTCTTGAAGCGATACGCTAATATCTGTTGACATAAAGACTTTCACAGTACTCCTGCCGGGAGCTTCTCGACTTTGCCGATGTATTTCGCCTATTGACGAGGCATTGGGCTACCTTAAGAGAGTCATAGTTACTCCTGCCAGTGTCTCTCCGTTAAACCAGATTCACATATACAATTTCCCTCTGCCCCTTTCACCATACGCGATACGATATTATTTATCGACATTATGACTTTCACCGTACTCCTGCTAGGGGCTCCTCCAGTTTACCAAAGTATTTCGCCTGTAGAAGAGGCATTTGGCTACCTTAAGAGAGTCATAGATACTCCTGTCAGTTGCTCCCCGTTTTACCAAAGTCACATTCTCAATCTTATTCTGGCCAGTTCACCTGAAGCGACACGCCATTATCAGTCACCCTAAAGAATATCACAGTACTCCTGCCGGGAGCTTCTCGAGTTTGCCGATGTATCTCGCCTGTTGACGAGGCATTTGGATACCTTAAGAGAGTCATAGTTACCCCTTGCTGTTGCTCCCCATTTTACAACAGGCACATCTACAAGCTTACTCTGGCCAATTCTCCTGAAGCGATACGCTAATATCTGTTGACATAAAGACTTTCACAGTAAACCTGCCGGGAGCTTCTCGACTTTACCGATGTATTTCGCCTATTGACGAGGCATTTGGCTACCTTAAGAGAGTCATAGTTACTCCTGCCAGTGTCTCTCCGTTAAACCACAGTCACATCTACCATTTTCATCTGCCCCTTTCACCAGACGTGATACGCCATTATTTGTCGACATTATGACTTTCACAGTACTCCTGCTAGGGGCTCCTCCAGTTTACCAATGTATTTCGCCTGTTGACGAGGCATTTGGCTACCTTAAGAGTGTCATACTTACTCCTGTCAGTGGCTCCCAGTTTTACCACAGTCACATTTTCAATCTTATTCTGGCCAGTTCACCCGAAGCGATACGCCATTATCAGTCAACCTAAAGAATTTCACAGCACTCCTGCCGGGAGCTTCTCGAGTTTGCCGATGCATTTCGCCTGTTGACGAGGCATTTGGATACCTTAAGAGAGTCATAGTTTCACCTTGCTGTTGCTCCCCATTTTACAACAGGCACATCTACAAGCTTACTCTGGCCAATTCTCCTGAAGCGATACGCTAATATCTGTTGACATAAAGACTTTCACAGTACTCCTGCCGGGAGCTTTTCGACTTTGCCGATGTATTTCGCCTATTGACGAGGCGTTTGGCTACCTTAAGAGAGTCATAGTTACTCCTTCCAGTGGCTCTCCGTTAAACCACAGTCACATCTACCATTTTCCTCTGCCCCTTTCACCAGACGCGATATGCCATTATTTGTCGACATTATGACTTTCACAGTACTCCTGCTAGGGGCTCCTCCAGTTTACCAATGTATTTCACCTGTTGACGAGGCATTTGGCTACCTTAAGAGAGTCATACTTACTCCTGTCAGTTGCTCCCCGTTTTACCACAGTCACATTTTCAATCTTATTCTGGCCAGTTCACCTGAAGCGATACGCCATTATCAGTCAACCTAAAGAATTTCACAGTACTCCTGCCGGGAGCTTCTCGAGTATGCCGATGTATTTCGCGTGTTGACGAGGCATTCGGATGCCTTAAGAGAGTCATAGTTACTCCTTGCTGTTGCTCCCCATTTTACAACAGGCACATCTACAAGCTTACTCTGGCCAGTTCTCTTGAAGCGATACGCTAATATCTGTTGACATAAAGACTTTCACAGTACTCCTGCCGGGAGCTTCTCGACTTTGCCGATGTATTTCGCCTATTGACGAGGCATTGGGCTACCTTAAGAGAGTCATAGTTACTCCTGCCAGTGTCTCTCCGTTAAACCAGATTCACATATACAATTTCCCTCTGCCCCTTTCACCATACGCGATACGATATTATTTATCGACATTATGACTTTCACCGTACTCCTGCTAGGGGCTCCTCCAGTTTACCAAAGTATTTCGCCTGTAGAAGAGGCATTTGGCTACCTTAAGAGAGTCATAGATACTCCTGTCAGTTGCTCCCCGTTTTACCAAAGTCACATTCTCAATCTTATTCTGGCCAGTTCACCTGAAGCGATACGCCATTATCAGTCACCCTAAAGAATATCACAGTACTCCTGCCGGGAGCTTCTCGAGTTTGCCGATGTATCTCGCCTGTTGACGAGGCATTTGGATACCTTAAGAGAGTCATAGTTACCCCTTGCTGTTGCTCCCCATTTTACAACAGGCACATCTACAAGCTTACTCTGGCCAATTCTCCTGAAGCGATACGCTAATATCTGTTGACATAAAGACTTTCACAGTAAACCTGCCGGGAGCTTCTCGACTTTACCGATGTATTTCGCCTATTGACGAGGCATTTGGCTACCTTAAGAGAGTCATAGTTACTCCTGCCAGTGTCTCTCCGTTAAACCACAGTCACATCTACCATTTTCATCTGCCCCTTTCACCAGACGTGATACGCCATTATTTGTCGACATTATGACTTTCACAGTACTCCTGCTAGGGGCTCCTCCAGTTTACCAATGTATTTCGCCTGTTGACGAGGCATTTGGCTACCTTAAGAGTGTCATACTTACTCCTGTCAGTGGCTCCCAGTTTTACCACAGTCACATTTTCAATCTTATTCTGGCCAGTTCACCCGAAGCGATACGCCATTATCAGTCAACCTAAAGAATTTCACAGCACTCCTGCCGGGAGCTTCTCGAGTTTGCCGATGCATTTCGCCTGTTGACGAGGCATTTGGATACCTTAAGAGAGTCATAGTTTCACCTTGCTGTTGCTCCCCATTTTACAACAGGCACATCTACAAGCTTACTCTGGCCAATTCTCCTGAAGCGATACGCTAATATCTGTTGACATAAAGACTTTCACAGTACTCCTGCCGGGAGCTTCTCGACTTTACCGATGTATTTCGCTTATTGACGAGGCATTTGGCTACCTTAAGAGAGTCATAGTTACTCTTTCCAGTGGCTCTCCGTTAAACCACAGTCACATCTACCATTTTCCTCTGCCCCTTTCACCAGACGCGATACGCCATTATTTGTCGACATTATGACTTTCACAGTACTCCTGCTAGGGGCTCCTCCAGTTTACCAATGTATTTCACATGTTGACGAGGCATTTGGCTACCTTAAGAGAGTCATACTTACTCCTGTCAGTTGCTCCCCGTTTTACCACAGTCACATTTTCAATCTTATTCTGGCCAGTTCACCTGAAGCGATACGCCATTATCAGTCAACCTAAAGAATTTCACAGTACTCCTGCCGGGAGCTTCTCGAGTATGCCGATGTATTTCGCGTGTTGACGAGGCATTCGGATGCCTTAAGAGAGTCATAGTTACTCCTTGCTGTTGCTCCCCATTTTACAACAGGCACATCTACAAGCTTACTCTGGCCAGTTCTCTTGAAGCGATACGCTAATATCTGTTGACATAAAGACTTTCACAGTACTCCTGCCGGGAGCTTCTCGACTTTGCCGATGTATTTCGCCTATTGACGAGGCATTGGGCTACCTTAAGAGAGTCATAGTTACTCCTGCCAGTGTCTCTCCGTTAAACCAGATTCACATATACAATTTCCCTCTGCCCCTTTCACCATACGCGATACGATATTATTTATCGACATTATGACTTTCACAGTACTCCTGCTAGGGGCTCCTCCAGTTTACCAAAGTATTTCGCCTGTAGAAGAGGCATTTGGCTACCTTAAGAGAGTCATAGATACTCCTGTCAGTTGCTCCCCGTTTTACCAAAGTCACATTCTCAATCTTATTCTGGCCAGTTCACCTGAAGCGATACGCCATTATCAGTCACCCTAAAGAATATCACAGTACTCCTGCCGGGAGGTTCTCGAGTTTGCCGATGTAATTCGCCTGTTGACGAGGCATTTGGATACCTTAAGAGAGTCATAGTTACCCCTTGCTGTTGCTCCCCATTTTACAACAGGCACATCTACAAGCTTACTCTGGCCAATTCTCCTGAAGCGATACGCTAATATCTGTTGACATAAAGACTTTCACAGTAATCCTGCCGGGAGCTTCTCGACTTTACCGATGTATTTCGCCTATTGACGAGGCATTTGGCTACCTTAAGAGAGTCATAGTTACTCCTGCCAGTGTCTCTCCGTTAAACCACAGTCACATCTACCATTTTCATCTGCCCCTTTCACCAGACGTGATACGCCATTATTTGTCGACATTATGACTTTCACAGTACTCCTGCTAGGGGCTCCTCCAGTTTACCAATGTATTTCGCCTGTTGACGAGGCATTTGGCTACCTTAAGAGTGTCATACTTACTCCTGTCAGTGGCTCCCAGTTTTACCACAGTCACATTTTCAATCTTATTCTGGCCAGTTCACCCGAAGCGATACGCCATTATCAGTCAACCTAAAGAATTTCACAGCACTCCTGCCGGGAGCTTCTCGAGTTTGCCGATGCATTTCGCCTGTTGACGAGGCATTTGGATACCTTAAGAGAGTCATAGTTTCACCTTGCTGTTGCTCCCCATTTTACAACAGGCACATCTACAAGCTTACTCTGGCCAATTCTCCTGATGCGATACGCTAATATCTGTTGACATAAAGACTTTCACAGTACTCCTGCCGGGAGCTTCTCGACTTTACCGATGTATTTCGCTTATTGACGAGGCATTTGGCTACCTTAAGAGAGTCATAGTTACTCCTGCCAGTGTCTCTCCGTTAAACCACAGTCACATCTACCATTTTCATCTGCCCCTTTCACCAGACGTGATACGCCATTATTTGTCGACATTATGACTTTCACAGTACTCCTGCTAGGGGCTCCTCCAGTTTACCAATGTATTTCGCCTGTTGACGAGGCATTTGGCTACCTTAAGAGAGTCATACTTACTCCTGTCAGTGGCTCCCAGTTTTACCACAGTCACATTTTCAATCTTATTCTGGCCAGTTCACCCGAAGCGATACGCCATTATCAGTCAACCTAAAGAATTTCACAGCACTCCTGCCGGGAGCTTCTCGAGTTTGCCGATGCATTTCGCCTGTTGACGAGGCATTTGGATACCTTAAGAGAGTCATAGTTTCACCTTGCTGTTGCTCCCCATTTTACAATAGGCACATCTACAAGCTTACTCTGGCCAATTCTCCTGAAGCGATACGCTAATATCTGTTGACATAAAGACTTTCACAGTACTCCTGCCGGGAGCTTTTCGACTTTGCCGATGTATTTCGCCTATTGACGAGGCGTTTGGCTACCTTAAGAGAGTCATAGTTACTCCTTCCAGTGGCTCTACGTTAAACCACAGTCACATCTACCATTTTCCTCTGCCCCTTTCACCAGACGCGATACGCCATTATTTGTCGACATTATGACTTTCACAGTACTCCTGCTAGGGGCTCCTCCAGTTTACCAATGTATTTCACCTGTTGACGAGGCATTTGGCTACCTTAAGAGAGTCATACTTACTCCTGTCAGTTGCTCCCCGTTTTACCACAGTCACATTTTCAATCTTATTCTGGCGAGTTCACCTGAAGCGATACGCCATTATCAGTCAACCTAAAGAATTTCACAGTACTCCTGCCGGGAGCTTCTCGAGTATGCCGATGTATTTCGCGTGTTGACGAGGCATTCGGATGCCTTAAGAGAGTCATAGTTACTCCTTGCTGTTGCTCCCCATTTTACAACAGGCACATCTACAAGCTTACTCTGGCCAGTTCTCTTGAAGCGATACGCTAATATCTGTTGACATAAAGACTTTCACAGTACTCCTGCCGGGAGCTTCTCGACTTTGCCGATGTATTTCGCCTATTGACGAGGCATTGGGCTACCTTAAGAGAGTCATAGTTACTCCTGCCAGTGTCTCTCCGTTAAACCAGATTCACATATACAATTTCCCTCTGCCCCTTTCACCAGACGCGATACGATATAATTTATCGACATTATGACTTTCACAGTACTCCTGCTAGGGGCTCCTCCAGTTTACCAAAGTATTTCGCCTGTAGAAGAGGCATTTGGCTACCTTAAGAGAGTCATAGATACTCCTGTCAGTTGCTCCCCGTTTTACCAAAGTCACATTCTCAATCTTATTCTGGCCAGTTCACCTGAAGCGATACGCCATTATCAGTCACCCTAAAGAATATCACAGTACTCCTGCCGGGAGCTTCTCGAGTTTGCCGATGTATCTCGCCTGTTGACGAGGCATTTGGATACCTTAAGAGAGTCATAGTTACCCCTTGCTGTTGCTCCCCATTTTACAACAGGCACATCTACAAGCTTACTCTGGCCAATTCTCCTGAAGTGATACGCTAATATCTGTTGACATAAAGACTTTCACAGTAATCCTGCCGGGAGCTTCTCGACTTTACCGATGTATTTCGCCTATTGACGAGGCATTTGGCTACCTTAAGAGAGTCATAGTTACTCCTGCCAGTGTCTCTCCGTTAAACCACAGTCACATCTACCATTTTCATCTGCCCCTTTCACCAGACGTGATACGCCATTATTTGTCGACATTATGACTTTCACAGTACTCCTGCTAGGGGCTCCTCCAGTTTACCAATGTATTTCGCCTGTTGACGAGGCATTTGGCTACCTTAAGAGTGTCATACTTACTCCTGTCAGTGGCTCCCAGTTTTACCACAGTCACATTTTCAATCTTATTCTGGCCAGTTCACCCGAAGCGATACGCCATTATCAGTCAACCTAAAGAATTTCACAGCACTCCTGCCGGGAGCTTCTCGAGTTTGCCGATGCATTTCGCCTGTTGACGAGGCATTTGGATACCTTAAGAGAGTCATAGTTTCACCTTGCTGTTGCTCCCCATTTTACAACAGGCACATCTACAAGCTTACTCTGGCCAATTCTCCTGAAGCGATACGCTAATATCTGTTGACATAAAGACTTTCACAGTACTCCTGCCGGGAGCTTTTCGACTTTGCCGATGTATTTCGCCTATTGACGAGGCGTTTGGCTACCTTAAGAGAGTCATAGTTACTCCTTCCAGTGGCTCTCCGTTAAACCACAGTCACATCTACCATTTTCCTCTGCCCCTTTCACCAGACGCGATACGCCATTATTTGTCGACATTATGACTTTCACAGTACTCCTGCTAGGGGCTCCTCCTGTTTACCAATGTATTTCACCTGTTGACGAGGCATTTGGCTACCTTAAGAGAGTCATACTTACTCCTGTCAGTTGCTCCCCGTTTTACCACAGTCACATTTTCAATCTTATTCTGGCCAGTTGACCTGAAGCGATACGCCATTATCAGTCAACCTAAAGAATTTCACAGTACTCCTGCAGGGAGCTTCTCGAGTATGCCGATGTATTTCGCGTGTTGACGAGGCATTCGGATGCCTTAAGAGAGTCATAGTTACTCCTTGCTGTTGCTCCCCATTTTACAACAGGCTCATCTACAAGCTTACTCTGGCCAGTTCTCTTGAAGCGATACGCTAATATCTGTTGACATAAAGACTTTCACAGTACTCCTGCCGGGAGCTTCTCGACTTTGCCGATGTATTTCGCCTATTGACGAGGCATTGGGCTACCTTAAGAGAGTCATAGTTACTCCTGCCAGTGTCTCTCCGTTAAACCACATTCACATATACAATTTTCCTCTGCCCCTTTCACCAGACGCGATACGATATTATTTATCGACATTATGACTTTCACAGTACTCCTGCTAGGGGCTCCTCCAGTTTACCAAAGTATTTCGCCTGTAGAAGAGGCATTTGGCTACCTTAAGAGAGTCATAGATACTCCTGTCAGTTGCTCCCCGTTTTACCAAAGTCAAATTCTCAATCTTATTCTGGCCAGTTCACCTGAAGCGATACGCCATTATCAGTCAACCTAAAGAATTTCACAGCACTCCTGCCGGGAGCTTCTCGAGTTTGCCGATGCATTTCGCCTGTTGACGAGGCATTTGGATACCTTAAGAGAGTCATAGTTTCACCTTGCTGTTGCTCCCCATTTTACAACAGGCACATCTACAAGCTTACTCTGGCCAATTCTCCTGAAGCGATACGCTAATATCTGTTGACATAAAGACTTTCACAGTACTCCTGCCGGGAGCTTTTCGACTTTGCCGATGTATTTCGCCTATTGACGAGGCGTTTGGCTACCTTAAGAGAGTCATAGTTACTCCTTCCAGTGGCTCTCCGTTAAACCACAGTCACATCTACCATTTTCCTCTGCCCCTTTCACCAGACGCGATACGCCATTATTTGTCGACATTATGACTTTCACAGTACTCCTGCTAGGGGCTCCTCCAGTTTACCAATGTATTTCACCTGTTGACGAGGCATTTGGCTACCTTAAGAGAGTCATACTTACTCCTGTCAGTTGCTCCCCGTTTTACCGCAGTCACATTTTCAATCTTATTCTGGCCAGTTCACCTGAAGCGATACGCCATTATCAGTCAACCTAAAGAATTTCACAGTACTCCTGCCGGGAGCTTCTCGAGTATGCCGATGTATTTCGCGTGTTGACGAGGCATTCGGATGCCTTAAGAGAGTCATAGTTACTCCTTGCTGTTGCTCCCCATTTTACAACAGGCACATCTACAAGCTTACTCTGGCCAGTTCTCTAGAAGCGATACGCTAATATCTGTTGACATAAAGACTTTCACAGTACTCCTGCCGGGAGCTTCTCGACTTTGCCGATGTATTTCGCCTATTGACGAGGCATTGGGCTACCTTAAGAGAGTCATAGTTACTCCTGCCAGTGTCTCTCCGTTAAACCAGATTCACATATACAATTTCCCTCTGCCCCTTTCACCAGACGCGATACGATATTATTTATCGACATTATGACTTTCACAGTACTCCTGCTAGGGGCTCCTCCAGTTTACCAAAGTATTTCGCCTGTAGAAGAGGCATTTGGCTACCTTAAGAGAGTCATAGATACTCCTGTCAGTTGCTCCCCGTTTTACCAAAGTCACATTCTCAATCTTATTCTGGCCAGTTCACCTGAAGCGATACGCCATTATCAGTCACCCTAAAGAATATCACAGTACTCCTGCCGGGAGCTTCTCGAGTTTGCCGATGTATCTCGCCTGTTGACGAGGCATTTGGATACCTTAAGAGAGTCATAGTTACCCCTTGCTGTTGCTCCCCATTTTACAACAGGCACATCTACAAGCTTACTCTGGCCAATTCTCCTGAAGTGATACGCTAATATCTGTTGACATAAAGACTTTCACAGTAATCCTGCCGGGAGCTTCTCGACTTTACCGATGTATTTCGCCTATTGACGAGGCATTTGGCTACCTTAAGAGAGTCATAGTTACTCCTGCCAGTGTCTCTCCGTTAAACCACAGTCACATCTACCATATTCATCTGCCCCTTTCACCAGACGTGATACGCCATTATTTGTCGACATTATGACTTTCACAGTACTCCTGCTAGGGGCTCCTCCAGTTTACCAATGTATTTCGCCTGTTGACGAGGCATTTGGCTACCTTAAGAGTGTCATACTTACTCCTGTCAGTGGCTCCCAGTTTTACCACAGTCACATTTTCAATCTTATTCTGGCCAGTTCACCCGAAGCGATACGCCATTATCAGTCAACCTAAAGAATTTCACAGTACGCCTGCCGGGAGCTTCTCGAGTATGCCGATGTATTTCGCGTGTTGACGAGGCATTCGGATGCCTTAAGAGAGTCATAGTTACTCCTTGCTGTTGCTCCCCATTTTACAACAGGCACATCTACAAGCTTACTCTGGCCAGTTCTCTTGAAGCGATACGCTAATATCTGTTGACATAAAGACTTTCACAGTACTCCTGCCGGGAGCTTCTCGACTTTGCCGATGTATTTCGCTTATTGACGAGGCATTGGGCTACCTTAAGAGAGTCATAGTTACTCCTGCCAGTGTCTCTCCGTTAAATCACATTCACATATACAATTTTCCTCTGCCCCTTTCACCAGACGCGATACGATATTATTTATCGACATTATGACTTTCACAGTACTCCTGCTAGGGGCTCCTCCAGTTTACCAAAGTATTTCGCCTGTAGAAGAGGCATTTGGCTACCTTAAGAGAGTCATAGATACTCCTGTCAGTTGCTCCCCGTTTTACCAAAGTCAAATTCTCAATCTTATTCTGGCCAGTTCACCTGAAGCGATACGCCATTATCAGTCAACCTAAAGAATTTCACAGTACTCCTGCCGGGAGCTTCTCGAGTATGCCGATGTATTTCGCGTGTTGACGAGGCTTTTGGATGCCTTAAGAGAGTCATAGTTACTCCTTGCTGTTGCTCCCGATTTTACAACAGGCACATCTACAAGCTTACTCTGGCCAGTTCTCTTGAAGCGATACGCTAATATCTGTTGACATAAAGACTTTCACAGTACTCCTGCCGGGAGCTTCTCGACTTTGCCGATGTATTTCGCATATTGACGAGGCATTGGGCTATCACAGCCGTCTTTATTCAACGAATTGAATAACACATATACATGCATATATTGTGTGGCAGGTGTTCGTCGCCATTGTCCGCCACCGAGGTGGGGACTTACAGGGCGATACCACAAGAAAAGTTAAGATTAACATACATATACAGGTGCGGAAGAACAACATAAATTACAGACACAAAGAAGAAAGAACAAAGACGGATTATTCCTCCTGTGGATAGGCCCCAGGAGTCAAGGCGAAGAAAATAACCAGCATCCTATCCGACGCCGGCTCGCTCCATCAGTCATTGCGTCGTCATATATTCGAAAATGCGATAGCTCGTGCAGCAGCTTTGCAGTACTCTTGTGCTAAGCACCGCCAGTTCTCGGGGTCTAAATCCAAGTGCGGAGAGATCTCTGGCCGACGCTGGAGACCATACACCCCTCCAATTCAATGTCGCGGTGGACACTGTATCCTCCTCAACGTCTCGGTGCAGGTTGGAGATGGCACGCCTGATGGACGGCGTGTTGTAGTAGGCCGCTTTCTCGGAGTGACACCAGTCGATCCGGAGATGGTCTCCGACTACCTGGGCGTCGATCACGCGGGCGATGCCGTCTTTAACCGCCACCACGTCTGGCTTGCGGATTCCCTCAGGTGTGCGGAGGTGGGGCTCCACAGAAACATTGAAGCCCCTCTGCGCGAGTCCACGGGCGACATAGCGCACGATCGCGTCATCCTTAAGAGAGTCATAGTTACTCCTGCCAGTGTCTCTCCGTTAAACCACATTCACATATACAATTTTCCTCTGCCCCTTTCACCAGACGCGATACGATATTATTTATCGACATAATGACATTCACAGTACTCCTGCTAGGGGCTCCTCCAGTTTACCAAAGTATTTCGCCTGTAGAAGAGGCATTTGGCTACCTTAAGAGTGTCATAGATACTCCTGACAGTTGCTCCCCGTTTTACCACAGTCACATTTTCAATCTTATTCTGGCCAGTTCACCTGAAGCGATACGCCATTATCAGTCAACCTAAAGAATATCACAGTACTCCTGCCGGGAGCTTCTCGAGTTTGCCGATGTATTTCGCCTGTTGACGAGGCATTTGGATACCTTAAGAGAGTCATTGTTACCCCTTGCTGTTGCTCCCCATTTTACAACAGGCACATCTACAGGCTTACTCTGGCCAATTCTCCTAAAGCGACACGCTAATATCTGTTGACATAAAGACTTTCACAGTACTCCTGCCGGGAGCTTCTCGACTTTACCGATGTATTTCGCCTATTGACGAGGCATTTGGCTACCTTAAGAGAGTCATAGTTACTCCTGCCAGTGTCTCTCCGATAAACCACAGTCACATCTACCATTTTCATCTGCCCCTTTCACCAGACGTGATACGCCATTATTTGTCGACATTATGACTTTCACAGTACTCCTGCTAGGGGCTCCTCCAGTTTACCAATGTATTTCGCCTGTTGACGAGGCATTTGGCTACCTTAAGAGAGTCATACTTACTCCTGTCAGTTGCTCCCCGTTTTACCACAGTCACATTTTCCATCTTATTCTGGCCAGTTCTCCCGAAGCGATACGCCATTATCAGTCAACCTAAAGAATTTCACAGTACTCCTGCCGGGAGCTTCTCGAGTTTGCCGATGCATTTCGCCTGTTGACGAGGCATTTGGATACCTTAAGAGAGTCATAGTTTCACCTTGCTGTTGCTCCCCATTTTACAACAGGCACATCTACAAGCTTACTCTGGCCAATTCTCCTGAAGCGATACGCTAATATCTGTTGACATAAAGACTTTCACAGTACTCCTGCCGGGAGCTTCTCGACTTTACCGATGTATTTCGCTTATTGACGAGGCATTTGGCTACCTTAAGAGAGTCGTAGTTACTCCTGCCAGTGTCTCTCCGTTAAACCACAGTCACATCTACCATTTTCATCTGCCCCTTTCACCAGACGTGATACGCCATTATTTGTCGACATTATGACTTTCACAGTACTCCTGCTAGGGGCTCCTCCAGTTTACCAATGTATTTCGCCTGTTGACGAGGCATTTGGCTACCTTAAGAGAGTCATACTTACTCCTGTCAGTGGCTCCCAGTTTTACCACAGTCACATTTTCAATCTTATTCTGGCCAGTTCACCCGAAGCGATACGCCATTATCAGTCAACCTAAAGAATTTCACAGTACTCCTGCCGGGAGCTTCTCGAGTATGCCGATGTATTTCGCGTGTTGACGAGGCATTCGGATGCCTTAAGAGAGTCATAGTTACTCCTTGCTGTTGCTCCCCATTTTACAACAGGCACATCTACAAGCTTACTCTGGCCAGTTCTCTTGAAGCGATACGCTAATATCTGTTGACATAAAGACTTTCACAGTACTCCTGCCGGGAGCTTCTCGACTTTGCCGATGTATTTCGCTTATTGACGAGGCATTGGGCTACCTTAAGAGAGTCATAGTTACTCCTGCCAGTGTCTCTCCGTTAAACCACATTCACATATACAATTTTCCTCTGCCCCTTTCACCAGACGCGATACGATATTATTTATCGACATTATGACTTTCACAGTACTCCTGCTAGGGGCTCCTCCAGTTTACCAAAGTATTTCGCCTGTAGAAGAGGCATTTGGCTACCTTAAGAGAGTCATAGATACTCCTGTCAGTTGCTCCCCGTTTTACCAAAGTCAAATTCTCAATCTTATTCTGGCCAGTTCACCTGAAGCGATACGCCATTATCAGTCAACCTAAAGAATTTCACAGTACTCCTGCCGGGAGCTTCTCGAGTATGCCGATGTATTTCGCGTGTTGACGAGGCTTTTGGATGCCTTAAGAGAGTCATAGTTACTCCTTGCTGTTGCTCCCGATTTTACAACAGGCACATCTACAAGCTTACTCTGGCCAGTTCTCTTGAAGCGATACGCTAATATCTGTTGACATAAAGACTTTCACAGTACTCCTGCCGGGAGCTTCTCGACTTTGCCGATGTATTTCGCATATTGACGAGGCATTGGGCTATCACAGCCGTCTTTATTCAACGAATTGAATAACACATATACATGCATATATTGTGTGGCAGGTGTTCGTCGCCATTGTCCGCCACCGAGGTGGGGACTTACAGGGCGATACCACAAGAAAAGTTAAGATTAACATACATATACAGGTGCGGAAGAACAACATAAATTACAGACACAAAGAAGAAAGAACAAAGACGGATTATTCCTCCTGTGGATAGGCCCCAGGAGTCAAGGCGAAGAAAATAACCAGCATCCTATCCGACGCCGGCTCGCTCCATCAGTCTTTGCGTCGTCATATATTCGAAAATGCGATAGCTCGTGCAGCAGCTTTGCAGTACTCTTGTGCTAAGCACCGCCAGTTCTCGGGGTCTAAATCCAAGTGCGGAGAGATCTCTGGCCGACGCTGGAGACCATACACCCCTCCAATTCAATGTCGCGGTGGACACTGTATCCTCCTCAACGTCTCGGTGCAGGTTGGAGATGGCACGCCTGATGGACGGCGTGTTGTAGTAGGCCGCTTTCTCGGAGTGACACCAGTCGATCCGGAGATGGTCTCCGACTACCTGGGCGTCGATCACGCGGGCGATGCCGTCTTTAACCGCCACCACGTCTGGCTTGCGGATTCCCTCAGGTGTGCGGAGGTGGGGCTCCACAGAAACATTGAAGCCCCTCTGCGCGAGTCCACGGGCGACATAGCGCACGATCGCGTCATCCTTAAGAGAGTCATAGTTACTCCTGCCAGTGTCTCTCCGTTAAACCACATTCACATATACAATTTTCCTCTGCCCCTTTCACCAGACGCGATACGATATTATTTATCGACATAATGACATTCACAGTACTCCTGCTAGGGGCTCCTCCAGTTTACCAAAGTATTTCGCCTGTAGAAGAGGCATTTGGCTACCTTAAGAGTGTCATAGATACTCCTGACAGTTGCTCCCCGTTTTACCACAGTCACATTTTCAATCTTATTCTGGCCAGTTCACCTGAAGCGATACGCCATTATCAGTCAACCTAAAGAATATCACAGTACTCCTGCCGGGAGCTTCTCGAGTTTGCCGATGTATTTCGCCTGTTGACGAGGCATTTGGATACCTTAAGAGAGTCATTGTTACCCCTTGCTGTTGCTCCCCATTTTACAACAGGCACATCTACAGGCTTACTCTGGCCAATTCTCCTAAAGCGACACGCTAATATCTGTTGACATAAAGACTTTCACAGTACTCCTGCCGGGAGCTTCTCGACTTTACCGATGTATTTCGCCTATTGACGAGGCATTTGGCTACCTTAAGAGAGTCATAGTTACTCCTGCCAGTGTCTCTCCGATAAACCACAGTCACATCTACCATTTTCATCTGCCCCTTTCACCAGACGTGATACGCCATTATTTGTCGACATTATGACTTTCACAGTACTCCTGCTAGGGGCTCCTCCAGTTTACCAATGTATTTCGCCTGTTGACGAGGCATTTGGCTACCTTAAGAGAGTCATACTTACTCCTGTCAGTTGCTCCCCGTTTTACCACAGTCACATTTTCCATCTTATTCTGGCCAGTTCTCCCGAAGCGATACGCCATTATCAGTCAACCTAAAGAATTTCACAGTACTCCTGCCGGGAGCTTCTCGAGTTTGCCGATGCATTTCGCCTGTTGACGAGGCATTTGGATACCTTAAGAGAGTCATAGTTTCACCTTGCTGTTGCTCCCCATTTTACAACAGGCACATCTACAAGCTTACTCTGGCCAATTCTCCTGAAGCGATACGCTAATATCTGTTGACATAAAGACTTTCACAGTACTCCTGCCGGGAGCTTCTCGACTTTACCGATGTATTTCGCTTATTGACGAGGCATTTGGCTACCTTAAGAGAGTCATAGTTACTCCTGCCAGTGTCTCTCCGTTAAACCACAGTCACATCTACCATTTTCATCTGCCCCTTTCACCAGACGTGATACGCCATTATTTGTCGACATTATGACTTTCACAGTACTCCTGCTAGGGGCTCCTCCAGTTTACCAATGTATTTCGCCTGTTGACGAGGCATTTGGCTACCTAAAGAGAGTCATACTTACTCCTGTCAGTGGCTCCCAGTTTTACCACAGTCACATTTTCAATCTTATTCTGGCCAGTTCACCCGAAGCGATACGCCATTATCAGTCAACCTAAAGAATTTCACAGCACTCCTGCCGGGAGCTTCTCGAGTTTGCCGATGCATTTCGCCTGTTGACGAGGCATTTGGATACCTTAAGAGAGTCATAGTTTCACCTTGCTGTTGCTCCCCATTTTACAACAGGCACATCTACAAGCTTACTCTGGCCAATTCTCCTGAAGCGATACGCTAATATCTGTTGACATAAAGACTGTCACAGTACTCCTGCCGGGAGCTTTTCGACTTTGCCGATGTATTTCGCCTATTGACGAGACGTTTGGCTACCTTAAGAGAGTCATAGTTACTCCTTCCAGTGGCTCTCCGTTAAACCACAGTCACATCTACCATTTTCCTCTGCCCCTTTCACCAGACGCGATACGCCATTATTTGTCGACATTATGACTTTCACAGTACTCCTGCTAGGGGCTCCTCCAGTTTACCAATGTATTTCACCTGTTGACGAGGCATTTGGCTACCTTAAGAGAGTCATACTTACTCCTGTCAGTTGCTCCCCGTTTTACCACAGTCACATTTTCAATCTTATTCTGGCCAGTTGACCTGAAGCGATACGCCATTATCAGTCAACCTAAAGAATTTCACAGTACTCCTGCCGGGAGCTTCTCGAGTATGCCGATGTATTTCGCGTGTTGACGAGGCATTCGGATGCCTTAAGAGAGTCATAGATACTCCTTGCTGTTGCTCCCCATTTTACAACAGGCACATCTACAAGCTTACTCTTTCCAGTTCTCTTGAAGCGATACGCTAATATCTGTTGACATAAAGACTTTCACAGTACTCCTGCCGGGAGCTTCTCGACTTTGCCGATGTATTTCGCCTATTGACGAGGCATTGGGCTACCTTAAGAGAGTCATAGTTACTCCTGCCAGTGTCTCTCCGTTAAACCACATTCACATATACAATTTTCCTCTGCCCCTTTCACCAGACGCGATACGATATTATTTATCGACATTATGACTTTCACAGTACTCCTGCTAGGGGCTCCTCCAGTTTACCAAAGTATTTCGCCTGTAGAAGAGGCATTTGGCTACCTTAAGAGAGTCATAGATACTCCTGTCAGTTGCTCCCCGTTTTACCAAAGTCACATTCTCAATCTTATTCTGGCCAGTTCACCTGAAGCGATACGCCATTATCAGTCAACCTAAAGAATTTCACAGTACTCCTGCCGGGAGCTTCTCGAGTATGCCGATGTATTTCGCGTGTTGACGAGGCTTTTGGATGCCTTAAGAGAGTCATAGTTACTCCTTGCTGTTGCTCCCGATTTTACAACAGGCACATCTACAAGCTTACTCTGGCCAGTTCTCTTGAAGCGATACGCTAATATCTGTTGACATAAAGACTTTCACAGTACTCCTGCCGGGAGCTTCTCGACTTTGCCGATGTATTTCGCATATTGACGAGGCATTGGGCTATCACAGCCGTCTTTATTCAACGAATTGAATAACACATATACATGCATATATTGTGTGGCAGGTGTTCGTCGCCATTGTCCGCCACCGAGGTGGGGACTTACAGGGCGATACCACAAGAAAAGTTAAGATTAACATACATATATAGGTGCGGAAGAACAACATAAATTACAGACACAAAGAAGAAAGAACAAAGACGGATTATTCCTCCTGTGGATAGGCCCCAGGAGTCAAGACGAAGAAAATAACCAGCATCCTATCCGACGCCGGCTCGCTCCATCAGTCTTTGCGTCGTCATATATTCGAAAATGCGATAGCTCGTGCAGCAGCTTTGCAGTACTCTTGTGCTAAGCACCGCCAGTTCTCGGGGTCTAAATCCAAGTGCGGAGAGATCTCTGGCCGACGCTGGAGACCATACACCCCTCCAATTCAATGTCGCGGTGGACACTGTATCCTCCTCAACGTCTCGGTGCAGGTTGGAGATGGCACGCCTGATGGACGGCGTGTTGTAGTAGGCCGCTTTCTCGGAGTGACACCAGTCGATCAGGAGATGGTCTCCGACTACCTGGGCGTCGATCACGCGGGCGATGCCGTCTTTAACCGCCACCACGTCAGGCTTGCGGATTCCCTCAGGTGTGCGGAGGTGGGGCTCCACAGAAACATTGAAGCCCCTCTGCGCGAGTCCACGGGCGACATAGCGCACGATCGCGTCATTGTTAAGAGAGTCATAGTTACTCCTGCCAGTGTCTCTCCGTTAAACCACATTCACATATACAATTTTCCTCTGCCCCTTTCACCAGACGCGATACGATATTATTTATCGACATAATGACATTCACAGTACTCCTGCTAGGGGCTCCTCCAGTTTACCAAAGTATTTCGCCTGTAGAAGAGGCATTTGGCTACCTTAAGAGTGTCATAGATACTCCTGACAGTTGCTCCCCGTTTTACCACAGTCACATTTTCAATCTTATTCTGGCCAGTTCACCTGAAGCGATACGCCATTATCAGTCAAACTAAAGAATTTCACAGTACTCCTGCCGGGAGCTTCTCGGGAATGCCGATGTATTTCGCGTGTTGACGAGGCATTTGGATGCCTCAAGAGAGTCATAGTTACTCCTTGCTGTTGCTCCCCATTTTACAACAGGCACATCTACAAGCTTACTCTGGCCAGTTCTCTTGAAGCGATACGCTAATATCTGTTGACATAAAGACTTTCACAGTACTCCTGCCGGGAGCTTCTCGACTTTGCCGATGTATTTCGCATTTTGACGAGGCATTGGGCTACCTTAAGAGAGTCATAGTTACTCCTGCCAGTGTCTCTCCGTTAAACCACATTCACATATACAATTTTCCTCTGCCCCTTTCACCAGACGCGATACGATATTATTTATCGACATTATGACTTTCACAGTACTCCTGCTAGGGGCTCCTCCAGTTTACCAAAGTATTTCGCCTGTAGAAGAAGCATTTGGCTACCTTAAGAGAGTCATACTTACTCCTATCAGTTGCTCCCCGTTTTACCACAGTCACATTTTCAATCTTATTCTGGCCAGTTCACCTGAAGCGATACGCCATTATCAGTCAACCTAAAGAATATCACAGTACTCCTGCCGGGAGCTTCTCGAGTTTGCCGATGTATTTCGCCTGTTGACGAGGCATTTGGATACCTTAAGAGAGTCATTGTTACCCCTTGCTGTTGCTCCCCATTTTACAACAGGCACATCTACAGGCTTACTCTGGCCAATTCTCCTAAAGCGACACGCTAATATCTGTTGACATAAAGACTTTCACAGTACTCCTGCCGGGAGCTTCTCGACTTTACCGATGTATTTCGCCTATTGACGAGGCATTTGGCTACCTTAAGAGAGTCATAGTTACTCCAGCCAGTGTCTCTCCGATAAACCACAGTCACATCTACCATTTTCATCTGCCCCTTTCACCAGACGTGATACGCCATTATTTGTCGACATTATGACTTTCACAGTACTCCTGCTAGGGGCTCCTCCAGTTTACCAATGTATTTCGCCTGTTGACGAGGCATTTGGCTACCTTAAGAGAGTCATACTTACTCCTGTCAGTTGCTCCCAGTTTTACCACAGTCACATTTTCAATCTTATTCTGGCCAGTTCACCCGAAGCGATACGCCATTATCAGTCAACCTAAAGAATTTCACAGTACCCCCTGCCGGGAGCTTCTCGAGTTTGCCGATGCATTTCGCCTGTTGACGAGGCATTTGGATACCTTAAGAGAGTCATAGTTTCACCTTGCTGTTGCTCCCCATTTTACAACAGGCACATCTACAAGCTTACTCTGGCCAATTCTCCTGAAGCGATACGCTAATATCTGTTGACATAAAGACTTTCACAGTACTCCTGCCGGGAGCTTCTCGACTTTACCGATGTATTTCGCTTATTGACGAGGCATTTGGCTACCTTAAGAGAGTCATAGTTACTCCTGCCAGTGTCTCTCCGTTAAACCACAGTCACATCTACCATTTTCATCTGCCCCTTTCACCAGACGTGATACGCCATTATTTGTCGACATTATGACTTTCGCAGTACTCCTGCTAGGGGCTCCTCCAGTTTACCAATGTATTTCGCCTGTTGACGAGGCATTTGGCTACCTTAAGAGAGTCATACTTACTCCTGTCAGTGGCTCCCAGTTTTACCACAGTCACATTTTCAATCTTATTCTGGCCAGTTCACCCGAAGCGATACGCCTTTATCAGTCAACCTAAAGAATTTCACAGCACTCCTGCCGGGAGCTTCTCGAGTTTGCCGATGCATTTCGCCTGTTGACGAGGCATTTGGATACCTTAAGAGTGTCATAGTTTCACCTTGCTGTTGCTCCCCATTTTACAACAGGCACATCTACAAGCTTACTCTGGCCAATTCTCCTGAAGCGATACGCTAATATCTGTTGACATAAAGACTTTCACAGTACTCCTGCCGGGAGCTTTTCGACTTTGCCGATGTATTTCGCCTATTGACGAGGCGTTTGGCTACCTTAAGAGAGTCATAGTTACTCCTTCCAGTGGCTCTCCGTTAAACCACAGTCACATCTACCATTTTCCTCTGCCCCTTTCACCAGACGCGATACGCCATTATTTGTCGACATTATGACTTTCACAGTACTCCTGCTAGGGGCTCCTCCAGTTTACCAATGTATTTCACCTGTTGACGAGGCATTTGGCTACCTTAAGAGAGTCATACTTACTCCTGTCAGTTGCTCCCCGTTTTACCACAGTCACATTTTCAATCTTATTCTGGCCAGTTCACCTGAAGCGATACGCCATTATCAGTCAACCTAAAGACTTTCACAGTACTCCTGCCGGGAGCTTCTCGACTTTACCGATGTATTTCGCCTATTGACGAGGCATTTGGCTACCTTAAGAGAGTCAAAGTTACTCCTGCCAGTGTCTCTCCGATAAACCACAGTCACATCTACCATTTTCATCTGCCCCTTTCACCAGACGTGATACGCCATTATTTGTCGACATTATGACTTTCACAGTACTCCTGCTATGGGCTCCTCCAGTTTACCAATGTATTTCGCCTGTTGACGAGGCATTTGGCTACCTTAAGAGAGTCATACTTACTCCTGTCAGTTGCTCCCAGTTTTACCACAGTCACATTTTCAATCTTATTCTGGCCAGTTCACCCGAAGCGATACGCCATTATCAGTCAACCTAAAGAATTTCACAGTACTCCTGCCGGGAGCTTCTCGAGTTTGCCGATGCATTTCGCCTGTTGACGAGGCATTTGGATACATTAAGAGAGTCATAGTTTCACCTTGCTGTTGCTCCCCATTTTACAACAGGCACATCTACAAGCTTACTCTGGCCAATTCTCCTGAAGCGATACGCTAATATCTGTTGACATAAAGA
Organism: Schistocerca americana; assembly: GCF_021461395.2. NCBI lineage: Eukaryota > Metazoa > Arthropoda > Insecta > Orthoptera > Acrididae > Schistocerca > Schistocerca americana. The sequence goes on from NC_060130.1 coordinate 61,483,880, forward strand.
CTTTCACAGTACTCCTGCCGGGAGCTTCTCGACTTTACCGATGTATTTCGCTTATTGACGAGGCATTTGGCTACCTTAAGAGAGTCATAGTTACTCCTGCCAGTGTCTCTCCGTTAAACCACAGTCACATCTACCATTTTCATCTGCCCCTTTCACCAGACGTGATACGCCATTATTTGTCGACATTATGACTTTCACAGTACTCCTGCTAGGGGCTCCTCCAGTTTACCAATGTATTTCGCCTGTTGACGAGGCATTTGGCTACCTTAAGAGAGTCATACTTACTCCTGTCAGTGGCTCCCAGTTTTACCACAGTCACATTTTCAATCTTATTCTGGCCAGTTCACCCGAAGCGATACGCCATTATCAGTCAACCTAAAGAATTTCACAGTACTCCTGCCGGGAGCTTCTCGAGTTTGCCGATGCATTTCGCCTGTTGACGAGGCATTTGGATACATTAAGAGAGTCATAGTTTCACCTTGCTGTTGCTCCCCATTTTACAACAGGCACATCTACAAGCTTACTCTGGCCAATTCTCCTGAAGCGATACGCTAATATCTGTTGACATAAAGACTTTCACAGTACTCCTGCCGGGAGCTTCTCGACTTTACCGATGTATTTCGCTTATTGACGAGGCATTTGGCTACCTTAAGAGAGTCATAGTTACTCCTGCCAGTGTCTCTCCGTTAAACCACAGTCACATCTACCATTTTCATCTGCCCCTTTCACCAGACGTGATACGCCATTATTTGTCGACATTATGACTTTCACAGTACTCCTGCTAGGGGCTCCTCCAGTTTACCAATGTATTTCGCCTGTTGACGAGGCATTTGGCTACCTTAAGAGAGTCATACTTACTCCTGTCAGTGGCTCCCAGTTTTACCACAGTCACATTTTCAATCTTATTCTGGCCAGTTCACCCGAAGCGATACGCCATTATCAGTCAACCTAAAGAATTTCACAGCACTCCTGCCGGGAGCTTCTCGAGTATGCCGATGCATTTCGCCAGTTGACGAGGCATTTGGATACCTTAAGAGAGTCATAGTTTCACCTTGCTGTTGCTCCCCATTTTACAACAGGCACATCTACAAGCTTACTCTGGCCAATTCTCCTGAAGCGATACGCTAATATCTGTTGACATAAAGACTTTCACAGTACTCCTGCCGGGAGCTTTTCGACTTTGCCGATGTATTTCGCCTATTGACGAGGCGTTTGGCTACCTTAAGAGAGTCATAGTTACTCCTTCCAGTGGCTCTCCGTTAAACCACAGTCACATCTACCATTTTCCTCTGCCCCTTTCACCAGACGCGATACGCCATTATTTGTCGACATTATGACTTTCACAGTACTCCTGCTAGGGGCTCCTCCAGTTTACCAATGTATTTCACCTGTTGACGAGGCATTTGGCTACCTTAAGAGAGTCATACTTACTCCTGTCAGTTGCTCCCCGTTTTACCACAGTCACATTTTCAATCTTATTCTGGCCAGTTCACCTGAAGCGATACGCCATTATCAGTCAACCTAAAGAATTTCACAGTACTCCTGCCGGGAGCTTCTCGAGTATGCCGACGTATTTCGCGTGTTGACGAGGCATTCGGATGCCTTAAGAGAGTCATAGTTACTCCTTGCTGTTGCTCCCCATTTTACAACAGGCACATCTACAAGCTTACTCTGGCCAGTTCTCTTGAAGCGATACGCTAATATCTGTTGACATAAAGACTTTCACAGTACTCCTGCCGGGAGCTTCTCGAGTTTGCCGATGTATTTCGCCTGTTGACGAGGCATTTGGATACCTTAAGAGAGTCATTGTTACCCCTTGCTGTTGCTCCCCATTTTACAACAGGCACATCTACAGGCTTACTCTGGCCAATTCTCCTAAAGCGACACGCTAATATCTGTTGACATAAAGACTTTCACAGTACTCCTGCCGGGAGCTTCTCGACTTTACCGATGTATTTCGCCTATTGACGAGGCATTTGGCTACCTTAAGAGAGTCATAGTTACTCCAGCCAGTGTCTCTCCGATAAACCACAGTCACATCTACCATTTTCATCTGCCCCTTTCACCAGACGTGATACGCCATTATTTGTCGACATTATGACTTTCACAGTACTCCTGGTAGGGGCTCCTCCAGTTTACCAATGTATTTCGCCTGTTGACGAGGCATTTGGCTACCTTAAGAGAGTCATACTTACTCCTGTCAGTTGCTCCCAGTTTTACCACAGTCACATTTTCAATCTTATTCTGGCCAGTTCACCCGAAGCGATACGCCATTATCAGTCAACCTAAAGAATTTCACAGTACCCCCTGCCGGGAGCTTCTCGAGTTTGCCGATGCATTTCGCCTGTTGACGAGGCATTTGGATACCTTAAGAGAGTCATAGTTTCACCTTGCTGTTGCTCCCCATTTTACAACAGGCACATCTACAAGCTTACTCTGGCCAATTCTCCTGAAGCGATACGCTAATATCTGTTGACATAAAGACTTTCACAGTACTCCTGCCGGGAGCTTCTCGACTTTACCGATGTATTTCGCTTATTGACGAGGCATTTGGCTACCTTAAGAGAGTCATAGTTACTCCTGCCAGTGTCTCTCCGTTAAACCACAGTCACATCTACCATTTTCATCTGCCCCTTTCACCAGACGTGATACGCCATTATTTGTCGACATTATGACTTTCACAGTACTCCTGCTAGGGGCTCCTCCAGTTTACCAATGTATTTCGCCTGTTGACGAGGCATTTGGCTACCTTAAGAGAGTCATACTTACTCCTGTCAGTGGCTCCCAGTTTTACCACAGTCACATTTTCAATCTTATTCTGGCCAGTTCACCCGAAGCGATACGCCTTTATCAGTCAACCTAAAGAATTTCACAGCACTCCTGCCGGGAGCTTCTCGAGTTTGCCGATGCATTTCGCCTGTTGACGAGGCATTGGGATACCTTAAGAGTGTCATAGTTTCACCTTGCTGTTGCTCCCCATTTTACAACAGGCACATCTACAAGCTTACTCTGGCCAATTCTCCTGAAGCGATACGCTAATATCTGTTGACATAAAGACTTTCACAGTACTCCTGCCGGGAGCTTTTCGACTTTGCCGATGTATTTCGCCTATTGACGAGGCGTTTGGCTACCTTAAGAGAGTCATAGTTACTCCTTCCAGTGGCTCTCCGTTAAACCACAGTCACATCTACCATTTTCCTCTGCCCCTTTCACCAGACGCGATACGCCATTATTTGTCGACATTATGACTTTCACAGTACTCCTGCTAGGGGCTCCTCCAGTTTACCAATGTATTTCACCTGTTGACGAGGCATTTGGCTACCTTAAGAGAGTCATACTTACTCCTGTCAGTTGCTCCCCGTTTTACCACAGTCACATTTTCAATCTTATTCTGGCCAGTTCACCTGAAGCGATACGCCATTATCAGTCAACCTAAAGACTTTCACAGTACTCCTGCCGGGAGCTTCTCGACTTTACCGATGTATTTCGCCTATTGACGAGGCATTTGGCTACCTTAAGAGAGTCAAAGTTACTCCTGCCAGTGTCTCTCCGATAAACCACAGTCACATCTACCATTTTCATCTGCCCCTTTCACCAGACGTGATACGCCATTATTTGTCGACATTATGACTTTCACAGTACTCCTGCTATGGGCTCCTCCAGTTTACCAATGTATTTCGCCTGTTGACGAGGCATTTGGCTACCTTAAGAGAGTCATACTTACTCCTGTCAGTTGCTCCCAGTTTTACCACAGTCACATTTTCAATCTTATTCTGGCCAGTTCACCCGAAGCGATACGCCATTATCAGTCAACCTAAAGAATTTCACAGTACTCCTGCCGGGAGCTTCTCGAGTTTGCCGATGCATTTCGCCTGTTGACGAGGCATTTGGATACATTAAGAGAGTCATAGTTTCACCTTGCTGTTGCTCCCCATTTTACAACAGGCACATCTACAAGCTTACTCTGGCCAATTCTCCTGAAGCGATACGCTAATATCTGTTGACATAAAGACTTTCACAGTACTCCTGCCGGGAGCTTCTCGACTTTACCGATGTATTTCGCTTATTGACGAGGCATTTGGCTACCTTAAGAGAGTCATAGTTACTCCTGCCAGTGTCTCTCCGTTAAACCACAGTCACATCTACCATTTTCATCTGCCCCTTTCACCAGACGTGATACGCCATTATTTGTCGACATTATGACTTTCACAGTACTCCTGCTAGGGGCTCCTCCAGTTTACCAATGTATTTCGCCTGTTGACGAGGCATTTGGCTACCTTAAGAGAGTCATACTTACTCCTGTCAGTGGCTCCCAGTTTTACCACAGTCACATTTTCAATCTTATTCTGGCCAGTTCACCCGAAGCGATACGCCATTATCAGTCAACCTAAAGAATTTCACAGCACTCCTGCCGGGAGCTTCTCGAGTATGCCGATGCATTTCGCCAGTTGACGAGGCATTTGGATACCTTAAGAGAGTCATAGTTTCACCTTGCTGTTGCTCCCCATTTTACAACAGGCACATCTACAAGCTTACTCTGGCCAATTCTCCTGAAGCGATACGCTAATATCTGTTGACATAAAGACTTTCACAGTACTCCTGCCGGGAGCTTTTCGACTTTGCCGATGTATTTCGCCTATTGACGAGGCGTTTGGCTACCTTAAGAGAGTCATAGTTACTCCTTCCAGTGGCTCTCCGTTAAACCACAGTCACATCTACCATTTTCCTCTGCCCCTTTCACCAGACGCGATACGCCATTATTTGTCGACATTATGACTTTCACAGTACTCCTGCTAGGGGCTCCTCCAGTTTACCAATGTATTTCACCTGTTGACGAGGCATTTGGCTACCTTAAGAGAGTCATACTTACTCCTGTCAGTTGCTCCCCGTTTTACCACAGTCACATTTTCAATCTTATTCTGGCCAGTTCACCTGAAGCGATACGCCATTATCAGTCAACCTAAAGAATTTCACAGTACTCCTGCCGGGAGCTTCTCGAGTATGCCGACGTATTTCGCGTGTTGACGAGGCATTCGGATGCCTTAAGAGAGTCATAGTTACTCCTTGCTGTTGCTCCCCATTTTACAACAGGCACATCTACAAGCTTACTCTGGCCAGTTCTCTTGAAGCGATACGCTAATATCTGTTGACATAAAGACTTTCACAGTACTCCTGCCGGGAGCTTCTCGAGTTTGCCGATGTATTTCGCCTGTTGACGAGGCATTTGGATACCTTAAGAGAGTCATTGTTACCCCTTGCTGTTGCTCCCCATTTTACAACAGGCACATCTACAGGCTTACTCTGGCCAATTCTCCTAAAGCGACACGCTAATATCTGTTGACATAAAGACTTTCACAGTACTCCTGCCGGGAGCTTCTCGACTTTACCGATGTATTTCGCCTATTGACGAGGCATTTGGCTACCTTAAGAGAGTCATAGTTACTCCAGCCAGTGTCTCTCCGATAAACCACAGTCACATCTACCATTTTCATCTGCCCCTTTCACCAGACGTGATACGCCATTATTTGTCGACATTATGACTTTCACAGTACTCCTGCTAGGGGCTCCTCCAGTTTACCAATGTATTTCGCCTGTTGACGAGGCATTTGGCTACCTTAAGAGAGTCATACTTACTCCTGTCAGTTGCTCCCAGTTTTACCACAGTCACATTTTCAATCTTATTCTGGCCAGTTCACCCGAAGCGATACGCCATTATCAGTCAACCTAAAGAATTTCACAGTACCCCCTGCCGGGAGCTTCTCGAGTTTGCCGATGCATTTCGCCTGTTGACGAGGCATTTGGATACCTTAAGAGAGTCATAGTTTCACCTTGCTGTTGCTCCCCATTTTACAACAGGCACATCTACAAGCTTACTCTGGCCAATTCTCCTGAAGCGATACGCTAATATCTGTTGACATAAAGACTTTCACAGTACTCCTGCCGGGAGCTTCTCGACTTTACCGATGTATTTCGCTTATTGACGAGGCATTTGGCTACCTTAAGAGAGTCATAGTTACTCCTGCCAGTGTCTCTCCGTTAAACCACAGTCACATCTACCATTTTCATCTGCCCCTTTCACCAGACGTGATACGCCATTATTTGTCGACATTATGACTTTCACAGTACTCCTGCTAGGGGCTCCTCCAGTTTACCAATGTATTTCGCCTGTTGACGAGGCATTTGGCTACCTTAAGAGAGTCATACTTACTCCTGTCAGTGGCTCCCAGTTTTACCACAGTCACATTTTCAATCTTATTCTGGCCAGTTCACCCGAAGCGATACGCCTTTATCAGTCAACCTAAAGAATTTCACAGCACTCCTGCCGGGAGCTTCTCGAGTTCGCCGATGCATTTCGCCTGTTGACGAGGCATTTGGATACCTTAAGAGTGTCATAGTTTCACCTTGCTGTTGCTCCCCATTTTACAACAGGCACATCTACAAGCTTACTCTGGCCAATTCTCCTGAAGCGATACGCTAATATCTGTTGACATAAAGACTTTCACAGTACTCCTGCCGGGAGCTTTTCGACTTTGCCGATGTATTTCGCCTATTGACGAGGCGTTTGGCTACCTTAAGAGAGTCATAGTTACTCCTTCCAGTGGCTCTCCGTTAAACCACAGTCACATCTACCATTTTCCTCTGCCCCTTTCACCAGACGCGATACGCCATTATTTGTCGACATTATGACTTTCACAGTACTCCTGCTAGGGGCTCCTCCAGTTTACCAATGTATTTCACCTGTTGACGAGGCATTTGGCTACCTTAAGAGAGTCATACTTACTCCTGTCAGTTGCTCCCCGTTTTACCACAGTCACATTTTCAATCTTATTCTGGCCAGTTCACCTGAAGCGATACGCCATTATCAGTCAACCTAAAGACTTTCACAGTACTCCTGCCGGGAGCTTCTCGACTTTACCGATGTATTTCGCCTATTGACGAGGCATTTGGCTACCTTAAGAGAGTCAAAGTTACTCCTGCCAGTGTCTCTCCGATAAACCACAGTCACATCTACCATTTTCATCTGCCCCTTTCACCAGACGTGATACGCCATTATTTGTCGACATTATGACTTTCACAGTACTCCTGCTATGGGCTCCTCCAGTTTACCAATGTATTTCGCCTGTTGACGAGGCATTTGGCTACCTTAAGAGAGTCATACTTACTCCTGTCAGTTGCTCCCAGTTTTACCACAGTCACATTTTCAATCTTATTCTGGCCAGTTCACCCGAAGCGATACGCCATTATCAGTCAACCTAAAGAATTTCACAGTACTCCTGCCGGGAGCTTCTCGAGTTTGCCGATGCATTTCGCCTGTTGACGAGGCATTTGGATACATTAAGAGAGTCATAGTTTCACCTTGCTGTTGCTCCCCATTTTACAACAGGCACATCTACAAGCTTACTCTGGCCAATTCTCCTGAAGCGATACGCTAATATCTGTTGACATAAAGACTTTCACAGTACTCCTGCCGGGAGCTTCTCGACTTTACCGATGTATTTCGCTTATTGACGAGGCATTTGGCTACCTTAAGAGAGTCATAGTTACTCCTGCCAGTGTCTCTCCGTTAAACCACAGTCACATCTACCATTTTCATCTGCCCCTTTCACCAGACGTGATACGCCATTATTTGTCGACATTGTGACTTTCACAGTACTCCTGCTAGGGGCTCCTCCAGTTTACCAATGTATTTCGCCTGTTGACGAGGCATTTGGCTACCTTAAGAGAGTCATACTTACTCCTGTCAGTGGCTCCCAGTTTTACCACAGTCACATTTTCAATCTTATTCTGGCCAGTTCACCCGAAGCGATACGCCATTATCAGTCAACCTAAAGAATTTCACAGCACTCCTGCCGGGAGCTTCTCGAGTATGCCGATGCATTTCGCCAGTTGACGAGGCATTTGGATACCTTAAGAGAGTCATAGTTTCACCTTGCTGTTGCTCCCCATTTTACAACAGGCACATCTACAAGCTTACTCTGGCCAATTCTCCTGAAGCGATACGCTAATATCTGTTGACATAAAGACTTTCACAGTACTCCTGCCGGGAGCTTCTCGACTTTGCCGATGTATTTCGCCTATTGACGAGGCGTTTGGCTACCTTAAGAGAGTCATAGTTACTCCTTCCAGTGGCTCTCCGTTAAACCACAGTCACATCTACCATTTTCCTCTGCCCCTTTCACCAGACGCGATACGCCATTATTTGTCGACATTATGACTTTCACAGTACTCCTGCTAGGGGCTCCTCCAGTTTACCAATGTATTTCACCTGTTGACGAGGCATTTGGCTACCTTAAGAGAGTCATACTTACTCCTGTCAGTTGCTCCCCGTTTTACCACAGTCACATTTTCAATCTTATTCTGGCCAGTTCACCTGAAGCGATACGCCATTATCAGTCAACCTAAAGAATTTCACAGTACTCCTGCCGGGAGCTTCTCGAGTATGCCGACGTATTTCGCGTGTTGACGAGGCATTCGGATGCCTTAAGAGAGTCATAGTTACTCCTTGCTGTTGCTCCCCATTTTACAACAGGCACATCTACAAGCTTACTCTGGCCAGTTCTCTTGAAGCGATACGCTAATATCTGTTGACATAAAGACTTTCACAGTACTCCTGCCGGGAGCTTCTCGACTTTGCCGATGTATTTCGCCTATTGACGAGGCATTGGGCTACCTTAAGAGAGTCATAGTTACTCCTGCCAGTGTCTCTCCGTTAAACCACATTCACATATACAATTTCCCTCTGCCCCTTTCACCAGACGCGATACGATATTATTTATCGACATTATGACTTTCACAGTACTCCTGCTAGGGGCTCCTCCAGTTTACCAAAGTATTTCGCCTGTAGAAGAGGCATTTGGCTACCTTAAGAGAGTCATAGATACTCCTGTCAGTTGTTCCCCGTTTTACCAAAGTCACATTCTCAATCTTATTCTGGCCAGTTCAACTGAAGCGATACGCCATTATCAGTCACCCTAAAGAATATCACAGTACTCCTGCCGGGAGCTTCTCGAGTTTGCCGATGTATTTCGCCTGTTGACGAGGCATTTGGATACCTTAAGAGAGTCATTGTTACCCCTTGCTGTTGCTCCCCATTTTACAACAGGCACATCTACAGGCTTACTCTGGCCAATTCTCCTAAAGCGACACGCTAATATCTGTTGACATAAAGACTTTCACAGTACTCCTGCCGGGAGCTTCTCGACTTTACCGATGTATTTCGCCTATTGACGAGGCATTTGGCTACCTTAAGAGAGTCATAGTTACTTCAGCCAGTGTCTCTCCGATAAACCACAGTCACATCTACCATTTTCATCTGCCCCTTTCACCAGACGTGATACGCCATTATTTGTCGACATTATGACTTTCACAGTACTCCTGCTAGGGGCTCCTCCAGTTTACCAATGTATTTCGCCTGTTGACGAGGCATTTGGCTACCTTAAGAGAGTCATACTTACTCCTGTCAGTTGCTCCCAGTTTTACCACAGTCACATTTTCAATCTTATTCTGGCCAGTTCACCCGAAGCGATACGCCATTATCAGTCAACCTAAAGAATTTCACAGTACCCCCTGCCGGGAGCTTCTCGAGTTTGCCGATGCATTTCGCCTGTTGACGAGGCATTTGGATACCTTAAGAGAGTCATAGTTTCACCTTGCTGTTGCTCCCCATTTTACAACAGGCACATCTACAAGCTTACTCTGGCCAATTCTCCTGAAGCGATACGCTAATATCTGTTGACATAAAGACTTTCACAGTACTCCTGCCGGGAGCTTCTCGACTTTACCGATGTATTTCGCTTATTGACGAGGCATTTGGCTACCTTAAGAGAGTCATAGTTACTCCTGCCAGTGTCTCTCCGTTAAACCACAGTCACATCTACCATTTTCATCTGCCCCTTTCACCAGACGTGATACGCCATTATTTGTCGACATTATGACTTTCACAGTACTCCTGCTAGGGGCTCCTCCAGTTTACCAATGTATTTCGCCTGTTGACGAGGCATTTGGCTACCTTAAGAGAGTCATACTTACTCCTGTCAGTGGCTCCCAGTTTTACCACAGTCACATTTTCAATCTTATTCTGGCCAGTTCACCCGAAGCGATACGCCTTTATCAGTCAACCTAAAGAATTTCACAGCACTCCTGCCGGGAGCTTCTCGAGTTTGCCGATGCATTTCGCCTGTTGACGAGGCATTTGGATACCTTAAGAGTGTCATAGTTTCACCTTGCTGTTGCTCCCCATTTTACAACAGGCACATCTACAAGCTTACTCTGGCCAATTCTCCTGAAGCGATACGCTAATATCTGTTGACATAAAGACTTTCACAGTACTCCTGCCGGGAGCTTTTCGACTTTGCCGATGTATTTCGCCTATTGACGAGGCGTTTGGCTACCTTAAGAGAGTCATAGTTACTCCTTCCAGTGGCTCTCCGTTAAACCACAGTCACATCTACCATTTTCCTCTGCCCCTTTCACCAGACGCGATACGCCATTATTTGTCGACATTATGACTTTCACAGTACTCCTGCTAGGGGCTCCTCCAGTTTACCAATGTATTTCACCTGTTGACGAGGCATTTGGCTACCTTAAGAGAGTCATACTTACTCCTGTCAGTTGCTCCCCGTTTTACCACAGTCACATTTTCAATCTTATTCTGGCCAGTTCACCTGAAGCGATACGCCATTATCAGTCAACCTAAAGACTTTCACAGTACTCCTGCCGGGAGCTTCTCGACTTTACCGATGTATTTCGCCTATTGACGAGGCATTTGGCTACCTTAAGAGAGTCAAAGTTACTCCTGCCAGTGTCTCTCCGATAAACCACAGTCACATCTACCATTTTCATCTGCCCCTTTCACCAGACGTGATACGCCATTATTTGTCGACATTATGACTTTCACAGTACTCCTGCTATGGGCTCCTCCAGTTTACCAATGTATTTCGCCTGTTGACGAGGCATTTGGCTACCTTAAGAGAGTCATACTTACTCCTGTCAGTTGCTCCCAGTTTTACCACAGTCACATTTTCAATCTTATTCTGGCCAGTTCACCCGAAGCGATACGCCATTATCAGTCAACCTAAAGAATTTCACAGTACTCCTGCCGGGAGCTTCTCGAGTTTGCCGATGCATTTCGCCTGTTGACGAGGCATTTGGATACATTAAGAGAGTCATAGTTTCACCTTGCTGTTGCTCCCCATTTTACAACAGGCACATCTACAAGCTTACTCTGGCCAATTCTCCTGAAGCGATACGCTAATATCTGTTGACATAAAGACTTTCACAGTACTCCTGCCGGGAGCTTCTCGACTTTACCGATGTATTTCGCTTATTGACGAGGCATTTGGCTACCTTAAGAGAGTCATAGTTACTCCTGCCAGTGTCTCTCCGTTAAACCACAGTCACATCTACCATTTTCATCTGCCCCTTTCACCAGACGTGATACGCCATTATTTGTCGACATTATGACTTTCACAGTACTCCTGCTAGGGGCTCCTCCAGTTTACCAATGTATTTCGCCTGTTGACGAGGCATTTGGCTACCTTAAGAGAGTCATACTTACTCCTGTCAGTGGCTCCCAGTTTTACCACAGTCACATTTTCAATCTTATTCTGGCCAGTTCACCCGAAGCGATACGCCATTATCAGTCAACCTAAAGAATTTCACAGCACTCCTGCCGGGAGCTTCTCGAGTATGCCGATGCATTTCGCCAGTTGACGAGGCATTTGGATACCTTAAGAGAGTCATAGTTTCACCTTGCTGTTGCTCCCCATTTTACAACAGGCACATCTACAAGCTTACTCTGGCCAATTCTCCTGAAGCGATACGCTAATATCTGTTGACATAAAGACTTTCACAGTACTCCTGCCGGGAGCTTTTCGACTTTGCCGATGTATTTCGCCTATTGACGAGGCGTTTGGCTACCTTAAGAGAGTCATAGTTACTCCTTCCAGTGGCTCTCCGTTAAACCACAGTCACATCTACCATTTTCCTCTGCCCCTTTCACCAGACGCGATACGCCATTATTTGTCGACATTATGACTTTCACAGTACTCCTGCTAGGGGCTCCTCCAGTTTACCAATGTATTTCACCTGTTGACGAGGCATTTGGCTACCTTAAGAGAGTCATACTTACTCCTGTCAGTTGCTCCCCGTTTTACCACAGTCACATTTTCAATCTTATTCTGGCCAGTTCACCTGAAGCGATACGCCATTATCAGTCAACCTAAAGAATTTCACAGTACTCCTGCCGGGAGCTTCTCGAGTATGCCGACGTATTTCGCGTGTTGACGAGGCATTCGGATGCCTTAAGAGAGTCATAGTTACTCCTTGCTGTTGCTCCCCATTTTACAACAGGCACATCTACAAGCTTACTCTGGCCAGTTCTCTTGAAGCGATACGCTAATATCTGTTGACATAAAGACTTTCACAGTACTCCTGCCGGGAGCTTCTCGACTTTACCGATGTATTTCGCCTATTGACGAGGCATTTGGCTACCTTAAGAGAGTCATAGTTACTCCTGCCAGTGTCTCTCCGTTAAACCACAGTCACATCTACCATTTTCATCTGCCCCTTTCACCAGACGTGATACGCCATTATTTGTCGACATTATGACTTTCACAGTACTCCTGCTAGGGGCTCCTCCAGTTTACCAATGTATTTCGCCTGTTGACGAGGCATTTGGCTACCTTAAGAGTGTCATACTTACTCCTGTCAGTGGCTCCCAGTTTTACCACAGTCACATTTTCAATCTTATTCTGGCCAGTTCACCCGAAGCGATACGCCATTATCAGTCAACCTAAAGAATTTCACAGCACTCCTGCCGGGAGCTTCTCGAGTTTGCCGATGCATTTCGCCTGTTGACGAGGCATTTGGATACCTTAAGAGAGTCATAGTTTCACCTTGCTGTTGCTCCCCATTTTACAACAGGCACATCTACAAGCTTACTCTGGCCAATTCTCCTGAAGCGATACGCTAATATCTGTTGACATAAAGACTTTCACAGTACTCCTGCCGGGAGCTTTTCGACTTTGCCGATGTATTTCGCCTATTGACGAGGCGTTTGGCTACCTTAAGAGAGTCATAGTTACTCCTTCCAGTGGCTCTCCGTTAAACCACAGTCACATCTACCATTTTCCTCTGCCCCTTTCACCAGACGCGATACGCCATTATTTGTCGACATTATGACTTTCACAGTACTCCTGCTAGGGGCTCCTCCAGTTTACCAATGTATTTCACCTGTTGACGAGGCATTTGGCTACCTTAAGAGAGTCATACTTACTCCTGTCAGTTGCTCCCCGTTTTACCACAGTCACATTTTCAATCTTATTCTGGCCAGTTGACCTGAAGCGATACGCCATTATCAGTCAACCTAAAGAATTTCACAGTACTCCTGCCGGGAGCTTCTCGAGTATGCCGATGTATTTCGCGTGTTGACGAGGCATTCGGATGCCTTAAGAGAGTCATAGTTACTCCTTGCTGTTGCTCCCCATTTTACAACAGGCACATCTACAAGCTTACTCTGGCCAGTTCTCTTGAAGCGATACGCTAATATCTGTTGACATAAAGACTTTCACAGTACTCCTGCCGGGAGCTTCTCGACTTTGCCGATGTATTTCGCCTATTGACGAGGCATTGGGCTACCTTAAGAGAGTCATAGTTACTCCTGCCAGGGTCTCTCCGTTAAACCACATTCACATATACAATTTTCCTCTGCCCCTTTCACCAGACGCTATACGATATTATTTATCGACATTATGACTTTCACAGTACTCCTGCTAGGGGCTCCTCCAGTTTACCAAAGTATTTCGCCTGTAGAAGAGGCATTTGGCTACCTTAAGAGAGTCATAGATACTCCTGTCAGTTGCTCCCCGTTTTACCAAAGTCACATTCTCAATCTTATTCTGGCCAGTTCACCTGAAGCGATACGCCATTATCAGTCAACCTAAAGAATTTCACAGTACTCCTGCCGGGAGCTTCTCGAGTATGCCGATGTATTTCGCGTGTTGACGAGGCTTTTGGATGCCTTAAGAGAGTCATAGTTACTCCTTGCTGTTGCTCCCGATTTTACAACAGGCACATCTACAAGCTTACTCTGGCCAGTTCTCTTAAAACGAGACGCTAATATCTGTTGACATTAAGACTTTCACAGTACTCCTGCCGGGAGCTTCTCGACTTTGCCGATGTATTTCGCATATTGACGAGGCATTGGGCTATCACAGCCGTCTTTATTCAACGAATTGAATAACACATATACATGCATATATTGTGTGGCAGGTGTTCGTCGCCATTGTCCGCCACCGAGGTGGGGACTTACAGGGCGATACCACAAGAAAAGTTAAGATTAACATACATATATAGGTGCGGTAGAACAACATAAATTACAGACACAAAGAAGAAAGAACAAAGACGGATTATTCCTCCTGTGGATAGGCCCCAGGAGTCAAGGCGAAGAAAATAACCAGCATCCTATCCGACGCCGGCTCGCTCCATCAGTCTTTGCGTCGTCATATATTCGAAAATGCGATAGCTCGTGCAGCAGCTTTGCAGTACTCTTGTGCTAAGCACCGCCAGTTCTCGGGGTCTAAATCCAAGTGCGGAGAGATCTCTGGCCGACGCTGGAGACCATACACCCCTCCAATTCAATGTCGCGGTGGACACTGTATCCTCCTCAACGTCTCGGTGCAGGTTGGAGATGGCACGCCTGATGGACGGCGTGTTGTAGTAGGCCGCTTTCTCGGAGTGACACCAGTCGATCCGGAGATGGTCTCCGACTACCTGGGCGTCGATCACGCGGGCGATGCCGTCTTTAACCGCCACCACGTCAGGCTTGCGGATTCCCTCAGGTGTGCGGAGGTGGGGCTCCACAGAAACATTGAAGCCCCTCTGCGCGAGTCCACGGGCGACATAGCGCACGATCGCGTCATCGTTAAGAGAGTCATAGTTACTCCTGCCAGTGTCTCTCCGTTAAACCACATTCACATATACAATTTTCCTCTGCCCCTTTCACCAGACGCGATACGATATTATTTATCGACATAATGACATTCACAGTACTCCTGCTAGGGGCTCCTCCAGTTTACCAAAGTATTTCGCCTGTAGAAGAGGCTTTTGGCTACCTTAAGAGTGTCATAGATACTCCTGTCAGTTGCTCCCCGTTTTACCAAAGTCACATTCTCAATCTTATTCTGGCCAGTTCACCTGAAGCGATACGCCATTATCAGTCAACATAAGGAATTTCACAGTACTCCTGCCGGGAGCTTCTCGAGTTTGCCGATGTATTTCGCCTGTTGACGAGGCATTTGGATACCTTAAGAGAGTCATTGTTACCCCTTGCTGTTGCTCCCCATTTTACAACAGGCACATCTACAGGCTTACTCTGGCCAATTCTCCTAAAGCGACACGCTAATATCTGTTGACATAAAGACTTTCACAGTACTCCTGCCGGGAGCTTCTCGACTTTACCGATGTATTTCGCCTATTGACGAGGCATTTGGCTACCTTAAGAGAGTCATAGTTACTCCTGCCAGTGTCTCTCCGATAAACCACAGTCACATCTACCATTTTCATCTGCCCCTTTCACCAGACGTGATACGCCATTATTTGTCGACATTATGGCTTTCACAGTACTCCTGCTAGGGGCTCCTCCAGTTTACCAATGTATTTCGCCTGTTGACGAGGCATTTGGCTACCTTAAGAGAGTCATACTTACTCCTGTCAGTTGCTCCCAGTTTTACCACAGTCACATTTTCAATCTTATTCTGGCCAGTTCACCCGAAGCGATACGCCATTATCAGTCAACCTAAAGAATATCACAGTACTCCTGCCGGGAGCTTCTCGAGTTTGCCGATGCATTTCGCCTGTTGACGAGGCATTTGGATACCTTAAGAGAGTCATAGTTTCACCTTGCTGTTGCTCCCCATTTTACAACAGGCACATCTACAAGCTTACTCTGGCCAATTCTCCTGAAGCGATACGCTAATATCTGTTGACATAAAGACTTTCACAGTACTCCTGCCGGGAGCTTCTCGACTTTACCGATGTATTTCGCTTATTGACGATACATTTGGCTACCTTAAGAGAGTCATAGTTACTCCTGCCAGTGTCTCTCCGTTAAACCACAGTCACATCTACCATTTTCATCTGCCCCTTTCACCAGACGTGATACGCCATTATTTGTCGACATTATGACTTTCACAGTACTCCTGCTAGGGGCTCCTCCAGTTTACCAATGTATTTCACCTGTTGACGAGGCATTTGGCTACCTGAAGAGAGTCATACTTACTCCTGTCAGTTGCTCCCCGTTTTACCACAGTCACATTTTCAATCTTATTCTGGCCAGTTCACCTGAAGCGATGCGCCATTATCAGTCAACCTAAAGAATTTCACAGTACTCCTGCCGGGAGCTTCTCGAGTATGCCGACGTATTTCGCGTGTTGACGAGGCATTCGGATGCCTTAAGAGAGTCATAGTTACTCCTTGCTGTTGCTCCCCATTTTACAACAGGCACATCTACAAGCTTACTCTGGCCAGTTCTCTTGAAGCGATACGCTAATATCTGTTGACATAAAGACTTTCACAGTACTCCTGCCGGGAGCTTCTCGACTTTGCCGATGTATTTCGCCTATTGACGAGGCATTGGGCTACCTTAAGAGAGTCATAGTTACTCCTGCCAGTGTCTCTCCGTTAAACCACATTCACATATACAATTTCCCTCTGCCCCTTTCACCAGACGCGATACGATATTATTTATCGACATTATGACTTTCACAGTACTCCTGCTAGGGGCTCCTCCAGTTTACCAAAGTATTTCGCCTGTAGAAGAGGCATTTGGCTACCTTAAGAGAGTCATAGATACTCCTGTCAGTTGCTCCCCGTTTTACCAAAGTCACATTCTCAATCTTATTCTGGCCAGTTCACCTGAAGCGATACGCCATTATCAGTCACCCTAAAGAATATCACAGTACTCCTGCCGGGAGCTTCTCGAGTTTGCCGATGTATCTCGCCTGTTGACGAGGCATTTGGATACCTTAAGAGAGTCATAGTTACCCCTTGCTGTTGCTCCCCATTTTACAACAGGCACATCTACAAGCTTACTCTGGCCAATTCTCCTGAAGCGATACGCTAATATCTGTTGACATAAAGACTTTCACAGTACTCCTGCCGGGAGCTTCTCGACTTTACCGATGTATTTCGCCTATTGACGAGGCATTTGGCTACCTTAAGAGAGTCATAGTTACTCCTGCCAGTGTCTCTCCGTTAAACCACAGTCACATCTACCATTTTCATCTGCCCCTTTCACCAGACGTGATACGCCATTATTTGTCGACATTATGACTTTCACAGTACTCCTGCTAGGGGCTCCTCCAGTTTACCAATGTATTTCGCCTGTTGACGAGGCATTTGGCTACCTTAAGAGAGTCATACTTACTCCTGTCAGTGGCTCCCAGTCTTACCACAGTCACATTTTCAATCTTATTCTGGCCAGTTCACCCGAAGCGATACGCCATTATCAGTCAACCTAAAGAATTTCACAGCACTCCTGCCGGGAGCTTCTCGAGTTTGCCGATGCATTTCGCCTGTTGACGAGGCATTTGGATACCTTAAGAGAGTCATAGTTTCACCTTGCTGTTGCTCCCCATTTTACAACAGGCACATCTACAAGCTTACTCTGGCCAATTCTCCTGAAGCGATACGCTAATATCTGTTGACATAAAGACTTTCACAGTACTCCTGCCGGGAGCTTTTCGACTTTGCCGATGTATTTCGCCTATTGACGAGGCGTTTGGCTACCTCAAGTGAGTCATAGTTACTCCTTCCAGTGGCTCTCCGTTAAACCACAGTCACATCTACCATTTTCCTCTGCCCCTTTCACCAGACGCGATACGCCATTATTTGTCGACATTATGACTTTCACAGTACTCCTGCTAGGGGCTCCTCCAGTTTACCAATGTATTTCACCTGTTGACGAGGCATTTGGCTACCTTAAGAGAGTCATACTTACTCCTGTCAGTTGTTCCCCGTTTTACCACAGTCACATTTTCAATCTTATTCTGGCCAGTTGACCTGAAGCGATACGCCATTATCAGTCAACCTAAAGAATTTCACAGTACTCCTGCCGGGAGCTTCTCGAGTATGCCGATGTATTTCGCGTGTTGACGAGGCATTCGGATGCCTTAAGAGAGTCATAGTTACTCCTTGCTGTTGCTCCCCATTTTACAACAGGCACATCTACAAGCTTACTCTGGCCAGTTCTCTTGAAGCGATACGCTAATATATGTTGACATAAAGACTTTCACAGTACTCCTGCCGGGAGCTTCTCGACTTTGCCGATGTATTTCGCCTATTGACGAGGCATTGGGCTACCTTAAGAGAGTCATAGTTACTCCTGCCAGTGTCTCTCCGTTAAACCACATTCACATATACAATTTTCCTCTGCCCCTTTCACCAGACGCGATACGATATTATTTATCGACATTATGACTTTCACAGTACTCCTGCTAGGGGCTCCTCCAGTTTACCAAAGTATTTCGCCTGTAGAAGAGGCATTTGGCTACCTCAAGAGAGTCATAGATACTCCTGTCAGTTGCTCCCCGTTTTACCAAAGTCATATTCTCAATCTTATTCTGGCCAGTTCACCTGAAGCGATACGCCATTATCAGTCAACCTAAAGAATATCACAGTACTCCTGCCGGGAGCTTCTCGAGTTTGCCGATGTATTTCGCCTGTTGACGAGGCATTTGGATACCTTAAGAGAGTCATAGTTACCCCTTGCTGTTGCTCCCCATTTTACAACAGGCACATCTACAAGCTTACTCTGGCCAATTCTCCTGAAGCGATACGCTAATATCTGTTGACATAAAGACTTTCACAGTACTCCTGCCGGGAGCTTTTCGACTTTCCCGATGTATTTCGCCTATTGACGAGGCGTTTGGCTACCTTAAGAGAGTCATAGTTACTCCTTCCAGTGTCTCTCCGTTAAACCACAGTCACATCTACCATTTTCCTCTGCCCCTTTCACCAGACGCGATACGCCATTATTTGTCGACATTATGACTTTCACAGTACTCCTGTTAGGGACTCCTCCAGTTTACCAATGTATTTCGCCTGTTGACGAGGCATTTGGCTACCTTAAGAGACTCATACTAACTCCTGTCAGTTGCTCCCAGTTTTACCACAGTCACATTTTCAATCTTATTCTGGCCAGTTCACTTGAAGCGATACGCCATTATCAGTCAACCTAAAGAATTTCACAGTACTCCTGCCGGGAGCTTCTCGAGTATGCCGATGTATTTCGCGTGTTGACGAGGCATTCGGATGCCTTAAGAGAGTCATAGTTACTCCTTGCTGTTGCTCCCCATTTTACAACAGGCACATTTACAAGCTTACTCTGGCCAGTTCTCTTGAAGCGATACGCTAATATATGTTGACATAAAGACTTTCACAGTACTCCTGCCGGGAGCTTCTCGACTTTGCCGATGTATTTCGCCTATTGACGAGGCATTGGGCTACCTTAAGAGAGTCATAGTTACTCCTGCCAGTGTCTCTCCGTTAAACCACATTCACATATACAATTTTCCTCTGCCCCTTTCACCAGACGCGATACGATATTATTTATCGACATTATGACTTTCACAGTACTCCTGCTAGGGGCTCCTCCAGTTTACCAAAGTATTTCGCCTGTAGAAGAGGCATTTGGCTACCTCAAGAGAGTCATAGATACTCCTGTCAGTTGCTCCCCGTTTTACCAAAGTCATATTCTCAATCTTATTCTGGCCAGTTCACCTGAAGCGATACGCCATTATCAGTCAACCTAAAGAATATCACAGTACTCCTGCCGGGAGCTTCTCGAGTTTGCCGATGTATTTCGCCTGTTGACGAGGCATTTGGATACCTTAAGAGAGTCATAGTTACCCCTTGCTGTTGCTCCCCATTTTACAACAGGCACATCTACAAGCTTACTCTGGCCAATTCTCCTGAAGCGATACGCTAATATCTGTTGACATAAAGACTTTCACAGTACTCCTGCCGGGAGCTTTTCGACTTTGCCGATGTATTTCGCCTATTGACGAGGCGTTTGGCTACCTTAAGAGAGTCATAGTTACTCCTTCCAGTGTCTCTCCGTTAAACCACAGTCACATCTACCATTTTCCTCTGCCCCTTTCACCAGACGCGATACGCCATTATTTGTCGACATTATGACTTTCACAGTACTCCTGTTAGGGACTCCTCCAGTTTACCAATGTATTTCGCCTGTTGACGAGGCATTTGGCTACCTTAAGAGACTCATACTAACTCCTGTCAGTTGCTCCCAGTTTTACCACAGTCACATTTTCAATCTTATTCTGGCCAGTTCACCTGAAGCGATACGCCATTATCAGTCAACCTAAAGAATTTCACAGTACTCCTGCCGGGAGCTTCTCGAGTATGCCGATGTATTTCGCGTGTTGACGAGGCATTCGGATGCCTTAAGAGAGTCATAGTTACTCCTTGCTGTTGCTCCCCATTTTACAACAGGCACATTTACAAGCTTACTCTGGCCAGTTCTCTTGAAGCGATACGCTAATATCAGTTGACATAAAGACTTTCACAGTACTCCTGCCGGGAGCTTCTCGACTTTGCCGATGTATTTCGCCTATTGACGAGGCATTGGGCTACCTTAAGAGAATCATAGTTACTCCTGCCAGTGTCTCTCCGTTAAACCACATTCACATATACAATTTTCCTCTGCCCCTTTCACCAGACGCGATACGATATTATTTATCGACATTATGTCTTTCACAGTACTCCTGCTAGGGGCTCCTCCAGTTTACCAAAGTATTTCGCCTGTAGTAGAGGCATTTGGCTACCTTAAGAGAGTCATAGATACTCCTGTCAGTTGCTCCCCGTTTTACCAAAGTCACATTCTCAATTTTATTCTGGCCAGTTCACCTGAAGCGATACGCCATTATCAGTCAACCTAAAGAATATCACAGTACTTCTGCCGGGAGCTTCTCGAGTTTGCCGATGTATTTCGCCTGTTGACGAGGCATTTGGATACCTTAAGAGAGTCATAGTTACCCCTTGCTGTTGCTCCCCATTTTACAACAGGCACATCTACAAGCTTACTCTGGCCAGTTCTCTTGAAGCGATACGCTAATATCTGTTGACATAAAGACTTTCACAGTACTCCTGCCGGGAGCTTTTCGACTTTGCCGATGTATTTCGCCTATTGACGAGGCGTTTGGCTACCTTAAGAGAGTCATAGTTACTCCTTCCAGTGTCTCTCCGTTAAACCACAGTCACATCTACCATTTTCCTCTGCCCCTTTCACCAGACGCGATAAGCCATTATTTGTCGACATTATGACTTTCACAGTACTCCTGTTAGGGACTCCTCCAGTTTACCAATGTATTTCGCCTGTTGACGAGGCATTTGACTACCTTAAGAGAGTCATACTTACTCCTGTCAGTTGCTCCCAGTTTTACCACAGTCACATTTTTAATCTTATTCTGGCCAGTTCACCTGAAGCGATACGCCATTATCAGTCAACCTAAAGAATTTCACAGTACTCCTGCCGGGAGCTTCTCGAGTATGCCGATGTATTTCGCGTGTTGACGAGGCATTCGGATGCCTTAAGAGAGTCATAGTTACTCCTTGCTGTTGCTCCCCATTTTACTACAGGCACATTTACAAGCTTACTCTGGCCAGTTCTCTTGAAGCGATACGCTAATATCAGTTGACATAAAGACTTTCACAGTACTCCTGCCGGGAGCTTCTCGACTTTGCCGATGTATTTCGCCTATTGACGAGGCATTGGGCTACCTTAAGAGAATCATAGTTACTCCTGCCAGTGTCTCTCCGTTAAACCACATTCACATATACAATTTTCCTCTGCCCCTTTCACCAGACGCGATACGATATTATTTATCGACATTATGTCTTTCACAGTACTCCTGCTAGGGGCTCCTCCAGTTTACCAAAGTATTTCGCCTGTAGAAGAGGCATTTGGCTACCTTAAGAGAGTCATAGATACTCCTGTCAGTTGCTCCCCGTTTTACCAAAGTCACATTCTCAATCTTATTCTGGCCAGTTCACCTGAAGCGATACGCCATTATCAGTCAACCTAAAGAATATCACAGTACTTCTGCCGGGAGCTTCTCGAGTTTGCCGATGTATCTCGCCTGTTGACGAGGCATTTGGATACCTTAAGAGAGTCATAGTTACCCCTTGCTGTTGCTCCCCATTTTACAACAGGCACATCTACAAGCTTACTCTGGCCAATTCTCCTGAAGCGATACGCTAATATCTGTTGACATAAAGACTTTCACAGTACTCCTGCCGGGAGCTTCTCGACTTTACCGATGTATTTCGCCTATTGACGAGGCATTTGGCTACCTTAAGAGAGTCATAGTTACTCCTGCCAGTGTCTCTCCGTTAAACCACAGTCACATCTACCATTTTCATCTGCCCCTTTCACCAGACGTGATACGCCATTATTTGTCGACATTATGACTTTCACAGTACTCCTGCTAGGGGCTCCTCCAGTTTACCAATGTATTTCGCCTTTTGACGAGGAATTTGGCTACCTTAAGAGAGTCATACTTACTCCTGTCAGTGGCTCCCAGTCTTACCACAGTCACATTTTCAATCTTATTCTGGCCAGTTCACCCGAAGCGATACGCCATTATCAGTCAACCTAAAGAATTTCACAGCACTCCTGCCGGGAGCTTCTCGAGTTTGCCGATGCATTTCGCCTGTTGACGAGGCATTTGGATACCTTAAGAGAGTCATAGTTTCACCTTGCTGTTGCTCCCCATTTTACAACAGGCACATCTACAAGCTTACTCTGGCCAATTCTCCTGAAGTGATACGCTAATATCTGTTGACATAAAGACTTTCACAGTACTCCTGCCGGGAGCTTTTCGACTTTGCCGATGTATTTCGCCTATTGACGAGGCGTTTGGCTACCTTAAGAGAGTCATAGTTACTCCTTCCAGTGGCTCTCCGTTAAACCACAGTCACATCTACCATTTTCCTCTGCCCCTTTCACCAGACGCGATACGCCATTATTTGTCGACATTATGACTTTCACAGTACTCCTGCTAGGGGCTCCTCCAGTTTATTAATGTATTTCACCTGTTGACGAGGCATTTGGCTACCTTAAGAGAGTCATACTTACTCCTGTCAGTTGCTCCCCGTTTTACCACAGTCACATTTTCAATCTTATTCTGGCCAGTTGACCTGAAGCGATACGCCATTATCAGTCAACCTAAAGAATTTCACAGTACTCCTGCCGGGAGCTTCTCGAGTATGCCGATGTATTTCGCGTGTTGACGAGGCATTCGGATGCCTTAAGAGAGTCATAGTTACTCCTTGCTGTTGCTCCCCATTTTACAACAGGCACATCTACAAGCTTACTCTGGCCAGTTCTCTTGAAGCGATACGCTAATATATGTTGACATAAAGACTTTCACAGTACTCCTGCCGGGAGCTTCTCGACTTTGCCGATGTATTTCGCCTATTGACGAGGCATTGGGCTACCTTAAGAGAGTCATAGTTACTCCTGCCAGTGTCTCTCCGTTAAACCACATTCACATATACAATTTTCCTCTGCCCCTTTCACCAGACGCGATACGATATTATTTATCGACATTATGACTTTCACAGTACTCCTGCTAGGGGCTCCTCCAGTTTACCAAAGTATTTCGCCTGTAGAAGAGGCATTTGGCTACCTCAAGAGAGTCATAGATACTCCTGTCAGTTGCTCCCCGTTTTACCAAAGTCATATTCTCAATCTTATTCTGGCCAGTTCACCTGAAGCGATACGCCATTATCAGTCAACCTAAAGAATATCACAGTACTCCTGCCGGGAGCTTCTCGAGTTTGCCGATGTATTTCGCCTGTTGACGAGGCATTTGGATACCTTAAGAGAGTCATAGTTACCCCTTGCTGTTGCTCCCCATTTTACAACAGGCACATCTACAAGCTTACTCTGGCCAATTCTCCTGAAGCGATACGCTAATATCTGTTGACATAAAGACTTTCACAGTACTCCTGCCGGGAGCTTTTCGACTTTGCCGATGTATTTCGCCTATTGACGAGGCGTTTGGCTACCTTAAGAGAGTCATAGTTACTCCTTCCAGTGTCTCTCCGTTAAACCACAGTCACATCTACCATTTTCCTCTGCCCCTTTCACCAGACGCGATACGCCATTATTTGTCGACATTATGACTTTCACAGTACTCCTGTTAGGGACTCCTCCAGTTTACCAATGTATTTCGCCTGTTGACGAGGCATTTGGCTACCTTAAGAGACTCATACTAACTCCTGTCAGTTGCTCCCAGTTTTACCACAGTCACATTTTCAATCTTATTCTGGCCAGTTCACCTGAAGCGATACGCCATTATCAGTCAACCTAAAGAATTTCACAGTACTCCTGCCGGGAGCTTCTCGAGTATGCCGATGTATTTCGCGTGTTGACGAGGCATTCGGATGCCTTAAGAGAGTCATAGTTACTCCTTGCTGTTGCTCCCCATTTTACAACAGGCACATTTACAAGCTTACTCTGGCCAGTTCTCTTGAAGCGATACGCTAATATCAGTTGACATAAAGACTTTCACAGTACTCCTGCCGGGAGCTTCTCGACTTTGCCGATGTATTTCGCCTATTGACGAGGCATTGGGCTACCTTAAGAGAATCATAGTTACTCCTGCCAGTGTCTCTCCGTTAAACCACATTCACATATACAATTTTCCTCTGCCCCTTTCACCAGACGCGATACGATATTATTTATCGACATTATGTCTTTCACAGTACTCCTGCTAGGGGCTCCTCCAGTTTACCAAAGTATTTCGCCTGTAGTAGAGGCATTTGGCTACCTTAAGAGAGTCATAGATACTCCTGTCAGTTGCTCCCCGTTTTACCAAAGTCACATTCTCAATTTTATTCTGGCCAGTTCACCTGAAGCGATACGCCATTATCAGTCAACCTAAAGAATATCACAGTACTTCTGCCGGGAGCTTCTCGAGTTTGCCGATGTATTTCGCCTGTTGACGAGGCATTTGGATACCTTAAGAGAGTCATAGTTACCCCTTGCTGTTGCTCCCCATTTTACAACAGGCACATCTACAAGCTTACTCTGGCCAGTTCTCTTGAAGCGATACGCTAATATCTGTTGACATAAAGACTTTCACAGTACTCCTGCCGGGAGCTTCTCGACTTTGCCGATGTATTTCGCCTATTGACGAGGTAATATCTGTTGACATAAAGACTTTCACAGTACTCCTGCCGGGAGCTTCTCGACTTTGCCGATGTATTTCGCCTATTGACGAGGCATTGGGCTACCTTAAGAGAGTCATAGTTACTCCTGCCAGTGTCTCTCCGTTAAACCACATTCACATATACAATTTTCCTCTGCCCCTTTCACCAGACGCGATACGATATTATTTATCGACATTATGACTTTCACAGTACTCCTGCTAGGGGCTCCTCCAGTTTACCAAACTATTTCGCCAGTAGAAGAGGCATTTGGCTACCTTAAGAGAGTCATAGATACTCCTGTCAGTTGCTCCCCGTTTTACCAAAGTCACATTCTCAATCTTATTCTGGCCAGTTCACCTGAAGCGATACGCCATTATCAGTCAACCTAAAGAATATCACAGTACTCCTGCCGGGAGCTTCTCGAGTTTGCCGATGTATTTCGCCTGTTGACGAGGCATTTGGATACCTTAAGAGAGTCATAGTTACCCCTTGCTGTTGCTCCCCATTTTACAACAGGCGCATCTACAAGCTTACTCTGGCCAATTCTCCTGAAGCGATACGCTAATATCTGTTGACATAAAGACTTTCACAGTACTCCTGCCGGGAGCTTTTCGACTTTGCCGATGTATTTCGCCTATTGACGAGGCGTTTGGCTACCTTAAGAGAGTCATAGTTACTCCTTCCAGTGTCTCTCCGTTAAACCACAGTCACATCTACCATTTTCCTCTGCCCCTTTCACCAGACGCGATAAGCCATTATTTGTCGACATTATGACTTTCACAGTACTCCTGTTAGGGACTCCCCCAGTTTACCAATGTATTTCGCCTGTTGACGAGGCATTTGACTACCTTAAGAGAGTCATAGATACTCCTGTCAGTTGCTCTCCGTTTTACCAAAGTCACATTCTCAATCTTATTCTGGCCAGTTCACCTGAAGCGATACGCCATTATCAGTCAACCTAAAGAATATCACAGTACTTCTGCCGGGAGCTTCTCGAGTTTGCCGATGTATTTAGCCTGTTGACGAGGCATTTGGATACCTTAAGAGAGTCATAGTTACCCCTTGCTGTTGCTCCCCATTTTACAACAGGCACATCTACAAGCTTACTCTGGCCAGTTCTCTTGAAGCGATACGCTAATATCTGTTGACATAAAGACTTTCACAGTACACCTGCCAGGAGCTTCTCGACTTTGCCGATGTATTTCGCCTATTGACGAGGCATTGGGCTACCTTAAGAGAGTCATAGTTACTCCTGCCAGTGTCTCTCCGTTAAACCACATTCACATATACAATTTTCCTCTGCCCCTTTCACCAGACGCGATACGATATTATTTATCGACATTATGACTTTCACAGTACTCCTGCTAGGGGCTCCTCCAGTTTACCAAAGTATTTCGCCTGTAGAAGAGGCATTTGGCTACCTTAAGAGAGTCATAGATACTCCTGTCAGTTGCTCCCCGTTTTACCAAAGTCACATTCTCAATCTTATTCTGGCCAGTTCACCTGAAGCGATACGCCATTATCAGTCAACCTAAAGAATATCACAGTACTCCTGCCGGGAGCTTCTCGAGTTTGCCGATGTATTTCGCCTGTTGACGAGGCATTTGGATACCTTAAGAGAGTCATAGTTACCCCTTGCTGTTGCTCCCCATTTTACAACAGGCACATCTACAAGCTTACTCTGGCCAATTCTCCTGAAGCGATACGCTAATATCTGTTGACATAAAGACTTTCACAGTACTCCTGCCGGGAGCTTTTCGACTTTGCCGATGTATTTCGCCTATTGACGAGGCGTTTGGCTACCTTAAGAGAGTCATAGTTACTCCTTCCAGTGTATCTCCGTTAAACCACAGTCACATCTACCATTTTCCTCTGCCCTTTTCACCAGACGCGATACGCCATTATTTGTGGACATTATGACTTTCACAGTACTCCTGTTAGGGACTCCTCCAGTTTACCAATGTATTTCGCCTGTTGACGAGGCATTTGGCTACCTTAAGAGAGTCATACTTACTCCTGTCAGTTGCTCCCAGTTTTACCACAGTCACATTTTCAATCTTATTCTGGCCAGTTCACCTGAAGCGATACGCCATTATCAGTCAACCTAAAGAATTTCACAGTACTCCTGCCGGGAGCTTCTCGAGTATGCCGATGTATTTCGCGTGTTGTCGAGGCATTCGGATGCCTTAAGAGAGTCATAGTTACCCCTTGCTGTTGCTCCCCATTTTACAACAGGCACATCTACATGCTTACTCTGGCCAGTTCTCTTGAAGCGATACGCTAATATCTGTTGACATAAAGACTTTCACAGTACCCCTGCCGGGAGCTTCTCGACTTTGCCGATGTATTTCGCCTATTGACGAGGCATTGGGCTACCTTAAGAGAATCATAGTTACTCCTGCCAGTGTCTCTCCGTTAAACCACATTCACATATACAATTTTCCTCTGCCCCTTTCACCAGACGCGATACGATATTATTTATCGACATTATGACTTTCACAGTACTCCTGCTAGGGGCTCCTCCAGTTTACCAAAGTATTTCGCCTGTAGAAGAGGCATTTGGCTACCTTAAGAGAGTCATAGATACTCCTGTCAGTTGCTCCCCGTTTTACCAAAGTCACATTCTCAATCTTATTCTGGCCAGTTCACCTGAAGCGATACGCCATTATCACTCAACCTAAAGAATATCACAGTACTTCTGCCGGGAGCTTCTCGAGTTTGCCGATGTATTTCGCCTGTTGACGAGGCATTTGGATACCTTAAGAGAGTCATAGTTACTCCTTCCAGTGTCTCTCCGTTAAACCACAGTCACATCTACCATTTTCCTCTGCCCCTTTCACCAGACGCGATACGCCATTATTTGTCGACATTATGACTTTCACAGTACTCCTGTTAGGGACTCCTCCAGTTTACCAATGTATTTCGCCTGTTGACGAGGCATTTGGCTACCTTAAGAGAGTCATACTTACTCCTGTCAGTTGCTCCCAGTTTTACCACAGTCACATTTTCAATCTTATTCTGGCCAGTTCACCTGAAGCGATACGCCATTATCAGTCAACCTAAAGAATTTCACAGCACTCCTGCCGGGAGCTTCTCGAGTATGCCGATGTATTTCGCGTGTTGACGAGGCATTCGGATGCCTTAAGAGAGTCATAGTTACTCCTTGCTGTTGCTCCCCATTTTACTACAGGCACATCTACAAGCTTACTCTGGCCAGTTCTCTTGAAGCGATACGCTAATATCTGTTGACATAAAGACTTTCACAGTACTCCTGCCGGGAGCTTCTCGACTTTGCCGATGTATTTCGCCTATTGACGAGGCATTGGGCTACCTTAAGAGAATCATAGTTACTCCTGCCAGTGTCTCTCCGTTAAACCACATTCACATATACAATTTTCCTCTGCCCCTTTCACCAGACGCGATACGATATTATTTATCGACATTATGACTTTCACAGTACTCCTGCTAGGGGCTCCTCCAGTTTACCAAAGTATTTCGCCTGTAGAAGAGGCATTTGGCTACCTTAAGAGAGTCATAGATACTCCTGTCAGTTGCTCCCCGTTTTACCAAAGTCACATTCTCAATCTTATTCTGGCCAGTTCACCTGAAGCGATACGCCATTATCAGTCAACCTAAAGAATATCACACTACTCCTGCCGGGAGCTTCTCGAGTCCTGATGTATTTCGCCTGTTGACGAGGCATTTGGATACCTTAAGAGAGTCATAGTTACCCCTTGCTGTTGCTCCCCATTTTACAACAGGCACATCTACAAGCTTACTCTGGCCAATTCTCCTGAAGCGATACGCTAATATCTGTTGACATAAAGACTTTCACAGTACTCCTGCCGGGAGCTTTTCGACTTTGCCGATGTATTTCGCCTATTGACGAGGCGTTTGGCTACCTTAAGAGAGTCATAGTTACTCCTTCCAGTGTCTCTCCGTTAAACCACAGTCACATCTACCATTTTCCTCTGCCCCTTTCACCAGACGCGATACGCCATTATTTGTCGACATTATGACTTTCACAGTACTCCTGTTAGGGACTCCTCCAGTTTACCAATGTATTTCGCCTGTTGACGAGGCATTTGGCTACCTTAAGAGAGTCATACTTACTCCTGTCAGTTGCTCCCAGTTTTACCACAGTCACATTTTCAATCTTATTCTGGCCAGTTCACCTGAAGCGATACGCCATTATCAGTCAACCTAAAGAATTTCACAGCACTCCTGCCGGGAGCTTCTCGAGTATGCCGATGTATTTCGCGTGTTGACGAGGCATTCGGATGCCTTAAGAGAGTCATAGTTACTCCTTGCTGTTGCTCCCCATTTTACAACAGGCACATCTACAAGCTTACTCTGGCCAGTTCTCTTGAAGCGATACGCTAATATCTGTTGACATAAAGACTTTCACAGTACTCCTGCCGGGAGCTTCTCGACTTTGCCGATGTATTTCGCCTATTGACGAGGCATTGGGCTACCTTAAGAGAATCATAGTTACTCCTGCCAGTGTCTCTCCGTTAAACCACATTCACATATACAATTTTCATCTGCCCCTTTCACCAGACGCGATACGATATTATTTATCGACATTATGACTTTCACAGTACTCCTGCTAGGGGCTCCTCCAGTATACCAAAGTATTTCGCCTGTAGAAGAGGCATTTGGCTACCTTAAGAGAGTCATAGATACTCCTGTCAGTTGCTCCCCGTTTTACCAAAGTCACATTCTCAATCTTATTCTGGCCAGTTCACCTGAAGCGATACGCCATTATCAGTCAACCTAAAGAATATCACAGTACCCCTGCCGGGAGCTTCTCGAGTTTGCCGATGTATTTCGCCTGTTGACGAGGCATTTGGATACCTTAAGAGAGTCATAGTTATCCCTTGCTGTTGCTCCCCATTTTACAACAGGCACATCTACAAGCTTACTCTGGCCAATTCTCCTGAAGCGATACGCTAATATCTGTTGACATAAAGACTTTCACAGTACTCCTGCCGGGAGCTTTTCGACTTTGCCGATGTATTTCGCCTATTGACGAGGCGTTTGGCTACCTTAAGAGAGTCATAGTTACTCCTTCCAGTGTCTCTCCGTTAAACCACAGTCACATCTACCATTTTCCTCTGCCCCTTTCATCAGACGCGATACGCCATTATTTGTCGACATTATGACTTTCACAGTACTCCTGTTAGGGACTCCTCCAGTTTACCAATGTATTTCGCCTGTTGACGAGGCATTTGGCTACCTTAAGAGAGTCATACTTACTCCTGTCAGTTGCTCCCAGTTTTACCACAGTCACATTTCCAATCTTATTCTGGCCAGTTCACCTGAAGCGATACGCCATTATCAGTCAACCTAAAGAATTTCACAGTACTCCTGCCGGGAGCTTCTCGAGTATGCCGATGTATTTCGCGTGTTGACGAGGCATTCGGATGCCTTAAGAGAGTCATAGTTACTCCTTGCTGTTGCTCCCCATTTTACAACAGGCACATCTACAAGCTTACTCTGGCCAGTTCTCTTGAAGCGATACGCTAATATCTGTTGACATAAAGACTTTCACAGTACTCCTGCCGGGAGCTTCTCGACTTTGCCGATGTATTTCGCCTATTGACGAGGCGTTTGGCTACCTTAAGAGAGTCATAGTTACTCCTTCCAGTGTCTCTCCGTTAAACCACAGTCACATATACAATTTTCCTCTGCCCCTTTCACCAGACGCGATACGATATTATTTATCGACATAATGACTTTCACAGTACTCCTGCTAGGGGCTCCTCCAGTTTACCAAAGTATTTCGCCTGTAGAAGAGGCATTTGGCTACCTTAAGAGTGTCATAGATACTACTGACAGTTGCTCCCCGTTTTACCACAGTCACATTTTCAATCTTATTCTGGCCAGTTCACCTGAAGCGATACGCCATTATCAGTTAACCTAAAGAATTTCACAGTACTCCTGCCGGGAGCTTCTCGGGTATGCCGATGTATTTCGCGTGTTGACGAGGCATTTGGATGCCTTAAGAGAGTCATAGTTACTCCTTGCTGTTGCTCCCCATTTTACAACAGGCACATCTACAAGCTTACTCTGGCCAGTTCTCTTGAAGCGATACGCTAATATCTGTTGACATAAAGACTTTCACAGTACTCCTGCCGGGAGCTTCTCGACTTTGCCGATGTGTTTCGCATATATCGACGAGGCATTGGGCTACCTTAAGAGAGACACAGTTACTCCTGCCAGTGCCTCTCCGTTAAACCACATTCACATATACAATTTTCCTCTGCCCCTTTCACCAGACGCGATACGATATTATTTATCGACATTATGACTTTCACAGTACTCCTGCTAGGGGCTCCTCCAGTTTACCAAAGTATTTCGCCTGTAGAAGAAGCATTTGGCTACCTTAAGAGAGTCATACTTACTCCTATCAGTTGCTCCCCGTTTTACCACAGTCACATTTTCAATCTTATTCTGGCCAGTTCACCTGAAGCGATACGCCATTATCAGTCAACCTAAAGAATATCACAGTACTCCTGCCGGGAGCTTCTCGAATTTGCCGATGTATTTCGCCTATTGACGAGGCATTGGGCTACCTTAAGAGAATCATAGTTACTCCTGCCAGTGTCTCTCCGTTAAACCACATTCACATATACAATTTTCCTCTGCCCCTTTCACCAGACGCGATACGATATTATTTATCGACATTATGACTTTCACAGTACTCCTGCTAGGGGCTCCTCCAGTTTACCAAAGTATTTCACCTGTAGAAGAGGCATTTGGCTACCATAAGAGAGTCATAGATACTCCTGTCAGTTGCTCCCCGTTTTACCAAAGTCACATTCTCAATCTTATTCTGGCCAGTTCACCTGAAGCGATACGCCATTATCAGTCAACCTAAAGAATATCACAGTACTCCTGAGGGGAGCTTCTCGAGTTTGCCGATGTATTTCGCCTGTTGACGAGGCATTTGGATACCTTAAGAGAGTCATAGTTACCCCTTGCTGTTGCTCCCCATTTTACAACAGGCACATCTACGAGCTTACTCTGGCCAATACTCCTGAAGCGATACGCTAATATCTGTTGACATAAAGACTTTCACAGTACTCCTGCCGGGAGCTTTTCGACTTTGCCGATGTATTTCGCCTATTGACGAGGCGTTTGGCTACCTTAAGAGAGTCATAGTTACTCCTGCCAGTGTCTCTCCGTTAAACCACATCCACATATACAATTTTTACTCTGCCCCTTTCACCAGACGCGATACGATATTATTTACCGACATTATGACTTTCACAGTACTCCTGCTAGGGGCTCCTCCAGTTTACCAAAGTATTTCGCCTGTAGAAGAAGCATTTGGCTACCTTAAGAGATTCATACTTACTCCTATCAGTTGCTCCCCGTTTTACCACAGTCACATTTTCAATCTTATTCTGGCCAGTTCACCTGAAGCGATACGCCATTATCAGTCAACCTAAAGAATATCACAGTACTCCTGCCGGGAGCTTCTCGAGTTTGCCGATGTATTTCGCCTATTGACGAGGCATTGGGCTACCTTAAGAGAATCATAGTTACTCCTGCCAGTGTCTCTCCGTTAAACCACATTCACATATACAATTTTCCTCTGCCCCTTTCACCAGACGCGATACGATATTATTTATCGACATTATGACTTTCACAGTACTCCTGCTAGGGGCTCCTCCAGTTTACCAAAGTATTTCGCCTGTAGAAGAGGCATTTGGCTACCTTAAGAGAGTCATAGATACTCCTGTCAGTTGCTCCCCGTTTTACCAAAGTCACATTCTCAATCTTATTCTGGCCAGTTCACCTGAAGCGATACGCCATTATCAGTCAACCTAAAGAATATCACAGTACTTCTGCCGGGAGCTTCTCGAGTTTGCCGATGTATTTCGCCTGTTGACGAGGCATTTGGATACCTTAAGAGAGTCATAGTTACTCCTTCCAGTGTCTCTCCGTTAAACCACAGTCACATCTACCATTTTCCTCTGCCCCTTTCACCAGACGCGATACGCCATTATTTGTCGACATTATGACTTTCACAGTACTCCTGTTAGGGACTCCTCCAGTTTACCAATGTATTTCGCCTGTTGACGAGGCATTTGGCTACCTTAAGAGAGTCATACTTACTCCTGTCAGTTGCTCCCAGTTTTACGACAGTCACATTTTCAATCTTATTCTGGCCAGTTCACCTGAAGCGATACGCCATTATCAGTCAACCTAAAGAATTTCACAGCACTCCTGCCGGGAGCTTCTCGAGTATGCCGATGTATTTCGCGTGTTGACGAGGCTTTCGGATGCCTTAAGAGAGTCATAGTTACTCCTTGCTGTTGCTCCCCATTTTACAACAGGCACATCTACTAGCTTACTCTGGCCAGTTCTCTTGAAGCGATACGCTAATATCTGTTGACATAAAGACTTTCACAGTACTCCTGCCGGGAGCTTCTCGACTTTGCCGATGTATTTCGCCTATTGACGAGGCATTGGGCTACCTTAAGAGAATCATAGTTACTCCTGCCAGTGTCTCTCCGTTAAACCACATTCACATATACAATTTTCCTCTGCCCCTTTCACCAGACGTGATACGATATTATTTATCGACATTATGACTTTCACAGTACTCCTGCTAGGGGCTCCTCCAGTTTACCAAAGTATTTCGCCTGTAGAAGAGGCATTTGGCTACCTTAAGAGAGTCATAGATACTCCTGTCAGTTGCTCCCCGTTTTACCAAAGTCACATTCTCAATCTTATTCTGGCCAGTTCACCTGAAGCGATACGCCATTATCAGTCAACCTAAAGAATATCACAGTACCCCTGCCGGGAGCTTCTCGAGTTTGCCGATGTATTTCGCCTGTTGACGAGGCATTTGGATACCTTAAGAGAGTCATAGTTATCCCTTGCTGTTGCTCCCCATTTTACAACAGGCACATCTACAAGCTTACTCTGGCCAATTCTCCTGAAGCGATACGCTAATATCTGTTGACATAAAGACTTTCACAGTACTCCTGCCGGGAGCTTTTCGACTTTGCCGATGTATTTCGCCTATTGACGAGGCGTTTGGCTACCTTAAGAGAGTCATAGTTACTCCTTGCAGTGTCTCTCCGTTAAACCACAGTCACATCTACCATTTTCCTCTGCCCCTTTCACCAGACGCGATACGCCATTATTTGTCGACATTATGACTTTCACAGTACTCCTGTTAGGGACTCCTCCAGTTTACCAATGTATTTCGCCTGTTGACGAGGCATTTGGCTACCTTAAGAGAGTCATACTTACTCCTGTCAGTTGCTCCCAGTTTTACCACAGTCACATTTTCAATCTTATTCTGGCCAGTTCACCTGAAGCGATACGCCATTATCAGTCAACCTAAAGAATTTCACAGTACTCCTGCCGGGAGCTTCTCGAGTATGCCGATGTATTTCGCGTGTTGACGAGGCATTCGGATGCCTTAAGAGAGTCATAGTTACTCCTTGCTGTTGCTCCCCATTTTACAACAGGCACATCTACAAGCTTACTCTGGCCAGTTCTCTTGAAGCGATACGCTAATATCTGTTGACATAAAGACTTTCACAGTACTCCTGCCGGGAGCTTCTCGACTTTGCCGATGTATTTCGCCTATTGACGAGGCGTTTGGCTACCTTAAGAGAGTCATAGTTACTCCTTCCAGTGTCTCTCCGTTAAACCACAGTCACATATACAATTTTCCTCTGCCCCTTTCACCAGACGCGATACGATATTATTTATCGACATAATGACTTTCACAGTACTCCTGCTAGGGGCTCCTCCAGTTTACCAAAGTATTTCGCCTGTAGAAGAGGCATTTGGCTACCTTAAGAGTGTCATAGATACTACTGACAGTTGCTCCCCGTTTTACCACAGTCACATTTTCAATCTTATTCTGGCCAGTTCACCTGAAGCGATACGCCATTATCAGTTAACCTAAAGAATTTCACAGTACTCCTGCCGGGAGCTTCTCGGGTATGCCGATGTATTTCGCGTGTTGACGAGGCATTTGGATGCCTTAAGAGAGTCATAGTTACTCCTTGCTGTTGCTCCCCATTTTACAACAGGCACATCTACAAGCTTACTCTGGCCAGTTCTCTTGAAGCGATACGCTAATATCTGTTGACATAAAGACTTTCACAGTACTCCTGCCGGGAGCTTCTCGACTTTGCCGATGTATTTCGCATATATCGACGAGGCATTGGGCTACCTTAAGAGAGACACAGTTACTCCTGCCAGTGCCTCTCCGTTAAACCACATTCACATATACAATTTTCCTCTGCCCCTTTCACCAGACGCGATACGATATTATTTATCGACATTATGACTTTCACAGTACTCCTGCTAGGGGCTCCTCCAGTTTACCAAAGTATTTCGCCTGTAGAAGAAGCATTTGGCTACCTTAAGAGAGTCATACTTACTCCTATCAGTTGCTCCCCGTTTTACCACAGTCACATTTTCAATCTTATTCTGGCCAGTTCACCTGAAGCGATACGCCATTATCAGTCAACCTAAAGAATATCACAGTACTCCTGCCGGGAGCTTCTCGAATTTGCCGATGTATTTCGCCTATTGACGAGGCATTGGGCTACCTTAAGAGAATCATAGTTACTCCTGCCAGTGTCTCTCCGTTAAACCACATTCACATATACAATTTTCCTCTGCCCCTTTCACCAGACGCGATACGAT
Source organism: Schistocerca americana (assembly GCF_021461395.2). Taxonomy (NCBI): domain Eukaryota; kingdom Metazoa; phylum Arthropoda; class Insecta; order Orthoptera; family Acrididae; genus Schistocerca; species Schistocerca americana. The sequence continues at coordinate 61,519,805 of NC_060130.1, forward strand.
ATTATTTATCGACATTATGACTTTCACAGTACTCCTGCTAGGGGCTCCTCCAGTTTACCAAAGTATTTCACCTGTAGAAGAGGCATTTGGCTACCTTAAGAGAGTCATAGATACTCCTGTCAGTTGCTCCCCGTTTTACCAAAGTCACATTCTCAATCTTATTCTGGCCAGTTCACCTGAAGCGATACGCCATTATCAGTCAACCTAAAGAATATCACAGTACTCCTGCCGGGAGCTTCTCGAGTTTGCCGATGTATTTCGCCTGTTGACGAGGCATTTGGATACCTTAAGAGAGTCATAGTTACCCCTTGCTGTTGCTCCCCATTTTACAACAGGCACATCTACGAGCTTACTCTGGCCAATACTCCTGAAGCGATACGCTAATATCTGTTGACATAAAGACTTTCACAGTACTCCTGCCGGGAGCTTTTCGACTTTGCCGATGTATTTCGCCTATTGACGAGGCGTTTGGCTACCTTAAGAGAGTCATAGTTACTCCTGCCAGTGTCTCTCCGTTAAACCACATCCACATATACAATTTTTACTCTGCCCCTTTCACCAGACGCGATACGATATTATTTACCGACATTATGACTTTCACAGTACTCCTGCTAGGGGCTCCTCCAGTTTACCAAAGTATTTCGCCTGTAGAAGAAGCATTTGGCTACCTTAAGAGATTCATACTTACTCCTATCAGTTGCTCCCCGTTTTACCACAGTCACATTTTCAATCTTATTCTGGCCAGTTCACCTGAAGCGATACGCCATTATCAGTCAACCTAAAGAATATCACAGTACTCCTGCCGGGAGCTTCTCGAGTTTGCCGATGTATTTCGCCTATTGACGAGGCATTGGGCTACCTTAAGAGAATCATAGTTACTCCTGCCAGTGTCTCTCCGTTAAACCACATTCACATATACAATTTTCCTCTGCCCCTTTCACCAGACGCGATACGATATTATTTATCGACATTATGACTTTCACAGTACTTCTGCTAGGGGCTCCTCCAGTTTACCAAAGTATTTCACCTGTAGAAGAGGCATTTGGCTACCTTAAGAGAGTCATAGATACTCCTGTCAGTTGCTCCCCGTTTTACCAAAGTCACATTCTCAATCTTATTCTGGCCAGTTCACCTGAAGCGATACGCCATTATCAGTCAACCTAAAGAATATCACAGTACTCCTGCCGGGAGCTTCTCGAGTTTGCCGATGTATTTCGCCTGTTGACGAGGCATTTGGATACCTTAAGAGAGTCATAGTTACCCCTTGCTGTTGCTCCCCATTTTACAACAGGCACATCTACGAGCTTACTCTGGCCAATCCTCCTGAAGCGATACGCTAATATCTGTTGACATAAAGACTTTCACAGTACTCCTGCCGGGAGCTTTTCGACTTTGCCGATGTATTTCGCCTATTGACGAGGCGTTTGGCTACCTTAAGAGAGTCATAGTTACTCCTGCCAGTGTCTCTCCGTTAAACCACAGTCACATCTACCATTTTCCTCTGCTCCTTTCACCAGACGCGATACGCCATTATTTGTCGACATTATGACTTTCACAGTACTCCTGCTAGGGGCTCCTCCAGTTTACCAATGTATTTCGCCTGTTGACGAGGCATTTGGCTACCTTAAGAGAGTCATACTTACTCCTGTCAGTTGCTCCCAGTTTTACCACAGTCACATTTTCAATCTTATTCTGGCCAGTTCACCCGAAGCGATACGCCATTATCAGTCAACCTAAAGAATTTCACAGTACTCCTGCCGGGAGCTTCTCGAGTTTGCCGATGCATTTCGCCTGTTGACGAGGCATTTGGATAAATTAAGAGAGTCATAGTTTCACCTTGCTGTTGCTCCCCATTTTACAACAGGCACATTAACAAGCTTACTCTGGCCAATTCTCCTGAAGCGATATGCTAATACCTGTTGACATAAAGACTTACACAGTACTCCTGCCGGGAGCTTTTCGACTTTGCCGATGTATTTCGCCTATTGACGAGGCGTTTGGCTACCTTAAGAGAGTCATAGTTACTCCTTCCAGTGTCTCTCCGTTAAACCACAGTCACATATACAATTTTCCTCTGCCCCTTTCACCAGACGCGATACGATATTATTTATCGACATAATGACTTTCACAGTACTCCTGCTAGGGGCTCCTCCAGTTTACCAAAGTATTTCGCCTGTAGAAGAGGCATTTGGCTACCTTAAGAGTGTCATAGATACTACTGACAGTTGCTCCCCGTTTTACCACAGTCACATATTCAATCTTATTCTGGCCAGTTCACCTGAAGCGATACGCCATTATCAGTCAACCTAAAGAATTTCACAGTACTCCTGCCGGGAGCTTCTCGGGTATGCCGATGTATTTCGCGTGTTGACGAGGCATTTGGATGCCTTAAGAGAGTCATAGTTACTCCTTGCTGTTGCTCCCCATTTTACAACAGGCACATCTACAAGCTTACTCTGGCCAGTTCTCTTGAAGCGATACGCTAATATCTGTTGACATAAAGACTTTCACAGTACTCCTGCCGGGAGCTTCTCGACTTTGCCGATGAATTTCGCATATATCGACGAGGCATTGTTCTACCTTAAGAGAGACATAGTTACTCCTCCCAGTGCCTCTCCGTTAAACCACAATCACATATACGATTTTCCTCTGCCCCTTTCACCAGACGCGATACGATATTATTTATCGACATTATGACTTTCACAGTACTCCTGCTAGGGTCTCCTCCAGTTTACCAAAGTATTTCGCCTGTAGAAGAAGCATTTGGCTACCTTAAGAGAGTCATACTTACTCCTATCAGTTTCTCCCCGTTTTACCACAGTCACATTTTCAATTTTATTCTGGCCAGTTCACCTGAAGCGATACGCCATTATCAGTCAACCTAAAGAATATCACAGTACTCCTGCCGGGAGCTTCTCGAGTTTGCCGATGTATTTCGCCTGTTGACGAGGCATTTGGATACCTTAAGAGAGTCATAGTTACCCCTTGCTGTTGCTCCCCATTTTACAACAGGCACATCTACAAGCTTACTCTGGCCAATTCTCCTGAGGCGATACGCTAATATCAGTTGACATAAAGACTTTCACAGTACTCCTGCCGGGAGCTTCTCGACTTTGCCGATGTATTTCGCATATTGACGAGGCATTGGGCTACCTTAAGAGAGTCATAGTTACTCCTGCCAGTGTCTCTCCGTTAAACCACATTCACATATACAATTTTCCTCTGCCGCTTTCACCAGACGCGCTACGGTATTATTTATCGACATTATGACTTTCACAGTACTCCTGCTAGGGGCTCCTCCAGTTTACCAAAGTATTTCACCTGTAGAAGAGGCATTTGGCTACCTTAAGAGAGTCATACTTACTCCTGTCAGTTGCTCCCAGTTTTACCACAGTCACATTTTCAATCTTATTCTGGCCAGTTCACCTGAAGCGATACGCCATTATCAGTCAACCTAAAGAATTTCACAGTACTCCTGCCGGGAGCTTCTCGAGTATGCCGATGTATTTCGCGTGTTGACGAGGCATTCGGATGCCTTAAGAGAGTCATAGTTACTCCTTGCTGTTGCTCCCCATTTTACAACAGGCACATCTACAAGCTTACTCTGGCCAGTTCTCTTGAAGCGATACGCTAATATCTGTTGACATAAAGACTTACACAGTACTCCTGCCGGGAGCTTCTCGACTTTGCCGATGTATTTCGCCTATTGACGAGGCGTTTGGCTACCTTAAGAGAGTCATAGTTACTCCTTCCAGTGTCTCTCCGTTAAACCACAGTCACATATACAATTTTCCTCTGCCCCTTTCACCAGACGCGATACGATATTATTTATCGACATAATGACTTTCACAGTACTCCTGCTAGGGGCTCCTCCAGTTTACCAAAGTATTTCGCCTGTAGAAGAGGCATTTGGCTACCTTAAGAGTGTCATAGATACTACTGACAGTTGCTCCCCGTTTTACCACAGTCATATTTTCAATCTTATTCTGGCCAGTTCACCTGAAGCGATACGCCATTATCAGTTAACCTAAAGAATTTCACAGTACTCCTGCCGGGAGCTTCTCGGGTATGCCGATGTATTTCGCGTGTTGACGAGGCATTTGGATGCCTTAAGAGAGTCATAGTTACTCCTTGCTGTTGCTCCCCATTTTACAACAGGCACATCTACAAGCTTACTCTGGCCAGTTCTCTTGAAGCGATACGCTAATATCTGTTGACATAAAGACTTTCACAGTACTCCTGCCGGGAGCTTCTCGACTTTGCCGATGTATTTCGCATATATCGACGAGGCATTGGGCTACCTTAAGAGAGACATAGTTACTCCTGCCAGTGCCTCTCCGTTAAACCACATTCACATATACAATTTTCCTCTGCCCCTTTCACCAGACGCGATACGATATTATTTATCGACATTATGACTTTCACAGTACTCCTGCTAGGGGCTCCTCCAGTTTACCAAAGTATTTCGCCTGTAGAAGAAGCATTTGGCTACCTTAAGAGAGTCATACTTACTCCTATCAGTTGCTCCCCGTTTTACCACAGTCACATTTTCAATCTTATTCTGGCCAGTTCACCTGAAGCGATACGCCATTATCAGTCAACCTAAAGAATATCACAGTACTCCTGCCGGGAGCTTCTCGAATTTGCCGATGTATTTCGCCTATTGCCGAGGCATTGGGCTACCTTAAGAGAATCATAGTTACTCCTGCCAGTGTCTCTCCGTTAAACCACATTCACATATACAATTTTCCTCTGCCCCTTTCACCAGACGCGATACGATATTATTTATCGACATTATGACTTTCACAGTACTCCTGCTAGGGGCTCCTCCAGTTTACCAAAGTATTTCACCTGTAGAAGAGGCATTTGGCTACCTTAAGAGAGTCATAGATACTCCTGTCAGTTGCTCCCCGTTTTACCAAAGTCACATTCTCAATCTTATTCTGGCCAGTTCACCTGAAGCGATACGCCATTATCAGTCAACCTAAAGAATATCACAGTACTCCTGCCGGGAGCTTCTCGAGTTTGCCGATGTATTTCGCCTGTTGACGAGGCATTTGGATACCTTAAGAGAGTCATAGTTACCCCTTGCTGTTGCTCCCCATTTTACAACAGGCACATCTACGAGCTTACTCTGGCCAATCCTCCTGAAGCGATACGCTAATATCTGTTGACATAAAGACTTTCACAGTACTCCTGCCGGGAGCTTTTCGACTTTGCCGATGTATTTCGCCTATTGACGAGGCGTTTGGCTACCTTAAGAGAGTCATAGTTACTCCTGCCAGTGTCTCTCCGTTAAACCACATCCACATATACAATTTTTACTCTGCCCCTTTCACCAGACGCGATACGATATTATTTACCGACATTATGACTTTCACAGTACTCCTGCTAGGGGCTCCTCCAGTTTACCAAAGTATTTCGCCTGTAGAAGAAGCATTTGGCTACCTTAAGAGATTCATACTTACTCCTATCAGTTGCTCCCCGTTTTACCACAGTCACATTTTCAATCTTATTCTGGCCAGTTCACCTGAAGCGATACGCCATTATCAGTCAACCTAAAGAATATCACAGTACTCCTGCCGGGAGCTTCTCGAGTTTGCCGATGTATTTCGCCTATTGACGAGGCATTGGGCTACCTTAAGAGAATCATAGTTACTCCTGCCAGTGTCTCTCCGTTAAACCACATTCACATATACAATTTTCCTCTGCCCCTTTCACCAGACGCGATACGATATTATTTATCGACATTATGACTTTCACAGTACTCCTGCTAGGGGCTCCTCCAGTTTACCAAAGTATTTCACCTGTAGAAGAGGCATTTGGCTACCTTAAGAGAGTCATAGATACTCCTGTCAGTTGCTCCCCGTTTTACCAAAGTCACATTCTCAATCTTATTCTGGCCAGTTCACCTGAAGCGATACGCCATTATCAGTCAACCTAAAGAATATCACAGTACTCCTGCCGGGAGCTTCTCGAGTTTGCCGATGTATTTCGCCTGTTGACGAGGCATTTGGATACCTTAAGAGAGTCATAGTTACCCCTTGCTGTTGCTCCCCATTTTACAACAGGCACATCTACGAGCTTACTCTGGCCAATCCTCCTGAAGCGATACGCTAATATCTGTTGACATAAAGACTTTCACAGTACTCCTGCCGGGAGCTTTTCGACTTTGCCGATGTATTTCGCCTATTGACGAGGCGTTTGGCTACCTTAAGAGAGTCATAGTTACTCCTGCCAGTGTCTCTCCGTTAAACCACAGTCACATCTACCATTTTCCTCTGCCCCTTTCACCAGACGCGATACGCCATTATTTGTCGACATTATGACTTTCACAGTACTCCTGCTAGGGGCTCCTCCAGTTTACCAATGTATTTCGCCTGTTGACGAGGCATTTGGCTACCTTAAGAGAGTCATACTTACTCCTGTCAGTTGCTCCCAGTTTTACCACAGTCACATTTTCAATCTTATTCTGGCCAGTTCACCCGAAGCGATACGCCATTATCAGTCAACCTAAAGAATTTCACAGTACTCCTGCCGGGAGCTTCTCGAGTTTGCCGATGCATTTCGCCTGTTGACGAGGCATTTGGATAAATTAAGAGAGTCATAGTTTCACCTTGCTGTTGCTCCCCATTTTACAACAGGCACATTAACAAGCTTACTCTGGCCAATTCTCCTGAAGCGATATGCTAATACCTGTTGACATAAAGACTTACACAGTACTCCTGCCGGGAGCTTTTCGACTTTGCCGATGTATTTCGCCTATTGACGAGGCGTTTGGCTACCTTAAGAGAGTCATAGTTACTCCTTCCAGTGTCTCTCCGTTAAACCACAGTCACATATACAATTTTCCTCTGCCCCTTTCACCAGACGCGATACGATATTATTTATCGACATAATGACTTTCACAGTACTCCTGCTAGGGGCTCCTCCAGTTTACCAAAGTATTTCGCCTGTAGAAGAGGCATTTGGCTACCTTAAGAGTGTCATAGATACTACTGACAGTAGCTCCCCGTTTTACCACAGTCACATTTTCAATCTTATTCTGGCCAGTTCACCTGAAGCGATACGCCATTATCAGTCAACCTAAAGAATTTCACAGTACTCCTGCCGGGAGCTTCTCGGGTATGCCGATGTATTTCGCGTGTCGACGAGGCATTTGGATGCCTTAAGAGAGTCATAGTTACTCCTTGCTGTTGCTCCCCATTTTACAACAGGCACATCTACAAGCTTACTCTGGCCAGTTCTCTTGAAGCGATACGCTAATATCTGTTGACATAAAGACTTTCACAGTACTCCTGCCGGGAGCTTCTCGACTTTGCCGATGTATTTCGCCTATTGACGAGGCATTGGGCTACCTTAAGAGAATCATAGTTACTCCTGCCAGTGTCTCTCCGTTAAACCACATTCACATATACAATTTTCCTCTGCCCCTTTCACCAGACGCGATACGATATTATTTATCGACATTATGACTTTCACAGTACTCCTGCTAGGGGCTCCTCCAGTTTACCAAAGTATTTCACCTGTAGAAGAGGCATTTGGCTACCTTAAGAGAGTCATAGATACTCCTGTCAGTTGCTCCCCGTTTTACCAAAGTCACATTCTCAATCTTATTCTGGCCAGTTCACCTGAAGCGATACGCCATTATCAGTCAACCTAAAGAATATCACAGTACTCCTGCCGGGAGCTTCTCGAGTTTGCCGATGTATTTCGCCTGTTGACGAGGCATTTGGATACCTTAAGAGAGTCATAGTTACCCCTTGCTGTTGCTCCCCATTTTACAACAGGCACATCTACGAGCTTACTCTGGCCAATCCTCCTGAAGCGATACGCTAATATCTGTTGACATAAAGACTTTCACAGTACTCCTGCCGGGAGCTTTTCGACTTTGCCGATGTATTTCGCCTATTGACGAGGCGTTTGGCTACCTTAAGAGAGTCATAGTTACTCCTGCCAGTGTCTCTCCGTTAAACCACATCCACATATACAATTTTTACTCTGCCCCTTTCACCAGACGCGATACGATATTATTTACCGACATTATGACTTTCACAGTACTCCTGCTAGGGGCTCCTCCAGTTTACCAAAGTATTTCGCCTGTAGAAGAAGCATTTGGCTACCTTAAGAGATTCATACTTACTCCTATCAGTTGCTCCCCGTTTTACCACAGTCACATTTTCAATCTTATTCTGGCCAGTTCACCTGAAGCGATACGCCATTATCAGTCAACCTAAAGAATATCACAGTACTCCTGCCGGGAGCTTCTCGAGTTTGCCGATGTATTTCGCCTATTGACGAGGCATTGGGCTACCTTAAGAGAATCATAGTTACTCCTGCCAGTGTCTCTCCGTTAAACCACATTCACATATACAATTTTCCTCTGCCCCTTTCACCAGACGCGATACGATATTATTTATCGACATTATGACTTTCACAGTACTCCTGCTAGGGGCTCCTCCAGTTTACCAAAGTATTTCACCTGTAGAAGAGGCATTTGGCTACCTTAAGAGAGTCATAGATACTCCTGTCAGTTGCTCCCCGTTTTACCAAAGTCACATTCTCAATCTTATTCTGGCCAGTTCACCTGAAGCGATACGCCATTATCAGTCAACCTAAAGAATATCACAGTACTCCTGCCGGGAGCTTCTCGAGTTTGCCGATGTATTTCGCCTGTTGACGAGGCATTTGGATACCTTAAGAGAGTCATAATTACCCCTTGCTGTTGCTCCCCATTTTACAACAGGCACATCTACGAGCTTACTCTGGCCAATCCTCCTGAAGCGATACGCTAATATCTGTTGACATAAAGACTTTCACAGTACTCCTGCCGGGAGCTTTTCGACTTTGCCGATGTATTTCGCCTATTGACGAGGCGTTTGGCTACCTTAAGAGAGTCATAGTTACTCCTGCCAGTGTCTCTCCGTTAAACCACAGTCACATCTACCATTTTCCTCTGCCCCTTTCACCAGACGCGATACGCCATTATTTGTCGACATTATGACTTTCACAGTACTCCTGCTAGGGGCTCCTCCAGTTTACCAACGTATTTCGCCTGTTGACGAGGCATTTGGCTACCTTAAGAGAGTCATACTTACTCCTGTCAGTTGCTCCCAGTTTTACCACAGTCACATTTTCAATCTTATTCTGGCCAGTTCACCCGAAGCGATACGCCATTATCAGTCAACCTAAAGAATTTCACAGTACTCCTGCCGGGAGCTTCTCGAGTTTGCCGATGCATTTCGCCTGTTGACGAGGCATTTGGATAAATTAAGAGAGTCATAGTTTCACCTTGCTGTTGCTCCCCATTTTACAACAGGCACATTAACAAGCTTACTCTGGCCAATTCTCCTGAAGCGATATGCTAATACCTGTTGACATAAAGACTTACACAGTACTCCTGCCGGGAGCTTTTCGACTTTGCCGATGTATTTCGCCTATTGACGAGGCGTTTGGCTACCTTAAGAGAGTCATAGTTACTCCTTCCAGTGTCTCTCCGTTAAACCACAGTCACATATACAATTTTCCTCTGCCCCTTTCACCAGACGCGATACGATATTATTTATCGACATAATGACTTTCACAGTACTCCTGCTAGGGGCTCCTCCAGTTTACCAAAGTATTTCGCCTGTAGAAGAGGCATTTGGCTACCTTAAGAGTGTCATAGATACTACTGACAGTAGCTCCCCGTTTTACCACAGTCACATTTTCAATCTTATTCTGGCCAGTTCACCTGAAGCGATACGCCATTATCAGTCAACCTAAAGAATTTCACAGTACTCCTGCCGGGAGCTTCTCGGGTATGCCGATGTATTTCGCGTGTTGACGAGGCATTTGGATGCCTTAAGAGAGTCATAGTTACTCCTTGCTGTTGCTCCCCATTTTACAACAGGCACATCTACAAGCTTACTCTGGCCAGTTCTCTTGAAGCGATACGCTAATATCTGTTGACATAAAGACTTTCACAGTACTCCTGCCGGGAGCTTCTCGACTTTGCCGATGTATTTCGCCTATTGACGAGGCATTGGGCTACCTTAAGAGAATCATAGTTACTCCTGCCAGTGTCTCTCCGTTAAACCACATTCACATATACAATTTTTACTCTGCCCCTTTCACCAGACGCGATACGATATTATTTACCGACATTATGACTTTCACAGTACTCCTGCTAGGGGCTCCTCCAGTTTACCAAAGTATTTCACCTGTAGAAGAGGCATTTGGCTACCTTAAGAGAGTCATAGATACTCCTGTCAGTTGCTCCCCGTTTTACCAAAGTCACATTCTCAATCTTATTCTGGCCAGTTCACCTGAAGCGATACGCCATTATCAGTCAACCTAAAGAATATCACAGTACTCCTGCCGGGAGCTTCTCGAGTTTGCCGATGTATTTCGCCTGTTGACGAGGCATTTGGATACCTTAAGAGAGTCATAGTTACCCCTTGCTGTTGCTCCCCATTTTACAACACGCACATCTACAAGCTTACTCTGGCCAATCCTCCTGAAGCGATACGCTATTATCTGTTGACATAAAGACTTTCACAGTACTCCTGCCGGGAGCTTTTCGACTTTGCCGATGTATTTCGCCTATTGACGAGGCGTTTGGCTACCTTAAGAGAGTCATAGTTACTCCTGCCAGTGTCTCTCCGTTAAACCACATCCACATATACAATTTTTACTCTGCCCCTTTCACCAGACGCGATACGATATTATTTACCGACATTATGACTTTCACAGTACTCCTGCTAGGGGCTCCTCCAGTTTACCAAAGTATTTCGCCTGTAGAAGAAGCATTTGGCTACCTTAAGAGATTCATACTTACTCCTATCAGTTGCTCCCCGTTTTACCACAGTCACATTTTCAATCTTATTCTGGCCAGTTCACCTGAAGCGATACGCCATTATCAGTCAACCTAAAGAATATCACAGTACTCCTGCCGGGAGCTTCTCGAGTTTGCCGATGTATTTCGCCTATTGACGAGGCATTGGGCTACCTTAAGAGAATCATAGTTACTCCTGCCAGTGTCTCTCCGTTAAACCACATTCACATATACAATTTTCCTCTGCCCCTTTCACCAGACGCGATACGATATTATTTATCGACATTATGACTTTCACAGTACTCCTGCTAGGGGCTCCTCCAGTTTACCAAAGTATTTCACCTGTAGAAGAGGCATTTGGCTACCTTAAGAGAGTCATAGATACTCCTGTCAGTTGCTCCCCGTTTTACCAAAGTCACATTCTCAATCTTATTCTGGCCAGTTCACCTGAAGCGATACGCCATTATCAGTCAACCTAAAGAATATCACAGTACTCCTGCCGGGAGCTTCTCGAGTTTGCCGATGTATTTCGCCTGTTGACGAGGCATTTGGATACCTTAAGAGAGTCATAGTTACCCCTTGCTGTTGCTCCCCATTTTACAACAGGCACATCTACGAGCTTACTCTGGCCAATCCTCCTGAAGCGATACGCTAATATCTGTTGACATAAAGACTTTCACAGTACTCCTGCCGGGAGCTTTTCGACTTTGCCGATGTAATTCGCCTATTGACGAGGCGTTTGGCTACCTTAAGAGAGTCATAGTTACTCCTGCCAGTGTCTCTCCGTTAAACCACAGTCACATCTACCATTTTCCTCTGCCCCTTTCACCAGACGCGATACGCCATTATTTGTCGACATTATGACTTTCACAGTACTCCTGCTAGGGGCTCCTCCAGTTTACCAATGTATTTCGCCTGTTGACGAGGCATTTGGCTACCTTAAGAGAGTCATACTTACTCCTGTCAGTTGCTCCCAGTTTTACCACAGTCACATTTTCAATCTTATTCTGGCCAGTTCACCCGAAGCGATACGCCATTATCAGTCAACCTAAAGAATTTCACAGTACTCCTGCCGGGAGCTTCTCGAGTTTGCCGATGCATTTCGCCTGTTGACGAGGCATTTGGATACATTAAGAGAGTCATAGTTTCACCTTGCTGTTGCTCCCCATTTTACAACAGGCACATTAACAAGCTTACTCTGGCCAATTCTCCTGAAGCGATATGCTAATACCTGTTGACATAAAGACTTACACAGTACTCCTGCCGGGAGCTTTTCGACTTTGCCGATGTATTTCGCCTATTGACGAGGCGTTTGGCTACCTTAAGAGAGTCATAGTTACTCCTTCCAGTGTCTCTCCGTTAAACCACAGTCACATATACAATTTTCCTCTGCCCCTTTCACCAGACGCGATACGATATTATTTATCGACATAATGACTTTCACAGTACTCCTGCTAGGGGCTCCTCCAGTTTACCAAAGTATTTCGCCTGTAGAAGAGGCATTTGGCTACCTTAAGAGTGTCATAGATACTACTGACAGTAGCTCCCCGTTTTACCACAGTCACATTTTCAATCTTATTCTGGCCAGTTCACCTGAAGCGATACGCCATTATCAGTCAACCTAAAGAATTTCATAGTACTCCTGCCGGGAGCTTCTCGGGTATGCCGATGTATTTCGCGTGTTGACGAGGCATTTGGATGCCTTAAGAGAGTCATAGTTACTCCTTGCTGTTGCTCCCCATTTTACAACAGGCACATCTACAAGCTTACTCTGGCCAGTTCTCTTGAAGCGATACGCTAATATCTGTTGACATAAAGACTTTCACAGTACTCCTGCCGGGAGCTTCTCGACTTTGCCGATGTATTTCGCCTATTGACGAGGCATTGGGCTACCTTAAGAGAATCATAGTTACTCCTGCCAGTGTCTCTCCGTTAAACCACATTCACATATACAATTTTTACTCTGCCCCTTTCACCAGACGCGATACGATATTATTTACCGACATTATGACTTTCACAGTACTCCTGCTAGGGGCTCCTCCAGTTTACCAAAGTATTTCACCTGTAGAAGAGGCATTTGGCTACCTTAAGAGAGTCATAGATACTCCTGTCAGTTGCTCCCCGTTTTACCAAAGTCACATTCTCAATCTTATTCTGGCCAGTTCACCTGAAGCGATACGCCATTATCAGTCAACCTAAAGAATATCACAGTACTCCTGCCGGGAGCTTCTCGAGTTTGCCGATGTATTTCGCCTGTTGACGAGGCATTTGGATACCTTAAGAGAGTCATAGTTACCCCTTGCTGTTGCTCCCCATTTTACAACACGCACATCTACAAGCTTACTCTGGCCAATCCTCCTGAAGCGATACGCTATTATCTGTTGACATAAAGACTTTCACAGTACTCCTGCCGGGAGCTTTTCGACTTTGCCGATGTATTTCGCCTATTGACGAGGCGTTTGGCAACCTTAAGAGAGTCATAGTTACTCCTGCCAGTGTCTCTCCGTTAAACCACAGTCACATCTACCATTTTCCTCTGCCCCTTTCACCAGACGCGATACGCCATTATTTGTCGACATTATGACTTTCACAGTACTCCTGCTAGGGGCTCCTCCAGTTTACCAATGTATTTCGCCTGTTGACGAGGCATTTGGCTACCTTAAGAGAGTCATACTTACTCCTGTCAGTTGCTCCCAGTTTTACCACAGTCACATTTTCAATTTTATTCTGGCCAGTTCACCCGAAGCGATAGGCCATTATCAGTCAACCTAAAGAATTTCACAGTACTCCTGCCGGGAGCTTCTCGAGTTTGCCGATGCATTTCGCCTGTTGACGAGGCATTTGGATAAATTAAGAGAGTCATAGTTTCACCTTGCTGTTGCTCCCCATTTTACAACAGGCACATTAACAAGCTTACTCTGGCCAATTCTCCTGAAGCGATATGCTAATACCTGTTGACATAAAGACTTACACAGTACTCCTGCCGGGAGCTTTTCGACTTTGCCGATGTATTTCGCCTATTGACGAGGCGTTTGGCTACCTTAAGAGAGTCATAGTTACTCCTTCCAGTGTCTCTCCGTTAAACAACAGTCACATATACAATTTTCCTCTGCCCCTTTCACCAGACGCGATACGATATTATTTATCGACATAATGACTTTCACAGTACTCCTGCTAGGGGCTCCTCCAGTTTACCAAAGTATTTCGCCTGTAGAAGAGGCATTTGGCTACCTTAAGAGTGTCATAGATACTACTGACAGTTGCTCCCCGTTTTACCACAGTCACATTTTCAATCTTATTCTGGCCAGTTCACCTGAAGCGATACGCCATTATCAGTCAACCTAAAGAATTTCACAGTACTCCTGCCGGGAGCTTCTCGGGTATGCCGATGTATTTCGCGTGTTGACGAGGCATTTGGATGCCTTAAGAGAGTCATAGTTACTCCTTGCTGTTGCTCCCCATTTTACAACAGTCACATCTACAAGCTTACTCTGGCCAGTTCTCTTGAAGCGATACGCTAATATCTGTTGACATAAAGACTTTCACAGTACTCCTGCCGGGAGCTTCTCGACTTTGCCGATGTATTTCGCCTATTGACGAGGCATTGGGCTACCTTAAGAGAATCATAGTTACTCCTGCCAGTGTCTCTCCGTTAAACCACATTCACATATACAATTTTTACTCTGCCCCTTTCACCAGACGCGATACGATATTATTTACCGACATTATGACTTTCACAGTACTCCTGCTAGGGGCTCCTCCAGTTTACCAAAGTATTTCACCTGTAGAAGAGGCATTTGGCTACCTTAAGAGAGTCATAGATACTCCTGTCAGTTGCTCCCCGTTTTACCAAAGTCACATTCTCAATCTTATTCTGGCCAGTTCACCTGAAGCGATACGCCATTATCAGTCAACCTAAAGAATATCACAGTACTCCTGCCGGGAGCTTCTCGAGTTTGCCGATGTATTTCGCCTGTTGACGAGGCATTTGGATACCTTAAGAGAGTCATAGTTACCCCTTGCTGTTGCTCCCCATTTTACAACACGCACATCTACAAGCTTACTCTGGCCAATCCTCCTGAAGCGATACGCTATTATCTGTTGACATAAAGACTTTCACAGTACTCCTGCCGGGAGCTTTTCGACTTTGCCGATGTATTTCGCCTATTGACGAGGCGTTTGGCTACCTTAAGAGAGTCATAGTTACTCCTGCCAGTGTCTCTCCGTTAAACCACAGTCACATCTACCATTTTCCTCTGCCCCTTTCACCAGACGCGATACGCCATTATTTGTCGACATTATGACTTTCACAGTACTCCTGCTAGGGGCTCCTCCAGTTTACCAATGTATTTCGCCTGTTGACGAATCATTTGGCTACCTTAAGAGAGTCATACTTACTCCTGTCAGTTGCTCCCAGTTTTACCACAGTCACATTTTCAATCTTATTCTGGCCAGTTCACCCGAAGCGATAGGCCATTATCAGTCAACCTAAAGAATTTCACAGTACTCCTGCCGGGAGCTTCTCGAGTTTGCCGATGCATTTCGCCTGTTGACGAGGCATTTGGATAAATTAAGAGAGTCATAGTTTCACCTTGCTGTTGCTCCCCATTTTACAACAGGCACATTAACAAGCTTACTCTGGCCAATTCTCCTGAAGCGATATGCTAATACCTGTTGACATAAAGACTTACACAGTACTCCTGCCGGGAGCTTTTCGACTTTGCCGATGTATTTCGCCTATTGACGAGGCGTTTGGCTACCTTAAGAGAGTCATAGTTACTCCTTCCAGTGTCTCTCCGTTAAACCACAGTCACATATACAATTTTCCTCTGCCCCTTTCACCAGACGCGATACGATATTATTTATCGACATAATGACTTTCACAGTACTCCTGCTAGGGGCTCCTCCAGTTTACCAAAGTATTTCGCCTGTAGAAGAGGCATTTGGCTACCTTAAGAGTGTCATAGATACTACTGACAGTTGCTCCCCGTTTTACCACAGTCACATTTTCAATCTTATTCTGGCCAGTTCACCTGAAGCGATACGCCATTATCAGTCAACCTAAAGAATTTCACAGTACTCCTGCCGGGAGCTTCTCGGGTATGCCGATGTATTTCGCGTGTTGACGAGGCATTTGGATGCCTTAAGAGAGTCATAGTTACTCCTTGCTGTTGCTCCCCATTTTACAACAGGCACATCTACAAGCTTACTCTGGCCAGTTCTCTTGAAGCGATACGCTAATATCTGTTGACATAAAGACTTTCACAGTACTCCTGCCGGGAGCTTCTCGACTTTGCCGATGTATTTCGCCTATTGACGAGGCATTGGGCTACCTTAAGAGAATCATAGTTACTCCTGCCAGTGTCTCTCCGTTAAACCACATTCACATATACAATTTTTACTCTGCCCCTTTCACCAGACGCGATACGATATTATTTACCGACATTATGACTTTCACAGTACTCCTGCTAGGGGCTCCTCCAGTTTACCAAAGTATTTCACCTGTAGAAGAGGCATTTGGCTACCTTAAGAGAGTCATAGATACTCCTGTCAGTTGCTCCCCGTTTTACCAAAGTCACATTCTCAATCTTATTCTGGCCAGTTCACCTGAAGCGATACGCCATTATCAGTCAACCTAAAGAATATCACAGTACTCCTGCCGGGAGCTTCTCGAGTTTGCCGATGTATTTCGCCTGTTGACGTGGCATTTGGATACCTTAAGAGAGTCATAGTTACCCCTTGCTGTTGCTCCCCATTTTACAACAGGCACATCTACAAGCTTACTCTGGCCAATTCTCCTGAGGCGATACGCTAATATCTGTTGACATAAAGACTTTCACAGTACTCCTGCCGGGAGCTTCTCGACTTTGCCGATGTATTTCGCATATTGACGAGGCATTGGGCTACCTTAAGAGAGTCATAGTTACTCCTGCCAGTGTCTCTCCGTTAAACCACATTCACATATACAATTTTCCTCTGCCCCTTTCACCAGACGCGCTACGGTATTATTTATCGACATTATGACTTTCACAGTACTCCTGCTAGGGGCTCCTCCAGTTTACCAAAGTATTTCGCCTGTAGAAGAGGCATTTGGCTACCTTAAGAGAGTCATAGATACTCCTGTCAGTTGCTCCCCGTTTTACCAAAGTCACATTCTCAATCTTATTCTGGCCAGTTCACCTGAAGCGATACGCCATTATCAGTCAACCTAAAGAATATCACAGTACTCCTGCCGGGAGCTTCTCGAGTTTGCCGATGTATTTCGCCTGTTGACGAGGCATTTGGATACCTTAAGAGAGTCATAGTTACCCCTTGCTGTTGCTCCCCATTTTACAACAGGCACATCTACAAGCTTACTCTGGCCAATTCTCCTGAGGCGATACGCTAATATCTGTTGACATAAAGACTTTCACAGTACTCCTGCCGGGAGCTTCTCGACTTTGCCGATGTATTTCGCCTATTGACGAGGCATTGTTCTACCTTAAGAGAGTCATAGTTACTCCTGCCAGTGTCTCTCCGTTAAACCACATTCACATATACAATTTTCCTCTGCCCCTTTCACCAGACGCGATACGATATTATTTATCGACATTATGACTTTCACAGTACTCCTGCTAGGGGCTCCTCCAGTTTACCAAAGTATTTCGCCTGTAGAAGAGGCATTTGGCTACCTTAAGAGAGTCATAGATACTCCTGTCAGTTGCTCCCCGTTTTACCAAAGTCACATTTTCAATCTTATTCTGGCCAGTTCACCCGAAGCGATACGCCATTATCAGTCAACCTAAAGAATTTCACAGTACTCCTGCCGGGAGCTTCTCGAGTTTGCCGATGCATTTCGCCTGTTGACGAGGCATTTGGATAAATTAAGAGAGTCATAGTTTCACCTTGCTGTTGCTCCCCATTTTACAACAGGCACATTAACAAGCTTACTCTGGCCAATTCTCCTGAAGCGATATGCTAATACCTGTTGACATAAAGACTTACACAGTACTCCTGCCGGGAGCTTTTCGACTTTGCCGATGTATTTCGCCTATTGACGAGGCGTTTGGCTACCTTAAGAGAGTCATAGTTACTCCTTCCAGTGTCTCTCCGTTAAACCACAGTCACATATACAATTTTCCTCTGCCCCTTTCACCAGACGCGATACGATATTATTTATCGACATAATGACTTTCACAGTACTCCTGCTAGGGGCTCCTCCAGTTTACCAAAGTATTTCGCCTGTAGAAGAGGCATTTGGCTACCTTAAGAGTGTCATAGATACTCCTGACAGTTGCTCCCCGTTTTACCACAGTCACATTTTCAATCTTATTCTGGCCAGTTCACCTGAA
The DNA here is from genome assembly GCF_021461395.2 of Schistocerca americana. NCBI lineage: Eukaryota > Metazoa > Arthropoda > Insecta > Orthoptera > Acrididae > Schistocerca > Schistocerca americana. The sequence goes on from NC_060130.1 coordinate 61,537,952, forward strand.
GCGATACGCCATTATCAGTCAACCTAAAGAATTTCACAGTACTCCTGCCGGGAGCTTCTCGGGTATGCCGATGTATTTCGCGTGTTGACGAGGCATTTGGATGCCTTAAGAGAGTCATAGTTACTCCTTGCTGTTGCTCCCCATTTTACAACAGGCACATCTACAAGCTTACTCTGGCCAGTTCTCTTGAAGCGATACGCTAATATCTGTTGACATAAAGACTTTCACAGTACTCCTGCCGGGAGCTTCTCGACTTTGCCGATGTATTTCGCATATTGACGAGGCATTGGGCTATTTAAGCCGTCTTTATTCACGTCTATGTGAACATACAAACAGATATAAGCACCCACGAAGTGGGTTTACAAATGACAAAAACAATACAAACACTAGACGGACAGGAAGAGACGTGAACAGAGAAGGGGTTGTGCCTGTAGACAGACGCCAGGCAGCAGCGTAGACGACATATAATTGGGCCCTCACCCAACACCAGTCCGGGGCATCGTGCGCCTAATGGCAGTCATAGTGTCGAACCGCCGTGCCGCCATCACAGTCCCGATGAGTACTCTTGTTGACATCGCCGCGAAGTGGTGGTCCTTGAATCCAAGCTGCCGCAGATCCTGTGCAGATGTGGGTGACCACACCCCCCTCCATGAGATGGTAGCTGAAGAGGTGGTGATGGTCTTGGCTGCTGGGGTCTGACTCCTAATCGCCTGGTGGACGGCTTCCCTATTATAAACCGCGACTTTCTGCTGGTGACACTCTTCGATGTCAAGATTGACACCAACCACCTGGGCATCGATGATATAGGCTGCATCGCCACGAACTGCCACGATGTCCGGCTTCCTAAGTCCCTCGGATGTCCTGAGGTGGGGCTCCAGGTCGACGTCGAAGCCCCTGCGACGAAGTCCCTGCGCGATGTAAGACGCCAGGGCGTTGTGTCGCTTCACTCGTGCGTCATGACTTCGGAAGCAGTGCTGGACAACGTGGTTCGCAGTTTCTTTAGCGATGCAGCCAGCCCGGCAGTTAGTATCACCAGCACGACCTCGCTGCAACCGTGCCCGGGTTGGAAGGGCATTGATCCTCGTACGGATGCAGGAGATAAAGTCGCGGCCTGTGATCGCTAGTCGAGGATCGTCGACCCAGCGATGCTGCCCTGGTGTTCGGGCAGACTTCTTAAGGGCAGCGCCGTCCACCGAGAGATGCAACCGTTCAGCCCACATCCGGCCCATTTGGTTGGAAGTTCTAATGACCGTATTATTACCCCGTAGTTGCTGCTCTAGCCTCCCAATCTCACGCCCCAGAACGTCGTCTGCTGTCCTGTCAGATAGGACACCCAATGCCCGCATCTTCGCGAGCCGGTTCCGCCGTAGAAGAGGCCCTAGCCAGCGCGCTGATGGCACTCCCAGCCCCCCAGATGACACAGGGGCATGGAAGTAACCAACAGGAACGTCCGCTGGCAGGCACAACCAAGATCTAATCGCTGCGCGGATGGTGGTGTCCATTGCTGACAGGGCTCCTAGGCGGGTCCTCGAAAGGGCCAAGCCATGGTGTATCCCTGGCAAGACGACGGTTCTGAGGGCGTGCAAACGCTGTTGTGGCTTTAGTGGTGCCTTGGACAGGACGGTCAGCTGTCGCTCGACCTCCCGCCTCGGATGAAAGAGGCTACGTCCGCTCGTGGAGAACTCCAGGCCAAGATACCGGAAAGTGCTCTCGATCCCCAGGGCTGGGAGGATGGTATACCCGGCCCTGAAGGTCGTGGTGTCGTCGACCTTAATCTTCTTCTCACGGCCAGAAGCCGTCAGGGCGAGAGTGAAGCACTTTCCGGGATTGACTTGGAGACCAAGGTCCCCAAGGGCAGATGTTGCTGCATCAATAAGGTCCTGGAGCCCTCCTGGGGTCTCGGCGAACAGCAGGAGGTCGTCAGCAAAGGCAGCAGCGTTGAGACGTCGTCCCATCACATTGGCACCAATGTAATCTGGGAGGCGAGCAAGCATGAGGTCTAAGGAGAGGTTGAAAAGGATAGGAGAGAGTGGATCACCCTGCCTAACACCCCTTGAAGGCCGCACTGGACCCAGCGACATCCCAGGACCAGAGATCATCGTCACCCCATCCTCATAGCATCCCAGGACGTATCCAATGAACTCGTCAGGCAGGCCATGTGCCCTCAGGGCGGGCCTCAGGGCACCATGGTCTAGCGAGTCGAAAGCCTTGGACACATCCAGGGACGCAACATAGAGGGAGCGACAGTTTGCCCTGGCCTGAGTCATCGCCAAGTCCAACAAGAACGTATTGTGCAGCATCCCATCCTGAGGAAGGAAAGCCCGCTGACGCCCGTCCAGCACACAGGTCCGCATCAGACGGCCCGCCAGGATCTTATGGAAGACCCTAGCGAGGACTGAGCAAACCGTGATCGGACGGAAGTCAGCGGGGAATGCTGGGGCGGCCTTCTTGGGCAACAGGGATGTACGGGCTAGGAGAAGACGGGATGGGAGGCGACGGGTCAAGAGGAAGAGGTTAAGGATTTTAAGGAGGACCTCACGGGGTATACGGCGAATCTGGGCCGGTGTCAGTCGGTCTGGGCCTGCAGCAGAGCGACGAGGGGGGAGCGCTGAAGCAACTTCCTCCATCGTAATAGGCGCCCACAGCTGTTTGAAGGGAACCTCGATGGAGGAGGGCAACAGCCGACCCTCCAGACGGTCCACCCGGCCAGATGGTCGCCGGGTGAAAAGGTCCTTCCAAAACTCCACCAACCCAGGAATAGGGGGTGGTGGGTGAAGGAGCGTTCCATCCAGAAGGCCGCTGATGCAGCGAGCAGCGCTCTTTGAGAAGGCCCGCTGACAGAGGGCGTACTCCCTCCTCCGCAGGGCCCGCTTCGTCCCTCGTGGCTCTGACATCCTGCGAGAGGCAACAGGATTTAGTGATGGTTCCCTGCTGCCGATTGCGTCAAGGGCAGCCGACAGCATGCCCATTATGACTGAGGCCGATGTCGTTGGCCCAAGCGCCAGGATGTCATCGACTGCTCTATACCTAGACCCAGACGACGGGAGGGCTGCCAGGGCCGACCAGACAGCTTGGTCGACAGTATCCACAGCTGCAGACGGGGAGGGGGGTGCTGCACAGGAACCGGCAGGTTCCACAGCTGCAGCAGATGGAAGCGACCCCACCCCAACAGCAGAGAGGGCAGCAACAAACTCGGCAACCTGGTTCCTACAGGCTGTTCCACGACGCTGCCCTTTAATGGACTCAAGGGAACGATTCGGGAACGCCTTTGCAAGCTCTTGATTTAGGAACCGGGTGCCCTTGAGCGTAAGTGCTGCTTCAGAGTGGGCCAGGCGTAGGAGCTCCTCACTAGACCACCTGGCCTTTACCCTCTCGGTGGTCACCTCTGCGTTGGCTGCGGCAGGATGGGCACGGCGACGATGTACACCAAGACCTGTCTTGGTGGTGAAGGTCCGGTGGCACTCAGGACATGTGATGGCAGGCACTACGGCTCGACCCGAACTGGCGGCGTCGGATGCTGACCCAACGACTGGCGCGGCGACTCCTGTGGGAGTACCGCTACCTGATTTCTTCTTCGTGTTGGGGCCAGCTGAAACAGGGGCAGGGGGGGCGGCAACCCCCAAGCCCCGAAAGGTTCACCCCGCTCTGTCTGTCGAGGAACTTTGGAAGAGTTATCTTCCTCAGAACCTCTCACGACCCCTGCCACGAGAAGGCCAGAGCTAGGATTTCCCACCGAGAGGCTAAGCGAACCATCATCCACTCGACATCGCTCGGATGCTAAGGAGTGGATAGAGAGGATCCATATATGACGCATCATGTGAGCTTAAGAGAGTCATAGTTACTCCTGCCAGTGCCTCTCCGTTAAACCACATTCACATATACAATTTTCCTCTGCCCCTTTCACCAGACGCGATACGATATTATTTATCGACATTATGACTTTCACAGTACTCCTGCTAGGGGCTCCTCCAGTTTACCAAAGTATTTCGCCTGTAGAAGAAGCATTTGGCTACCTTAAGAGAGTCATACTTACTCCTATCAGTTGCTACCCCGTTTTACCACAGTCACATTTTCAATCTTATTCTGGCCAGTTCACCTGAAGCGATACGCCATTATCAGTCAACCTAAAGAATATCACAGTACTCCTGCCGGGAGCTTCTCGAGTATGCCGATGTATTTCGCGTGTTGACGAGGCATTCGCATGCCTTAAGAGAGTCATAGTTACTCCTTGCTGTTGCTCCCCATTTTACAACAGGCACATCTACAAGCTTACTCTGGCCAGTTCTCTTGAAGCGAGACGCTAATATCTGTTGACATAAAGACTTTCACAGTACTCCTGCCGGGAGCTTCTCGACTTTGCCGATGTATTTCGCCTATTGACGAGGCATTGGGCTACCTTAAGAGAATCATAGTTACTCCTGCCAGTGTCTCTCCGTTAAACCACATTCACATATACAATTTTCCTCTGCCCCTTTCACCAGACGCGATACGCCATTATTTGTCGACATTATGACTTTCACAGTACTCCTGCTAGGGGCTCCCCCAGTTTACCAATGTATTTCGCCTGTTGACGAGGCATTTGGCTACCTTAAGAGAGACATACTTACTCCTGTCAGTTGCTCCCAGTTTTACCACAGTCACATTTTCAATCTTATTCTGGCCAGTTCACCCGAAGCGATACGCCATTATCAGTCAACCTAAAGAATTTCACAGTACTCCTGCCGGGAGCTTCTCGAGTTTGCCGATGCATTTCGCCTGTTGACGAGGCATTTGGATAAATTAAGAGAGTCATAGTTTCACCTTGCTGTTGCTCCCCATTTTACAACAGGCACATTAACAAGCTTACTCTGGCCAATTCTCCTGAAGCGATATGCTAATACCTGTTGACATAAAGACTTACACAGTACTCCTGCCGGGAGCTTTTCGACTTTGCCGATGTATTTCGCCTACTGACGAGGCGTTTGACTACCTTAAGAGAGTCATAGTTACTCCTTCCAGTGTCTCTCCGTTAAACCACAGTCACATATACAATTTTCCTCTGCCCCTTTCACCAGACGCGATACGATATTATTTATCGACATTATGACTTTCACAGTACTACTGCTAGGGGCTCCTCCAGTTTACCAAAGTATTTCGCCTGTAGAAGAGGCATTTGGCTACCTTAAGAGAGTCATAGATACTCCTGTCAGTTGCTCCCCGTTTTACCAAAGTCACATTCTCAATCTTATTCTGGCCAGTTCACCTGAAGCGATACGCCATTATCAGTCAACCTAAAGAATATTACAGTACTCCTGCCGGGAGCTTCTCGAGTTTGCCGATGTATTTCGTCTGTTGACGAGGCATTTGGATACCTTAAGAGAGTCATAGTTACCCCTTGCTGTTGCTCCCCATTTTACAACAGGCACATCTACAAGCTTACTCTGGCCAATTCTCCTGAAGCGATACGCTAATATCTGTTGACATAAAGACTTTCACAGTACTCCTGCCGGGAGCTTTTCGACTTTGCCGATGTATTTCGCCTATTGACGAGGCGTTTGGCTACCTTAAGAGAGTCATAGTTACTCCTTCCAGTGTCTCTCCGTTAAACCACAGTTACATCTACCATTTTCCTCTGCCCCTTTCACCAGACGCGATACGCCATTATTTGTCGACATTATGACTTTCACAGTACTCCTGTTAGGGACTCCTCCAGTTTACCAATGTATTTCGCCTGTTGACGAGGCATTTGGCTACCTTAAGAGAGTCATACTTACTCCTGTCAGTTACTCCCAGTTTTACCACAGTCACATTTTCAATCTTATTCTGGCCAGTTCACCTGAAGCGATACGCCATTATCAGTCAACCTAAAGAATTTCACAGTACTCCTGCCGGGAGCTTCTCGAGTATGCCGATGTATTTCGCGTGTTGACGAGGCATTCGGATGCCTTAAGAGAGTCATAGTTACTCCTTGCTGTTGCTCCCCATTTTACAACAGGCACATCTACAAGCTTACTCTGGCCAGTTCTCTTGAAGCGATACGCTAATATCTGTTGACATAAAGACTTTCACAGTACTCCTGCCGGGAGCTTCTCGACTTTGCCGATGTATTTCGCCTATTGACGAGGCATTGGGCTACCTTAAGCGAATCATAGTTACTACTGCCAGTGTCTGTCCGTTAAACCACATTCACATATACAATTTTCCTCTGCCCCTTTCACCAGACGCGATACGCCATTATTTGTCGACATTATGACTTTCACAGTACTCCTGCTAGGGGCTCCCCCAGTTTACCAATGTATTTCGCCTGTTGACGAGGCATTTCGCTACCTTAAGAGAGTCATACTTACTCCTGTCAGTTGCTCCCAGTTTTACCACAGTCACATTTTCAATCTTATTCTGGCCAGTTCACCTGAAGCGATACGCCATTATCAGTCAAGCTAAAGAATATCACAGTACTCCTGCCGGGAGCTTCTCGAGTTTGCCGATGCATTTCGCCTGTTGACGAGGCATTTGGATAAATTAAGAGAGTCATAGTTTCACCTTGCTGTTGCTCCCCATTTTACAGCAGGCACATTAACAAGCTTACTCTGGCCAATTCTCCTGAAGCGATATGCTAATACCTGTTGACATAAAGACTTACACAGTACTCCTGCCGGGAGCTTTTCGACTTTGCCGATGTATTTCGCATATTGACGAGGCATTGGGCTACCTTAAGAGAGTCATAGTTACTCCTGCCAGTGCCTCTCCGTTAAACCACATTCACATATACAATTTTCCTCTGCCCCTTTCACCAGACGCGATACGATATTATTTATCGACATTATGACTTTCACAGTACTCCTGCTAGGGGCTCCTCCAGTTTACCAAAGTATTTCGCCCGTAGAAGAAGCATTTGGCTACCTTAAGAGAGTCATACTTACTCCTATCAGTTGCTCCCCGTTTTACCACAGTCACATTTTCAATCTTATTCTGGCCAGTTCACCTGAAGCGATACGCCATTATCAGTCAACCTAAAGAATATCACAGTACTCCTGCCGGGAGCTTCTCGAGTTTGCCGATGTATTTCGCCTGTTGACGAGGCATTTGGATACCTTAAGAGAGTCATAGTTACCCCTTGCTGTTGCTCCCCATATTACAACAGGCACATCTACAAGCTTACTCTGGCCAATTCTCCTGAGGCGATACGCTAATATCTGTTGACATAAAGACTTTCACAGTACTCCTGCCGGGAGCTTCTCGACTTTGCCGATGTATTTCGCCTATTGACGAGGCATTGGGCTACCTTAAGAGAGTCATAGTTACTCCTGCCAGTGTCTCTCCGTTAAACCACATTCACATATACAATTTTCCTCTGCCCCTTTCACCAGACGCGATACGCCATTATTTGTCGACATTATGACTTTCACAGTACTCCTGCTAGGGGCTCCTCCAGTTTACCAAAGTATTTCGCCTGTAGAAGAAGCATTTGGCTACCTTAAGAGAGTCATACTTACTCCTGTCAGTTGCTCCCCGTTTTACCACAGTCACATTTTCAATCTTATTCTGGCCAGTTCACCCGAAGCGATAAGCCATTATCAGTCAACCTAAAGAATTTCACAGTACTCCTGCCGGGAGCTTCTCGAGTTTGCCGATGCATTTCGCCTGTTGACGAGGCATTTGGATAAATTAAGAGAGTCATAGTTTCACCTTGCTGTTGCTCCCCATTTTACAACAGGCACATTAACAAGCTTACTCTGGCCAGTTCTCCTGAAGCGATATGCTAATACCTGTTGACATAAAGACTTACACAGTACTCCTGCCGGGAGCTTTTCGACTTTGCCGATGTATTTCGCCTATTGACGAGGCGTTTGGCTACCTTAAGAGAGTCATAGTTACTCCTTCCAGTATCTCTCCGTTAAACCACAGTCACATATACAATTTTCCTCTGCCCCTTTCACCAGACGCGATACGATATTATTTATCGACATAATGACTTTCACAGTACTCCTGCTAGGGGCTCCTCCAGTTTACCAAAGTATTTCGCCTGTAGAAGAGGCATTTGGCTACCTTAAGAGTGTCATAGATACTCCTGACAGTTGCTCCCCGTTTTACCACAGTCACATTTTCAATCTTATTCTGGCCAGTTCACCTGAAGCGATACGCCATTATCAGTCAACCTAAAGAATTTCACAGTACTCCTGCCGGGAGCTTCTCGGGTATGCCGATGTATTTCGCGTGTTGACGAGGCATTTGGATGCCTTAAGAGAGTCATAGTTACTCCTTGCTGTTGCTCCCCATTTTACAACAGGCACATCTACAAGCTTACTCTGGCCAGTTCTCTTGAAGCGATACGCTAATATCTGTTGACATAAAGACTTTCACAGTACTCCTGCCGGGAGCTTCTCGACTTTGCCGATGTATTTCGCATATTGACGAGGCATTGGGCTACCTTAAGAGAGTCATAGTTACTCCTGCCAGTGCCTCTCCGTTAAACCACATTCACATATACAATTTTCCTCTGCCCCTTTCACCAGACGCGATACGATATTATTTATCGACATTATGACTTTCACAGTACTCCTGCTAGGGGCTCCACCAGTTTACCAAAGTATTTCGCCTGTAGAAGAAGCATTTGGCTACCTTAAGAGAGTCATACTTACTCCTATCAGTTGCTCCCCGTTTTACCACAGTCACATTTTCAATCTTATTCTGGCCAGTTCACCTGAAGCGATACGCCATTATCAGTCAACCTAAAGAATATCACAGTACTCCTGCCGGGAGCTTCTCGAGTTTGCCGATGTATTTCGCCTGTTGACGAGGCATTTGGATACCTTAAGAGAGTCATAGTTACCCCTTGCTGTTGCTCCCCATTTTACAACAGGCACATCTACAAGCTTACTCTGGCCAATTCTCCTGAGGCGATACGCTAATATCTGTTGACATAAAGACTTTCACAGTACTCCTGCCGGGAGCTTCTCGACTTTGCCGATGTATTTCGCCTATTGACGAGGCATTGGGCTACCTTAAGAGAGTCATAGTTACTCCTGCCAGTGTCTCTCCGTTAAACCACATTCACATATACAATTTTCCTCTGCCCCTTTCACCAGACGCGATACGCCATTATTTGTCGACATTATGACTTTCACAGTACTCCTGCTAGGGGCTCCTCCAGTTTACCAAAGTATTTCGCCTGTAGAAGAAGCATTTGGCTACCTTAAGAGAGTCATACTTACTCCTATCAGTTGCTCCCCGTTTTACCACAGTCACATTTTTAATCTTATTCTGGCCAGTTCACCCGAAGCGATACGCCATTATCAGTCAACCTAAAGAATTTCACAGTACTCCTGCCGGGAGCTTCTCGAGTTTGCCGATGTATTTCGCCTGTTGACGAGGCATTTGGATACCTTAAGAGAGTCATAGTTACCCCTTGCTGTTGCTCCCCATTTTACAACAGGCACATCTACAAGCTTACTCTGGCCAATTCTCCTGAGGCGATACGCTAATATCTGTTGACATAAAGACTTTCACAGTACTCCTGCCGGGAGCTTCTCGACTTTGCCGATGTATTTCGCCTATTGACGAGGCATTGGGCTACCTTAAGAGAGTCATAGTTACTCCTGCCAGTGTCTCTCCGTTAAACCACATTCACATATACAATTTTCCTCTGCCCCTTTCACCAGACGCGATACGCCATTATTTGTCGACATTATGACTTTCACAGTACTCCTGCTAGGGGCTCCTCCAGTTTACCAAAGTATTTCGCCTGTAGAAGAAGCATTTGGCTACCTTAAGAGAGTCATACTTACTCCTATCAGTTGCTCCCCGTTTTACCACAGTCACATTTTTAATCTTATTCTGGCCAGTTCACCCGAAGCGATACGCCATTATCAGTCAACCTAAAGAATTTCACAGTACTCCTGCCGGGAGCTTCTCGAGTTTGCCGATGCATTTCGCCTGTTGACGAGGCATTTGGATAAATTAAGAGAGACATAGTTTCACCTTGCTGTTGCTCCCCATTTTACAACAGGCACATTAACAAGCTTACTCTGGCCAATTCTCCTGAAGCGATATGCTAATACCTGTTGACATAAAGACTTACACAGTACTCCTGCCGGGAGCTTTTCGACTTTGCCGATGTATTTCGCCTATTGACGAGGCGTTTGGCTACCTTAAGAGAGTCATAGTTACTCCTTCCAGTGTCTCTCCGTTAAACCACAGTCACATATACAATTTTCCTCTGCCCCTTTCACCAGACGCGATACGATATTATTTATCGACATAATGACTTTCACAGTACTCCTGCTAGGGGCTCCTCCAGTTTACCAAAGTATTTCGCCTGTAGAAGAGGAATTTGGCTACCTTAAGAGTGTCATAGATACTCCTGACAGTTGCTCCCCGTTTTACCACAGTCACATTTTCAATCTTATTCTGGCCAGTTCACCTGAAGCGATACGCCATTATCAGTCAACCTAAAGAATTTCACAGTACTCCTGCCGGGAGCTTCTCGGGTATGCCGATGTATTTCGCGTGTTGACGAGGCATTTGGATGCCTTAAGAGAGTCATAGTTACTCCTTGCTGTTGCTCCCCATTTTACAACAGGCACATCTACAAGCTTACTCTGGCCAGTTCTCTTGAAGCGATACGCTAATATCTGTTGACATAAAGACTTTCACAGTACTCCTGCCGGGAGCTTCTCGACTTTGCCGATGTATTTCGCATATTGACGAGGCATTGGGCTACCTTAAGAGAGTCATAGTTACTCCTGCCAGTGCCTCTCCGTTAAACCACATTCACATATACAATTTTCCTCTGCCCCTTTCACCAGACGCGATACGATATTATTTATCGACATTATGACTTTCACAGTACTCCTGCTAGGGGCTCCTCCAGTTTACCAAAGTATTTCGCCTGTAGAAGAAGCATTTGGCTACCTTAAGAGAGTCATACTTACTCCTATCAGTTGCTCCCCGTTTTACCACAGTCACATTTTCAATCTTATTCTGGCCAGTTCACCTGAAGCGATACGCCATTATCAGTCAACCTAAAGAATATCACAGTACTCCTGCCGGGAGCTTCTCGAGTTTGCCGATGTATTTCGCCTGTTGACGAGGCATTTGGATACCTTAAGAGAGTCATAGTTACCCCTTGCTGTTGCTCCCCATTTTACAACAGGCACATCTACAAGCTTACTCTGGCCAATTCTCCTGAGGCGATACGCTAATATCTGTTGACATAAAGACTTTCACAGTACTCCTGCCGGGAGCTTCTCGACTTTGCCGATGTATTTCGCCTATTGACGAGGCATTGGGCTACCTTAAGAGAGTCATAGTTACTCCTGCCAGTGTCTCCCGTTAAACCACATTCACATATACAATTTTCCTCTGCCCCTTTCACCAGACGCGATACGCCATTATTTGTCGACATTATGACTTTCACAGTACTCCTGCTAGGGGCTCCTCCAGTTTACCAAAGTATTTCGCCTGTAGAAGAAGCATTTGGCTACCTTAAGAGAGTCATACTTACTCCTATCAGTTGCTCCCCGTTTTACCACAGTCACATTTTCAATCTTATTCTGGCCAGTTCACCCGAAGCGATACGCCATTATCAGTCAACCTAAAGAATTTCACAGTACTCCTGCCGGGAGCTTCTCGAGTTTGCCGATGCATTTCGCCTGTTGACGAGGCATTTGGATAAATTAAGAGAGTCATAGTTTCACCTTGCTGTTGCTCCCCATTTTACAACAGGCACATTAACAAGCTTACTCTGGCCAATTCTCCTGAAGCGATATGCTAATACCTGTTGACATAAAGACTTACACAGTACTCCTGCCGGGAGCTTTTCGACTTTGCCGATGTATTTCGCCTATTGACGAGGCGTTTGGCTACCTTAAGAGAGTCATAGTTACTCCTTCCAGTGTCTCTCCGTTAAACCACAGTCACATATACAATTTTCCTCTGCCCCTTTCACCAGACGCGATACGATATTATTTATCGACATAATGACTTTCACAGTACTCCTGCTAGGGGCTCCTCCAGTTTACCAAAGTATTTCGCCTGTAGAAGAGGCATTTGGCTACCTTAAGAGTGTCATAGATACTCCTGACAGTTGCTCCCCGTTTTACCACAGTCACATTTTCAATCTTATTCTGGCCAGTTCACCTGAAGCGATACGCCATTATCAGTCAACCTAAAGAATTTCACAGTACTCCTGCCGGGAGCTTCTCGAGTTTGCCGATGCATTTCGCCTGTTGACGAGGCATTTGGATAAATTAAGAGAGTCATAGTTTCACCTTGCTGTTGCTCCCCATTTTACAACAGGCACATTAACAAGCTTACTCTGGCCAATTCTCCTGAAGCGATATGCTAATACCTGTTGACATAAAGACTTACACAGTACTCCTGCCGGGAGCTTTTCGACTTTGCCGATGTATTTCGCCTATTGACGAGGCGTTTGGCTACCTTAAGAGAGTCATAGTTACTCCTTCCAGTGTCTCTCCGTTAAACCACAGTCACATATACAATTTTCCTCTGCCCCTTTCACCAGACGCGATACGATATTATTTATCGACATAATGACTTTCACAGTACTCCTGCTAGGGGCTCCTCCAGTTTACCAAAGTATTTCGCCTGTAGAAGAGGCATTTGGCTACCTTAAGAGTGTCATAGATACTCCTGACAGTTGCTCCCCGTTTTACCACAGTCACATTTTCAATCTTATTCTGGCCAGTTCACCTGAAGCGATACGCCATTATCAGTCAACCTAAAGAATTTCACAGTACTCCTGCCGGGAGCTTCTCGGGTATGCCGATGTATTTCGCGTGTTGACGAGGCATTTGGATGCCTTAAGAGAGTCATAGTTACTCCTTGCTGTTGCTCCCCATTTTACAACAGGCACATCTACAAGCTTACTCTGGCCAGTTCTCTTGAAGCGATACGCTAATATCTGTTGACATAAAGACTTTCACAGTACTCCTGCCGGGAGCTTCTCGACTTTGCCGATGTATTTCGCATATTGACGAGGCATTGGGCTACCTTAAGAGAGTCATAGTTACTCCTGCCAGTGCCTCTCCGTTAAACCACATTCACATATACAATTTTCCTCTGCCCCTTTCACCAGACGCGATACGATATTATTTATCGACATTATGACTTTCACAGTACTCCTGCTAGGGGCTCCTCCAGTTTACCAAAGTATTTCGCCTGTAGAAGAAGCATTTGGCTACCTTAAGAGAGTCATACTTACTCCTATCAGTTGCTCCCCGTTTTACCACAGTCACATTTTCAATCTTATTCTGGCCAGTTCACCTGAAGCGATACGCCATTATCAGTCAACCTAAAGAATATCACAGTACTCCTGCCGGGAGCTTCTCGAGTTTGCCGATGTATTTCGCCTGTTGACGAGGCATTTGGATACCTTAAGAGAGTCATAGTTACCCCTTGCTGTTGCTCCCCATTTTACAACAGGCACATCTACAAGCTTACTCTGGCCAATTCTCCTGAGGCGATACGCTAATATCTGTTGACATAAAGACTTTCACAGTACTCCTGCCGGGAGCTTCTCGACTTTGCCGATGTATTTCGCCTATTGACGAGGCATTGGGCTACCTTAAGAGAGTCATAGTTACTCCTGCCAGTGTCTCTCCGTTAAACCACATTCACATATACAATTTTCTTCTGCCCCTTTCACCAGACGCGATACGCCATTATTTGTCGACATTATGACTTTCACAGTACTCCTGCTAGGGGCTCCTCCAGTTTACCAAAGTATTTCGCCTGTAGAAGAAGCATTTGGCTACCTTAAGAGAGTCATACTTACTCCTATCAGTTGCTCCCCGTTTTACCACAGTCACATTTTTAATCTTATTCTGGCCAGTTCACCCGAAGCGATACGCCATTATCAGTCAACCTAAAGAATTTCACAGTACTCCTGCCGGGAGCTTCTCGAGTTTGCCGATGCATTTCGCCTGTTGACGAGGCATTTGGATAAATTAAGAGAGTCATAGTTTCACCTTGCTGTTGCTCCCCATTTTACAACAGGCACATTAACAAGCTTACTCTGGCCAATTCTCCTGAAGCGATATGCTAATACCTGTTGACATAAAGACTTACACAGTACTCCTGCCGGGAGCTTTTCGACTTTGCCGATGTATTTCGCCTATTGACGAGGCGTTTGGCTACCTTAAGAGAGTCATAGTTACTCCTTCCAGTGTCTCTCCGTTAAACCACAGTCACATATACAATTTTCCTCTGCCCCTTTCACCAGACGCGATACGATATTATTTATCGACATAATGACTTTCACAGTACTCCTGCTAGGGGCTCCTCCAGTTTACCAAAGTATTTCGCCTGTAGAAGAGGAATTTGGCTACCTTAAGAGTGTCATAGATACTCCTGACAGTTGCTCCCCGTTTTACCACAGTCACATTTTCAATCTTATTCTGGCCAGTTCACCTGAAGCGATACGCCATTATCAGTCAACCTAAAGAATTTCACAGTACTCCTGCCGGGAGCTTCTCGGGTATGCCGATGTATTTCGCGTGTTGACGAGGCATTTGGATGCCTTAAGAGAGTCATAGTTACTCCTTGCTGTTGCTCCCCATTTTACAACAGGCACATCTACAAGCTTACTCTGGCCAGTTCTCTTGAAGCGATACGCTAATATCTGTTGACATAAAGACTTTCACAGTACTCCTGCCGGGAGCTTCTCGACTTTGCCGATGTATTTCGCATATTGACGAGGCATTGGGCTACCTTAAGAGAGTCATAGTTACTCCTGCCAGTGCCTCTCCGTTAAACCACATTCACATATACAATTTTCCTCTGCCCCTTTCACCAGACGCGATACGATATTATTTATCGACATTATGACTTTCACAGTACTCCTGCTAGGGGCTCCACCAGTTTACCAAAGTATTTCGCCTGTCGAAGAAGCATTTGGCTACCTTAAGAGAGTCATACTTACTCCTATCAGTTGCTCCCCGTTTTACCACAGTCACATTTTCAATCTTATTCTGGCCAGTTCACCTGAAGCGATACGCCATTATCAGTCAACCTAAAGAATATCACAGTACTCCTGCCGGGAGCTTCTCGAGTTTGCCGATGTATTTCGCCTGTTGACGAGGCATTTGGATACCTTAAGAGAGTCATAGTTACCCCTTGCTGTTGCTCCCCATTTTACAACAGGCACATCTACAAGCTTACTCTGGCCAATTCTCCTGAGGCGATACGCTAATATCTGTTGACATAAAGACTTTCACAGTACTCCTGCCGGGAGCTTCTCGACTTTGCCGATGTATTTCGCCAATTGACGAGGCATTGGGCTACCTTAAGAGAGTCATAGTTACTCCTGCCAGTGTCTCTCCGTTAAACCACATTCACATATACAATTTTCCTCTGCCCCTTTCACCAGACGCGATACGCCATTATTTGTCGACATTATGACTTTCACAGTACTCCTGCTAGGGGCTCCTCCAGTTTACCAAAGTATTTCGCCTGTAGAAGAAGCATTTGGCTACCTTAAGAGAGTCATACTTACTCCTATCAGTTGCTCCCCGTTTTACCACAGTCACATTTTTAATCTTATTCTGGCCAGTTCACCCGAAGCGATACGCCATTATCAGTCAACCTAAAGAATTTCACAGTACTCCTGCCGGGAGCTTCTCGAGTTTGCCGATGCATTTCGCCTGTTGACGAGGCATTTGGATAAATTAAGAGAGTCATAGTTTCACCTTGCTGTTGCTCCCCATTTTACAACAGGCACATTAACAAGCTTACTCTGGCCAATTCTCCTGAAGCGATATGCTAATACCTGTTGACATAAAGACTTACACAGTACTCCTGCCGGGAGCTTTTCGACTTTGCCGATGTATTTCGCCTATTGACGAGGCGTTTGGCTACCTTAAGAGAGTCATAGTTACTCCTTCCAGTGTCTCTCCGTTAAACCACAGTCACATATACAATTTTCCTCTGCCCCTTTCACCAGACGCGATACGATATTATTTATCGACATAATGACTTTCACAGTACTCCTGCTAGGGGCTCCTCCAGTTTACCAAAGTATTTCGCCTGTAGAAGAGGAATTTGGCTACCTTAAGAGTGTCATAGATACTCCTGACAGTTGCTCCCCGTTTTACCACAGTCACATTTTCAATCTTATTCTGGCCAGTTCACCTGAAGCGATACGCCATTATCAGTCAACCTAAAGAATTTCACAGTACTCCTGCCGGGAGCTTCTCGGGTATGCCGATGTATTTCGCGTGTTGACGAGGCATTTGGATGCCTTAAGAGAGTCATAGTTACTCCTTGCTGTTGCTCCCCATTTTACAACAGGCACATCTACAAGCTTACTCTGGCCAGTTCTCTTGAAGCGATACGCTAATATCTGTTGACATAAAGACTTTCACAGTACTCCTGCCGGGAGCTTCTCGACTTTGCCGATGTATTTCGCATATTGACGAGGCATTGGGCTACCTTAAGAGAGTCATAGTTACTCCTGCCAGTGCCTCTCCGTTAAACCACATTCACATATACAATTTTCCTCTGCCCCTTTCACCAGACGCGATACGATATTATTTATCGACATTATGACTTTCACAGTACTCCTGCTAGGGGCTCCTCCAGTTTACCAAAGTATTTCGCCTGTAGAAGAAGCATTTGGCTACCTTAAGAGAGTCATACTTACTCCTATCAGTTGCTCCCCGTTTTACCACAGTCACATTTTCAATCTTATTCTGGCCAGTTCACCTGAAGCGATACGCCATTATCAGTCAACCTAAAGAATATCACAGTACTCCTGCCGGGAGCTTCTCGAGTTTGCCGATGTATTTCGCCTGTTGACGAGGCATTTGGATACCTTGAGAGAGTCATAGTTACCCCTTGCTGTTGCTCCCCATTTTACAACAGGCACATCTACAAGCTTACTCTGGCCAATTCTCCTGAGGCGATACGCTAATATCTGTTGACATAAAGACTTTCACAGTACTCCTGCCGGGAGCTTCTCGACTTTGCCGATGTATTTCGCCTATTGACGAGGCATTGGGCTACCTTAAGAGAGTCATAGTTACTCCTGCCAGTGTCTCCCGTTAAACCACATTCACATATACAATTTTCCTCTGCCCCTTTCACCAGACGCGATACGCCATTATTTGTCGACATTATGACTTTCACAGTACTCCTGCTAGGGGCTCCTCCAGTTTACCAAAGTATTTCGCCTGTAGAAGAAGCATTTGGCTACCTTAAGAGAGTCATACTTACTCCTATCAGTTGCTCCCCGTTTTACCACAGTCACATTTTCAATCTTATTCTGGCCAGTTCACCCGAAGCGATACGCCATTATCAGTCAACCTAAAGAATTTCACAGTACTCCTGCCGGGAGCTTCTCGAGTTTGCCGATGCATTTCGCCTGTTGACGAGGCATTTGGATAAATTAAGAGAGTCATAGTTTCACCTTGCTGTTGCTCCCCATTTTACAACAGGCACATTAACAAGCTTACTCTGGCCAATTCTCCTGAAGCGATATGCTAATACCTGTTGACATAAAGACTTACACAGTACTCCTGCCGGGAGCTTTTCGACTTTGCCGATGTATTTCGCCTATTGACGAGGCGTTTGGCTACCTTAAGAGAGTCATAGTTACTCCTTCCAGTGTCTCTCCGTTAAACCACAGTCACATATACAATTTTCCTCTGCCCCTTTCACCAGACGCGATACGATATTATTTATCGACATAATGACTTTCACAGTACTCCTGCTAGGGGCTCCTCCAGTTTACCAAAGTATTTCGCCTGTAGAAGAGGCATTTGGCTACCTTAAGAGTGTCATAGATACTCCTGACAGTTGCTCCCCGTTTTACCACAGTCACATTTTCAATCTTATTCTGGCCAGTTCACCTGAAGCGATACGCCATTATCAGTCAACCTAAAGAATTTCACAGTACTCCTGCCGGGAGCTTCTCGGGTATGCCGATGTATTTCGCGTGTTGACGAGGCATTTGGATGCCTTAAGAGAGTCATAGTTACTCCTTGCTGTTGCTCCCCATTTTACAACAGGCACATCTACAAGCTTACTCTGGCCAGTTCTCTTGAAGCGATACGCTAATATCTGTTGACATAAAGACTTTCACAGTACTCCTGCCGGGAGCTTCTCGACTTTGCCGATGTATTTCGCATATTGACGAGGCATTGGGCTACCTTAAGAGAGTCATAGTTACTCCTGCCAGTGCCTCTCCGTTAAACCACATTCACATATACAATTTTCCTCTGCCCCTTTCACCAGACGCGATACGATATTATTTATCGACATTATGACTTTCACAGTACTCCTGCTAGGGGCTCCTCCAGTTTAGCAAAGTATTTCGCCTGTAGAAGAAGCATTTGGCTACCTTAAGAGAGTCATACTTACTCCTATCAGTTGCTCCCCGTTTTACCACAGTCACATTTTCAATCTTATTCTGGCCAGTTCACCTGAAGCGATACGCCATTATCAGTCAACCTAAAGAATATCACAGTACTCCTGCCGGGAGCTTCTCGAGTTTGCCGATGTATTTCGCCTGTAGAAGAGGCATTTGGCTACCTTAAGAGAGTCATAGATACTCCTGTCAGTTGCTCCCCGTTTTACCAAAGTCACATTCTCAATCTTATTCTGGCCAGTTCACCTGAAGCGATACGCCATTATCAGTCAACCTAAAGAATATCACAGTACTCCTGCCGGGAGCTTCTCGAGTTTGCCGATGTATTTCGCCTGTTGACGAGGCATTTGGATACCTTAAGAGAGTCATAGTTACCCCTTGCTGTTGCTCCCCATTTTACAACAGGCACATCTACAAGCTTACTCTGGCCAATTCTCCTGAGGCGATACGCTAATATCTGTTGACATAAAGACTTTCACAGTACTCCTGCCGGGAGCTTCTCGACTTTGCTGATGTATTTCGCCTATTGACGAGGCATTGGGCTACCTTAAGAGAGTCATAGTTACTCCTGCCAGTGTCTCTCCGTTAAACCACATTCACATATACAATTTTCCTCTGCCCCTTTCACCAGACGCGATACGATATTATTTATCGACATTATGACTTTCACAGTACTCCTGCTAGGGGCTCCTCCAGTTTACCAAAGTATTTCGCCTGTAGAAGAGGCATTGGGCTACCTTAAGAGAGTCATAGTTACTCCTGCCAGTGCCTCTCCGTTAAACCACATTCACATATACAATTTTCCTCTGCCCCTTTCACCAGACGCGATACGATATTATTTATCGACATTATGACTTTCACAGTACTCCTGCTAGGGGCTCCTCCAGTTTACCAAAGTATTTCGCCTGTAGAAGAAGCATTTGGCTACCTTAAGAGAGTCATACTTACTCCTATCAGTTGCTCCCCGTTTTACCACAGTCACATTTTCAATCTTATTCTGGCCAGTTCACCTGAAACGATACGCCATTATCAGTCAACCTAAAGAATATCACAGTACTCCTGCCGGGAGCTTCTCGAGTTTGCCGATGTATTTCGCCTGTTGACGAGGCATTTGGATACCTTAAGAGAGTCATAGTTACCCCTTGCTGTTGCTCCCCATTTTACAACAGGCACATCTACAAGCTTACTCTGGCCAATTCTCCTGAGGCGATACGCTAAGATCTGTTGACATAAAGATTTTCACAGTACTCCTGCCGGGAGCTTCTCGACTTTGCCGATGTATTTCGACTATTGACGAGGCATTGGGCTACCTTAAGAGAGTCATAGTTACTCCTGCCAGTGTCTCTCCGTTAAACCACATTCACATATACAATTTTCCTCTGCCCCTTTCACCAGACGCGATACGCCATTATTTGTCGACATTATGACTTTCACAGTACTCCTGCTAGGGGCTCCTCCAGTTTACCAAAGTATTTCGCCTGTAGAAGAAGCATTTGGCTACCTTAAGAGAGTCATACTTACTCCTATCAGTTTCTCCCCGTTTTACCACAGTCACATTTTCAATCTTATTCTGGCCAGTTCACCTGAAGCGATACGCCATTATCAGTCAACCTAAAGAATATCACAGTACTCCTGCCGGGAGCTTCTCGAGTTTGCCGATGTATTTCGCCTGTTGACGAGGCATTTGGATACCTTAAGAGAGTCATAGTTACCCCTTGCTGTTGCTCCCCATTTTACAACAGGCACATCTACAAGCTTACTCTGGCCAATTCTCCTGAGGCGATACGCTAATATCTGTTGACATAAAGACTTTCACAGTACTCCTGCCGGGAGCTTCTCGACTTTGCCGATGTATTTCGCCTATTGACGAGGCATTGGGTTACCTTATGAGAGTCATAGTTACTCCTGCCAGTGTCTCTCCGTTAAACCACATTCACATATACAATTTTCCTCTGCCCCTTTCACCAGACGCGATACGATATTATTTATCGACATTATGACTATCACAGTACTCCTGCTAGGGGCTCCAACAGTTTACCAAAGTATTTCGCCTGTAGAAGAGGCATTTGGCTACCTTAAGAGAGTCATAGATACTCCTGTCAGTTGCTCCCCGTTTTACCAAAGTCACATTCTCAATCTTATTCTGGCCAGTTCACCTGAAGCGATACGCCATTATCAGTCAACCTAAAGAATATCACAGTACTCCTGCCGGGAGCTTCTCGAGTTTGCCGATGTATTTCGCCTGTTGACGAGGCATTTGGATACCTTAAGAGAGTCATAGTTACCCCTTGCTGTTGCTCCCCATTTTACAACAGGCACATCTACAAGCTTACTCTGGCCAATTCTCCTGAGGCGATACGCTAATATCTGTTGACATAAAGACTTTCACAGTACTCCTGCCGGGAGCTTCTCGACTTTGCCGACGTATTTCGCCTATTGACGAGGCATTGGGCTACCTTAAGAGAGTCATAGTTACTCCTGCCAGTGTCTCTCCGTTAAACCACATTCACATACACAATTTTCCTCTGCCCCTTTCACCAGACGCGATACGATATTATTTATCGACATTATGACTTTCACAGTACTCCTGCTAGGGGCTCCTCCAGTTTACCAAAGTATTTCGCCTGTAGAAGAGGCATTGGGCTACCTTAAGAGAGTCATAGTTACTCCTGCCAGTGTCTCTCCGTTAAACCACATTCACATATACAATTTTCCTCTGCCCCTTTCACCAGACGCGATACGGTATTATTTATCGACATTATGACTTTCACAGTACTCCTGTTAGGGACTCCTCCAGTTTACCAATGTATTTCGCCTGTTGACGAGGCATTTGGCTACCTTAAGAGAGTCATACTTACTCCTGTCAGTTGCTCCCAGTTTTACCACAGTCACATTTTCAATCTTATTCTGGCCAGTTCACCTGAAGCGATACGCCATTATCAGTCAACCTAAAGAATTTCACAGTACTCCTGCCGGGAGCTTCTCGAGTATGCCGATGTATTTCGCGTGTTGACGAGGCATTCGGATGCCTTAAGAGAGTCATAGTTACTCCTTGCTGTTGCTCCCCATTTTACAACAGGCACATCTACAAGCTTACTCTAGCCAGTTCTCTTGAAGCGATACGCTAATATCTGTTGACATAAAGACTTTCACAGTACTCCTGCCGGGAGCTTCTCGACTTTGCCGATGTATTTCGCCTATTGACGAGGCATTGGGCTACCTTAAGAGAATCATAGTTACTCCTGCCAGTGTCTCTCCGTTAAACCACATTCACATATACAATTTTCCTCTGCCCCTTTCACCAGACGCGATACGCCATTATTTGTCGACATTATGACTTTCACAGTACTCCTGCTAGGGGCTCCCCCAGTTTACCAATGTATTTCGACTATTGACGAGGCATTTGGCTACCTTAAGTGAGTCATACTTACTCCTGTCAGTTGCTCCCAGTTTTACCACAGTCACATTTTCAATCTTATTCTGGCCAGTTCACCCGAAGCGATACGCCATTATCAGTCAACCTAAAGAATTTCACAGTACTCCTGCCGGGAGCTTCTCGAGTATGCCGATGTATTTCGCGTGTTGACGAGGCATTCGGATGCCTTAAGAGAGTCATAGTTACTCCTTGCTGTTGCTCCCCATTTTACAACAGGCACATCTACAAGCTTACTCTGGCCAGTTCTCTTGAAGCGATACGCTAATGTCTGTTGACATAAAGACTTTCATATGACTCCTGCCGGGAGCTTCTCGACTTTGCCGATGTATTTCGCATATTGACGAGGCATTGGGCTACCTTAAGAGAGTCATAGTTACTCCTGCCAGTGCCTCTCCGTTAAACCACATTCACATATACAATTTTCCTCTGCCCCTTTCACCAGACGCGATACGATATTATTTTTCCACATTATGACTTTCACAGTACTCCTGTTAGGGCTCCTCCAGTTTACCAAAGTATTTCGCCTGTAGAAGAAGCATTTGGCTACCTTAAGAGAGTCATACTTACTCCTATCAGTTGCTCCCCGTTTTACCACAGTCACATTTTCAATTTTATTCTGGCCAGTTCACCTGAAGCGATACGCCATTATCAGTCAACCTAAAGAATATCACAGTACTCCTGCCGGGAGCTTCTCGAGTTTGCCGATGTATTTCGCCTGTTGACGAGGCATTTGGATACCTTAAGAGAGTCATAGTTACCCCTTGCTGTTGCTCCCCATTTTACAACAGGCACATCTACAAGCTTACTCTGGCCAATTCTCCTGAGGCGATACGCTAATATCTGTTCACATAAAGACTTTCACAGTACTCCTGCCGGGAGCTTCTCGACTTTGCCGATGTATTTCGCCTATTGACGAGGCATTGGGCTACCTTAAGAGAGTCATAGATACTCCTGCCAGTGTCTCTCCGTTAAACCACATTCACATATACAATTTTCCTCTGCCCCTTTCACCAGACGCGATACGATATTATTTATCGACATTATGACTTTCACAGTACTCCTGCTAGGGGCTCCTCCAGTTTACCAAAGTATTTCGCCTGTAGAAGAGGCATTTGGCTACATTAAGAGAGTCATAGATACTCCTGTCAGTTGCTCCCCGTTTTACCAAAGTCACATTCTCAATCTTATTCTGGCCAGTTCACCTGAAGCGATACGCCATTATCAGTCAACCTAAAG
Organism: Schistocerca americana; assembly: GCF_021461395.2. Lineage (NCBI taxonomy): Eukaryota > Metazoa > Arthropoda > Insecta > Orthoptera > Acrididae > Schistocerca > Schistocerca americana. Next base: position 61,560,988 of record NC_060130.1, read on the forward strand.
AATATCACAGTACTCCTGCCGGGAGCTTCTCGAGTTTGCCGATGTATTTCGCCTGTTGACGAGGCATTTGGATACCTTAAGAGAGTCATAGTTACCCCTTGCTGTTGCTCCCCATTTTACAACAGGCTCATCTACAAGCTTACGCTGGCCAATTCTCCTGAAGCGATACGCTAATATCTGTTGACATAAAGACTTTCACAGTACTCCTGCTGGGAGCTTCTCGACTTTACCGATGTATTTCGCCTATTGACGAGGCATTTGTCTACCTTAAGAGAGTCATAGTTACTACTGCCAGTGTCTCTCCGATAAACCACAGTCACATCTACCATTTTCATCTGCCCCTTTCACCAGACGTGATACGCCATTATTTGTCGACATTATGACTTTCACAGTACTCCTGCTAGGGGCTCCTCCAGTTTACCAATGTATTTCGCCTGTTGACGAGGCATTTGGCTACCTTAAGAGAGTCATACTTACTCCTGTCAGTTGCTCCCCGTTTTACTACAGTCACATTTTCAATCTTATTCTGGCCAGTTCACCTGAAGCGATACGCCATTATCAGTCAACCTAAAGAATATCACAGTACTCCTGCCGGGAGCTTCTCGAGTTTGCCGATGTATTTCGCCTGTTGACGAGGCATTTGGATACCTTAAGACAGTCATAGTTACCTCTTGCTGTTGCTCCCCATTTTACAACAGGCACATCTACAAGCTTACTCAGGCCAATTCTCCTGAAGCGATACGCTAATATCTGTTGACATAAAGACTTTCACAGTACCCCTGCCGGGAGCTTCTCGACTTTACCGATGTATTTCGCCTATTGACGAGGCATTTGTTTACCTTAAGAGAGTCATAGTTACTCCTGCCAGTGTCTCTCCGATAAACCACAGTCACATCTACCATTTTCATCTGCCCTTTCACCAGACGTGATACGCCATTATTTGTCGGCATTTTGACTTTCACAGTACTCCTGCTAGGGGCTCCTCCAGTTTACCAATGTATTTCGCCTGTTGACGAGGCATTTGGCTACCTTAAGAGAGTCATACTTACTCCTGTCAGTTGCTCCCAGTTTTACCACAGTCACATTTTCAATCTTATTCTGGCCAGTTCACCTGAAGCGTAACGCCATTATCAGTCAACATAAAGAATTTCACAGTACTCCTGCCGGGAGCTTCTCGGTAATGCCGATGTATTTCGCGTGTTGACGAGGCATTTGGATACCTTAAGAGAGTCATAGTTACACCTTGCTGTTGCTCCCCATTTTACAACAGGCACATCTACAAGCTTACTCTGGCCAATCCTCCTGAAGCGATACGCTAATATCTGTTGACATAAAGACTTTCACAGTACTCCTGCCGGGAGCTTCTCGACTTTACCGATGTATTTCGCCTATTGACGAGGCATTTGTTTACCTTAAGAGAGTCATAGTTACTCCTGCCAGTGTCTCTCCGATAAACCACAGCCACATCTACCATTTTCATCTGCCCTTTCACCAGACGTGATACGCCATTATTTGTCGACATTTTGACTTTCACAGTACTCCTGCTAGGGGCTCCTACAGTTTACCAATGTATTTCGCCTGTTGACGAGGCATTTGGCTACCTTAAGAGAGTCATACTTACTCCTGTCAGTTGCTCCCAGTTTTACCACAGTCACATTTTCAATCTTATTCTGGCCAGTTCACCCGAAGCGATACGCCATTATCAGTCAACCTAAAGAATTTCACAGTACTCCTGCCGGGAGCTTCTCGAGTTTGCCGATGCATTTCGCCTGTTGACGAGGCATTTGGATAAATTAAGAGAGTCATAGTTTCACCTTGCTGTTGCTCCCCATTTTACAACAGGCACATTAACAAGCTTACTCTGGCCACTTCTCCTGAAGCGATATGCTAATACCTGTTGACATAAAGACTTACACAGTACTCCTGCCGGGAGCTTTTCGACTTTGCCGATGTATTTCGCCTATTGACGAGGCGTTTGGCTACCTTAAGAGAGTCATAGTTACTCCTTCCAGTGTCTCTCCGTTAAACCACAGTCACATATACAATTTTCCTCTGCCCCTTTCACCAGACGCGATACGATATTATTTATCGACATTATGACTTTCACAGTACTCCTGCTAGGGGCTCCTCCAGTTTACCAATGTATTTCACCTGTTGACGAGGCATTTGGCTACCTTAAGAGAGTCATACTTACTCCTGTCAGTTGCTCCCCGTTTTACTACAGTCACATTTTCAATCTTATTCTGGCCAGTTCACCTGAAGCGATACGCCATTATCAGTCAACCTAAAGAATATCACAGTACTCCTGCCGGGAGCTTCTCGAGTTTGCCGATGTATTTCGCCTGTTGACGAGGCATTTGGATACCTTAAGACAGTCATAGTTACCTCTTGCTGTTGCTCCCCATTTTACAACAGGCACATCTACAAGCTTACTCTGGCCAATTCTCCTGAAGCGATACGCTAATATCTGTTGACATAAAGACTTTCACAGGACTCCTGCCGGGAGCTTCTCGACTTTACCGATGTATTTCGCCTAATGACGAGGCATTTGTTTACCTTAAGAGAGTCATAGTTACTCCTGCCAGTGTCTCTCCTATAAACCACAGTCACATCTACCATTTTCATCTGCCCTTTCACCAGACGTGATACGCCATTATTTGTCGACATTTTGACTTTCACAGTACTCCTGCTAGGGGCTCCTCCAGTTTACCAATGTATTTCGCCTGTTGACGAGGCATTTGGCTACCTTAAGAGAGTCATACTTACTCCTGTCAGTTGCTCCCAGTTTTACCACAGTCACATTTTCAATCTTATTCTGGCCAGTTCACCTGAAGCGATACGCAATTATCAGTCAACATAAAGAATTTCACAGTACTCCTGCCGGGAGCTTCTCGGTAATACCGATGTATTTCGCGTGTTGACGAGGCATTTGGATACCTTAAGAGAGTCATAGTTACCCCTTGCTGTTGCTCCCCATTTTACAACAGGCACATCTACAAGCTTACTCTGGCCAATCCTCCTGAAGCGATACGCAAATATCTGTTGACATAAAGACTTTCACAGTACTCCTGCCGGGAGCTTCTCGACTTTAACGATGTATTTCGCCTATTGACGAGGCATTTGTTTACCTTAAGAGAGTCATAGTTACTCCTGCCAGTGTCTCTCCGATAAACCACAGTCACATCTACCATTTTCATCTGCCCTTTCACCAGACGTGATACGCCATTATTTGTCGACATTTTGACTTTCACAGTACTCCTGCTAGGGGCTCCTCCAGTTTACCATTGTATTTCGCCTGTTGACGAGGCATTTGGCTACCTTAAGAGAGTCATACTTACTCCTGTCAGTTGCTCCCAGTTTTACCACAGTCACATTTTCAATCTTATTCTGGCCAGTTCACCCGAAGCGATACGCCATTATCAGTCAACCTAAAGAATTTCACAGTACTCCTGCCGGGAGCTTCTCGAGTTTGCCGATGCATTTCGCCTGTTGACGAGGCATTTGGATAAATTAAGAGAGTCATAGTTTCACCTTGCTGTTGCTCCCCATTTTACAACAGGCACATTAACAAGCTTACTCTGGCCAATTCTCCTGAAGCGATATGCTAATACCTGTTGACATAAAGACTTACACAGTACTCCTGCCGGGAGCTTTTCGACTTTGCCGATGTATTTCGCCTATTGACGAGGCGTTTGGCTACCTTAAGAGAGTCATAGTTACTCCTTCCAGTGTCTCTCCGTTAAACCACAGTCACATATACAATTTTCCTCTGCCCCTTTCACCAGACGCGATACGATATTATTTATCGACATTATGACGTTCACAGTACTCCTGCTAGGGGCTCCTCCAGTTTACCAAAGTATTTCGCCTGTAGAAGAAGCATTTGGCTACCTTAAGAGAGTCATACTTACTCCTATAAGTCGCTCCCCGTTTTACCACAGTCACATTTTCAATCTTATTCTGGCCAGTTCACCTGAAGCGATACGCCATTATCAGTCAACCTAAAGAATATCACAGTACTCCTGCCGGGAGCTTCTCGAGTTTGCCGATGTATTTCGCCTGTTGACGAGGCATTTGGATACCTTAAGAGAGTCATAGTTACCCCTTGCTGTTGCTCCCCATTTTACAACAGGCACATCTACAAGCTTACTCTGGCCAATTCTCCTGAGGCGATACGCTAATATCTGTTGACATAAAGACTTTCACAGTACTCCTGCCGGGAGCTTCTCGACTTTGCCGATGTATTTCGCCTATTGACGAGGCATTGGGCTACCTTAAGAGAGTCATAGTTACTCCTGCCAGTGTCTCTCCGTTAAACCACATTCACATATACAATTTTCCTCTGCCCCTTTCACCAGACGCGATACGATATTATTTATCGACATTATGACTTTCACAGTACTCCTGCTAGGGGCTCCTCCAGTTTACCAAAGTATTTCGCCTGTAGAAGAGGAATTTGGCTACATTAAGAGAGTCATAGATACTCCTGTCAGTTGCTCCCCGTTTTACCAAAGTCACATTCTCAATCTTATTCTGGCCAGTTCACCTGAAGCGATACGCCATTATCAGTCAACATAAAGAATTTCACAGTACTCCTGCCGGGAGCTTCTCGGTAATGCCGATGTATTTCGCGTGTTGACGAGGCATTTGGATACCTTAAGAGAGTCATAGTTACCCCTTGCTGTTGCTCCCCATTTTACAACAGGCACATCTACAAGCTTACTCTGGCCAATCCTCCTGAAGCGATACGCTAATATCTGTTGACATAAAGACTTTCACAGTACTCCTGCCGGGAGTTTCCCGACGTTACCGATGTATTTCGCCTATTGACGAGGCATTTGTTTACCTTAAGAGAGTCATAGTTACTCCTGCCAGTGTCTCTCCGATAAACCACAGTCACATCTACCATTTTCATCTGCCCTTTCACCAGACGTGATACGCCATTATTTGTCGACATTTTGACTTTCACAGTACTCCTGCTAGGGGCTCCTCCAGTTTACCAATGTATTTCGCCTGTTGACGAGGCATTTGGCTACCTTAAGAGATTCATACTTACTCCTGTCAGTTGCTCCCAGTTTTACCACAGTCACATTTTCAATCTTATTCTGGCCAGTTCACCCGAAGCGATACGCCATTATCAGTCAACCTAAAGAATTTCACAGTACTCCTGCCGGGAGCTTCTCGAGTTTGCCGATGCATTTCGCCTGTTGACGAGGCATTTGGATAAATTAAGAGAGTCATAGTTTCACCTTGCTGTTGCTCCCCATTTTACAACAGGCACATTAACAAGCTTACTCTGGCCAATTCTCCTGAAGCGATATGCTAATACCTGTTGACATAAAGACTTACACAGTACTCCTGCCGGGAGCTTTTCGACTTTGCCGATGTATTTCGCCTATTGACGAGGCGTTTGGCTACCTTAAGAGAGTCATAGTTACTCCTTCCAGTGTCTCTCCGTTAAACCACAGTCACATATACAATTTTCCTCTGCCCCTTTCACCAGACGCGATACGATATTATTTATCGACATTATGACTTTCACAGTACTCCTGCTAGGGGCTCCTCCAGTTTACCAAAGTATTTCGCCTGTAGAAGAAGCATTTGGCTACCTTAAGAGAGTCATACTTACTCCTGTCAGTTGCTCCCCGTTTTACCACAGTCACATTTTCAATCTTATTCTGGCCAGTTCACCTGAAGCGATACGCCATTATCAGTCAACCTAAAGAATATCACAGTACTCCTGCCGGGAGCTTCTCGAGTTTGCCGATGTATTTCGCCTGTTGACGAGGCATTTGGATACCTTAAGACAGTCATAGTTACCTCTTGCTGTTGCTCCCCATTTTACAACAGGCACATCTACAAGCTTACTCTGGCCAATTCTCCTGAAGCGATACGCTAATATCTGTTGACATAAAGACTTTCACAGGACTCCTGCCGGGAGCTTCTCGACTTTACCGATGTATTTCGCCTAATGACGAGGCATTTGTTTACCTTAAGAGAGTCATAGTTACTCCTGCCAGTGTCTCTCCTATAAACCACAGTCACATCTACCATTTTCATCTGCCCTTTCACCAGACGTGATACGCCATTATTTGTCGACATTTTGACTTTCACAGTACTCCTGCTAGGGGCTCCTCCAGTTTACCAACGTATTTCGCCTGTTGACGAGGCATTTGGCTACCTTAAGAGAGTCATACTTACTCCTGTCAGTTGCTCCCAGTTTTACCACAGTCACATTTTCAATCTTATTCTGGCCAGTTCACCTGAAGCGATACGCAATTATCAGTCAACATAAAGAATTTCACAGTACTCCTGCCGGGAGCTTCTCTCTAATACCGATGTATTTCGCGTGTTGACGAGGCATTTGGATACCTTAAGAGAGTCATAGTTACCCCTTGCTGTTGCTCCCCATTTTACAACAGGCACATCTACAAGCTTACTCTGGCCAATCCTCCTGAAGCGATACGCAAATATCTGTTGACATAAAGACTTTCACAGTACTCCTGCCGGGAGCTTCTCGACTTTAACGATGTATTTCGCCTATTGACGAGGCATTTGTTTACCTTAAGAGAGTCATAGTTACTCCTGCCAGTGTCTCTCCGATAAACCACAGTCACATCTACCATTTTCATCTGCCCTTTCACCAGACGTGATACGCCATTATTTGTCGACATTTTGACTTTCACAGTACTCCTGCTAGGGGCTCCTCCAGTTTACCATTGTATTTCGCCTGTTGACGAGGCATTTGGCTACCTTAAGAGAGTCATACTTACTCCTGTCAGTTGCTCCCAGTTTTACCACAGTCACATTTTCAATCTTATTCTGGCCAGTTCACCCGAAGCGATACGCCATTATCAGTCAACCTAAAGAATTTCACAGTACTCCTGCCGGGAGCTTCTCGAGTTTGCCGATGGATTTCGCCTGTTGACGAGGCATTTGGATAAATTAAGAGAGTCATAGTTTCACCTTGCTGTTGCTCCCCATTTTACAACAGGCACATTAACAAGCTTACTCTGGCCAATTCTCCTGAAGCGATATGCTAATACGTGTTGACATAAAGACTTACACAGTACTCCTGCCGGGAGCTTTTCGACTTTGCCGATGTATTTCGCCTATTGACGAGGCGTTTGGCTACCTTAAGAGAGTCATAGTTACTCCTTCCAGTGTCTCTCCGTTAAACCACAGTCACATATACAATTTTCCTCTGCCCCTTTCACCAGACGCGATACGATATTATTTATCGACATTATGACGTTCACAGTACTCCTGCTAGGGGCTCCTCCAGTTTACCAAAGTATTTCGCCTGTAGAAGAAGCATTTGGCTACCTTAAGAGAGTCATACTTACTCCTATAAGTTGCTCCCCGTTTTACCACAGTCACATTTTCAATCTTATTCTGGCCAGTTCACCTGAAGCGATACGCCATTATCAGTCAACCTAAAGAATATCACAGTACTCCTGCCGGGAGCTTCTCGAGTTTGCCGATGTATTTCGCCTGTTGACGAGGCATTTGGATACCTTAAGAGAGTCATAGTTACCCCTTGCTGTTGCTCCCCATTTTACAACAGGCACATCTACAAGCTTACTCTGGCCAATTCTCCTGAGGCGATACGCTAATATCTGTTGACATAAAGACTTTCACAGTACTCCTGCCGGGAGCTTCTCGACTTTGCCGATGTATTTCGCCTATTGACGAGGCATTGGGCTACCTTAAGAGGGTCATAGTTACTCCTGCCAGTGTCTCTCCGTTAAACCACATTCACATATACAATTTTCCTCTGCCCCTTTCACCAGACGCGATACGATATTATTTATCGACATTATGACTTTCACAGTACTCCTGCTAGGGGCTCCTCCAGTTTACCAAAGTATTTCGCCTGTAGAAGAGGAATTTGGCTACATTAAGAGAGTCATAGATACTCCTGTCAGTTGCTCCCCGTTTTACCAAAGTCACATTCTCAATCTTATTCTGGCCAGTTCACCTGAAGCGATACGCCATTATCAGTCAACATAAAGAATTTCACAGTACTCCTGCCGGGAGCTTCTCGGTAATGCCGATGTATTTCGCGTGTTGACGAGGCATTTGGATACCTTAAGAGAGTCATAGTTACCCCTTGCTGTTGCTCCCCATTTTACAACAGGCACATCTACAAGCTTACTCTGGCCAATCCTCCTGAAGCGATACGCTAATATCTGTTGACATAAAGACTTTCACAGTACTCCTGCCGGGAGCTTCTCGACTTTACCGATGTATTTCGCCTAATGACGAGGCATTTGTTTACCTTAAGAGAGTCATAGTTACTCCTGCCAGTGTCTCTCCTATAAACCACAGTCACATCTACCATTTTCATCTGCCCTTTCACCAGACGTGATACGCCATTATTTGTCGACATTTTGACTTTCACAGTACTCCTGCTAGGGGCTCCTCCAGTTTACCAACGTATTTCGCCTGTTGACGAGGCATTTGGCTACCTTAAGAGAGTCATACTTACTCCTGTCAGTTGCTCCCAGTTTTACCACAGTCACATTTTCAATCTTATTCTGGCCAGTTCACCTGAAGCGATACGCAATTATCAGTCAACATAAAGAATTTCACAGTACTCCTGCCGGGAGCTTCTCGGTAATACCGATGTATTTCGCGTGTTGACGAGGCATTTGGATACCTTAAGAGAGTCATAGTTACCCCTTGCTGTTGCTCCCCATTTTACAACAGGCACATCTACAAGCTTACTCTGGCCAATCCTCCTGAAGCGATACGCAAATATCTGTTGACATAAAGACTTTCACAGTACTCCTGCCGGGAGCTTCTCGACTTTAACGATGTATTTCGCCTATTGACGAGGCATTTGTTTACCTTAAGAGAGTCATAGTTACTCCTGCCAGTGTCTCTCCGATAAACCACAGTCACATCTACCATTTTCATCTGCCCTTTCACCAGACGTGATACGCCATTATTTGTCGACATTTTGACTTTCACAGTACTCCTGCTAGGGGCTCCTCCAGTTTACCATTGTATTTCGCCTGTTGACGAGGCATTTGGCTACCTTAAGAGAGTCATACTTACTCCTGTCAGTTGCTCCCAGTTTTACCACAGTCACATTTTCAATCTTATTCTGGCCAGTTCACCCGAAGCGATACACCATTATCAGTCAACCTAAAGAATTTCACAGTACTCCTGCCGGGAGCTTCTCGAGTTTGCCGATGGATTTCGCCTGTTGACGAGGCATTTGGATAAATTAAGAGAGTCATAGTTTCACCTTGCTGTTGCTCCCCATTTTACAACAGGCACATTAACAAGCTTACTCTGGCCAATTCTCCTGAAGCGATATGCTAATACGTGTTGACATAAAGACTTACACAGTACTCCTGCCGGGAGCTTTTCGACTTTGCCGATGTATTTCGCCTATTGACGAGGCGTTTGGCTACCTTAAGAGAGTCATAGTTACTCCTTCCAGTGTCTCTCCGTTAAACCACAGTCACATATACAATTTTCCTCTGCCCCTTTCACCAGACGCGATACGATATTATTTATCGACATTATGACGTTCACAGTACTCCTGCTAGGGGCTCCTCCAGTTTACCAAAGTATTTCGCCTGTAGAAGAAGCATTTGGCTACCTTAAGAGAGTCATACTTACTCCTATAAGTTGCTCCCCGTTTTACCACAGTCACATTTTCAATCTTATTCTGGCCAGTTCACCTGAAGCGATACGCCATTATCAGTCAACCTAAAGAATATCACAGTACTCCTGCCGGGAGCTTCTCGAGTTTGCCGATGTATTTCGCCTGTTGACGAGGCATTTGGATACCTTAAGAGAGTCATAGTTACCCCTTGCTGTTGCTCCCCATTTTACAACAGGCACATCTACAAGCTTACTCTGGCCAATTCTCCTGAGGCGATACGCTAATATCTGTTGACATAAAGACTTTCACAGTACTCCTGCCGGGAGCTTCTCGACTTTGCCGATGTATTTCGCCTATTGACGAGGCATTGGGCTACCTTAAGAGGGTCATAGTTACTCCTGCCAGTGTCTCTCCGTTAAACCACATTCACATATACAATTTTCCTCTGCCCCTTTCACCAGACGCGATACGATATTATTTATCGACATTATGACTTTCACAGTACTCCTGCTAGGGGCTCCTCCAGTTTACCAAAGTATTTCGCCTGTAGAAGAGGAATTTGGCTACATTAAGAGAGTCATAGATACTCCTGTCAGTTGCTCCCCGTTTTACCAAAGTCACATTCTCAATCTTATTCTGGCCAGTTCACCTGAAGCGATACGCCATTATCAGTCAACATAAAGAATTTCACAGTACTCCTGCCGGGAGCTTCTCGGTAATGCCGATGTATTTCGCGTGTTGACGAGGCATTTGGATACCTTAAGAGAGTCATAGTTACCCCTTGCTGTTGCTCCCCATTTTACAACAGGCACATCTACAAGCTTACTCTGGCCAATCCTCCTGAAGCGATACGCTAATATCTGTTGACATAAAGACTTTCACAGTACTCCTGCCGGGAGTTTCTCGACGTTACCGATGTATTTCGCCTATTGACGAGGCATTTGTTTACCTTAAGAGAGTCATAGTTACTCCTGCCAGTGTCTCTCCGATAAACCACAGTCACATCTACCATTTTCATCTGCCCTTTCACCAGACGTGATACGCCATTATTTGTCGACATTTTGACTTTCACAGTACTCCTGCTAGGGGCTCCTCCAGTTTACCAACGTATTTCGCCTGTTGACGAGGCATTTGGCTACCTTAAGAGAGTCATACTTACTCCTGTCAGTTGCTCCCAGTTTTACCACAGTCACATTTTCAATCTTATTCTGGCCAGTTCACCTGAAGCGATACGCAATTATCAGTCAACATAAAGAATTTCACAGTACTCCTGCCGGGAGCTTCTCGGTAATACCGATGTATTTCGCGTGTTGACGAGGCATTTGGATACCTTAAGAGAGTCATAGTTACCCCTTGCTGTTGCTCCCCATTTTACAACAGGCACATCTACAAGCTTACTCTGGCCAATCCTCCTGAAGCGATACGCAAATATCTGTTGACATAAAGACTTTCACAGTACTCCTGCCGGGAGCTTCGCGACTTTAACGATGTATTTCGCCTATTGACGAGGCATTTGTTTACCTTAAGAGAGTCATAGTTACTCCTGCCAGTGTCTCTCCGATAAACCACAGTCACATCTACCATTTTCATCTGCCCTTTCACCAGACGTGATACGCCATTATTTGTCGACATTTTGACTTTCACAGTACTCCTGCTAGGGGCTCCTCCAGTTTACCATTGTATTTCGCCTGTTGACGAGGCATTTGGCTACCTTAAGAGAGTCATACTTACTCCTGTCAGTTGCTCCCAGTTTTACCACAGTCACATTTTCAATCTTATTCTGGCCAGTTCACCCGAAGCGATACGCCATTATCAGTCAACCTAAAGAATTTCACAGTACTCCTGCCGGGAGCTTCTCGAGTTTGCCGATGGATTTCGCCTGTTGACGAGGCATTTGGATAAATTAAGAGAGTCATAGTTTCACCTTGCTGTTGCTCCCCATTTTACAACAGGCACATTAACAAGCTTACTCTGGCCAATTCTCCTGAAGCGATATGCTAATACGTGTTGACATAAAGACTTACACAGTACTCCTGCCGGGAGCTTTTCGACTTTGCCGATGTATTTCGCCTATTGACGAGGCGTTTGGCTACCTTAAGAGAGTCATAGTTACTCCTTCCAGTGTCTCTCCGTTAAACCACAGTCACATATACAATTTTCCTCTGCCCCTTTCACCAGACGCGATACGATATTATTTATCGACATTATGACGTTCACAGTACTCCTGCTAGGGGCTCCTCCAGTTTACCAAAGTATTTCGCCTGTAGAAGAAGCATTTGGCTACCTTAAGAGAGTCATACTTACTCCTATAAGTTGCTCCCCGTTTTACCACAGTCACATTTTCAATCTTATTCTGGCCAGTTCACCTGAAGCGATACGCCATTATCAGTCAACCTAAAGAATATCACAGTACTCCTGCCGGGAGCTTCTCGAGTTTGCCGATGTATTTCGCCTGTTGACGAGGCATTTGGATACCTTAAGAGAGTCATAGTTACCCCTTGCTGTTGCTCCCCATTTTACAACAGGCACATCTACAAGCTTACTCTGGCCAATTCTCCTGAGGCGATACGCTAATATCTGTTGACATAAAGACTTTCACAGTACTCCTGCCGGGAGCTTCTCGACTTTGCCGATGTATTTCGCCTATTGACGAGGCATTGGGCTACCTTAAGAGGGTCATAGTTACTCCTGCCAGTGTCTCTCCGTTAAACCACATTCACATATACAATTTTCCTCTGCCCCTTTCACCAGACGCGATACGATATTATTTATCGACATTATGACTTTCACAGTACTCCTGCTAGGGGCTCCTCCAGTTTACCAAAGTATTTCGCCTGTAGAAGAGGAATTTGGCTACATTAAGAGAGTCATAGATACTCCTGTCAGTTGCTCCCCGTTTTACCAAAGTCACATTCTCAATCTTATTCTGGCCAGTTCACCTGAAGCGATACGCCATTATCAGTCAACATAAAGAATTTCACAGTACTCCTGCCGGGAGCTTCTCGGTAATGCCGATGTATTTCGCGTGTTGACGAGGCATTTGGATACCTTAAGAGAGTCATAGTTACCCCTTGCTGTTGCTCCCCATTTTACAACAGGCACATCTACAAGCTTACTCTGGCCAATCCTCCTGAAGCGATACGCTAATATCTGTTGACATAAAGACTTTCACAGTACTCCTGCCGGGAGTTTCTCGACGTTACCGATGTATTTCGCCTATTGACGAGGCATTTGTTTACCTTAAGAGAGTCATAGTTACTCCTGCCAGTGTCTCTCCGATAAACCACAGTCACATCTACCATTTTCATCTGCCCTTTCACCAGACGTGATACGCCATTATTTGTCGACATTTTGACTTTCACAGTACTCCTGCTAGGGGCTCCTCCAGTTTACCAATGTATTTCGCCTGTTGACGAGGCATTTGGCTACCTTAAGAGAGTCATACTTACTCCTGTCAGTTGCTCCCAGTTTTACCACAGTCACATTTTCAATCTTATTCTGGCCAGTTCACCCGAAGCGATACGCCATTATCAGTCAACCTAAAGAATTTCACAGTACTCCTGCCGGGAGCTTCTCGAGTTTGCCGATGCATTTCGCCTGTTGACGAGGCATTTGGATAAATTAAGAGAGTCATAGTTTCACCTTGCTGTTGCTCCCCATTTTACAACAGGCACATTAACAAGCTTACTCTGGCCAATTCTCCTGAAGCGATATGCTAATACCTGTTGACATAAAGACTTACACAGTACTCCTGCCGGGAGCTTTTCGACTTTGCCGATGTATTTCGCCTATTGACGAGGCGTTTGGCTACCTTAAGAGAGTCATAGTTACTCCTTCCAGTGTCTCTCCGTTAAACCACAGTCACATATACAATTTTCCTCTGCCCCTTTCACCAGACGCGATACGATATTATTTATCGACATTATGACTTTCACAGTACTCCTGCTAGGGGCTCCTCCAGTTTACCAAAGTATTTCGCCTGTAGAAGAAGCATTTGGCTACTTTAAGAGAGTCATAGTTACTCCTGTCAGTTGATTCCCGTTTTACCACAGTCACATTTTCAATCTTATTCTGGCCAATTCACCTGAAGCGATACGCCATTATCAGTCAACCTAAAGAATTTCACAGTACTCCTGCCTTGAGCTTCTCAAGTATGCCGATGTATTTCGCGTGTTGACGAGGCATTCGGATGCCTTAAGAGAGTCATAGTTTCTCCTTGCTGTTGCTCCCCATTTTACAACAGGCACATCTACAAGCTTACTCTGGCCAGTTCTCTTGAAGCGATACGCTAATATCTGTTGACATAAAGAGTTTCACAGTACTCCTGCCGGGAGCTTCTCGACTTTGCCGATGTATTTCGCCTATTGACGAGGCATTGGGCGACCTTAAGAGAGTCATAGTTACTCCTGCCAGTGTCTCTCCGTTAAACCACATTCACATATACAATTTTCCTCTGCCCCTTTCACCAGACGCGATACGATATTATTTATCGACATTATGACTTTCACAGTACTCCTGCTAGGGGCTCCTCCAGTTTACCAAAGTATTTCGCCTGTAGAAGAGGCATTTGGCTACCTTAAGAGAGTCATAGATACTCCTGTCAGTTGCTCCCCGTTTTACCAAAGTCACATTCTCAATCTTATTCTGGCCAGTTCACCTGAAGCGATACGCCATTATCAGTCAACCTAAAGAATATCACAGTACTCCTGCCGGGAGCTTCTCGAGTTTGCCGATGTATTTCGCCTATTGACGAGGCATTTGGATACCTTAAGAGAGTCATAGTTACCCCTTGCTGTTGCTCCCCATTTTACAACAGGCTCATCTACAAGCTTACTCTGGCCAATTCTCCTGAAGCGATACGCTAATATCTGTTGACATAATGACTTTCACAGTACTCCTGCTGGGAGCTTCTCGACTTTACCGATGTATTTCGCCTATTGACGAGGCATTTGGCTACCTTAAGAGAGTCATAGTTACTCCTGCCAGTGTCTCTCCGATAAACCACAGTCACATCTACCATTTTCATCTGCCCCTTTCACCAGACGTGATACGCCATTATTTGTCGACATTATGACTTTCACAGTACTCCTGCTAGTGGCTCCTCCAGTTTACCAATGTATTTCGCCTGTTGACGAGGCATTTGGCTACCTTAAGAGAGTCATACTTACTCCTGTCAGTTGCTTCCAGTTTTACCACAGTCACATTTTCAATCTTATTCTGGCCAGTTCACCCGAAGCGATACGCCATTATCAGTCAACCTAAAGAATTTCACAGTACTCCTGCCGGGAGCTTCTCGAGTTTGCCGATGCATTTCGCCTGTTGACGAGGCATTTGGATACCTTAAGAGAGTCATAGTTTCACCTTGCTGTTGCTCCCCATTTTACAACAGGCACATCTACAAGCTTACTCTGGCCAATTCTCCTGAAGCGATACGCTAATATCTGTTGACATAAAGACTTTCACAATACTCCTGCCGGGAGCTTTTCGACTTTGCCGATGTATTTCGCCTATTGACGAGGCGTTTGGCTACCTTAAGAGAGTCATAGTTACTCCTTCCAGTGTCTCTCCGTTAAACCACAGTCACATCTACCATTTTCCTCTGCCCCTTTCACCAGACGCGATACGCCATTATTTGTCGACATTATGACTTTCACAGTACTCCTGCTAGGGGCTCCTCCAGTTTACCAATGTATTTCACCTGTTGACGAGGCATTTGACTACCTTAAGAGAGTCATACTTACTCCTGTCAGTTGCTCCCCGTTTTACTACAGTCACATTTTCAATCTTATTCTGGCCAGTTCACCTGAAGCGATACGCCATTATCAGTCAACCTAAAGAATTTCACAGTACTCCTGCCGGGAGCTTCTCAAGTATGCCGATGTATTTCGCGTGTTGACGAGGCATTCGGATGCCTTAAGAGAGTCATAGTTACTCCTTGCTGTTGCTCCCCATTTTACAACAGGCACATCTACAAGCTTACTCTGGCCAGTTCTCTTGAAGCGATACGCTAATATCTGTTGACATAAAGAGTTTCACAGTACTCCTGCCGGGAGCTTCTCGACTTTGCCGATGTATTTCGCCTATTGACGAGGCATTGGGCTACCTTAAGAGAGTCATAGTTACTCCTGCCAGTGTCTCTCCGTTAAACCACATTCACATATACAATTTTCCTCTGCCCCTTTCACCAGACGCGATACGATATTATTTATCGACATTATGACTTTCACAGTACTCCTGCTAGGGGCTCCTCCAGTTTACCAAAGTATTTCGCCTGTAGAAGAGGCATTTGGCTACCTTAAGAGAGTCATAGTTACTCCTTGCTGTTCCTCCCCATTTTACAACAGGCACATCTACAAGCTTACTCTGGCCAGTTCACCTGAAGCGATACGCCATTATCAGTCAACCTAAAGAATATCACAGTACTCCTGCCGGGAGCTTCTCGAGTTTGCCGATGTATTTCGCCTGTTGACGAGGCATGTGGATACCTTAAGACAGTCATAGTTACCTCTTGCTGTTGCTCCCCATTTTACAACAGGCACATCTACAAGCTTACTCTGGCCAATTCTCCTGAAGCGATACGCTAATATCTGTTGACATAAAGACTTTCACAGTACTCCTGCCGGGAGCTTCTCGACTTTACCGATGTATTTCGCCTATTGACGAGGCATTTGTTTACCTTAAGAGAGTCATAGTTACTCCAGCCAGTGTCTCTCCGATAAACCACAGTCACATCTACCATTTTCATCTGCCCTTTCACCAGACGTGATACGCCATTATTTGTCGACATTTTGACTTTCACAGTACTCCTGCTAGGGGCTCCTCCAGTTTACCAATGTATTTCGCCTGTTGACGAGGCATTTGGCTACCTTAAGAGAGTCATACTTACTCCTGTCAGTTGCTCCCAGTTTTACCACAGTCACATTTTCAATCTTATTCTGGCCAGTTCACCTGAAGCGATACGCCATTATCAGTCAACATAAAGAATTTCACAGTACTCCTGCCGGGAGCTTCTCGGTAATGCCGATGTATTTCGCGTGTTGACGAGGCATTTGGATACCTTAAGAGAGTCATAGTTACCCCTTGCTGTTGCTCCCCATTTTACAACAGGCACATCTACAAGCTTACTCTGGCCAATCCTCCTGAAGCGATACGCTAATATCTGTTGACATAAAGACTTTCACAGTACTCCTGCCGGGAGCTTCTCGACTTTACCGATGTATTTCGCCTATTGACGAGGCATTTGTTTACCTTAAGAGAGTCATAGTTACTCCTGCCAGTGTCTCTCCGATAAACCACAGTCACATCTACCATTTTCATCTGCCCTTTCACCAGACGTGATACGCCATTATTTGTCGACATTTTGACTTTCACAGTACTCCTGCTAGGGGCTCCTCCAATTTTTCCAATGTATTTCGCCTGTTGACGAGGCATTTGGCTACCTTAAGAGAGTCATACTTACTCCTGTCAGTTGCTCCCAGTTTTACCACAGTCACATTTTCAATCTTATTCTGGCCAGTTCACCTGAAGCGATACGCCATTATCAGTCAACCTAAAGAATTTCACAGTACTCCTGCCGGGAGCTTCTCGAGTTTGCCGATGCATTTCGCCTGTTGACGAGGCATTTGGATAAATTAGGACAGTCATAGTTTCACCTTGCTGTTGCTCCCAATTTACAATCGGCACATTAACAAGCTTACTCTGGCCAATTCTCCTGAAGCGATATGCTAATACCTGTTGACATAAAGACTTACACAGTACTCCTGCCGGGAGCTTTTCGACTTTGCCGATGTATTTCGAATATTGACGAGGCGTTTGGCTACCTTAAGAGAGTCATAGTTACTCCTTCCAGTGTCTCTCCGTTAAACCACAGTCACATATACAATTTTCCTCTGCCCCTTTCACCAGACGCGACACGATATTATTTATCGACATAATGACTTTCACAGTACTCCTGCTAGGGGCTCCTCCAGTTTACCAAAGTATTTCGCCTGTAGAAGAGGCATTTGGCTACCTTAAGAGTGTCATAGATACTCCTGACAGTTGCTCCCCGTTTTGCCACAGTCACATTTTCAATCTTATTCTGGCCAGTTCACCTGAAGCGATACGCCATTATCAGTCAACCTAAAGAATTTCACAGTACTCCTGCCGGGAGCTTCTCGGGTATGCCGATGTATTTCGCGTGTTGACGAGGCATTTGGATGCCTTAAGAGAGTCATAGTTACTCCTTGCTGTTGCTCCCCATTTTACAACAGGCACATCTACAAGCTTACTCTGGCCAGTTCTCTTGAAGCGATACGCTAATATCTGTTGACATAAAGACTTTCACAGTACTCCTGCCGGGAGCTTCTCGACTTTGCCGATGTATTTCGCATATTGACGAGGCATTGGGCTACCTTAAGAGAGACATAGTTACTCCTGCCAGTGCCTCTCCGTTAAACCACATTCACATATACAATTTTCCTTTGCCCCTTTCACCAGACGCTATACGATATTATTTATCGACATTATGACTTTCACAGTACTCCTGCTAGGGGCTCCTCCAGTTTACCAAAGTATTTCGCCTGTAGAAGAGGCATTTGGCTACCTTAAGAGAGTCATAGTTACTCCTTGCTGTTCCTCCCCATTTTACAACAGGCACATCTACAAGCTTACTCTGGCCAGTTCACCTGAAGCGATACGCCATTATCAGTCAACCTAAAGAATATCACAGTACTCCTGCCGGGAGCTTCTCGAGTTTGCCGATGTATTTCGCCTGTTGACGAGGCATTTGGATACCTTAAGACAGTCATAGTTACCTCTTGCTGTTGCTCCCCATTTTACAACAGGCACATCTACAAGCTTACTCTGGCCAATTCTCCTGAAGCGATACGCTAATATCTGTTGACATAAAGACTTTCACAGTACTCCTGCCGGGAGCTTCTCGACTTTACCGATGTATTTCGCCTATTGACGAGGCATTTGTTTACCTTAAGAGAGTCATAGTTACTCCAGCCAGTGTCTCTCCGATAAACCACAGTCACATCTACCATTTTCATCTGCCCTTTCACCAGACGTGATACGCCATTATTTGTCGACATTTTGACTTTCACAGTACTCCTGCTAGGGGCTCCTCCAGTTTACCAATGTATTTCGCCTGTTGACGAGGCATTTGGCTACTTTAAGAGAGTCATACTTACTCCTGTCAGTTGCTCCCAGTTTTACCACAGTCACATTTTCAATCTTATTCTGGCCAGTTCACCTGAAGCGATACGCCATTATCAGTCAACATAAAGAATTTCACAGTACTCCTGCCGGGAGCTTCTCGGTAATGCCGATGTATTTCGCGTGTTGACGAGGCATTTGGATACCTTAAGAGAGTAATAGTTACCCCTTGCTGTTGCTCCCCATTTTACAACAGGCACATCTACAAGCTTACTCTGGCCAATTCTCCTGAAGCGATACGCTAATATCTGTTGACATAAAGACTTTCACAGTACTCCTGCCGGGAGCTTCTCGACTTTACCGATGTATTTCGCCTATTGACGAGGCATTTGTTTACCTTAAGAGAGTCATAGTTACTCCTGCCAGTGTCTCTCCGATAAACCACAGTCACATCTACCATTTTCATCTGCCCTTTCACCAGACGTGATACGCCATTATTTGTCGACATTTTGACTTTCACAGTACTCCTGCTAGGGGCTCCTCCAATTTTCCAATGTATTTCGCCTGTTGACGAGGCATTTGGCTACCTTAAGAGAGTCATACTTACTCCTGTCAGTTGCTCCCAGTTTTACCACAGTCACATTTTCAATCTTATTCTGGCCAGTTCACCTGAAGCGATACGCCATTATCAGTCAACCTAAAGAATTTCACAGTACTCCTGCCGGGAGCTTCTCGAGTTTGCCGATGCATTTCGCCTGTTGACGAGGCATTTGGATAAATTAGGACAGTCATAGTTTCACCTTGCTGTTGCTCCCAATTTACAATCGGCACATTAACAAGCTTACTCTGGCCAATTCTCCTGAAGCGATATGCTAATACCTGTTGACATAAAGACTTACACAGTACTCCTGCCGGGAGCTTTTCGACTTTGCCGATGTATTTCGAATATTGACGAGGCGTTTGGCTACCTTAAGAGAGTCATAGTTACTCCTTCCAGTGTCTCTCCGTTAAACCACAGTCACATATACAATTTTCCTCTGCCCCTTTCACCAGACGCGACACGATATTATTTATCGACATAATGACTTTCACAGTACTCCTGCTAGGGGCTCCTCCAGTTTACCAAAGTATTTCGCCTGTAGAAGAGGCATTTGGCTACCTTAAGAGTGTCATAGATACTCCTGACAGTTGCTCCCCGTTTTGCCACAGTCACATTTTCAATCTTATTCTGGCCAGTTCACCTGAAGCGATACGCCATTATCAGTCAACCTAAAGAATTTCACAGTACTCCTGCCGGGAGCTTCTCGGGTATGCCGATGTATTTCGCGTGTTGACGAGGCATTTGGATGCCTTAAGAGAGTCATAGTTACTCCTTGCTGTTGCTCCCCATTTTACAACAGGCACATCTACAAGCTTACTCTGGCCAGTTCTCTTGAAGCGATACGCTAATATCTGTTGACATAAAGACTTTCACAGTACTCCTGCCGGGAGCTTCTCGACTTTGCCGATGTATTTCGCATATTGACGAGGCATTGGGCTACCTTAAGAGAGACATAGTTACTCCTGCCAGTGCCTCTCCGTTAAACCACATTCACATATACAATTTTCCTCTGCCCCTTTCACCAGACGCTATACGATATTACTTATCGACATTATGACTTTCACAGTACTCCTGCTAGGGGCTCCTCCAGTTTACCAAAGTATTTCGCCTGTAGAAGAGGCATTTGGCTACCTTAAGAGAGTCATAGTTACTCCTTGCTGTTCCTCCCCATTTTACAACAGGCACATCTACAAGCTTACTCTGGCCAGTTCACCTGAAGCGATACGCCATTATCAGTCAACCTAAAGAATATCACAGTACTCCTGCCGGGAGCTTCTCGCGTTTGCCGATGTATTTCGCCTGTTGACGAGGCATTTGGATACCTTAAGACAGTCATAGTTACCTCTTGCTGTTGCTCCCCATTTTACAACAGGCACATCTACAAGCTTACTCTGGCCAATTCTCCTGAAGCGATACGCTAATATCTGTTGACATAAAGACTTTCACAGTACTCCTGCCGGGAGCTTCTCGACTTTACCGATGTATTTCGCCTATTGACGAGGCATTTGTTTACCTTAAGAGAGTCATAGTTACTCCAGCCAGTGTCTCTCCGATAAACCACAGTCACATCTACCATTTTCATCTGCCCTTTCACCAGACGTGATACGCCATTATTTGTCGACATTTTGACTTTCACAGTACTCCTGCTAGGGGCTCCTCCAGTTTACCAATGTATTTCGCCTGTTGACGAGGCATTTGGCTACTTTAAGAGAGTCATACTTACTCCTGTCAGTTGCTCCCAGTTTTACCACAGTCACATTTTCAATCTTATTCTGGCCAGTTCACCTGAAGCGATACGCCATTATCAGTCAACATAAAGAATTTCACAGTACTCCTGCCGGGAGCTTCTCGGTAATGCCGATGTATTTCGCGTGTTGACGAGGCATTTGGATACCTTAAGAGAGTAATAGTTACCCCTTGCTGTTGCTCCCCATTTTACAACAGGCACATCTACAAGCTTACTCTGGCCAATCCTCCTGCAGCGATACGCTAATATCTGTTGACATAAAGACTTTCAAGGTACTCCTGCCGGGAGCTTCTCGACTTTACCGATGTATTTCGCCTATTGACGAGGCATTTGTTTACCTTAAGAGAGTCATAGTTACTCCTGCCAGTGTCTCTCCGATAAACCACAGTCACATCTACCATTTTCATCTGCCCTTTCACCAGACGTGATACGCCATTATTTGTCGACATTTTGACTTTCACAGTACTCCTGCTAGGGGCTCCTCCAATTTTCCAATGTATTTCGCCTGTTGACGAGGCATTTGGCTACCTTAAGAGAGTCATACTTACTCCTGTCAGTTGCTCCCAGTTTTACCACAGTCACATTTTCAATCTTATTCTGGCCAGTTCACCTGAAGCGATACGCCATTATCAGTCAACCTAAAGAATTTCACAGTACTCCTGCCGGGAGCTTTTTCGAGTTTGCCGATGCATTTCGCCTGTTGACGAGGCATTTGGATAAATTAGGACAGTCATAGTTTCACCTTGCTGTTGCTCCCAATTTACAATCGGCACATTAACAAGCTTACTCTGGCCAATTCTCCTGAAGCGATATGCTAATACCTGTTGACATAAAGACTTACACAGTACTCCTGCCGGGAGCTTTTCGACTTTGCCGATGTATTTCGCCTATTGACGAGGTGTTTGGCTACCTTAAGAGAGTCATAGTTACTCCTTCCAGTGTCTCTCCGTTAAACCACAGTCACATATACAATTTTCCTCTGCCCCTTTCACCAGACGCGATACGATATTATTTATCGACATAATGACTTTCACAGTACTCCTGCTAGGGGCTCCTCCAGTTTACCGAAGTATTTCGCCTGTAGAAGAGGCATTTGGCTACCTTAAGAGTGTCATAGATACTCCTGACAGATGCTCCCCGTTTTGCCACAGTCACATTTTCAATCTTATTCTGGCCAGTTCACCTGAAGCGATACGCCATTATCAGTCAACCTAAAGAATTTCACAGTACTCCTGCCGGGAGCTTCTCGAGTTTGCCGATGCATTTCGCCTGTTGACGAGGCATTTGGATAAATTAGGACAGTCATAGTTTCACCTTGCTGTTGCTCCCAATTTACAATCGGCACATTAACAAGCTTACTCTGGCCAATTCTCCTGAAGCGATATGCTAATACCTGTTGACATAAAGACTTACACAGTACTCCTGCCGGGAGCTTTTCGACTTTGCCGATGTATTTCGAATATTGACGAGGCGTTTGGCTACCTTAAGAGAGTCATAGTTACTCCTTCCAGTGTCTCTCCGTTAAACCACAGTCACATATACAATTTTCCTCTGCCCCTTTCACCAGACGCGACACGATATTATTTATCGACATAATGACTTTCACAGTACTCCCGCTAGGGGCTCCTCCAGTTTACCAATGTATTTCGCCTGTTGACGAGGCATTTGGCTACCTTAAGAGAGTCATACTTACTCCTGTCAGTTGCTCCCAGTTTTACCACAGTCACATTTTCAATCTTATTCTGGCCAGTTCACCTGAAGCGATACGCCATTATCAGTCAACCTAAAGAATTTCACAGTACTCCTGCCGGGAGCTTCTCGGGTATGCCGATGTATTTCGCGTGTTGACGAGGCATTTGGATGCCTTAAGAGAGTCATAGTTACTCCTTGCTGTTGCTCCCCATTTTACAACAGGCACATCTACAAGCTTACTCTGGCCAGTTCTCTTGAAGCGATACGCTAATATCTGTTGACATAAAGACTTTCACAGTACTCCTGCCGGGAGCTTCTCGACTTTGCCGATGTATTTCGCATATTGACGAGGCATTGGGCTACCTTAAGAGAGACATAGTTACTCCTGCCAGTGCCTCTCCGTTAAACCACATTCACATATACAATTTTCCTCTGCCCCTTTCACCAGACGCTATACGATATTACTTATCGACATTATGACTTTCACAGTACTCCTGCTAGGGGCTCCTCCAGTTTACCAAAGTATTTCGCCTGTAGAAGAGGCATTTGGCTACCTTAAGAGAGTCATAGTTACTCCTTGCTGTTCCTCCCCATTTTACAACAGGCACATCTACAAGCTTACTCTGGCCAGTTCACCTGAAGCGATACGCCATTATCAGTCAACCTAAAGAATATCACAGTACTCCTGCCGGGAGCTTCTCGCGTTTGCCGATGTATTTCGCCTGTTGACGAGGCATTTGGATACCTTAAGACAGTCATAGTTACCTCTTGCTGTTGCTCCCCATTTTACAACAGGCACATCTACAAGCTTACTCTGGCCAATTCTCCTGAAGCGATACGCTAATATCTGTTGACATAAAGACTTTCACAGTACTCCTGCCGGGAGCTTCTCGACTTTACCGATGTATTTCGCCTATTGACGAGGCATTTGTTTACCTTAAGAGAGTCATAGTTACTCCAGCCAGTGTCTCTCCGATAAACCACAGTCACATCTACCATTTTCATCTGCCCTTTCACCAGACGTGATACGCCATTATTTGTCGACATTTTGACTTTCACAGTACTCCTGCTAGGGGCTCCTCCAGTTTACCAATGTATTTCGCCTGTTGACGAGGCATTTGGCTACTTTAAGAGAGTCATACTTACTCCTGTCAGTTGCTCCCAGTTTTACCACAGTCACATTTTCAATCTTATTCTGGCCAGTTCACCTGAAGCGATACGCCATTATCAGTCAACATAAAGAATTTCACAGTACTCCTGCCGGGAGCTTCTCGGTAATGCCGATGTATTTCGCGTGTTGACGAGGCATTTGGATACCTTAAGAGAGTAATAGTTACCCCTTGCTGTTGCTCCCCATTTTACAACAGGCACATCTACAAGCTTACTCTGGCCAATCCTCCTGAAGCGATACGCTAATATCTGTTGACATAAAGACTTTCAAGGTACTCCTGCCGGGAGCTTCTCGACTTTACCGATGTATTTCGCCTATTGACGAGGCATTTGTTTACCTTAAGAGAGTCATAGTTACTCCTGCCAGTGTCTCTCCGATAAACCACAGTCACATCTACCATTTTCATCTGCCCTTTCACCAGACGTGATACGCCATTATTTGTCGACATTTTGACTTTCACAGTACTCCTGCTAGGGGCTCCTCCAATTTTCCAATGTATTTCGCCTGTTGACGAGGCATTTGGCTACCTTAAGAGAGTCATACTTACTCCTGTCAGTTGCTCCCAGTTTTACCACAGTCACATTTTCAATCTTATTCTGGCCAGTTCACCTGAAGCGATACGCCATTATCAGTCAACCTAAAGAATTTCACAGTACTCCTGCCGGGAGCTTTTTCGAGTTTGCCGATGCATTTCGCCTGTTGACGAGGCATTTGGATAAATTAGGACAGTCATAGTTTCACCTTGCTGTTGCTCCCAATTTACAATCGGCACATTAACAAGCTTACTCTGGCCAATTCTCCTGAAGCGATATGCTAATACCTGTTGACATAAAGACTTACACAGTACTCCTGCCGGGAGCTTTTCGACTTTGCCGATGTATTTCGCCTATTGACGAGGTGTTTGGCTACCTTAAGAGAGTCATAGTTACTCCTTCCAGTGTCTCTCCGTTAAACCACAGTCACATATACAATTTTCCTCTGCCCCTTTCACCAGACGCGATACGATATTATTTATCGACATAATGACTTTCACAGTACTCCTGCTAGGGGCTCCTCCAGTTTACCAAAGTATTTCGCCTGTAGAAGAGGCATTTGGCTACCTTAAGAGTGTCATAGATACTCCTGACAGATGCTCCCCGTTTTGCCACAGTCACATTTTCAATCTTATTCTGGCCAGTTCACCTGAAGCGATACGCCATTATCAGTCAACCTAAAGAATTTCGCAGTACTCCTGCCGGGAGCTTCTCGAGTTTGCCGATGCATTTCGCCTGTTGACGAGGCATTTGGATAAATTAGGACAGTCATAGTTTCACCTTGCTGTTGCTCCCAATTTACAATCGGCACATTAACAAGCTTACTCTGGCCAATTCTCCTGAAGCGATATGCTAATACCTGTTGACATAAAGACTTACACAGTACTCCTGCCGGGAGCTTTTCGACTTTGCCGATGTATTTCGAATATTGACGAGGCGTTTGGCTACCTTAAGAGAGTCATAGTTACTCCTTCCAGTGTCTCTCCGTTAAACCACAGTCACATATACAATTTTCCTCTGCCCCTTTCACCAGACGCGACACGATATTATTTATCGACATAATGACTTTCACAGTACTCCCGCTAGGGGCTCCTCCAGTTTACCAAAGTATTTCGCCTGTAGAAGAGGCATTTGGCTACCTTAAGAGAGTCATAGTTACTCCTTGCTGTTCCTCCCCATTTTACAACAGGCACATCTACAAGATTACTCTGGCCAGTTCACCTGAAGCGATACGCCATTATCAGTCAACCTAAAGAATATCACAGTACTCCTGCCGGGAGCTTCTCGAGTTTGCCGATGTATTTCGCCTGTTGACGAGGCATTTGGATACCTTAAGACAGTCATAGTTACCTCTTGCTGTTGCTCCCCATTTTACAACAGGCACATCTACAAGCTTACTCTGGCCAATTCTCCTGAAGCGATACGCTAATATCTGTTGACATAAAGACTTTCACAGTACTCCTGCCGGGAGCTTCTCGACTTTACCGATGTATTTCGCCTATTGACGAGGCATTTGTTTACCTTAAGAGAGTCATAGTTACTCCAGCCAGTGTCTCTCCGATAAACCACAGTCACATCTACCATTTTCATCTGCCCTTTCACCAGACGTGATACGCCATTATTTGTCGACATTTTGACTTTCACAGTACTCCTGCTAGGGGCTCCTCCAGTTTACCAATGTATTTCGCCTGTTGACGAGGCATTTGGCTACTTTAAGAGAGTCATACTTACTCCTGTCAGTTGCTCCCAGTTTTACCACAGTCACATTTTCAATCTTATTCTGGCCAGTTCACCTGAAGCGATTCGCCATTATCAGTCAACATAAAGAATTTCACAGTACTCCTGCCGGGAGCTTCTCGGTAATGCCGATGTATTTCGCGTGTTGACGAGGCATTTGGATACCTTAAGAGAGTAATAGTTACCCCTTGCTGTTGCTCCCCATTTTACAACAGGCACATCTACAAGCTTACTCTGGCCAATCCTCCTGAAGCGATACGCTAATATCTGTTGACATAAAGACTTTCAAGGTACTCCTGCCGGGAGCTTCTCGACTTTACCGATGTATTTCGCCTATTGACGAGGCATTTGTTTACCTTAAGAGAGTCATAGTTACTCCTGCCAGTGTCTCTCCGATAAACCACAGTCACATCTACCATTTTCATCTGCCCTTTCACCAGACGTGATACGCCATTATTTGTCGACATTTTGACTTTCACAGTACTCCTGCTAGGGGCTCCTCCAATTTTCCAATGTATTTCGCCTGTTGACGAGGCATTTGGCTACCTTAAGAGAGTCATACTTACTCCTGTCAGTTGCTCCCAGTTTTACCACAGTCACATTTTCAATCTTATTCTGGCCAGTTCACCTGAAGCGATACGCCATTATCAGTCAACCTAAAGAATTTCACAGTACTCCTGCCGGGAGCTTCTCGAGTTTGCCGATGCATTTCGCCTGTTGACGAGGCATTTGGATAAATTAGGACAGTCATAGTTTCACCTTGCTGTTGCTCCCAATTTACAATCGGCACATTAACAAGCTTACTCTGGCCAATTCTCCTGAAGCGATGTGCTAATACCTGTTGACATAAAGACTTACACAGTACTCCTGCCGGGAGCTTTTCGACTTTGCCGATGTATTTCGCCTATTGACGAGGCGTTTGGCTACCTTAAGAGAGTCATAGTTACTCCTTCCAGTGTCTCTCCGTTAAACCACAGTCACATATACAATTTTCCTCTGCCCCTTTCACCAGACGCGATACGATATTATTTATCGACATAATGACTTTCACAGTACTCCTGCTAGGGGCTCCTCCAGTTTACCAAAGTATTTCGCCTGTAGAAGAGGCATTTGGCTACCTTAAGAGTGTCATAGATACTCCTGACAGTTGCTCCCCGTTTTGCCACAGTCACATTTTCAATCTTATTCTGGCCAATTCACCTGAAGCAATACGCCATTATCAGTCAACCTAAAGAATTTCACAGTACTCCTGCCGGGAGCTTCTCGGGTATGCCGATGTATTTCGCGTGTTGACGAGGCATTTGGATGCCTTAAGAGAGTCATAGTTACTCCTTGCTGTTGCTCCCCATTTTACAACAGGCACATCTACAAGCTTACTCTGGCCAGTTCACCTGAAGCGATACGCCATTATCAGTCAACCTAAAGAATATCACAGTACTCCTGCCGGGAGCTTCTCGAGTTTGCCGATGTATTTCGCCTGTTGACGAGGCATTTGGATACCTTAAGACAGTCATAGTTACCTCTTGCTGTTGCTCCCCATTTTACAACAGGCACATCTACAAGCTTACTCTGGCCAATTCTCCTGAAGCGATACGCTAATATCTGTTGACATAAAGACTTTCACAGTACTCCTGCCGGGAGCTTCTCGACTTTACCGATGTATTTCGCCTATTGACGAGGCATTTGTTTACCTTAAGAGAGTCATAGTTACTCCAGCCAGTGTCTCTCCGATAAACCACAGTCACATCTACCATTTTCATCTGCCCTTTCACCAGACGTGATACGCCATTATTTGTCGACATTTTAACTTTCACAGTACTCCTGCTAGGGGCTCCTCCAGTTTACCAATGTATTTCGCCTGTTGACGAGGCATTTGGCTACTTTAAGAGAGTCATACTTACTCCTGTCAGTTGCTCCCAGTTTTACCACAGTCACATTTTCAATCTTATTCTGGCCAGTTCACCTGAAGCGATACGCCATTATCAGTCAACATAAAGAATTTCACAGTACTCCTGCCAGGAGCTTCTCGGTAATGCCGATGTATTTCGCGTGTTGACGAGGCATTTGGATACCTTAAGAGAGTCATAGTTACCCCTTGCTGTTGCTCCCCATTTTACAACAGGCACATCTACAAGCTTACTCTGGCCAATCCTCCTGAAGCGATACGCTAATATCTGTTGACATAAAGACTTTCACAGTACTCCTGCCGGGAGCTTCTCGACTTTACCGATGTATTTCGCCTATTGACGAGGCATTTGTTTACCTTAAGAGAGTCATAGTTACTCCTGCCAGTGTCTCTCCGATAAACCACAGTCACATCTACCATTTTCATCTGCCCTTTCACCAGACGTGATACGCCATTATTTGTCGACATTTTGACTTTCACAGTACTCCTGCTAGGAGCTCCTCCAATTTTTCCAATGTATTTCGCCTGTTGACGAGGCATTTGGCTACCTTAAGAGAGTCATACTTACTCCTGTCAGTTGCTCCCAGTTTTACCACAGTCACATTTTCAATCTTATTCTGGCCAGTTCACCTGAAGCGATACGCCATTATCAGTCAACCTAAAGAATTTCACAGTACTCCTGCCGGGAGCTTCTCGAGTTTGCCGATGCATTTCGCCTGTTGACGAGGCATTTGGATAAATTAGGACAGTCATAGTTTCACCTTGCTGTTGCTCCCCATTTTACAATCGGCACATTAACAAGCTTACTCTGGCCAATTCTCCTGAAGCGATATGCTAATACCTGTTGACATAAAGACTTACACAGTACTCCTGCCGGGAGCTTTTCGACTTTGCCGATGTATTTCGCCTATTGACGAGGCGTTTGGCTACCTTAAGAGAGTCATAGTTACTCCTTCCAGTGTCTCTCCGTTAAACCACAGTCACATATACAATTTTCCTCTGCCCCTTTCACCAGACGCGATACGATATTATTTATCGACATAATGACTTTCACAGTACTCCTGCTAGGGGCTCCTCCAGTTTACCAAAGTATTTCGCCTGTAGAAGAGGCATTTGGCTACCTTAAGAGTGTCATAGATACTCCTGACAGTTGCTCCCCGTTTTGCCACAGTCACATTTTCAATCTTATTCTGGCCAGTTCACCTGAAGCGATACGCCATTATCAGTCAACCTAAAGAATTTCACAGTACTCCTGCCGGGAGCTTCTCGGGTATGCCGATGTATTTCGCGTGTTGACGAGGCATTTGGATGCCTTAAGAGAGTCATAGTTACTCCTTGCTGTTGCACCCCATTTTACAACAGGCACATCTACAAGCTTACTCTGGCCAGTTCTCTTGAAGCGATACGCTAATATCTGTTGACATAAAGACTTTCACAGTACTCCTGCCGGGAACTTCTCGACTTTGCCGATGTATTTCGCATATTGACGAGGCATTGGGCTACCTTAAGAGAGACATAGTTACTCCTGCCAGTGCCTCTCCGTTAAACCACATTCACATATACAATTTTCCTCTGCCCCTTTCACCAGACGCGATACGATATTATTTATCGACATTATGACTTTCACAGTACTCCTGCTAGGGGCTCCTCCAGTTTACCAAAGTATTTCGCCTGTAGAAGAAGCATTTGGCTACCTTAAGAGAGTCATACTTACTCCTATCAGTTGCTCCCCGTTTTACCACAGTCACATTTTCAATCTTATTCTGGCCAGTTCACCTGAAGCGATACGCCATTATCAGTCAACCTAAAGAATATCACAGTACTCCTGCCGGGAGCTTCTCGAGTTTGCCGATGTATTTCGCCTGTTGACGAGGCATTTGGATACCTTAAGAGAGTCATAGTTACCCCTTGCTGTTGCTCCCCATTTTACAACAGGCTCATCTACAAGCTTACTCTGGCCAATTCTCCTGAAGCGATACGCTAATATCTGTTGACATAAAGACTTTCACAGTACTCCTGCTGGGAGCTTCTCGACTTTACCGATGTATTTCGCCTATTGACGAGGCATTTGGCTACCTTAAGAGAGTCATAGTTACTCCTGCCAGTGTCTCTCCGATAAACCACAGTCACATCTACCATTTTCATCTGCCCCTTTCACCAGACGTGATACGCCATTATTTGTCGACATTATGACTTTCACAGTACTCCTGCTAGGGGCTCCTCCAGTTTACCAATGTATTTCGCCTGTTGACGAGGCATTTGGCTACCTTAAGTGAGTCATACTTACTCCTGTCAGTTGCTTCCAGTTTTACCACAGTCACATTTTCAATCTTATTCTGGCCAGTTCACCCGAAGCGATACGCCATTATCAGTCAACCTAAAGAATTTCACAGTACTCCAGCCGGGAGCTTCTCGAGTTTGCCGATGCATTTCGCCTGTTGACGAGGCATTTGGATACCTTAAGAGAGTCATAGTTTCACCTTGCTGTTGCTCCCCATTATACAACAGCCACATCTACAAGCTTACTCTGGCCAATTCTCCTGAAGCGATACGCTAATATCTGTTGACATAAAGACTTTCACAGTACTCCTGCCGGGAGCTTTTCGACTTTGCCGATGTATTTCGCCTATTGACGAGGCGTTTGGCTACCTTAAGAGAGTCATAGTTACTCCTTCCAGTGTCTCTCCGTTAAACCACAGTCACATCTACCATTTTCCTCTGCCCCTTTCACCAGACGCGATACGCCATTATTTGTCGACATTATGACTTTCACAGTACTCCTGCTAGGGGCTCCTCCAGTTTACCAATGTATTTCACCTGTTGACGAGGCATTTGGCTACCTTAAGAGAGTCATACTTACTCCTGTCAGTTGCTCCCCGTTTTACTACAGTCACATTTTCAATCTTATTCTGGCCAGTTCACCTGAAGCAATACGCCATTATCAGTCAACCTAAAGAATTTCACAGTACTCCTGCCGGGAGCTTCTCGGGTATGCCGATGTATTTCGCGTGTTGAGGAGGCATTTGGATGCCTTAAGAGAGTCATAGTTACTCCTTGCTGTCGCTCCCCATTTTACAACAGGCACATCTACAAGCTTACTCTGGCCAGTTCACCTGAAGCGATACGCCATTATCAGTCAACCTAAAGAATATCACAGTACTCCTGCCGGGAGCTTCTCGAGTTTGCCGATGTATTTCGCCTGTTGACGAGGCATTTGGATACCTTAAGACAGTCATAGTTACCTCTTGCTGTTGCTCCCCATTTTACAACAGGCACATCTACAAGCTTACTCTGGCCAATTCTCCTGAAGCGATACGCTAATATCTGTTGACATAAAGACTTTCACAGTACTCCTGCCGGGAGCTTCTCGACTTTACCGATGTATTTCGCCTATTGACGAGGCATTTGTTTACCTTAAGAGAGTCGTAGTTACTCCAGCCAGTGTCTCTCCGATAAACCACAGTCACATCTACCATTTTCATCTGCCCTTTCACCAGACGTGATACGCCATTATTTGTCGACATTTTAACTTTCACAGTACTCCTGCTAGGGGCTCCTCCAGTTTACCAATGTATTTCGCCTGTTGACGAGGCATTTGGCTACTTTAAGAGAGTCATACTTACTCCTGTCAGTTGCTCCCAGTTTTACCACAGTCACATTTTCAATCTTATTCTGGCCAGTTCACCTGAAGCGATACGCCATTATCAGTCAACATAAAGAATTTCACAGTACTCCTGCCGGGAGCTTCTCGGTAATGCCGATGTATTTCGCGTGTTGACGAGGCATTTGGATACCTTAAGAGAGTCATAGTTACCCCTTGCTGTTGCTCCCCATTTTACAACAGGCACATCTACAAGCTTACTCTGGCCAATCCTCCTGAAGCGATACGCTAATATCTGTTGACATAAAGACTTTCACAGTACTCCTGCCGGGAGCTTCTCGACTTTACCGATGTATTTCGCCTATTGACGAGGCATTTGTTTACCTTAAGAGAGTCATAGTTACTCCTGCCAGTGTCTCTCCGATAAACCACAGTCACATCTACCATTTTCATCTGCCCTTTCACCAGACGTGATACGCCATTATTTGTCGACATTTTTACTTTCACAGTACTCCTGCTAGGGGCTCCTCCAATTTTTCCAATGTATTTCGCCTGTTGACGAGGCATTTGGCTACCTTAAGAGAGTCATACTTACTCCTGTCAGTTGCTCCCAGTTTTACCACAGTCACATTTTCAATCTTATTCTGGCCAGTTCACCTGAAGCGATACGCCATTATCAGTCAACCTAAAGAATTTCACAGTACTCCTGCCGGGAGCTTCTCGAGTTTGCCGATGCATTTCGCCTGTTGACGAGGCATTTGGATAAATTAGGACAGTCATAGTTTCACCTTGCTGTTGCTCCCCATTTTACAATCGGCACATTAACAAGCTTACTCTGGCCAATTCTCCTGAAGCGATATGCTAATACCTGTTGACATAAAGACTTACACAGTACTCCTGCCGGGAGCTTTTCGACTTTGCCGATGTATTTCGCCTATTGACGAGGCGTTTGGCTACCTTAAGAGAGTCATAGTTACTCCTTCCAGTGTCTCTCCGTTAAACCACAGTCACATATACAATTTTCCTCTGCCCCTTTCACCAGACGCGATACGATATTATTTATCGACATAATGACTTTCACAGTACTCCTGCTAGGGGCTCCTCCAGTTTACCAAAGTATTTCGCCTGTAGAAGAGGCATTTGGCTACCTTAAGAGTGTCATAGATACTCCTGACAGTTGCTCCCCGTTTTGCCACAGTCACATTTTCAATCTTATTCTGGCCAGTTCACCTGAAGCGATACGCCATTATCAGTCAACCTAAAGAATTTCACAGTACTCCTGCCGGGAGCTTCTCGGGTATGCCGATGTATTTCGCGTGTTGACGAGGCATTTGGATGCCTTAAGAGAGTCATAGTTACTCCTTGCTGTTGCTCCCCATTTTACAACAGGCACATCTACAAGCTTACTCTGGCCAGTTCTCTTGAAGCGATACGCTAATATCTGTTGACATAAAGACTTTCACAGTACTCCTGCCGGGAGCTTCTCGACTTTGCCGATGTATTTCGCATATTGACGAGGCATTGGGCTACCTTAAGAGAGACATAGTTACTCCTGCCAGTGCCTCTCCGTTAAACCACATTCACATATACAATTTTCCTCTGCCCCTTTCACCAGACGCGATACGATATTATTTATCGACATTATGACTTTCACAGTACTCCTGCTAGGGGCTCCTCCAGTTTACCAAAGTATTTCGCCTGTAGAAGAAGCATTTGGCTACCTTAAGAGAGTCATACTTACTCCTATCAGTTGCTCCCCGTTTTACCACAGTCACATTTTTAATCTTATTCTGGCCAGTTCACCTGAAGCGATACGCCATTATCAGTCAACCTAAAGAATATCACAGTACTCCTGCCGGGAGCTTCTCGAGTTTGCCGATGTATTTCGCCTGTTGACGAGGCATTTGGATACCTTAAGAGAGTCATAGTTACCCCTTGCTGTTGCTCCCCATTTTACAACAGGCTCATCTACAAGCTTACTCTGGCCAATTCTCCTGAAGCGATACGCTAATATCTGTTGACATAAAGACTTTCACAGTACTCCTGCTGGGAGCTTCTCGACTTTACCGATGTATTTCGCCTATTGACGAGGCATTTGGCTACCTTAAGAGAGTCATAGTTACTCCTGCCAGTGTCTCTCCGATAAACCACAGTCACATCTACCATTTTCATCTGCCCCTTTCACCAGACGTGATACGCCATTATTTGTCGACATTATGACTTTCACAGTACTCCTGCTAGGGGCTCCTCCAGTTTACCAATGTATTTCGCCTGTTGACGAGGCATTTGGCTACCTTAAGAGAGTCATACTTACTCCTGTCAGTTGCTTCCAGTTTTACCACAGTCACATTTTCAATCTTATTTTCTCCAGTTCACCCGAAGCGATACGCCATTATCAGTCAACCTAAAGAATTTCACAGTACTCCAGCCGGGAGCTTCTCGAGTTTGCCGATGCATTTCGCCTGTTGACGAGGCATTTGGATACCTTAAGAGAGTCATAGTTTCACCTTGCTGTTGCTCCCCATTATACAACAGCCACATCTACAAGCTTACTCTGGCCAATTCTCCTGAAGCGATACGCTAATATCTGTTGACATAAAGACTTTCACAGTACTCCTGCCGGGAGCTTTTCGACTTTGCCGATGTATTTCGCCTATTGACGAGGCGTTTGGCTACCTTAAGAGAGTCATAGTTACTCCTTCCAGTGTCTCTCCGTTAAACCACAGTCACATCTACCATTTTCCTCTGCCCCTTTCACCAGACGCGATACGCCATTATTTGTCGACATTTTGACTTTCACAGTACTCCTGCTAGGGGCTCCTCCAGTTTACCAATGTATTTCGCCTGTTGACGAGGCATTTGGCTACTTTAAGAGAGTCATACTTACTCCTGTCAGTTGCTCCCAGTTTTACCACAGTCACATTTTCAATCTTATTCTGGCCAGTTCACCTGAAGCGATTCGCCATTATCAGTCAACATAAAGAATTTCACAGTACTCCTGCCGGGAGCTTCTCGGTAATGCCGATGTATTTCGCGTGTTGACGAGGCATTTGGATACCTTAAGAGAGTAATAGCTACCCCTTGCTGTTGCTCCCCATTTTACAACAGGCACATCTACAAGCTTACTCTGGCCAATCCTCCTGAAGCGATACGCTAATATCTGTTGACATAAAGACTTTCAAGGTACTCCTGCCGGGAGCTTCTCGACTTTACCGATGTATTTCGCCTATTGACGAGGCATTTGTTTACCTTAAGAGAGTCATAGTTACTCCTGCCAGTGTCTCTCCGATAAACCACGGTCACATCTACCATTTTCATCTGCCCTTTCACCAGACGTGATACGCCATTATTTGTCGACATTTTGACTTTCACAGTACTCCTGCTAGGGGCTCCTCCAATTTTCCAATGTATTTCGCCTGTTGACGAGGCATTTGGCTACCTTAAGAGAGTCATACTTACTCCTGTCAGTTGCTCCCAGTTTTACCACAGTCACATTTTCAATCTTATTCTGGCCAGTTCACCTGAAGCGATACGCCATTATCAGTCAACCTAAAGAATTTCACAGTACTCCTGCCGGGAGCTTCTCGAGTTTGCCGATGCATTTCGCCTGTTGACGAGGCATTTGGATAAATTAGGACAGTCATAGTTTCACCTTGCTGTTGCTCCCAATTTACAATCGGCACATTAACAAGCTTACTCTGGCCAATTCTCCTGAAGCGATATGCTAATACCTGTTGACATAAAGACTTACACAATACTCCTGCCGGGAGCTTTTCGACTTTGCCGATGTATTTCGCCTATTGACGAGGCGTTTGGCTACCTTAAGAGAGTCATAGTTACTCCTTCCAGTGTCTCTCCGTTAAACCACAGTCACATATACAATTTTCCTCTGCCCCTTTCACCAGACGCGATACGATATTATTTATCGACATCATGACTTTCACAGTACTCCTGCTAGGGGCTCCTCCAGTTTACCAAAGTATTTCGCCTGTAGAAGAGGCATTTGGCTACCTTAAGAGTGTCATAGATACTCCTGACAGTTGCTCCCCGTTTTGCCACAGTCACATTTTCAATCATATTCTGGCCAGTTCACCTGAAGCAATACGCCATTATCAGTCAACCTAAAGAATTTCACAGTACTCCTGCCGGGAGCTTCTCGGGTATGCCGATGTATTTCGCGTGTTGACGAGGCATTTGGATGCCTTAAGAGAGTCATAGTTACTCCTTGCTGTTGCTCCCCATTTTACAACAGGCACATCTACAAGCTTACTCTGGCCAGTTCACCTGAAGCGATACGCCATTATCAGTCAACCTAAAGAATATCACAGTACTCCTGCCGGGAGCTTCTCGAGTTTGCCGATGTATTTCGCCTGTTGACGAGGCATTTGGATACCTTAAGACAGTCATAGTTACCTCTTGCTGTTGCTCCCCATTTTACAACAGGCACATCTACAAGCTTACTCTGGCCAATTCTCCTGAAGCGATACGCTAATATCTGTTGACATAAAGACTTTCACAGTACTCCTGCCGGGAGCTTCTCGACTTTACCGATGTATTTCGCCTATTGACGAGGCATTTGTTTACCTTAAGAGAGTCATAGTTACTCCAGCCAGTGTCTCTCCGATAAACCACAGTCACATCTACCATTTTCATCTGCCCTTTCACCAGACGTGATACGCCATTATTTGTCGACATTTTAACTTTCACAGTACTCCTGCTAGGGGCTCCTCCAGTTTACCAATGTATTTCGCCTGTTGACGAGGCATTTGGCTACTTTAAGAGAGTCATACTTACTCCTGTCAGTTGCTCCCAGTTTTACCACAGTCACATTTTCAATCTTATTCTGGCCAGTTCACCTGAAGCGATACGCCATTATCAGTCAACATAAAGAATTTCACAGTACTCCTGCCGGGAGCTTCTCGGTAATGCCGATGTATTTCGCGTGTTGACGAGGCATTTGGATACCTTAAGAGAGTCATAGTTACCCCTTGCTGTTGCTCCCCATTTTACAACAGGCACATCTACAAGCTTACTCTGGCCAATCCTCCTGAAGCGATACGCTAATATCTGTTGACATAAAGACTTTCACAGTACTCCTGCCGGGAGCTTCTCGACTTTACCGATGTATTTCGCCTATTGACGAGGCATTTGTTTACCTTAAGAGAGTCATAGTTACTCCTGCCAGTGTCTCTCCGATAAACCACAGTCACATCTACCATTTTCATCTGCCCTTTCACCAGACGTAATACGCCATTATTTGTCGACATTTTGACTTTCACAGTACTCCTGCTAGGGGCTCCTCCAATTTTTCCAATGTATTTCGCCTGTTGACGAGGCATTTGGCTACCTTAAGAGAGTCATACTTACTCCTGTCAGTTGCTCCCAGTTTTACCACAGTCACATTTTCAATCTTATTCTGGCCAGTTCACCTGAAGCGATACGCCATTATCAGTCAACCTAAAGAATTTCACAGTACTCCTGCCGGGAGCTTCTCGAGTTTGCCGATGCATTTCGCCTGTTGACGAGGCATTTGGATAAATTAGGACAGTCATAGTTTCACCTTGCTGTTGCTCCCCATTTTACAATCGGCACATTAACAAGCTTACTCTGGCCAATTCTCCTGAAGCGATATGCTAATACCTGTTGACATAAAGACTTACACAGTACTCCTGCCGGGAGCTTTTCGACTTTGCCGATGTATTTCGCCTATTGACGAGGCGTTTGGCTACCTTAAGAGAGTCATAGGTACTCCTTCCAGTGTCTCTCCGTTAAACCACAGTCACATATACAATTTTCCTCTGCCCCTTTCACCAGACGCGATACGATATTATTTATCGACATAATGACTTTCACAGTACTCCTGCTAGGGGCTCCTCCAGTTTACCAAAGTATTTCGCCTGTAGAAGAGGCATTTGGCTACCTTAAGAGTGTCATAGATACTCCTGACAGTTGCTCCCCGTTTTGCCACAGTCACATTTTCAATCTTATTCTGGCCAGTTCACCTGAAGCGATACGCCATTATCAGTCAACCTAAAGAATTTCACAGTACTCCTGCCGGGAGCTTCTCGGGTATGCCGATGTATTTCGCGTGTTGACGAGGCATTTGGATGCCTTAAGAGAGTCATAGTTACTCCTTGCTGTTGCTCCCCATTTTACAACAGGCACATCTACAAGCTTACTCTGGCCAGTTCTCTTGAAGCGATACGCTAATATCTGTTGACATAAAGACTTTCACAGTACTCCTGCCGGGAGCTTCTCGACTTTGCCGATGTATTTCGCATATTGACGAGGCATTGGGCTACTCAACAGCCGTCTTTATTCAATTACTTGAATAACACAAAAAATATATACATATACATATATAATGCGTGGCAGGTGTTTGACGCCATGTCCGCCACCGAGGTGGGGACTTACAGGGCGGTACCACAAGATAAAAGTATAAAACTAACATACACATATACATATATATTATGTGCGGAAAAACAACAACAAAAACACAAATTAAAGACATAAAGAAGGAAGAACAAAGACGGTTTATTCCTCCTGTGGATAGGCCCCAGGAGTCAAGGCGAAGAAAATAACCAGCATCCTATCCGACGCCGGCTCGCTCCATCGGACTGTGCGCCGTCATATGTTCGAAAATGCGATAGCTCGTGCAGCAGCTTTGCAGTACTCTCGTGCTAAGCACCGCCAGTTCTCGGGGTCTAAATCCAAGTGCGGAGAGATCTCCGGCCGACGCTGGAGACCATACACCCCTCCAATTCAGTGTCGCGGTGGACACTGTAACCTCCTCAACGTCACGGTGCAGGTTGGAGATGGCACGCCTGATGGACGGCGTGTTGTAGTAGGCCGCTTTCTCGGAGTGACACCAGTCGAGCCGGAGATGGTCTCCGACTACCTGGGCGTCAATGACGCGGGCGATGCCGTCTTTAACCGCCACCACGTCAGGCTTGCGGATTCCCTCAGGTGTGCGGAGGTGGGGCTCCACAGAAACATTGAAGCCCCTCTGCGCGAGTCCACGGGCGACATAGCGCACAATCGCGTCATGCCGCTTAACCCGGGACCCGTGCGTCCTGAAGCAAGCCTGTAAGACGTGGTTGGCGGTCTCTACGGCCTGGCAGCCCGCGCGGCATCTGGTGTCCGCCTCCCGCCCGCGACTGCGCCGTGCCTTCGTGGGGAAGGCGTTGATGCGGGCGCGGAGAGCGTCGATGAAGTTACGCCCAGATAGCAGGCGACTGGTGTCAGCGACCCACTGGTGTTGCCCCTTGACGGCGGCGGAAGATGACAGCGCCGCACCGTCAAAGGCAACGTGCAGGCGCGCGGCCCACATCTCTCCAACCTGCGTCGACGATTTGAGGAGGTGGCCCTCCCACAT
Organism: Schistocerca americana; assembly: GCF_021461395.2. Taxonomy (NCBI): domain Eukaryota; kingdom Metazoa; phylum Arthropoda; class Insecta; order Orthoptera; family Acrididae; genus Schistocerca; species Schistocerca americana. Next base: position 61,600,114 of record NC_060130.1, read on the forward strand.
AAGATGCCGCTCCAGCGCCTCAATCTCACGCTGCACCTCGTCCCGGCCTGCACCGTCGGCGGCTGGCCCAATCCTCTTCAGCGCCAGGAGACGGGACCGGCGAAGTGTTGGCCCCATCCATCGGCATGATGGGATGCCGAGGCCTCCCTGGGCTACAGGAGCGTGGAAGTAGCCCAGGGGAGTGTCCGCCGGAAGGCGGAACCATCTCCTGACGGCGGCACGGATGGTCACATCTGCCGCTTTCAACGCACCCACACGGGTGCGGCTGAGGGCCAGCCCATGGTACAGGCCAGGCAGAAGTACGGTGGTGAGGGCGTGGAGGCGCTGTTGCGGCTTGAGCGGAGCTCGGGAGATGACGTCCAGCTGCTCCACCAGGTGGCGTCGTGGGTTGAAAACGCAGCGACCAGCGGTGGAGAATTGCAGTCCCAGGTACCGGAAGGTTTCACCCACACGTAGGGCGGGCACGGTGGCGTTGCCCGCTTTGAAGGTAACGTCGGCGTCGACCTTCACCTTCTTGTCGCGCCCAGACGCGACTAAGGCGAGGGTGAAACACTTCCGGGCGTTGATCTGCAGCCCCAGATGGGCGAGGGCTGCGACGGCTGCGTCGATGAGGGACTGCAATCCCCTCGCGGTCGATGCAAAAAGCAGGACGTCATCTGCGAAGGCCGCAGCGTTAACTCTGCGACCAAGGATCCGAGCTCCGATGTGGGAGGGAAGTTGACTCAAAACATAATCCACCGCAAAATTGAAAAGGAGGGGGGAGAGGGGGTCACCCTGACGCACACCCCTAGCCGGCTGCAGGGGCACGCCCACGTCGGCGCCGCCCGCTATCACCGTCGTGCTACCCTCGTAACACCTTTCGACGTACTCAATAAAGCAATCCGGCAGGCCATGAGCCCTCAGCACGGGGCGGAGGGCGGCATGGTCCACCGAATCGAACGCTTTAGAGACGTCGATCGATGCCACAAAAACAGAGCGACAGGAGCGGACTGCGTCGGTGAGAGCAGTGTCCAAGATGAAGGTGTTTTCCAACATCCCATCCCGGGGGATGAATGCCCGCTGACGTTCGTCCACAGCACATGCACGCATCAGGCGTGACGCGAGAACCTTGTGAAAGGTCCGCGCCAACACCGAGCAGACCGTAATGGGGCGAAAGTCAGCGGGGGATGTTGGTGCAGCCGTTTTGGGGAGAAGTGACGTCCGGGCGCGAAGCAGACGCTCGGGGAGGGCGCGGGCCAGGAGGAAGAGGTTCAAGAGTTTCACCAGGACTTCATGCGGCAGGCGCCGCAGCTCCGCTGGAGTCAGGCCGTCCGGCCCGGCTGCCGATCCCCTGGGCGGCAAGGCAGCAGCGACCTCCTCACGTGTGACCGGCCCCCATAGGCACTCAGGAGCGACAGGCTCCGAGTGCGGGAGAAGGCGGTCACGGATGAAGCCGGCGGTGGAGATCGGCTTCTTCGTGAAGAGGTCCGCCCAGAAGTCCAGCAGACCGGGGATGTCGGGTGGCGGCTGCAGCAGGGTGCCGTCCAGCAAGCCGCGCACGCAACGCGCACGCGACCTACGGAAGGCGTCCTGTGTCCGCGCGTATTCCCAGCGGCGCCGCTTGCGCTTCTGCAGCGGCGGGGCGGCAGGCGGCCGCTTGGATGGTTGGCGCGGCCGCTGTGTCCTGGTGATCGACCTCTCCCCCCTGGACCCGACCGACGCAAGGGCATCCGGGAGCATGCCCAGGATGACATCGGGCGGCGTGCCCCGCCCCAGACCAATGACTCGATCCAGGGCAGAGAAACGCTGGGCGGAAGCAGGTAGCCCCGCCAGATGCTCCCAGATGGCGGCGTCAGTCGGCCCCTCCGGCGGCGGCCCGGTGGTGTCGGCCGCGAAGTCCTCGGCTGCGTCGACGGGCGGCGCAGCGGCCTCGCCCGCGTCAGGCAGCGAGCTCGCTGCTCCACGGCGGGACGCCGGCTCTTCACCCCGACCGATCTCAAGTGCCTCCATGAATTGGCGGACAAGCTGCTTGTGGGCAGCTTGCCGCCGTCGGCACTTGATTGCCTCAAGCGTTCGGTCGGGGAACATCCTGGTAAGTTCTTGATTTACAAAGAAGAACCGGGCGTCCCTCTCAAGGAACAGTTCGGCCTCTGCCTTGGCGAGCGACAGGACTTCTTCCTCCGTCCACCTCGCGCGATGCCTCTCCGTCACGATCTCAGCGTTGGCGGCCGCAGGGTGTTGGCGGCGGCGATGGACCCCGAGACCGTTCTTCGTGGTAAAAGTGCGGTGGCACTCACTGCAAGCAAAGGGAGCTACACAAACTATCGCATTTTCGTTACGGCCGGTTGGCCGGATAGGTGCTGGGGTAGCTGGGGTGGCACCTTCAGCGGAAGGGCCACCATCTCTTGTTTCTTGTCGGCTGCCCCCAACTATAAAGGGATAATGCGAGGGGGGGCTGGTAACCCCCCCAAGCCCCTGGTGCGGTCTTCCACTCTGCGAAAATCAGCGGGCCCACGAGAAGGGGAGAAGACCGCAGGAGAGGAGAGGCTAAGAGGGCTAGGCCCATGTATTGCGCATCACTCTCCCTGTAACTATAACCCAAGGAAGGCACCTCGCAGCAGCAGCACGACTACATCAAGACCGCACTTCGAAAAGCCAAGTCCGGATGCAGCCACACCGCCGCCACTTGGCCGCCTTAAGAGAGTCATAGTTACTCCCGCCAAGAGAGACATAGTTACTCCTGCCAGTGCCTCTCCGTTAAACCACATTCACATATACAATTTTCCTCTGCCCCTTTCACCAGACGCGATACGATATTATTTATCGACATTATGACTTTCACAGTACTCCTGCTAGGGGCTCCTCCAGTTTACCAAAGTATTTCGCCTGTAGAAGAAGCATTTGGCTACCTTAAGAGAGTCATACTTACTCCTATCAGTTGCTCCCCGTTTTACCACAGTCACATTTTCAATCTTATTCTGGCCAGTTCACCTGAAGCGATACGCCATTATCAGTCAACCTAAAGAATATCACAGTACTCCTGCCGGGAGCTTCTCGAGTTTGCCGATGTATTTCGCCTGTTGACGAGGCATTTGGATACCTTAAGAGAGTCATAGTTACCCCTTGCTGTTGCTCCCCATTTTACAACAGGCTCATCTACAAGCTTACTCTGGCCAATTCTCCTGAAGCGATACGCTAATATCTGTTGACATAAAGACTTTCACAGTACTCCTGCTGGGAGCTTCTCGACTTTACCGATGTATTTCGCCTATTGACGAGGCATTTGGCTACCTTAAGAGAGTCATAGTTACTCCTGCCAGTGTCTCTCCGATAAACCACAGTCACATCTACCATTTTCATCTGCCCCTTTCACCAGACGTGATACGCCATTATTTGTCGACATTATGACTTTCACAGTACTCCTGCTAGGGGCTCCTCCAGTTTACCAATGTATTTCGCCTGTTGACGAGGCATTTGGCTACCTTAAGAGAGTCATACTTACTCCTGTCAGTTGCTTCCAGTTTTACCACAGTCACATTTTCAATCTTATTCTGATCAGTTCACCCGAAGCGATACGCCATTATCAGTCAACCTAAAGAATTTCACAGTACTCCAGCCGGGAGCTTCTCGAGTTTGCCGATGCATTTCGCCTGTTGACGAGGCATTTGGATACCTTAAGAGAGTCATAGTTTCACCTTGCTGTTGCTCCCCATTATACAACAGCCACATCTACAAGCTTACTCTGGCCAATTCTCCTGAAGCGATACGCTAATATCTGTTGACATAAAGACTTTCACAGTACTCCTGCCGGGAGCTTTTCGACTTTGCCGATGTATTTCGCTTTTTGACGAGGCGTTTGGCTACCTTAAGAGAGTCATAGTTACTCCTTCCAGTGTCTCTCCGTTAAACCACAGTCACATCTACCATTTTCCTCTGCCCCTTTCACCAGACGCGATACGCCATTATTTGTCGACATTATGACTTTCACAGTACTCCTGCTAGGGGCTCCTCCAGTTTACCAATGTATTTCACCTGTTGACGAGGCATTTGGCTACCTTAAGAGAGTCATACTTACTCCTGTCAGTTGCTAGCCGTTTTACTACAGTCACATTTTCAATCTTATTCTGGCCAGTTCACCTGAAGCGATACGCCATTATCAGTCAACCTAAAGAATTTCACAGTACTCCTGCCGGGAGCTTCTCAAGTATGCCGATGTATTTCGCGTGTTGACGAGGCATTTGGCTACCTTAAGAGAGTCATAGTTACTCCTTGCTGTTCCTCCCCATTTTACAACAGGCACATTAACAAGCTTACTCTGGCCAACTCTCCTGAAGCGATATGCTAATACCTGTTGACATAAAGACTTACACAGTACTCCTGCCGGGAGCTTTTCGACTTTGCCGATGTATTTCGCCTATTGACGAGGCGTTTGGCTACCTTAAGAGAGTCATAGTTACTCCTTCCAGTGTCTCTCCGTTAAACCACAGTCACATATACAATTTTCCTCTGCCCCTTTCACCAGACGCGATACGATATTATTTATCGACATAATGACTTTCACAGTACTCCTGCTAGGGGCTCCTCCAGTTTACCAAAGTATTTCGCCTGTAGAAGAGGCATTTGGCTACCTTAAGAGTGTCATAGATACTCCTGACAGTTGCTCCCCGTTTTGCCACAGTCACATTTTCAATCTTATTCTGGCCAGTTCACCTGAAGCGATACGCCATTATCAGTCAACCTAAAGAATTTCACAGTACTCCTGCCGGGAGCTTCTCGGGTATGCCGATGTATTTCGCGTGTTGACGAGGCATTTGGATGCCTTAAGAGAGTCATAGTTACTCCTTGCTGTTGCTCCCCATTTTACAACAGGCACATCTACAAGCTTTCTCTGGCCAGTTCTCTTGAAGCGATACGCTAATATCTGTTGACATAAAGACTTTCACAGTACTCCTGCCGGGAGCTTCTCGACTTTGCCGATGTATTTCGCATATTGACGAGGCATTGGGCTACCTTAAGAGAGACATAGTTACTCCTGCCAGTGCCTCTCCGTTAAACCACATTCACATATACAATTTTCCTCTGCCCCTTTCACCAGACGCGATACGATATTATTTATCGACATTATGACTTTCACAGTACTCCTGCTAGGGGCTCCTCCAGTTTACCAAAGTATTTCGCCTGTAGAAGAAGCATTTGGCTACCTTAAGAGAGTCATACTTAATCCTATCAGTTGCTCCCCGTTTTACCACAGTCACATTTTCAATCTTATTCTGGCCAGTTCACCTGAAGCGATACGCCATTATCAGTCAACCTAAAGAATATCACAGTACTCCTGCCGGGAGCTTCTCGAGTTTGCCGATGTATTTCGCCTGTTGACGAGGCATTTGGATACCTTAAGAGAGTCATAGTTACCCCTTGCTGTTGCTCCCCATTTTACAACAGGCTCATCTACAAGCTTACTCTGGCCAATTCTCCTGAAGCGATACGCTAATATCTGTTGATATAAAGACTTTCACAGTACTCCTGCTGGGAGCTTCTCGACTTTACCGATGTATTTCGCCTATTGACGAGGCATTTGGCTACCTTAAGAGAGTCATAGTTACTCCTGCCAGTGTCTCTCCGATAAACCACAGTCACATCTACCATTTTCATCTGCCCCTTTCACCAGACGTGATACGCCATTATTTGTCGACATTATGACTTTCACAGTACTCCTGCTTGGGGCTCCTGCAGTTTACCAATGTATTTCGCCTGTTGACGAGGCATTTGGCTACCTTAAGAGAGTCATACTTACTCCTGTCAGTTGCTTCCAGTTTTACCACAGTCACATTTTCAATCTTATTCTGGCCAGTTCACCCGAAGCGATACGCCATTATCAGTCAACCTAAAGAATTTCACAGTACTCCAGCCGGGAGCTTCTCGAGTTTGCCGATGCATTTCGCCTGTTGACGAGGCATTTGGATACCTTAAGAGAGTCATAGTTTCACCTTGCTGTTGCTCCCCATTATACAACAGCCACATCTACAAGCTTACTCTGGCCAATTCTCCTGAAGCGATACGCTAATATCTGTTGACATAAAGACTTTCACAGTACTCCTGCCGGGAGCTTTTCGACTTTGCCGATGTATTTCGCCTATTGACGAGGCGTTTGGCTACCTTAAGAGAGTCATAGTTACTCCTTCCAGTGTCTCTCCGTTAAACCACAGTCACATCTACCATTTTCATCTGCCCCTTTCACCAGACGCGATACGCCGTTATTTGTCGACATTATGACTTTCACAGTACTCCTGCTAGGAGCTCCTCCAGTTTACCAATGTATTTCACCTGTTGACGAGGCATTTGGCTACCTTAAGAGAGTCATACTTACTCCTGTCAGTTGCTCCCCGTTTTACTACAGTCACATTTTCAATCTTATTCTGGCCAGTTCACCTGAAGCGATACGCCATTATCAGTCAACCTAAAGAATTTCACAGTACTCCTGCCGGGAGCTTCTCAAGTATGCCGATGTATTTCGCGTGTTGACGAGGCATTTGGATGCCTTAAGAGAGTCATAGTTACTCCTTGCTGTTGCTCCCCATTTTACAACAGGCACATCTACAAGCTTACTCTGGCCAGTTCACCTGAAGCGATACGCCATTATCAGTCAACCTAAAGAATATCACAGTACTCCTGCCGGGAGCTTCTCGAGTTTGCCGATGTATTTCGCCTGTTGACGAGGCATTTGGATACCTTAAGACAGTCATAGTTACCTCTTGCTGTTGCTCCCCATTTTACAACAGGCTCATCTACAAGCTTACTCTGGCCAATTCTCCTGAAGCGATACGCTAATATCTGTTGACATAAAGACTTTCACAGTACTCCTGCCGGGAGCTTCTCGACTTTACCGATGTATTTCGCCTATTGACGAGGCATTTGTTTACCTTAAGAGAGTCATAGTTACTCCAGCCAGTGTCTCTCCGATAAACCACAGTCACATCTACCATTTTCATCTGCCCTTTCACCAGACGTGATACGCCATTATTTGTCGACATTTTAACTTTCACAGTACTCCTGCTAGGGGCTCCTCCAGTTTACCAATGTATTTCGCCTGTTGACGATGCATTTGGCTACTTTAAGAGAGTCATACTTACTCCTGTCAGTTGCTCCCAGTTTTACCACAGTCACATTTTCAATCTTATTCTGGCCAGTTCACCTGAAGCGATACGCCATTATCAGTCAACATAAAGAATTTCACAGTACTCCTGCCGGGAGCTTCTCGGTAATGCCGATGTATTTCGCGTGTTGACGAGGCATTTGGATACCTTAAGAGAGTCATAGTTACCCCTTGCTGTTGCTCCCCATTTTACAACAGGCACATCTACAAGCTTACTCTGGCCAATCCTCCTGAAGCGATACGCTAATATCTGTTGACATAAAGACTTTCACAGTACTCCTGCCGGGAGCTTCTCGACTTTACCGATGTATTTCGCCTATTGACGAGGCATTTGTTTACCTTAAGAGAGTCATAGTTACTCCTGCCAGTGTCTCTCCGATAAACCACAGTCACATCTACCATTTTCATCTGCCCTTTCACCAGACGTGATACGCCATTATTTGTCGACATTTTGACTTTCACAGTACTCCTGCTAGGGGCTCCTCCAATTTTTCCAATGTATTTCGCCTGTTGACGAGGCATTTGGCTACCTTAAGAGAGTCATACTTACTCCTGTCAGTTGCTCCCAGTTTTACCACAGTCACATTTTCAATCTTATTCTGGCCAGTTCACCCGAAGCGATACGCCATTATCAGTCAACCTAAAGAATTTCACAGTACTCCTGCCGGGAGCTTCTCGGGTATGCCGATGTATTTCGCGTGTTGACGAGGCATTTGGATGCCTTAAGAGAGTCATAGTTACTCCTTGCTGTTGCTCCCCATTTTACAACAGGCACATCTACAAGCTTACTCTGGCCAGTTCTCTTGAAGCGATACGCTAATATCTGTTGACATAAAGACTTTCACAGTACTCCTGCCGGGAGCTTCTCGACTTTGCCGATGTATTTCGCATATTGACGAGGCATTGGGCTACCTTAAGAGAGACATAGTTACTCCTGCCAGTGCCTCTCCGTTAAACCACATTCTCATATACAATTTTCCTCTGCCCCTTTCACCAGACGCGATACGATATTATTTATCGACATTATGACTTTCACAGTACTCCTGCTAGGGGCTCCTCCAGTTTACCAAAGTATTTCGCCTGTAGAAGAAGCATTTGGCTACCTTAAGAGAGTCATACTTACTCCTATCAGTTGCTCCCCGTTTTACCACAGTCACATTTTCAATCTTATTCTGGCCAGTTCAGCTGAAGCGATACGCCATTATCAGTCAACCTAAAGAATATCACAGTACTCCTGCCGGGAGCTTCTCGAGTTTGCCGATGTATTTCGCCTGTTGACGAGGCATTTGGATACCTTAAGAGAGTCATAGTTACCCCTTGCTGTTGCTCCCCATTTTACAACAGGCTCATCTACAAGCTTACTCTGGCCAATTCTCCTGAAGCGATACGCTAATATCTGTTGACATAAAGACTTTCACAGTACTCCTGCTGGGAGCTTCTCGACTTTACCGATGTATTTCGCCTATTGACGAGGCATTTGGCTACCTTAAGAGAGTCATAGTTACTCCTGCCAGTGTCTCTCCGATAAACCACAGTCACATCTACCATTTTCATCTGCCCCTTTCACCAGACGTGATACGCCATTATTTGTCGACATTATGACTTTCACAGTACTCCTGCTTGGGGCTCCTCCAGTTTACCAATGTATTTCGCCTGTTGACGAGGCATTTGGCTACCTTAAGAGAGTCATACTTACTCCTGTCAGTTGCTTCCAGTTTTACCACAGTCACATTTTCAATCTTATTCTGGCCAGTTCACCCGAAGCGATACGCCATTATCAGTCAACCTAAAGAATTTCACAGTACTCCAGCCGGGAGCTTCTCGAGTTTGCCGATGCATTTCGCCTGTTGACGAGGCATTTGGATACCTTAAGAGAGTCATAGTTTCACCTTGCTGTTGCTCCCCATTATACAACAGCCACATCTACAAGCTTACTCTGGCCAATTCTCCTGAAGCGATACGCTAATATCTGTTGACATAAAGACTTTCACAGTACTCCTGCCGGGAGCTTTTCGACTTTGCCGATGTATTTCGCCTATTGACGAGGCGTTTGGCTACCTTAAGAGAGTCATAGTTACTCCTTCCAGTGTCTCTCCGTTAAACCACAGTCACATCTACCATTTTCCTCTGCCCCTTTCACCAGACGCGATACGCCATTATTTGTCGACATTATGACTTTCACAGTACTCCTGCTAGGGGCTCCTCCAGTTTACCAATGTATTTCACCTGTTGACGAGGCATTTGGCTACCTTAAGAGAGTCATACTTACTCCTGTCAGTTGCTCCCCGTTTTACTACAGTCACATTTTCAATCTTATTCTGGCCAGTTCACCTGAAGCGATACGCCATTATCAGTCAACCTAAAGAATTTCACAGTACTCCTGCCGGGAGCTTCTCAAGTATGCCGATGTATTTCGCGTGTTGACGAGGCATTTGGATGCCTTAAGAGAGTCATAGTTACTCCTTGCTGTTGCTCCCCATTTTACAACAGGCACATCTACAAGCTTACTCTGGCCAGTTCACCTGAAGCGATACGCCATTATCAGTCAACCTAAAGAATATCACAGTACTCCTGCCGGGAGCTTCTCGAGTTTGCCGATGTATTTCGCCTGTTGACGAGGCATTTGGATACCTTAAGAGAGTCATAGTTACCCCTTGCTGTTGCTCCCCATTTTACAACAGGCACATCTACAAGCTTACTCTGGCCAATCCTCCTGAAGCGATACGCTAATATCTGTTGACATTAAGACTTTCACAGTACTCCTGCCGGGAGCTTCTCGACTTTACCGATGTATTTCGCCTATTGACGAGGCATTTGTTTACCTTAAGAGAGTCATAGTTACTCCTGCCAGTGTCTCTCCGATAAACCACAGTCACATCTACCATTTTCATCTGCCCTTTCACCAGACGTGATACGCCATTATTTGTCGACATTTTGACTTTCACAGTACTCCTGCTAGGGGCTCCTCCAATTTTTCCAATGTATTTCGCCTGTTGACGAGGCATTTGGCTACCTTAAGAGAGTCATACTTACTCCTGTCAGTTGCTCCCAGTTTTACCACAGTCACATTTTCAATCTTATTCTGGCCAGTTCACCTGAAGCGATACGCCATTATCAGTCAACCTAAAGAATTTCACAGTACTCCTGCCGGGAGCTTCTCAAGTATGCCGATGTATTTCGCGTGTTGACGAGGCATTTGGATGCCTTAAGAGAGTCATAGTTACTCCTTGCTGTTGCTCCCCATTTTACAACAGGCACATCTACAAGCTTACTCTGGCCAGTTCACCTGAAGCGATACGCCATTATCAGTCAACCTAAAGAATATCACAGTACTCCTGCCGGGAGCTTCTCGAGTTTGCCGATGTATTTCGCCTGTTGACGAGGCATTTGGATACCTTAAGACAGTCATAGTTACCTCTTGCTGTTGCTCCCCATTTTACAACAGGCACATCTACAAGCTTACTCTGGCCAATTCTCCTGAAGCGATACGCTAATATCTGTTGACATAAAGACTTTCACAGTACTCCTGCCGGGAGCTTCTCGACTTTACCGATGTATTTCGCCTATTGACGAGGCATTTGTTTACCTTAAGAGAGTCATAGTTACTCCAGCCAGTGTCTCTCCGATAAACCACAGTCACATCTACCATTTTCATCTGCCCTTTCACCAGACGTGATACGCCATTATTTGTCGACATTTTAACTTTCACAGTACTCCTGCTAGGGGCTCCTCCAGTTTACCAATGTATTTCGCCTGTTGACGAGGCATTTGGCTACTTTAAGAGAGTCATACTTACTCCTGTCAGTTGCTCCCAGTTTTACCACAGTCACATTTTCAATCTTATTCTGGCCAGTTCACCTGAAGCGATACGCCATTATCAGTCAACATAAAGAATTTCACAGTACTCCTGCCGGGAGCTTCTCGGTAATGCCGATGTATTTCGCGTGTTGACGAGGCATTTGGATACCTTAAGAGAGTCATAGTTACCCCTTGCTGTTGCTCCCCATTTTACAACGGGCACATCTACAAGCTTACTCTGGCCAATCCTCCTGAAGCGATACGCTAATATCTGTTGACATAAAGACTTTCACAGTACTCCTGCCGGGAGCTTCTCGACTTTACCGATGTATTTCGCCTATTGACGAGGCATTTGTTTACCTTAAGAGAGTCATAGTTACTCCTGCCAGTGTCTCTCCGATAAACCACAGTCACATCTACCATTTTCATCTGCCCTTTCACCAGACGTGATACGCCATTATTTGTCGACATTTTGACTTTCACAGTACTCCTGCTAGGGGCTCCTCCAATTTTTCCAATGTATTTCGCCTGTTGACGAGGCATTTGGCTACCTTAAGAGAGTCATACTTACTCCTGTCAGTTGCTCCCAGTTTTACCACAGTCACATTTTCAATCTTATTCTGGCCAGTTCACCTGAAGCGATACGCCATTATCAGTCAACCTAAAGAATTTCACAGTACTCCTGCCGGGAGCTTCTCAAGTATGCCGATGTATTTCGCGTGTTGACGAGGCATTTGGATGCCTTAAGAGAGTCATAGTTACTCCTTGCTGTTGCTCCCCATTTTACAACAGGCACATCTACAAGCTTACTCTGGCCAGTTCACCTGAAGCGATACGCCATTATCAGTCAACCTAAAGAATATCACAGTACTCCTGCCGGGAGCTTCTCGAGTTTGCCGATGTATTTCGCCTGTTGACGAGGCATTTGGATACCTTAAGACAGTCATAGTTACCTCTTGCTGTTGCTCCCCATTTTACAACAGGCACATCTACAAGCTTACTCTGGCCAATTCTCCTGAAGCGATACGCTAATATCTGTTGACATAAAGACTTTCACAGTACTCCTGCCGGGAGCTTCTCGACTTTACCGATGTATTTCGCCTATTGACGAGGCATTTGTTTACCTTAAGAGAGTCATAGTTACTCCAGCCAGTGTCTCTCCGATAAACCACAGTCACATCTACCATTTTCATCTGCCCTTTCACCAGACGTGATACGCCATTATTTGTCGACATTTTAACTTTCACAGTACTCCTGCTAGGGGCTCCTCCAGTTTACCAATGTATTTCGCCTGTTGACGAGGCATTTGGCTACTTTAAGAGAGTCATACTTACTCCTGTCAGTTGCTCCCAGTTTTACCACAGTCACATTTTCAATCTTATTCTGGCCAGTTCACCTGAAGCGATACGCCATTATCAGTCAACATAAAGAATTTCACAGTACTCCTGCCGGGAGCTTCTCGGTAATGCCGATGTATTTCGCGTGTTGACGAGGCATTTGGATACCTTAAGAGAGTCATAGTTACCCCTTGCTGTTGCTCCCCATTTTACAACAGGCACATCTACAAGCTTACTCTGGCCAATCCTCCTGAAGCGATACGCTAATATCTGTTGACATAAAGACTTTCACAGTACTCCTGCCGGGAGCTTCTCGACTTTACCGATGTATTTCGCCTATTGACGAGGCATTTGTTTACCTTAAGAGAGTCATAGTTACTCCTGCCAGTGTCTCTCCGATAAACCACAGTCACATCTACCATTTTCATCTGCCCTTTCACCAGACGTGATACGCCATTATTTGTCGACATTTTGACTTTCACAGTACTCCTGCTAGGGGCTCCTCCAATTTTTCCAATGTATTTCGCCTGTTGACGAGGCATTTGGCTACCTTAAGAGAGTCATACTTACTCCTGTCAGTTGCTCCCAGTTTTACCACAGTCACATTTTCAATCTTATTCTGGCCAGTTCACCTGAAGCGATACGCCATTATCAGTCAACCTAAAGAATTTCACAGTACTCCTGCCGGGAGCTTCTCAAGTATGCCGATGTATTTCGCGTGTTGACGAGGCATTTGGATGCCTTAAGAGAGTCATAGTTACTCCTTGCTGTTGCTCCCCATTTTACAACAGGCACATCTACAAGCTTACTCTGGCCAGTTCACCTGAAGCGATACGCCATTATCAGTCAACCTAAAGAATATCACAGTACTCCTGCCGGGAGCTTCTCGAGTTTGCCGATGTATTTCGCCTGTTGACGAGGCATTTGGATACCTTAAGACAGTCATAGTTACCTCTTGCTGTTGCTCCCCATTTTACAACAGGCACATCTACAAGCTTACTCTGGCCAATTCTCCTGAAGCGATACGCTAATATCTGTTGACATAAAGACTTTCACAGTACTCCTGCCGGGAGCTTCTCGACTTTACCGATGTATTTCGCCTATTGACGAGGCATTTGTTTACCTTAAGAGAGTCATAGTTACTCCAGCCAGTGTCTCTCCGATAAACCACAGTCACATCTACCATTTTCATCTGCCCTTTCACCAGACGTGATACGCCATTATTTGTCGACATTTTAACTTTCACAGTACTCCTGCTAGGGGCTCCTCCAGTTTACCAATGTATTTCGCCTGTTGACGAGGCATTTGGCTACTTTAAGAGAGTCATACTTACTCCTGTCAGTTGCTCCCAGTTTTACCACAGTCACATTTTCAATCTTATTCTGGCCAGTTCACCTGAAGCGATACGCCATTATCAGTCAACATAAAGAATTTCACAGTACTCCTGCCGGGAGCTTCTCGGTAATGCCGATGTATTTCGCGTGTTGACGAGGCATTTGGATACCTTAAGAGAGTCATAGTTACCCCTTGCTGTTGCTCCCCATTTTACAACAGGCACATCTACAAGCTTACTCTGGCCAATCCTCCTGAAGCGATACGCTAATATCTGTTGACATAAAGACTTTCACAGTACTCCTGCCGGGAGCTTCTCGACTTTACCGATGTATTTCGCCTATTGACGAGGCATTTGTTTACCTTAAGAGAGTCATAGTTACTCCTGCCAGTGTCTCTCCGATAAACCACAGTCACATCTACCATTTTCATCTGCCCTTTCACCAGACGTGATACGCCATTATTTGTCGACATTTTGACTTTCACAGTACTCCTGCTAGGGGCTCCTCCAATTTTTCCAATGTATTTCGCCTGTTGACGAGGCATTTGGCTACCTTAAGAGAGTCATACTTACTCCTGTCAGTTGCTCCCAGTTTTACCACAGTCACATTTTCAATCTTATTCTGGCCAGTTCACCTGAAGCGATACGCCATTATCAGTCAACCTAAAGAATTTCACAGTACTCCTGCCGGGAGCTTCTCGAGTTTGCCGATGCATTTCGCCTGTTGACGAGGCATTTGGATAAATTAGGACAGTCATAGTTTCACCTTGCTGTTGCTCCCCATTTTACAATCGGCACATTAACAAGCTTACTCTGGCCAATTCTCCTGAAGCGATATGCTAATACCTGTTGACATAAAGACTTACACAGTACTCCTGCCGGGAGCTTTTCGACTTTGCCGATGTATTTCGCCTATTGACGAGGCGTTTGGCTACCTTAAGAGAGTCATAGTTACTCCTTCCAGTGTCTCTCCGTTAAACCACAGTCACATATACAATTTTCCTCTGCCCCTTTCACCAGACGCGATACGATATTATTTATCGACATAATGACTTTCACAGTACTCCTGCTAGGGGCTCCTCCAGTTTACCAAAGTATTTCGCCTGTAGAAGAGGCATTTGGCTACCTTAAGAGTGTCATAGATACTCCTGACAGTTGCTCCCCGTTTTGCCACAGTCACATTTTCAATCTTATTCTGGCCAGTTCACCTGAAGCGATACGCCATTATCAGTCAACCTAAAGAATTTCACAGTACTCCTGCCGGTAGCTTCTCGGGTATGCCGATGTATTTCGCGTGTTGACGAGGCATTTGGATGCCTTAAGAGAGTCATAGTTACTCCTTGCTGTTGCTCCCCATTTTACAACAGGCACATCTACAAGCTTACTCTGGCCAGTTCTCTTGAAGCGATACGCTAATATCTGTTGACATAAAGACTTTCACAGTACTCCTGCCGGGAGCTTCTCGACTTTGCCGATGTATTTCGCATATTGACGAGGCATTGGGCTACCTTAAGAGAGACATAGTTACTCCTGCCAGTGCCTCTCCGTTAAACCACATTCACATATACAATTTTCCTCTGCCCCTTTCACCAGACGCGATACGATATTATTTATCGACATTATGACTTTCACAGTACTCCTGCTAGGGGCTCCTCCAGTTTACCAAAGTATTTCGCCTGTAGAAGAAGCATTTGGCTACCTTAAGAGAGTCATACTTACTCCTATCAGTTGCTCCCCGTTTTACCACAGTCACATTTTCAATCTTATTCTGGCCAGTTCACCTGAAGCGATACGCCATTATCAGTCAACCTAAAGAATATCACAGTACTCCTGCCGGGAGCTTCTCGAGTTTGCCGATGTATTTCGCCTGTTGACGAGGCATTTGGATACCTTAAGAGAGTCATAGTTACCCCTTGCTGTTGCTCCCCATTTTACAACAGGCTCATCTACAAGCTTACTCTGGCCAATTCTCCTGAAGCGATACGCTAATATCTGTTGACATAAAGACTTTCACAGTACTCCTGCCGGGAGCTTCTCGACTTTACCGATGTATTTCGCCTATTGACGAGGCATTTGTTTACCTTAAGAGAGTCATAGTTACTCCAGCCAGTGTCTCTCCGATAAACCACAGTCACATCTACCATTTTCATCTGCCCTTTCACCAGACGTGATACGCCATTATTTGTCGACATTTTAACTTTCACAGTACTCCTGCTAGGGGCTCCTCCAGTTTACCAATGTATTTCGCCTGTTGACGAGGCATTTGGCTACTTTAAGAGAGTCATACTTACTCCTGTCAGTTGCTCCCAGTTTTACCACAGTCACATTTTCAATCTTATTCTGGCCAGTTCACCTGAAGCGATACGCCATTATCAGTCAACATAAAGAATTTCACAGTACTCCTGCCGGGAGCTTCTCGGTAATGCCGATGTATTTCGCGTGTTGACGAGGCATTTGGATACCTTAAGAGAGTCATAGTTACCCCTTGCTGTTGCTCCCCATTTTACAACAGGCACATCTACAAGCTTACTCTGGCCAATCCTCCTGAAGCGATACGCTAATATCTGTTGACATAAAGACTTTCACAGTACTCCTGCCGGGAGCTTCTCGACTTTACCGATGTATTTCGCCTATTGACGAGGCATTTGTTTACCTTAAGAGAGTCATAGTTACTCCTGCCAGTGTCTCTCCGATAAACCACAGTCACATCTACCATTTTCATCTGCCCTTTCACCAGACGTGATACGCCATTATTTGTCGACATTTTGACTTTCACAGTACTCCTGCTAGGGGCTCCTCCAATTTTTCCAATGTATTTCGCCTGTTGACGAGGCATTTGGCTACCTTAAGAGAGTCATACTTACTCCTGTCAGTTGCTCCCAGTTTTACCACAGTCACATTTTCAATCTTATTCTGGCCAGTTCACCTGAAGCGATACGCCATTATCAGTCAACCTAAAGAATTTCACAGTACTCCTGCCGGGAGCTTCTCGAGTTTGCCGATGCATTTCGCCTGTTGACGAGGCATTTGGATAAATTAGGACAGTCATAGTTTCACCTTGCTGTTGCTCCCCATTTTACAATCGGCACATTAACAAGCTTACTCTGGCCAATTCTCCTGAAGCGATATGCTAATACCTGTTGACATAAAGACTTACACAGTACTCCTGCCGGGAGCTTTTCGACTTTGCCGATGTATTTCGCCTATTGACGAGGCGTTTGGCTACCTTAAGAGAGTCATAGTTACTCCTTCCAGTGTCTCTCCGTTAAACCACAGTCACATATACAATTTTCCTCTGCCCCTTTCACCAGACGCGATACGATATTATTTATCGACATAATGACTTTCACAGTACTCCTGCTAGGGGCTCCTCCAGTTTACCAAAGTATTTCGCCTGTAGAAGAGGCATTTGGCTACCTTAAGAGTGTCATAGATACTCCTGACAGTTGCTCCCCGTTTTGCCACAGTCACATTTTCAATCTTATTCTGGCCAGTTCACCTGAAGCGATACGCCATTATCAGTCAACCTAAAGAATTTCACAGTACTCCTGCCGGTAGCTTCTCGGGTATGCCGATGTATTTCGCGTGTTGACGAGGCATTTGGATGCCTTAAGAGAGTCATAGTTACTCCTTGCTGTTGCTCCCCATTTTACAACAGGCACATCTACAAGCTTACTCTGGCCAGTTCTCTTGAAGCGATACGCTAATATCTGTTGACATAAAGACTTTCACAGTACTCCTGCCGGGAGCTTCTCGACTTTGCCGATGTATTTCGCATATTGACGAGGCATTGGGCTACCTTAAGAGAGACATAGTTACTCCTGCCAGTGCCTCTCCGTTAAACCACATTCACATATACAATTTTCCTCTGCCCCTTTCACCAGACGCGATACGATATTATTTATCGACATTATGACTTTCACAGTACTCCTGCTAGGGGCTCCTCCAGTTTACCAAAGTATTTCGCCTGTAGAAGAAGCATTTGGCTACCTTAAGAGAGTCATACTTACTCCTATCAGTTGCTCCCCGTTTTACCACAGTCACATTTTCAATCTTATTCTGGCCAGTTCACCTGAAGCGATACGCCATTATCAGTCAACCTAAAGAATATCACAGTACTCCTGCCGGGAGCTTCTCGAGTTTGCCGATGTATTTCGCCTGTTGACGAGGCATTTGGATACCTTAAGAGAGTCATAGTTACCCCTTGCTGTTGCTCCCCATTTTACAACAGGCTCATCTACAAGCTTACTCTGGCCAATTCTCCTGAAGCGATACGCTAATATCTGTTGACATAAAGACTTTCTCAGTACTCCTGCTGGGAGCTTCTCGACTTTACCGATGTATTTCGCCTATTGACGAGGCATTTGGCTACCTTAAGAGAGTCATAGTTACTCCTGCCAGTGTCTCTCCGATAAACCACAGTCACATCTACCATTTTCATCTGCCCCTTTCACCAGACGAGATACGCCATTATTTGTCGACATTATGACTTTCACAGTACTCCTGCTAGTGGCTCCTCCAGTTTACCAATGTATTTCGCCTGTTGACGAGGCATTTGGCTACCTTAAGAGAGTCATACTTACTCCTGTCAGTTGCTTCCAGTTTTACCACAGTCACATTTTCAATCTTATTCTGGCCAGTTCACCCGAAGCGATACGCCATTATCAGTCAACCTAAAGAATTTCACAGTACTCCAGCCGGGAGCTTCTCGAGTTTGCCGATGCATTTCGCCTGTTGACGAGGCATTTGGATACCTTAAGAGAGTCATAGTTTCACCTTGCTGTTGCTCCCCATTATACAACAGCCACATCTACAAGCTTACTCTGGCCAATTCTCCTGAAGCGATACGCTAATATCTGTTGACATAAAGACTTTCACAGTACTCCTGCCGGGAGCTTTTCGACTTTGCCGATGTATTTCGCCTATTGACGAGGCGTTTGGCTACCTTAAGAGAGTCATAGTTACTCCTTCCAGTGTCTCTCCGTTAAACCACAGTCACATCTACCATTTTCCTCTGCCCCTTTCACCAGACGCGATACGCCATTATTTGTCGACATTATGACTTTCACAGTACTCCTGCTAGGGGCTCCTCCAGTTTACCAATGTATTTCACCTGTTGACGAGGCATTTGGCTACCTTAAGAGAGTCATACTTACTCCTGTCAGTTGCTCCCCGTTTTACTACAGTCACATTTTCAATCTTATTCTGGCCAGTTCACCTGAAGCGATACGCCATTATCAGTCAACCTAAAGAATTTCACAGTACTCCTGCCGGGAGCTTCTCAAGTATGCCGATGTATTTCGCCTGTTGACGAGGCATTTGGCTACCTTGAGAGAGTCATAGTTACTCCTTGCTGTTCCTCCCCATTTTACAACAGGCACATCTACAAGCTTACTCTGGCCAGTTCACCTGAAGCGATACGCCATTATCAGTCAACCTAAAGATTATCACAGTACTCCTGCCGGGAGCTTCTCGAGTTTGCCGATGTATTTCGCCTGTTGACGAGGCATTTGGATACCTTAAGACAGTCATAGTTACCTCTTGCTGTTGCTCCCCATTTTACAACAGGCACATCTACAGGCTTACTCTGGCCAATTCTCCTGAAGCGATACGCTAATATCTGTTGACATAAAGACTTTCACAGTACTCCTGCCGGGAGCTTCTCGACTTTACCGATGTATTTCGCCTATTGACGAGGCATTTGTTTACCTTAAGAGAGTCATAGTTACTCCTGCCAGTGTCTCTCCGATAAACCACAGTCACATCTACCATTTTCATCTGCCCTTTCACCAGACGTGATACGCCATTATTTGTCGACATTTTGACTTTCACAGTACTCCTGCTAGGGGCTCCTCCAGTTTACCAATGTATTTCGCCTGTTGACGAGGCATTTGGCTACCTTAAGAGAGTCATACTTACTCCTGTCAGTTGCTCCCAGATTTACCACAGTCACATTTTCAATCTTATTCTGGCCAGTTCACCTGAAGCGATACGCCATTATCAGTCAACATAAAGAATTTCACAGTACTCCTGCCGGGAGCTTCTCGGTAATGCCGATGTATTTCGCGTGTTGACGAGGCATTTGGATACCTTAAGAGAGTCATAGTTACCCCTTGCTGTTGCTCCCCATTTTACAACAGGCACATCTACAAGCTTACTCTGGCCAATCCTCCTGAAGCGATACGCTAATATCTGTTGACATAAAGACTTTCACAGTACTCCTGCCGGGAGCTTCTCGACTTTACCGATGTATTTCGCCTATTGACGAGGCATTTGTTTACCTTAAGAGAGTCATAGTTACTCCTGCCAGTGTCTCTCCGATAAACCACAGTCACATCTACCATTTTCATCTGCCCTTTCACCAGACGTGATACGCCATTATTTGTCGACATTTTGACTTTCACAGTACTCCTGCTAGGGGCTCCTCCAATTTTTCCAATGTATTTCGCCTGTTGACGAGGCATTTGGCTACCTTAAGAGAGTCATACTTACTCCTGTCAGTTGCTCCCAGTTTTACCACAGTCACATTTTTAATCTTATTCTGGCCAGTTCTCCCGAAGCGATACGCCATTATCAGTCAACCTAAAGAATTTCACAGTACTCCTGCCGGGAGCTTCTCGAGTTTGCCGATGCATTTCGCCTGTTGACGAGGCATTTGGATAAATTAGGAGAGTCATAGTTTCACCTTGCTGTTGCTCCCCATTTTACAACAGGCACATTAACAAGCTTACTCTGGCCAATTCTCCTGAAGCGATATGCTAATACCTATTGACATAAAGACTTACACAGTACTCCTGCCGGGAGCTTTTCGACTTTGCCGATGTATTTCGCCTATTGACGAGGCGTTTGGCTACCTTAAGAGAGTCATAGTTACTCCTTCCAGTGTCTCTCCGTTAAACCACAGTCACATATACAATTTTCCTCTGCCCCTTTCACCAGACGCGATACGATATTATTTATCGACATAATGACTTTCACAGTACTCCTGCTAGGGGCTCCTCCAGTTTACCAAAGTATTTCGCCTGTAGAAGAGGCATTTGGCTACCTTAAGAGTGTCATAGATACTCCTGACAGTTGCTCCCCGTTTTGCCACAGTCACATTTTCAATCTTATTCTGGCCAGTTCACCTGAAGCGATACGCCATTATCAGTCAACCTAAAGAATTTCACAGTACTCCTGCCGGGAGCTTCTCGGGTATGCCGATGTATTTCGCGTGTTGACGAGGCATTTGGATGCCTTAAGAGAGTCATAGTTACTCCTTGCTGTTGCTCCCCATTTTAGAACAGGCACATCTACAAGCTTACTCTGGCCAGTTCTCTTGAAGCGATACGCTAATATCTGTTGACATAAAGACTTTCACAGTACTCCTGCCGGGAGCTTCTCGACTTTGCCGATGTATTTCGCATATTGACGAGGCATTGCGCTACCTTAAGAGAGTCATAGTTACTTCTGCCAGTGTCTCTCCGTTAAACCACATTCACATATACAATTTTCCTCTGCCCCTTTCACCAGACGCGATACGATATTATTTATCGACATTATGACTTTCACAGTACTCCTGCTAGGGGCTCCTCCAGTTTACCAAAGTATTTCGCCTGTAGAAGAGGCATTTGGCTACCTTAAGAGAGTCATAGATAGTCCTGTCAGTTGCTCCCCGTTTTACCAAAGTCACATTCTCAATCTTATTCTGGCCAGTTCACCTGAAGCGATACGCCATTATCAGTCAACCTAAAGAATTTCACAGTACTCCTGCCGGGAGCTTCTCGGTAATGCCGATTTATTTCGCGTGTTGACGAGGCATTTGGATACCTTAAGAGAGTCATAGTTACCCCTTGCTGTTGCTCCCCATTTTACAACAGGCACATCTACAAGCTTACTCTGGCCAATCCTCCTGAAGCGATACGCTAATATCTGTTGACATAAAGACTTTCACAGTACTCCTGCCGGGAGCTTCTCGACTTTACCGATGTATTTCGCCTATTGACGAGGCATTTGTTTACCTTAAGAGAGTCATAGTTACTCCTGCCAGTGTCTCTCCGATAAACCACAGTCACATCTACCATTTTCATCTGCCCTTTCACCAGACGTGATACGCCATTATTTGTCGACATTTTGACTTTCACAGTACTCCTGCTACGGGCTCCTCCAATTTTTCCAATGTATTTCGCCTGTTGACGAGGCATTTGGCTACCTTAAGAGAGTCATACTTACTCCTGTCAGTTGCTCCCAGTTTTACCACAGTCACATTTTTAATCTTATTCTGGCCAGTTCTCCCGAAGCGATACGCCATTATCAGTCAACCTAAAGAATTTCACAGTACTCCTGCCGGGAGCTTCTCGAGTTTGCCGATGCATTTCGCCTGTTGACGAGTCATTTGGATAAATTAGGAGAGTCATAGTTTCACCTTGCTGTTGCTCCCCATTTTACAACAGGCACATTAACAAGCTTACTCTGGCCAATTCTCCTGAAGCGATATGCTAATACCTGTTGACATAAAGACTTACACAGTACTCCTGCCGGGAGCTTTTCGACTTTGCCGATGTATTTCGCCTATTGACGAGGCGTTTGGCTACCTTAAGAGAGTCATAGTTACTCCTTCCAGTGTCTCTCCGTTAAACCACAGTCACATATACAATTTTCCTCTGCCCCTTTCACCAGACGCGATACGATATTATTTATCGACATAATGACTTTCACAGTACTCCTGCTAGGGGCTCCTCCAGTTTACCAAAGTTTTTCGCCTGTAGAAGAGGCATTTGGCTACCTTAAGAGTGTCATAGATACTCCTGACAGTTGCTCCCCGTTTTGCCACAGTCACATTTTCAATCTTATTCTGGCCAGTTCACCTGAAGCGATACGCCATTATCAGTCAACCTAAAGAATATCACAGTACTCCTGCCGGGAGCTTCTCGAGTTTGCCGATGTATTTCGCCTGTTGACGAGGCATTTGGATAACTTAAGAGAGTCATAGTTACCCCTTGCTGTTGCTCCCCATTTTACAACAGGCACATCTACAAGCTTACTCTGGCCAATTCTCCTGAAGCGATACGCTAATATCTGTTGACATAAAGACTTTCACAGTACTCCTGCCGGGAGCTTCTCGACTTTACCGATGTATTTCGCCTATTGACGAGGCATTGGGCTACCTTAAGAGAGTCATAGTTACTCCTGCCAGTGTCTCTCCGATAAACCACAGTCACATCTACCACTTTCATCTGCCCCTTTCACCAGACGTGATACGCCATTATTTGTCGACATTATGACTTTCACAGTACTCCTGCTAGGGGCTCCTCCAGTTTACCAATGTATTTCGCCTGTTGACGAGGCATTTGGCTACCTTAAGAGAGTCATACTTACTCCTGTCAGTTGCTCCCAGTTTTATCACAGTCACATTTTCAATCTTATTCTGGCCAATTCACCCGAAGCGATACGCCATTATCAGTCAACCTAAAGAATTTCACAGTACTCCTGCCGGGAGCTTCTCGAGTTTGCCGATGCATTTCGCCTGTTGACGAGGCATTTGGATACCTTAAGAGAGTCATAGTTTCACCTTGCTGTTGCTCCCCATTTTACAACAGGCACATCTACAAGCTTACTCTGGCCAATTCTCCTGAAGCGATACGCTAATATCTGTTGACATAAAGACTTTCACAGTACTCCTGCCGGGAGCTTTTCGACTTTGCCGATGTATTTCGCCTATTGACGAGGCGTTTGGCTACCTTAAGAGAGTCATAGTTACTCCTTCCAGTGTCTCTCCGTTAAACCACAGTCACATCTACCATTTTCCTCTGCCCCTTTCACCAGACGCGATACGCCATTATTTGTCGACATTATGACTTTCACAGTACTCCTGCTAGGGGCTCCTCCAGTTTACCAATGTATTTCACCTGTTGACGAGGCATTTGGCTACCTTAAGAGAGTCATACTTACTCCTGTCAGTTGCTCCCCGTTTTACCACAGTCACATTTTCAATCTTATTCTGGCCAGTTCACCCGAACCGATACGCCATTATCAGTCAACATAAAGAATTTCACAGTACTCCTGCCGGGAGCTTCTCAAGTATGCCGATGTATTTCGCGTGTTGACGAGGCATTCGGATGCCTTAAGAGAGTCATAGTTACTCCTTGCTGTTGCTCCCCATTTTACAATAGGCACATCTACAAGCTTACTCTGGTCAGTTCTCTTGAAGCGATACGCTAATATCTGTTGACATAAAGACTTTCACAGTACTCCTGCCGGGAGCTTCTCGACTTTACCGATGTATTTCGCCTATTGACGAGGCATTTGGCTACCTTAAGAGAGTCATAGTTACTCCTGCCAGTGTCTCTCCGATAAACCACAGTCACATCTACCATTTTCATCTGCCCCTTTCACCAGACGTGATACGCCATTATTTGTCGACATTATGACTTTCACAGTACTCCTGCTGGGGGCTCCTCGAGTTTACCAATGTATTTCGCCTGTTGACGAGGCATTTGGCTACCTTAAGGGAGTCATACTTACTCCTGTCAGTTGCTCCCAGTTTTCTCACAGTCACATTTTCAATCTTATTCTGGCCAGTTCACCCGAAGCGATACGCCATTATCAGTCAACCTAAAGAATTCCACAGTACTCCTGCCGGGAGCTTCTCGAGTTTGCCGATGCATTTCGCCTGTTGACGAGGCATTTGGATACCTTAAGAGAGTCATAGTTTCACCTTGCTGTTGCACCCCATTTTACAACAGGCGCATCTACAAGCTTACTCTGGCCAATTCTCCTGAAGCGATACGCTAATATCTGTTGACATAAAGACTTTCACAGTACTCCTGCCGGGAGCTTTTCGACTTTGCCGATGTATTTCGCCTATTGACGAGGCGTTTGGCTACCTTAAGAGAGTCATAGTTACTCCTTCCAGTGTCTCTCCGTTAAACCACAGTCACATCTACCATTTTCCTCTGCCCCTTTCACCAGACGCGATACGCCATTATTTGTCGACATTATGACTTTCACAGTACTCCTGCTAGGGGCTCCTCCAGTTTACCAATGTATTTCACCTGTTGACGAGGCATTTGGCTACCTTAAGAGAGTCATACTTACTCCTGTCAGTTGCTCCCCGTTTTACCACAGTCACATTTTCAATCTTATTCTTTCCAGTTCACCCGAAGCGATACGCCATTATCAGTCAACCTAAAGAATTTCACAGTACTCCTGCCGGGAGCTTCTCAAGTATGCCGATGTATTTCGCGTGTTGACGAGGCATTCGGATGCCTTAAGAGAGTCATAGTTACTCCTTGCTGTTGCTCCCCATTTTACAACAGGCACATCTACAAGCTTACTCTGGTCAGTTCTCTTAAAGCGATACGCTAATATCTGTTGACATAAAGACTTTCACAGTACTCCTGCCGGGAGCTTCTCGACTTTGCCGATGTATTTCGCCTATTGACGAGGCATTGGGCTACCTTAAGAGAGTCATAGTTACTCCTGCCAGTGTCTCTCCGTTAAACCACATTCACATATACAATTTTCCTCTGCCCCTTTCACCAGACGCGATACGATATTATTTATCGACATTATGACTTTCACAGTACTCCTGCTAGGGGCTCCTCCAGTTTACCAAAGTATTTCACCTGTAGAAGAGTCATTTGGCTACCTTAAGAGAGTCATAGATACTCCTGTCAGTTGCTCCCCGTTTTACCAAAGTCACATTCTCAATCTTATTCTGGCCAGTTCACCCGAAGCGATACGCCATTAGCAGTCAACCTAAAGAATTTCACAATACTCCTGCCGGGAGCTTCTCGAGTTTGCCGATGCATTTCGCCTGTTGACGAGGCATTCGGATAAATTAAGAGAGTCATAGTTTCACCTTGCTGTTGCTCCCCATTTTACAACAGGCACATCTACAAGCTTACTCTGGCCAATTCTCCTGAAGCGATACGCTAATACCTGTTGACATAAAGACTTACACAGTACTCCTGCCGGGAGCTTTTCGACTTTGCCGATGTATTTCGCATATTGACGAGGCATTGGGCTACCTTAAGAGAGTCATAGTTACTCCTGCCAGTGTCTCTCCGTTAAACCACATTCACATATACAATTTTCCTCTGCCCCTTTCACCAGACGCGATACGATATTATTTATCGACATTATGACTTTCACAGTACTCCTGCTAGGGGCTCCTCCAGTTTACCAAAGTATATCGCCTGTAGAAGAGGCATTTGGCTACCTTAAGAGAGTCATAGATACTCCTGTCAGTTGCTCCCCGTTTTACCAAAGTCACATTCTCAATCTTATTCTGGCCAGTTCACCTGAAGCGATACGCCATTATCAGTCAACCTAAAGAATATCACAGTACTCCTGCCGGGAGCTTCTCGAGTTTGCCGATGCATTTCGCCTGTTGACGAGGCATTTGGATACCTTAAGAGAGTCATAGTTTCACCTTGCTGTTGCTCCCCATTTTACAACAGGCGCATCTACAAGCTTACTCTGGCCAATTCTCCTGAAGCGATACGCTAATATCTGTTGACATAAAGACTTTCACAGTACTCCTGCCGGGAGCTTTTCGACTTTGCCGATGTATTTCGCCTATTGACGAGGCGTTTGGCTACCTTAAGAGAGTCATAGTTACTCCTTCCAGTGTCTCTCCGTTAAACCACAGTCACATCTACCATTTTCCTCTGCCCCTTTCACCAGACGCGATACGCCATTATTTGTCGACATTATGACTTTCACAGTACTCCTGCTAGGGGCTCCTCCAGTTTACCAAAGTATTTCACCTGTAGAAGAGGCATTTGGCTACCTTAAGAGAGTCATAGATACTCCTGTCAGTTGCTCCCCGTTTTACCAAAGTCACATTCTCAATCTTATTCTGGCCAGTTCACCCGAAGCGATACGCCATTAGCAGTCAACCTAAAGAATTTCACAATACTCCTGCCGGGAGCTTCTCGAGTTTGCCGATGCATTTCGCCTGTTGACGAGGCATTTGGATAAATTAAGAGAGTCATAGTTTCACCTTGCTGTTGCTCCCCATTTTACAACAGGCACATCTACAAGCTTACTCTGGCCAATTCTCCTGAAGCGATACGCTAGTACCTGTTGACATAAAGACTTACACAGTACTCCTGCCGGGAGCTTTTCGACTTTGCCGATGTATTTCGCATATTGACGAGGCATTGGGCTACCTTAAGAGAGTCATAGTTACTCCTGCCAGTGTCTCTCCGTTAAACCACATTCACATATACAATTTTCCTCTGCCCCTTTCACCAGACGCGATACGATATTATTTATCGACATTATGACTTTCACAGTACTCCTGCTAGGGGCTCCTCCAGTTTACCAAAGTATATCGCCTGTAGAAGAGGCATTTGGCTACCTTAAGAGAGTCATAGATACTCCTGTCAGTTGCTCCCCGTTTTACCAAAGTCACATTCTCAATCTTATTCTGGCCAGTTCACCTGAAGCGATACGCCATTATCAGTCAACCTAAAGAATATCACAGTACTCCTGCCGGGAGCTTCTCGAGTTTGCCGATGCATTTCGCCTGTTGACGAGGCATTTGGATACCTTAAGAGAGTCATAGTTTCACCTTGCTGTTGCTCCCCATTTTACAACAGGCGCATCTACAAGCTTACTCTGGCCAATTCTCCTGAAGCGATACGCTAATATCTGTTGACATAAAGACTTTCACAGTACTCCTGCCGGGAGCTTTTCGACTTTGCCGATGTATTTCGCCTATTGACGAGGCGTTTGGCTACCTTAAGAGAGTCATAGTTACTCCTTCCAGTGTCTCTCCGTTAAACCACAGTCACATCTACCATTTTCCTCTGCCCCTTTCACCAGACGCGATACGCCATTATTTGTCGACATTATGACTTTCACAGTACTCCTGCTAGGGGCTCCTCCAGTTTACCAAAGTATTTCACCTGTAGAAGAGGCATTTGGCTACCTTAAGAGAGTCATAGATACTCCTGTCAGTTGCTCCCCGTTTTACCAAAGTCACATTTTCAATCTTATTCTGGCCAGTTCACCTGAAGCGGTACGCCATTATCAGTCAACCTAAAGAATATCACAGTACTCCTGCCGGGAGCTTCTCGAGTTTGCCGATGTATTTCGCCTGTTGACGAGGCATTTGGATACCTTAAGAGAGTCATAGTTACCCCTTGCTGTTGCTCCCCATTTTACAACAGGCACATCTACAAGCTTACTCTGGCCAATTCTCCTGAAGCGATACGCTAATATCTGTTGACATAAAGACTTTCACAGTACTCCTGCCGCGAGCTTCTCGACTTTGCCGATGTATTTCGCCTATTGACGAGGCATTGGGCTACCTTAAGAGAGTCATAGTTACTCCTGCCAGTGTCTCTCCGTTAAACCACATTCACATATACAATTTTCCTCTGCCCCTTTCACCAGACGCGATACGATATTATTTATCGACATTATGACTTTCACAGTACTCCTGCTAGGGGCTCCTCCAGTTTACCAAAGTATATCGCCTGTAGAAGAGGCATTTGGCTACCTTAAGAGAGTCATAGATACTCCTGTCAGTTGCTCCCCGTTTTACCAAAGTCACATTCTCAATCTTATTCTGGCCAGTTCACCTGAAGCGATACGCCATTATCAGTCAACCTAAAGAATATCACAGTACTCCTGCCGGGAGCTTCTCGAGTTTGCCGATGTATTTCGCCTGTTGACGAGGCATTTGGATACCTTAAGAGAGTCATAGTTACCCCTTGCTGTTGCTGCCCATTTTACAACAGGCACATCTACAAGCTTACTCTGGCCAATTCTCCTGAAGCGATACGCTAATATCTGTTTACATAAAGACTTTCACAGTACTCCTGCCGGGAGCTTCTCGACTTTGCCGATGTATTTCGCCTATTAACGAGGCATTGGGCTACCTTAAGAGAGTCATAGTTACTCCTGCCAGTGTCTCTCCGTTAAACCACATTCACATTTACAATTTTCCTCTGCCCCTTTCACCAGACGCGATACGATATTATTTATCGACATTATGACTTTCACAGTACTCCTGCTAGGGGCTCCTCCAGTTTACCAAAGTATTTCGCCTGTAGAAGAGGCATTTGGCTACCTTAAGAGAGTCATAGATACTCCTGTCAGTTGCTCCCTGTTTTACCTAAGTCACATTCTCAATCTTATTCTGGCCAGTTCACCTGAAGCGATACGCCATTATCAGTCAACCTAAAGAATATCACAGTACTCCTGCCGGGAGCTTCTCGAGTTTGCCGATGTATTTCGCCTGTTGACGAGGCATTTGGATACCTTAAGAGAGTCATAGTTACCCCTTGCTGTTGCTCCCCATTTTACAACAGGCACATCTATAAGCTTACTCTGGCCAATTCTCCTGAAGCGATACGCTAATATCTGTTGACATAAAGACTTTCACAGTACTCCTGCCGGGAGCTTCTCGACTTTACCGATGTATTTCGCCTATTGACGAGGCATTTGGCTACCTTAAGAGAGTCATAGTTACTCCTGTCAGTTGCTCCCAGTTTTATCACAGTCACATTTTCAATCTTATTCTGGCCAGTTCACCCGAAGCGATACGCCATTATCAGCCAACCTAAAGAATTTCACAGTACTCCTGCCGGGAGCTTCTCGATTTTGCCGATGTATTTCGCATATTGACGAGGCATTGGGCTACCTTAAGAGAGTCATAGTTACTCCTGCCAGTGTCTCTCCGTTAAACCACATTCACATATACAATTTTCCTCTGCCCCTTTCACCAGACGCGATACGATATTATTTATCGACATTATGACTTTCACAGTACTCCTGCTAGGGGCTCCTCCAGTTTACCAAAGTATTTCGCCTGTAGAAGAAGCATTTGGCTACCTTAAGAGAGTCATACTTACTCCTATCAGTTGCTCCCCGTTTTACCACAGTCACATTTTCAATCTTATTCTGACCAGTTCACCTGAAGCGATACGCCATTATCAGTCAACCTAAAGAATATCACAGTACTCCTGCCGGGAGCTTCTCGAGTTTGCCGATGTATTTCGCCTGTTGACGAGGCATTTGGATACCTTAAGAGAGTCATAGTTACCCCTTGCTGTTGCTGCCCATTTTACAACAGGCACATCTACAAGCTTACTCTGGCCAATTCTCCTGAAGCGATACGCTAATATCTGTTTACATAAAGACTTTCACAGTACTCCTGCCGGGAGCTTCTCGACTTTGCCGATGTATTTCGCCTATTAACGAGGCATTGGGCTACCTTAAGAGAGTCATAGTTACTCCTGCCAGTGTCTCTCCGTTAAACCACATTCACATTTACAATTTTCCTCTGCCCCTTTCACCAGACGCGATACGATATTATTTATCGACATTATGACTTTCACAGTACTCCTGCTAGGGGCTCCTCCAGTTTACCAAAGTATTTCGCCTGTAGAACAGGCATTTGGCTACCTTAAGAGAGTCATAGATACTCCTGTCAGTTGCTCCCCGTTTTACCAAAGTCACATTCTCAATCTTATTCTGGCCAGTTCACCTGAAGCGATACGCCATTATCAGTCAACCTAAAGAATATCACAGTACTCCTGCCGGGAGCTTCTCGAGTTTGCCGATGTATTTCGCCTGTTGACGAGGCATTTGGATACCTTAAGAGAGCCATAGTTACCCCTTGCTGTTGCTCCCCATTTTACAACAGGCACATCTACAAGCTTACTCTGGCCAATTCTCCTGAAGCGATACGCTAATATCTGTTGACATAAAGACTTTCACAGTACTCCTGCCGGGAGCTTCTCGACTTTACCGATGTATTTCGCCTATTGACGAGGCATTTGGCTACCTTAAGAGAGTCATAGTTACTCCTGTCAGTTGCTCCCAGTTTTATCACAGTCACATTTTCAATCTTATTCTGGCCAGTTCACCCGAAGCGATACGCCATTATCAGTCAACCTAAAGAATTTCACAGTACTCCTGCCGGGAGCTTCTCGAGTTTGCCGATGCATTTCGCCTGTTGACGAGGCATTTGGATACCTTAAGAGAGTCATAGTTTCACCTTGCTGTTGCTCCCCATTTTGCAGCAGGCACATCTACAAGCTTACTCTGGCCAATTTTCCTGAAGCGATACGCTAATATCTGTTGACATAAAGACTTTCACAGTACTCCTGCCGGGAGCTTCTCGACTTTACCGATGTATTTCGCCTATTGACGAGGCATTGGGCTACCTTAAGAGAGTCATAGTTACTCCTGCCAGTGTCTCTCCGTTAAACCACATTCACATATACAATTTTCCTCTGCCCCTTTCACCAGATGCGATACGATATTATTTATCGACATTATGACTTTCACAGTACTCCTGCTAGGGGCTCCTCCAGTTTACCAAAGTATTTCACCTGTAGAAGAGGCATTTGGCTACCTTAAGAGAGTCATAGATACTCCTGTCAGTTGCTCCCCGTTTTACCAAAGTCACATTTTCAATCTTATTCTTGCCAGTTCACCCGAAGCGATACGCCATTATCAGTCAACCTAAAGAATTTCACAGTACTCCTGCCGGGAGCTTCTCGAGTTTGCCGATGCATTTCGCCTGTTGACGAGGCATTTGGATACCTTAAGAGAGTCATAGTTACCCCTTGCTGTTGCTCCCCATTTTACAACAGGCACATCTACAAGCTTACTCTGGCCAGTTCTCTTGAAGCGATACGCTAATATCTGTTGACATAAAGACTTTCACAGTACTCCTGCCGGGAGCTTCTCGACTTTGCCGATGTATTTCGCATATTGACGAGGCATTGGGCTACCTTAAGAGAGTCATAGTTACTCCTGCCAGTGTCTCTCCGTTAAACCACATTCACATATACAATTTTCCTCTGCCCCTTTCACCAGACGCGATACGATATTATTTATCGACATTATGACTTTCACAGTACTCCTGCTAGGGGCTCCTCCAGTTTACCAAAGTATTTCGCCTGTAGAAGAAGCATTTGGCTACCTTAAGAGAGTCATACTTACTCCTATCAGTTGCTCCCCGATTTACCACAGTCACATTTTCAATCTTATTCTGACCAGTTCACCTGAAGCGATACGCCATTATCAGTCAACCTAAAGAATATCACAGTACTCCTGCCGGGAGCTTCTCGAGTTTGCCGATGTATTTCGCCTGTTGACGAGGCATTTGGATACCTTAAGAGAGTCATAGTTACCCCTTGCTGTTGCTGCCCATTTTACAACAGGCACATCTACAAGCTTACTCTGGCCAATTCTCCTGAAGCGATACGCTAATATCTGTTTACATAAAGACTTTCACAGTACTCCTGCCGGGAGCTTCTCGACTTTGCCGATGTATTTCGCCTATTAACGAGGCATTGGGCTACCTTAAGAGAGTCATAGTTACTCCTGCCAGTGTCTCTCCGTTAAACCACATTCACATTTACAATTTTCCTCTGCCCCTTTCACCAGACGCGATACGATATTATTTATCGACATTATGACTTTCACAGTACTCCTGCTAGGGGCACCTCCAGTTTACCAAAGTATTTCGCCTGTAGAACAGGCATTTGGCTACCTTAAGAGAGTCATAGATACTCCTGTCAGTTGCTCCCCGTTTTACCAAAGTCACATTCTCAATCTTATTCTGGCCAATTCACCTGAAGCGATACGCCATTATCAGTCAACCTAAAGAATATCACAGTACTCCTGCCGGGAGCTTCTCGAGTTTGCCGATGTATTTCGCCTGTTGACGAGGCATTTGGATACCTTAAGAGAGTCATAGTTACCCCTTGCTGTTGCTCCCCATTTTACAACAGGCACATCTACAAGCTTACTCTGGCCAATTCTCCTGAAGCGATACGCTAATATCTGTTGACATAAAGACTTTCACAGTACTCCTGCCGGGAGCTTCTTGACTTTACCGATGTAGTTCGCCTATAGACGAGGCATTTGGCTACCTTAAGAGAGTCATAGTTACTCCTGTCAGTTGCTCCCAGTTTTATCACAGTCACATTTTCAATCTTATTCTGGCCAGTTCACCCGAAGCGATACGCCATTATCAGTCAACCTAAAGAATTTCACAGTACTCCTGCCGGGTGCTTCTCGAGTTTGCCGATGCATTTCGCCTGTTGACGAAGCATTTGGATACCTTAAGAGAGTCATAGTTTCACCTTGCTGTTGCTCCCCATTTTACAGCAGGCACATCTACAAGCTTACTCTGGCCAATTCTCCTGAAGCGATACGCTAATATCTGTTGACATAAAGACTTTCACAGTACTCCTGCCGGGAGCTTCTCGACTTTACCGATGTATTTCACCTATTGACGAGGCATTGGGCTACCTTAAGAGAGTCATAGTTACTCCTGCCAGTGTCTCTCCGTTAAACCACATTCACATATACAATTTTCCTCTGCCCCTTTCACCAGATGCGATACGATATTATTTATCGACATTATGACTTTCACAGTACTCCTGCTAGGGGCTCCTCCAGTTTACCAAAGTATTTCACCTGTAGAAGAGGCATTTGGCTACCTTAAGAGAGTCATAGATACTCCTGTCAGATGCTCCCCGTTTTACCAAAGTCACATTCTCAATCTTATTCTGGCCAGTTCACCCGAAGCGATACGCCATTAGCAGTCATCCTAAAGAATTTCACAGTTCTCCTGCCGGGAGCTTCTCGAGTTTGCCGATGCATTTCGCCTGTTGACGAGGCATTTGGATACCTTAAGAGAGTCATAGTTTCACCTTGCTGTTGCTCCCCATTTTACAGCAGGCACATCTACAAGCTTACTCTGGCCAATTCTCCTGAAGCGATACGCTAATATCTGTTGACATAAAGACTTTCACAGTACTCCTGCCGCGAGCTTCTCGACTTTGCCGATGTATTTCGCCTATTGACAAGGCATTGGGCTACCTTAAGAGAGTCATAGTTACTCCTATCAGTTGCTCCCCGTTTTACCACAGTCACATTTTCAATCTTATTCTGTCCAGTTCACCTGAAGCGATACGCCATTATCAGTCAACCTAAAGAATTTCACAGTACTCCTTCCGGGAGCTTCTCAAGTATGCCGATGTATTTCGCGTGTTGACGAGGCATTCGGATGCCTTAAGTGAGTCATAGTTACTCCTTGCTGTTGCTCCCCATTTTACAACAGGCACATCTACAAGCTTACTCTGGTCAGTTCTCTTGAAGCGATACGCTAATATCTGTTGACATAAAGACTTTCACAGTACTCCTGCCGGGAGCTTCTCGACTTTGCCGATGTATTTCGCCTATTGACGAGGCATTGGGCTACCTTAAGAGAGTCATAGTTACTCCTGCCAGTGTCTCTCCGTTAAACCACATTAACATATACAATTTTCCTCTGCCCCTTTCACCAGATGCGATACGATATTATTTATCGACATTATGACTTTCACAGTACTCCTGCTAGGGGCTCCTCCAGTTTACCAAAGTGTTTCACCTGTAGAAGAGGCATTTGGCTACCTTAAGAGAGTCATACTTACTCCTGTCAGTTGCTCCCCGTTTTACCACAGTCACATTTTCAATCTTATTCTGGCCAGTTCACCTGAAGCGATACGCCATTATCAGTCAACCTAAAGAATTTCACAGTACTCCTTCCGGGAGCTTCTCAAGTATGCCGATGTATTTCGCGTGTTGACGAGGCATTCGGATGCCTTAAGAGAGTCATAGTTACTCCTTGCTGTTGCTCCCCATTTTACAACAGGCACATCTACAAGCTTACTCTGGCCAATTCTCCTGAAGCGATGCGCTAATACCTGTTGACATAAAGACTTACACAGTACTCCTGCCGGGAGCTTTTCGACTTTTCCGATGTATTTCGCATATTAACGAGGCATTGGGCTACCTTAAGAGAGTCATAGTTACTCCTGCCAGTGTCTCTCCGTTAAACCACATTCACATATACAATTTTCCTCTGCCCCTTTCACCAGACGCGATACGATATTATTTATCGACATTATGACTTTCACAGTACTCCTGCTAGGGGCTCCTCCAGTTTACCAAAGTATTTCGCCTGTAGAAGTAGCATTTGGCTACCTTAAGAGAGTCATACTTACTCCTGTCAGTTGCTCCCCGTTTTACCACAGTCACATTTTCAATCTTATTCTGGCCAGTTCACCTGAAGCGGTACGCCATTATCAGTCAACCTAAAGAATATCACTCCTGCCGGGAGCTTCTCGAGTTTGCCGATGTATTTCGCCTGTTGACGAGGCATTTGGATACCTTAAGAGAGTCATAGTTACCCCTTGCTGTTGCTCCCCATTTTACAACAGGCACATCTACAAGCTTACTCTGGCCAATTCTCCTGAAGCGATACGCTAATATCTGTTGACATAAAGACTTTCACAGTACTCCTGCCGCGAGCTTCTCGACTTTGCCGATGTATATCGCCTATTGACGAGGCATTTGGCTACCTTAAGAGAGTCATAGTTACTCCTGCCAGTGTCTCTCCGTTAAACCCCATTCACATATACAATTTTCCTCTGCCCCTTTCACCAGACGCGATACGATATTATTTATCGACATTATGACTTTCACAGTACTCCTGCTAGGGGCTCCTCCAGTTTACCAAAGTATTTCGCCTGTAGAAGAGGCATTCGGCTACCTTAAGAGAGTCATAGATACTCCTGTCAGTTGCTCCCCGTTTTACCAAAGTCACATTCTCAATCTTATTCTGGCCAGTTCACCTGAAGCGATACGCCATTATCAGTCAACCTAAAGAATATCACAGTACTCCTGCCGGGAGCTTCTCGAGTTTGCCGATGTATTTCGCCTGTTGACGAGGCATTTGGCTACCTTAAGAGAGTCATAGTTACTCCTGCCAGTGTCTCTCCGATAAACCACAGTCACATCTACCATTTTCATTTGCCCCTTTCACCAGACGTGATACGCCATTATTTGTCGACATTATGACTTTCACAGTGCTCCTGCTAGGGGCTCCTCCAGTTTACCAATGTATTTCGCCTGTTGACGAGGCATTTGGCTACCTTAAGAGAGTCATACTTACTCCTGTCAGATGCACCCAGTTTTATCACAGTCACATTTTCAATCTTATTCTGGCCAGTTCACCCGAAGCGATACGCCATTATCATTCAACCTAAAGAATTTCACAGTACTCCTGCCAGGAGCTTCTCGAGTTTGCCGATGCATTTCGCCTGTTGACGAGGCATTTGGATACCTTAAGAGAGTCATAGTTTCACCTTGCTGTTGCTCCCCATTTTACAACAGGCACATCTACAAGCTTACTCTGGCCAATTCTCCTGAAGCGATACGCTAATATCTGTTGACATAAAGACTTTCACAGTACTCCTGCCGGGAGCTTTTCGACTTTGCCGATGTATTTCGCCTATTGACGAGGCGTTTGGCTACCTTAAGAGAGTCATAGTTACTCCTTCCAGTGTCTCTCCGTTAAACCACAGTCACATCTACCATTTTCCTCTGCCCCTTTCACCAGACGCGATACGCCATTATTTGTCGACATTATGACTTTCACAGTACTCCTGCTAGGGGCTCCTCCAGTTTACCAATGTATTTCACCTGTTGACGAGGCATTTGGCTACCTTAAGAGAGTCATACTTACTCCTGTCAGTTGCTCCCCGTTTTACCACAGTCACATTTTCAATCTTATTCTGGCCAGTTCACCTGGAGCGATACGCCATTATCAGTCAACCTAAAGAATTTCACAGTACTCCTGCCGGGAGCTTCTCAAGTATGCCGATGTATTTCGCGTGTTGACGAGGCATTCGGATGCCTTAAGAGAGTCATAGTTACTCCTTGCTGTTGCTCCCCATTTTACAACAGGCACATCTACAAGCTTACTCTGGTCAGTTCTCTTGAAGCGATACGCTAATATCTGTTGACATAAAGAATTTCACAGTACTCCTGCCGGGAGCTTCTCGACTTTGCCGATGTATTTCGCCTATTGACGAGGCATTGGGCTACCTTAAGAGAGTCATAGTTACTCCTGCCAGTGTCTCTCCGTTAAACCACATTCACATATACAATTTTCCTCTGCCCCTTTCACCAGACGCGATACGATATTATTTATCGACATTATGACTTTCACAGTACTCCTGCTAGGGGCTCCTCCAGTTTACCAAAGTATTTTGCCTGTAGAAAAGGCATTTGGCTACCTTAAGAGAGTCATAGTTACTCCTTGCTGTTCCTCCCCATTTTACAACAGGCACATCTACAAGCTTACTCTGGCCAGTTCACCTGAAGCGATACGCCATTATCAGTCAACCTAAAGAATATCACAGTACTCCTGCCGGGAGCTTCTCGACTTTACCGATGTATTTCGCCTATTGACGAGGCATTGGGCTACCTTAAGAGAGTCATAGTTACTCCTGCCAGTGTCTCTCCGTTAAACCACATTCACATATACAATTTTCCTCTGCCCCTTTCACCAGATGCGATACGATATTATTTATCGACATTATGACTTTCACAGTACTCCTGCTAGGGGCTCCTCCAGTTTACCAAAGTATTTCACCTGTAGAAGAGGCATTTGGCTACCTTAAGAGAGTCATAGATACTCCTGTCAGATGCTCCCCGTTTTACCAAAGTCACATTCTCAATCTTATTCTGGCCAGTTCACCCGAAGCGATACGCCATTAGCAGTCAACCTAAAGAATTTCACAGTACTCCTGCCGGGAGCTTCTCGAGTTTGCCGATGCATTTCGCCTGTTGACGAGGCATTTGGATAAATTAAGAGACTCATAGTTTCACCTTGCTGTTGCTCCCCATTTTACAACAGGCACATCTACAAGCTTACTCTGGCCAATTCTCCTGAAGCGATACGCTAATACCTATTGACATAAAGACTTTCACAATACTCCTGCCGGGAGCTTTTCGACTTTGCCGATGTATTTCGCCTATTGACGAGGCGTTTGGCTACCTTAAGAGAGTCGTAGTTACTCCTTCCAGTGTCTCTCCGTTAAACCACAGTCACATCTACCATTTTCCTCTGCCCCTTTCACCAGACGCGATACGCCATTATTTCTCGACATTATGACTTTCACAGTACTCCTGCTAGGGGCTCCTCCAGTTTACCAATGTATTTCAGCTGTTGACGAGGCATTTGGCTACCTTAAGAGAGTCATACTTACTCCTGTCAGTTGCTCCCCGTTTTACCACAGTCACATTCTCAATCTTATTCTGGCCAGTTCACCCGAAGCGATACGCCATTATCAGTCAACCTAAAGAATTTCACAGTACTCCTTCCGGGAGCTTCTCAAGTATGCCGATGTATTTCGCGTGTTGACGAGGCATTCGGATGCCTTAAGTGAGTCATAGTTACTCCTTGCTGTTGCTCCCCATTTTACAACAGGCACATCTACAAGCTTACTCTGGTCAGTTCTCTTGAAGCGATACGCTAATATCTGTTGACATAAAGACTTTCACAGTACTCCTGCCGGGAGCTTCTCGACTTTGCCGATGTATTTCGCCTATTGACGAGGCATTGGGCTACCTTAAGAGAGTCATAGTTACTCCTGCCAGTGTCTCTCCGTTAAACCACATTCACATATACAATTTTCCTCTGCCCCTTTCACCAGATGCGATACGATATTATTTATCGACATTATGACTTTCACAGTACTCCTGCTAGGGGCTCCTCCAGTTTACCAAAGTATTTCACCTGTAGAAGAGGCATTTGGCTACCTTAAGAGAGTCATAGATACTCCTGTCAGTTGCTCCCCGTTTTACCACTGTCACATTCTCAATCTTATTCTGGCCAGTTCACCCGAAGCGATACGCCATTAGCAGTCAACCTAAAGAATTTCACAGTACTCCTGCCGGGAGCTTCTCGAGTTTGCCGATGCATTTCGCCTGTTGACGAGGCATTTGGATAAATTAAGAGAGTCATAGTTTCACCTTGCTGTTGCTCCCCATTTTACAACAGGCACATCTACAAGCTTACTCTGGCCAATTCTCCTGAAGCGATACGCTAATACCTGTTGACATAAAGACTTTCACAATACTCCTGCCGGGAGCTTTTCGACTTTGCCGATGTATTTCGCCTATTGACGAGGCGTTTGGCTACCTTAAAAGAGTCATAGTTACTCCTTCCAGTGTCTCTCCGTTAAACCACAGTCACATCTACCATTTTCCTCTGCCCCTTTCACCAGACGCGATACGCCATTATTTCTTGACATTATGACTTTCACAGTACTCCTGCTAGGGGCTCCTCCAGTTTACCAATGTATTTCAGCTGTTGACGAGGCATTTGGCTACCTTAAGAGAGTCATACTTACTCCTGTCAGTTGCTCCCCGTTTTACCACAGTCACATTTTCAATCTTATTCTGGCCAGTTCACCTGAAGCGATACGCCATTATCAGTCAACCTAAAGAATTTCACAGTACTCCTTCCGGGAGCTTCTCAAGTATGCCGATGTATTTCGCGTGTTGACGAGGCATTCGGATGCCTTAAGTGAGTCATAGTTACTCCTTGCTGTTGCTCCCCATTTTACAACAGGCACATCTACAAGCTTACTCTGGTCAGTTCTCTTGAAGCGATACGCTAATATCTGTTGACATAAAGACTTTCACAGTACTCCTGCCGGGAGCTTCTCGACTTTGCCGATGTATTTCGCCTATTGACGAGGCATTGGGCTACCTTAAGAGAGTCATAGTTACTCCTGCCAGTGTCTCTCCGTTAAACCACATTCACATATACAATTTTCCTCTGCCCCTTTCACCAGATGCGATACGATATTATTTATCGACATTATGACTTTCACAGTACTCCTGCTAGGGGCTCCTCCAGTTTACCAAAGTATTTCACCTGTAGAAGAGGCATTTGGCTACCTTAAGGGAGTCATAGATACTCCTGTCAGTTGCTCCCCGTTTTACCAAAGTCACATTCTCAATCTTATTCTGGCCAGTTCACCCGAAGCGATACGCCATTAGCAGTCAACCTAAAGAATTTCACAGTACTCCTGCCGGGAGCTTCTCGAGTTTGCCGATGCATTTCGCCTGTTGACGAGGCATTTGGATAAATTAAGAGAGTCATAGTTTCACCTTGCTGTTGCTCCCCATTTTACAACAGGCACATCTACAAGCTTACTCTGGCCAATTCTCCTGAAGCGATACGCTAATACCTGTTGACATAAAGACTTTCACAATACTCCTGCCGGGAGCTTTTCGACTTTGCCGATGTATTTCGCCTATTGACGAGGCGTTTGGCTACCTTAAGGGAGTCATAGTTACTCCTTCCAGTGTCTCTCCGTTAAACCACAGTCACATCTACCATTAACCTCTGCCCCTTTCAAGAGACGCGATACGCCATTATTTCTTGACATTATGACTTTCACAGTACTCCTGCTAGGGGCTCCTCCAGTTTACCAATGTATTTCAGCTGTTGACGAGGCATTTGTCTACCTTAAGAGAGTCATACTTACTCCTGTCAGTTGCTCCCCGTTTTACCACAGTCACATTTTCAATCTTTTTCTGGCCAGTTCACCTGAAGCGATACGCCATTATCAGTCAACCTAAAGAATTTCACAGTACTCCTTCCGGGAGCTTCTCAAGTATGCCGATGTATTTCGCGTGTTGACGATCCATTCGGATGCCTTAAGAGAGTCATAGTTACTCCTTGCTGTTGCTCCCCATTTTACAACAGGCACATCTACAAGCTTACTCTGGCCAATTCTCCTGAAGCGATACGCTAATACCTGTTGACATAAAGACTTACACAGTACTCCTGCCGGGAGCTTTTCGACTTTGCCGATGTATTTCGCATATTAACGAGGCATTGGGCTACCTTAAGAGAGTCATAGTTACTCCTGCCAGTGTCTCTCCGTTAAACCACATTCACATATACAATTTTCCTCTGCCCCTTTCACCAGATGCGATACGGTATTATTTATCGACATTATGACTTTCACAGTACTCCTGCTAGGGGCTCCTCCAGTTTACCAAAGTATTTCACCTGTAGAAGAGGCATTTGGCTACCTTAAGAGAGTCATAGATACTCCTGTCAGTTGCTCCCCGTTTTACCAAAGTCACATTCTCAATCTTATTCTGGCCAGTTCACCCGAAGCGATACGCCATTAGCAGTCAACCTAAAGAATTTCACAGTACTCCTGCCGGGAGCTTCTCGAGTTTGCCGATGCATTTCGCCTGTTGACGAGGCATTTGGATAAATTAAGAGAGTCATAGTTTCACCTTGCTGTTGCTCCCCATTTTACAACAGGCACATTTACAAGCTTACTCTGGCCAATTCTCCTGAAGCGATACGCTAATACCTGTTGACATACAGACTTTCACAATACTCCTGCTGGGAGCTTTTCGACTTTGCCGATGTATTTCGCCTATTGACGAGGCGTTTGGCTACCTTAAGAGAGTCATAGTTACTCCTTCCAGTGTCTCTCCGTTAAACCACAGTCACATCTACCATTTTCCTCTGCCCCTTTCACCAGACGCGATACGCCATTATTTCTTGACATTATGACTTTCACAGTACTCCTGCTAGGGGCTCCTCCAGTTTACCAATGTATTTCAGCTCTTGACGAGGCATTTGGCTACCTTAAGAGAGTCATACTTACTCCTGTCAGTTGCTCCCCGTTTTACCACAGTCACATTTTCAATCTTATTCTGGCCAGTTCACCTGAAGCGGTACGCCATTATCAGTCAACCTAAAGAATATCACAGTACTCCTGCCGGGAGCTTCTCGAGTTTGCCGATGTATTTCGCCTGTTGACCAGGCATTTGGATACCTTAAGAGAGTCGTATTTACCCCTTGCTGTTGCTCCCCATTTTACAACAGGCACATCTACAAGCTTACTCTGGCCAATTCTCCTGAAGTGATACGCTAATATCTGTTGACATAAAGACTTTCACAGTACTCCTGCCGCGAGCTTCTCGACTTTGCCGATGTATTTCGCCTATTGACGAGGCATTGGGCTACCTTAAGAGAGTCATAGTTACTCCTGCCAGTGTCTCTCCGTTAAACCACATTCACATATACAATTTTCCTCTGCCCCTTTCACCAGACGCGATACGATATTATTTATCGACATTATGACTTTCACAGTACTCCTGCTAGGGGCTCCTCCAGTTTACCAAAGTATTTCGCCTGTAGAAGAGGCATTCGGCTACCTTAAGAGAGTCATAGATACTCCTGTCAGTTGCTCCCCGTTTTACCAAAGTCACATTCTCAATCTTATTCTGGCCAGTTCACCTGAAGCGATACGCCATTGTCAGTCAACCTAAAGAATATCACAGTACTCCTGCCGGGAGCTTCTCGAGTTTGCCGATGTATTTCGCCTGTTGACGAGGCATTTGGCTACCTTAAGAGAGTCATAGATACTCCTGTCAGTTGCTCCCCGTTTTACCACTGTCACATTCTCAATCTTATTCTGGCCAGTTCACCCGAAGCGATACGCCATTAGCAGTCAACCTAAAGAATTTCACAGTACTCCTGCCGGGAGCTTCTCGAGTTTGCCGATGCATTTCGCCTGTTGACGAGGCATTTGGATAAATTAAGAGAGTCATAGTTTCACCTTGCTGTTGCGCCCCATTTTACAACAGGCACATCTACAAGCTTACTCTGGCCAATTCTCCTGAAGCGATACGCTAATACCTGTTGACATAAAGACTTTCACAATACTCCTGCCGGGAGCTTTTCGACTTTGCCGATGTATTTCGCCTATTGACGAGGCGTTTGGCTACCTTAAAAGAGTCATAGTTACTCCTTCCAGTGTCTCTCCGTTAAACCACAGTCACATCTACCATTTTCCTCTGCCCCTTTCACCAGACGCGATACGCCATTATTTCTTGACATTATGACTTTCACAGTACTCCTGCTAGGGGCTCCTCCAGTTTACCAATGTATTTCAGCTGTTGACGAGGCATTTGGCTACCTTAAGAGAGTCATACTTACTCCTGTCAGTTGCTCCCCGTTTTACCACAGTCACATTTTCAATCTTATTCTGGCCAGTTCACCTGAAGCGATACGCCATTATCAGTCAACCTAAAGAATTTCACAGTACTCCTTCCGGGAGCTTCTCAAGTATGCCGATGTATTTCGCGTGTTGACGAGGCATTCGGATGCCTTAAGTGAGTCATAGTTACTCCTTGCTGTTGCTCCCCATTTTACAACAGGCACATCTACAAGCTTACTCTGGTCAGTTCTCTTGAAGCGATACGCTAATATCTGTTGACATAAAGACTTTCACAGTACTCCTGCCGGGAGCTTCTCGACTTTGCCGATGTATTTCGCCTATTGACGAGGCATTGGGCTACCTTAAGAGAGTCATAGTTACTCCTGCCAGTGTCTCTCCGTTAAACCACATTCACATATACAATTTTCCTCTGCCCCTTTCACCAGATGCGATACGATATTATTTATCGACATTATGACTTTCACAGTACTCCTGCTAGGGGCTCCTCCAGTTTACCAAAGTATTTCACCTGTAGAAGAGGCATTTGGCTACCTTAAGAGAGTCATAGATACTCCTGTCAGTTGCTCCCCGTTTTACCAAAGTCACATTCTCAATCTTATTCTGGCCAGTTCACCCGAAGCGATACGCCATTAGCAGTCAACCTAAAGAATTTCACAGTACTCCTGCCGGGAGCTTCTCGAGTTTGCCGATGCATTTCGCCTGTTGACGAGGCATTTGGATAAATTAAGAGAGTCATAGTTTCACCTTGCTGTTGCTCCCCATTTTACAACAGGCACATCTACAAGCTTACTCTGGCCAATTCTCCTGAAGCGATACGCTAATACCTGTTGACATAAAGACTTTCACAATACTCCTGCCGGGAGCTTTTCGACTTTGCCGATGTATTTCGCCTATTGACGAGGCGTTTGGCTACCTTAAGAGAGTCATAGTTACTCCTTCCAGTGTCTCTCCGTTAAACCACAGTCACATCTACCATTAACCTCTGCCCCTTTCACCAGACGCGATACGCCATTATTTCTTGACATTATGACTTTCACAGTACTCCTGCTAGGGGCTCCTCCAGTTTACCAATGTATTTCAGCTGTTGACGAGGCATTTGTCTACCTTAAGAGAGTCATACTTACTCCTGTCAGTTGCTCCCCGTTTTACCACAGTCACATTTTCAATCTTTTTCTGGCCAGTTCACCTGAAGCGATACGCCATTATCAGTCAACCTAAAGAATTTCACAGTACTCCTTCCGGGAGCTTCTCAAGTATGCCGATGTATTTCGCGTGTTGACGATCCATTCGGATGCCTTAAGAGAGTCATAGTTACTCCTTGCTGTTGCTCCCCATTTTACAACAGGCACATCTACAAGCTTACTCTGGCCAATTCTCCTGAAGCGATACGCTAATACCTGTTGACATAAAGACTTACACAGTACTCCTGCCGGGAGCTTTTCGACTTTGCCGATGTATTTCGCATATTAACGAGGCATTGGGCTACCTTAAGAGAGTCATAGTTACTCCTGCCAGTGTCTCTCCGTTAAACCACATTCACATGTACAATTTTCCTCTGCCCCTTTCACCAGATGCGATACGGTATTATTTATCGACATTATGACTTTCACAGTACTCCCGCTAGGGGCTCCTCCAGTTTACCAAAGTATTTCACCTGTAGAAGAGGCATTTGGCTACCTTAAGAGAGTCATAGATACTCCTGTCAGTTGCTCCCCGTTTTACCAAAGTCACATTCTCAATCTTATTCTGGCCAGTTCACCCGAAGCGATACGCCATTAGCAGTCAACCTAAAGAATTTCACAGTACTCCTGCCGGGAGCTTCTCGAGTTTGCCGATGCATTTCGCCTGTTGACGAGGCATTTGGATAAATTAAGAGAGTCATA
Source organism: Schistocerca americana (assembly GCF_021461395.2). Lineage (NCBI taxonomy): Eukaryota > Metazoa > Arthropoda > Insecta > Orthoptera > Acrididae > Schistocerca > Schistocerca americana. Next base: position 61,644,453 of record NC_060130.1, read on the forward strand.
GTTTCACCTTGCTGTTGCTCCCCATTTTACAACAGGCACATTTACAAGCTTACTCTGGCCAATTCTCCTGAAGCGATACGCTAATACCTGTTGACATAAAGACTTTCACAATACTCCTGCCGGGAGCTTTTCGACTTTGCCGATGTATTTCGCCTATTGACGAGGCGTTTGGCTACCTTAAGAGAGTCATAGTTACTCCTTCCAGTGTCTCTCCGTTAAACCACAGTCACATCTACCATTTTCCTCTGCCCCTTTCACCAGACGCGATACGCCATTATTTCTTGACATTATGACTTTCACAGTACTCCTGCTAGGGGCTCCTCCAGTTTACCAATGTATTTCAGCTGTTGACGAGGCATTTGGCTACCTTAAGAGAGTCATACTTACTCCTGTCAGTTGCTCCCCGTTTTACCACAGTCACATTTTCAATCTTATTCTGGCCAGTTCACCTGAAGCGATACGCCATTATCAGTCAACCTAAAGAATTTCACAGTACTCCTTCCGGGAGCTTCTCAAGTATGAAGATGTATTTCGCGTGTTGACGAGGCATTCGGATGCCTTAAGAGAGTCATAGTTACTCCTTGCTGTTGCTCCCCATTTTACAACAGGCACATCTACAAGCTTACTCTGGCCAATTCTCCTGAAGCGATACGCTAATACCTGTTGACATAAAGACTTACACAGTACTCCTGCCGGGAGCTTTTCGACTTTGCCGATGTATTTCGCATATTAACGAGGCATTGGGCTACCTTAAGAGAGTCATAGTTACTCCTGCCAGTGTCTCTCCGTTAAACCACATTCACATATACAATTTTCCTCTGCCCCTTTCACCAGACGCGATACGATATTATTTATCGACATTATGACTTTCACAGTACTCCTGCTAGGGGCTCCTCCAGTTTACCAAAGTATTTCGCCTGTAGAAGAAGCATTTGGCTACCTTAAGAGAGTCATACTTACTCCTGTCAGTTGCTCCCCGTTTTACCACAGTCACATTTTCAATCTTATTCTGGCCAGTTCACCTGAAGCGGTACGCCATTATCAGTCAACCTAAAGAATATCACAGTACTCCTGCCGGGAGCTTCTCGAGTTTGCCGATGTATTTCGCCTGTTGACGAGGCATTTGGATACCTTAAGAGAGTCATAGTTACCCCTTGCTGTTGCTCCCCATTTTACAACAGGCACATCTACAAGCTTACTCTGGCCAATTCTCCTGAAGTGATACGCTAATATCTGTTGACATAAAGACTTTCACAGTACTCCTGCCGCGAGCTTCTCGACTTTGCCGATGTATTTCGCCTATTGACGAGGCATTGGGCTACCTTAAGAGAGTCATAGTTACTCCTGCCAGTGTCTCTCCGTTAAACCACATTCACATATACAATTTTCCTCTGCCCCTTTCACCAGACGCGATACGATATTATTTATCGACATTATGACTTTCACAGTACTCCTGTTGGGGCTCCTCCAGTTTACCAAAGTATTTCGCCTGTAGAAGAGGCATTCGGCTACCTTAAGAGAGTCATAGATACTCCTGTCAGTTGCTCCCCGTTTTACCAAAGTCACATTCTCAATCTTATTCTGGCCAGTTCACCTGAAGCGATACGCCATTGTCAGTCAACCTAAAGAATATCACAGTACTCCTGCCGGGAGCTTCTCGAGTTTGCCGATGTATTTCGCCTGTTGACGAGGCATTTGGCTACCTTAAGAGAGTCATAGTTACTCCTGCCAGTGTCTCTCCGATAAACCACAGCCACATCTACCATTTTCATCTGCCCCTTTCACCAGACGTGATACGCCATTATTTGTCGACATTATGACTTTCACAGTGCTCCTGCTAGGGGCTCCTCCAGTTTACCAATGTATTTCGCCTGTTGACGAGGCATTTGGCTACCTTAAGAGAGTCATACTTACTCCTGTCAGTTGCTCCCCGTTTTACCACAGTCACATTTTCAATCTTATTCTGGCCAGTTCGCCTGAAGCGATACGCCATTATCAGTCAACCTAAAGAATTTCACAGTACTCCTTCCGGGAGCTTCTCAAGTATGCCGATGTATTTCGCGTGTTGACGAGGCATTCGGATGCCTTAAGAGAGTCATAGTTACTCCTTGCTGTTGCTCCCCATTTTACAACAGGCACATCTACAAGCTTACTCTTTCCAATTCTCCTGAAGCGATACGCTAATACCTGTTGACATAAAGACTTACACAGTACTCCTGCCGGGAGCTTTTCGACTTTGCCGATGTATTTCGCATATTAACGAGGCATTGGGCTACCTTAAGAGAGTCATAGTTACTCCTGCCAGTGTCTCTCCGTTAAACCACAGTCACATCTACCATTTTCCTCTGCCCCTTTCACCAGACGCGATACGCCATTATTTGTCGACATTATGACTTTCACAGTACTCCTGCTAGGGGCTCCTCCAGTTTACCAATGTATTTCAGCTGTTGACGAGGCATTTGGCTACCTTAAGAGAGTCATACTTACTCCTGTCAGTTGCTCCCCGTTTTACCACAGTCACATTTTCAATCTTATTCTGGCCAGTTCGCCTGAAGCGATACGCCATTATCAGTCAACCTAAAGAATTTCACAGTACTCCTTCCGGGAGCTTCTCAAGTATGCCGATGTATTTCGCGTGTTGACGAGGCATTCGGATGCCTTAAGAGAGTCATAGTTACTCCTTGCTGTTGCTCCCCATTTTACAACAGGCACATCTACAAGCTTACTCTTTCCAATTCTCCTGAAGCGATACGCTAATACCTGTTGACATAAAGACTTACACAGTACTCCTGCCGGGAGCTTTTCGACTTTGCCGATGTATTTCGCATATTAACGAGGCATTGGGCTACCTTAAGAGAGTCATAGTTACTCCTGCCAGTGTCTCTCCGTTAAACCACATTCACATATACAATTTTCCTCTGCCCCTTTCACCAGACGCGATACGATATTATTTATCGACATTATGACTTTCACAGTACTCCTGCTAGGGGCTCCTCCAGTTTACCAAAGTATTTCGCCTGTAGAAGAGGCATTCGGCTACCTTAAGAGAGTCATAGATACTCCTGTCAGTTGCTCCCCGTTTTACCAAAGTCACATTCTCAATCTTATTCTGGCCAGTTCACCTGAAGCGATACGCCATTATCAGTCAACCTAAAGAATATCGCAGTACTCCTGCCGGGAGCTTCTCGAGTTTGCCGATGTATTTCGCCTGTTGACGAGGCATTTGGCTACCTTAAGAGAGTCATAGTTACTCCTGCCAGTGTCTCTCCGATAAACCACAGTCACATCTACCATTTTCATCTGCCCCTTTCACCAGACGTGATACGCCATTATTTGTCGACATTATGACTTTCACAGTGCTCCTGCTAGGGGCTCCTCCAGTTTACCAATGTATTTCGCCTGTTGGTTGGTTGGTTGGTTGTTTGGGGGAAGAGACCAAACAGCGAGGTCATCGGTCTCATCGGATTAGGGAAGGAAGTCGGCCGTGCCCTTTCAAAGGAACCATCCCGGCATTTGCCTGGAGAGATTTAGGGAAATCACGGAAAACCTAAATCAGGATGGCCGGACGCGGGATTGAACCGTCGTCCTTCTGAATGCGAGTCCAGTGTGCTAACCACTGCGCCACCTCGCTCGGTTTTTCGCCTGTTGACGAGGCATTTGGCTACCTTAAGAGAGTCATACTTACTCCTGTCAGTTGCACCCAGTTTTATCACAGTCACATTTTCAATCTTATTCTGGCCAGTTCACCCGAAGCGATACGCCATTATCAGTCAACCTAAAGAATTTCACAGTACTCCTGCCGGGAGCTTCTCGAGTTTGCCGATGCATTTCGCCTGTTGACGAGGCATTTGGATACCTTAAGAGAGTCATAGTTTCACCTTGCGGTTGCTCCCCATTTTACAACAGGCACATCTACAAGCTTACTCTGGCCAATTCTCCTGAAGCGATACGCTAATATCTGTTGACATAAAGACTTTCACAGTACTCCTGCCGGGAGCTTTTCGACTTTGCCGATGTATTTCGCCTATTGACGAGGCGTTTGGCTACCTTAAGAGAGTCATAGTTACTCCTTCCAGTGTCTCTCCGTTAAACCACAGTCACATCTACCATTTTCCTCTGCCCCTTTCACCAGACGCGATACGCCATTATTTGTCGACATTATGACTTTCACAGTACTCCTGCTAGGGGCTCCTCCAGTTTACCAATGTATTTCAGCTGTTGACGAGGCATTTGGCTACCTTAAGAGAGTCATACTTACTCCTGTCAGTTGCTCCCCGTTTTACCACAGTCACATTTTCAATCTTATTCTGGCCAGTTCACCTGAAGCGATACGCCATTATCAGTCAACCTAAAGAATTTCACAGTACTCCTTCCGGGAGCTTCTCAAGTATGCCGATGTATTTCGCGTGTTGACGAGGCATTCGGATGCCTTAAGAGAGTCATAGTTACTCCTTGCTGTTGCTCCCCATTTTACAACAGGCACATCTACAAGCTTACTCTGGCCAATTCTCCTGAAGCGATACGCTAATACCTGTTGACATAAAGACTTACACAGTACTCATGCCGGGAGCTTTTCGACTTTGCCGATGTATTTCGCATATTAACGAGGCATTGGGCTACCTTAAGAGAGTCATAGTTACTCCTGCCAGTGTCTCTCCGTTAAACCACATTCACATATACAATTTTCCTCTGCCCCTTTCACCAGACGCGATACGATATTATTTATCGACATTATGACTTTCACAGTACTCCTGCTAGGGGCTCCTCCAGTTTACCAAAGTATTTCGCCTGTAGAAGAAGCATTTGGCTACCTTAAGAGAGTCAAACTTACTCCTGTCAGTTGCTCCCCGTTTTACCACAGTCACATTTTCAATCTTATTCTGGCCAGTTCACCTGAAGCGGTACGCCATTATCAGTCAACCTAAAGAATATCACAGTACTCCTGCCGGGAGCTTCTCGAGTTTGCCGATGTATTTCGCCTGTTGACGAGGCATTTGGATACCTTAAGAGAGTCATAGTTACCCCTTGCTGTTGCTCCCCATTTTACAACAGGCACATCTACAAGCTTACTCTGGCCAATTCTCCTGAAGCGATACGCTAATATCTGTTGACATAAAGACTTTCACAGTACTCCTGCCGCGAGCTTCTCGACTTTGCCGATGTATTTCGCCTATTGACGAGGCATTGGGCTACCTTAAGAGAGTCATAGTTACTCCTGCCAGTGTCTCTCCGTTAAACCACATTCACATATACAATTTTCCTCTGCCCCTTTCACCAGACGCGATACGATATTATTTATCGACATTATGACTTTCACAGTACTCCTGCTAGGGGCTCCTCCAGTTTACCAAAGTATTTCGCCTGTAGAAGAGGCATTCGGCTACCTTAAGAGAGTCATAGATACTCCTGTCAGTTGCTCCCCGTTTTACCAAAGTCACATTCTCAATCTTATTCTGGCCACTTCACCTGAAGCGATACGCCATTATCAGTCAACCTAAAGAATATCACAGTACTCCTGCCGGCAGCTTCTCGAGTTTGCCGATGTATTTCGCCTGTTGACGAGGCATTTGGCTACCTTAAGAGAGTCATAGTTACTCCTGCCAGTGTCTCTCCGATAAACCACAGTCACATCTACCATTTTCATCTGCCCCTTTCACCAGACGTGATACGCCATTATTTGTTGACATTATGACTTTCACAGTGCTCCTGCTAGGGGCTCCTCCAGTTTACCAATGTATTTCGCCTGTTGACGAGGCATTTGGCTACCTTAAGAGAGTCATACTTACTCCTGTCAGTTGCACCCAGTTTTATCACAGTCACATTTTCAATCTTATTCTGGCCAGTTCACCCGAAGCGATACGCCATTATCAGTCAACCTAAAGAATTTCACAGTACTCCTGCCGGGAGCTTCTCGAGTTTGCCGATGCATTTCGCCTGTTGACGAGGCATTTGGATACCTTAAGAGAGTCATAGTTTCACCTTGCTGTTGCTCCCCATTTTACAACAGGCACATCTACAAGCTTACTCTGGCCAATTCTCCTGAAGCGATACGCTAATATCTGTTGACATAAAGACTTTCACAGTACTCCTGCCGGGAGCTTTTCGACTTTGCCGATGTATTTCGCCTATGGACGAGGCGTTTGGCTACCTTAAGAGAGTCATAGTTACTCCTGCCAGTGTCTCTCCGATAAACCACAGTCACATCTACCATTTTCATCTGCCCTTTCACCAGACGTGATACGCCATTATTTGTCGACATTATGACTTTCACAGTACTCCTGCTAGGGGCTCCTCCAGTTTACCAATGTATTTCGCCTGTTGACGAGGCATTTGACTACCTTAAGAGATTCATACTTACTCCTGTCAGTTGCTCCCAGTTTTACCACAGTCACATTTTCAATTTTATTCTGGCCAGTTCACCTGAAGCGATACGCCATTATCAGTCAACCTAAAGAATTTCACAGTACTCCTGCCCGGAGCTTCTCGGTAACGCCGATGTATTTCGCGTGTTGACGAGGCATTTGGATGCCTTAAGAGAGTCATAGTTACTCCTTGCTGTTGCTCCCCATTTTACAACAGGCACATCTACAAGCTTACTCTGGCCAGTTCTCTTGAAGCGATACGCTAATATCTGTTGACATAAAGACTTTCACAGTACTCCTGCCGGGAGCTTCTCGACTTTGCCGATGTATTTCGCATATTGACGAGGCATTGGGCTACCTTAAGAGAGTCATAGTTACTCCTGCCAGTGTCTCTCCGTTAAACCACATTCACATATACAATTTTCCTCTGCCCCTTTCACCAGACGCGATACGATATTATTTATCGACATTATGACTTTCACAGTACTCCTGCTAGGGGCTCCTCCAGTTTACCAAAGTATTTCGCCTGTAGAAGAAGCATTTGGCTACCATAAGAGAGTCATACTTACTCCTATCAGTTGCTCCCCGTTTTACCACAGTCACATTTTCAATCTTATTCTGACCAGTTCACCTGAAGCGATACGCCATTATCAGTCAACCCAAAGAATATCACAGTACTCCTGCCGGGAGCTTCTCGAGTTTGCCGATGTATTTCGCCTGTTGACGAGGCATTTGGATACCTTAAGAGAGTCATAGTTACCCCTTGCTGTTGCTGCCCATTTTACAACAGGCACATCTACAAGCTTACTCTGGCTAATTCTCCTGAAGCGATACGCTAATATCTGTTTACATAAAGACTTTCACAGTACTCCTGCCGGGAGCTTCTCGACTTTGCCGATGTATTTCGCCTATTGACGAGGCATTGGGCTACCTTAAGAGAGTCATAGTTACTCCTGCCAGTGTCTCTCCGTTAAACCACATTCACATATACAATTTTCCTCTGCCCCTTTCACCAGACGCGATACGATATTATTTATCGACATTATGACTTTCACAGTACTCCTGCTAGGGGCTCCTCCAGTTTACCAAAGTATTTCGCCTGTAGAAGAGGCATTCGGCTACCTTAAGAGAGTCATAGATACTCCTGTCAGTTGCTCCCCGTTTTACCAAAGTCACATTCTCAATCTTATTCTGGCCAGTTCACCTGAAGCGATACGCCATTATCAGTCAACCTAAAGAATATCACAGTACTCCTGCCGGGAGCTTCTCGAGTTTGCCGATGTATTTCGCCTGTTGACGAGGCATTTGGATACCTTAAGAGAGTCATAGTTACCCCTTGCTGTTGCTCCCCATTTTACAACAGGCACATCTACAAGCTTACTCTGACCAATTCTCCTGAAGCGATACGCTAATATCTGTTGACATAAAGACTTTCACAGTACTCCAGCCGGGAGCTTCTCGACTTTACCGATGTATTTCGCCTATTGACGAGGCATTTGGCTACCCTAAGAGAGTCATAGTTACTCCTGCCAGTGTCTCTCCGATAAACCACAGTCACATCTACCACTTTCATCTGCCCCTTTCACCAGACGCGATACGCCATTATTTGTCGACATTATGACTTTCACAGTACTCCTGCTAGGGGCTCCTCCAGTTTACCAATGTATTTCACCTGTTGACGAGGCATTTGGCTACCTTAAGAGAGTCATACTTACTCCTGTCAGTTGCTCCCCGTTTTACCACAGTCACATTTTCAATCTTATTCTGGCCAGTTCACCCGAAGCGATACGCCATTATCAGTCAACCTAAAGAATTTCACAGTACTCCTGCCGGGAGCTTCTCAAGTATGCCGATGTATTTCGCGTGTTGACGAGGCATTCGGATGCCTTAAGAGAGTCATAGTTACTCCTTGCTGTTGCTCCCCATTTTACAACAGGCACATCTACAAGCTTACTCTGGTCAGTTCTCTTGAAGCGATACGCTAATATCTGTTGACATAAAGACTTTCACAGTACTCCTGCCGGGAGCTTCTCGACTTTACCGATGTATTTCGCCTGTTGACGAGGCATTTGGCTACCTTAAGAGAGTCATAGTTACTCCTGCCAGTGTCTCTCCGATAAACCACAGTCACATCTACCATTTTCATCTGCCCCTTTCACCAGACGTGATACGCCATTATTTGTCGACATTATGACTTTCACAGTACTCCTGCTAGGGGCTCCTCCAGTTTACCAATGTATTTCGCCTGTTGACGAGGCATTTGGCTACCTTAAGAGAGTCATACTTACTCCTGTCAGTTGCTCCCAGTTTTATCACAGCCACATTTTCAATCTTATTCTGGCCAGTTCACCCGAAGCGATACGCCATTATCAGTCAACCTAAAGAATTTCACAGTACTCCTGCCGGGAGCTTCTCGAGTTTGCCGATGCATTTCGCCTGTTGACGAGGCATTTGGATACCTTAAGAGAGTCATAGTTTCACCTTGCTGTTGCTCCCCATTTTACAACAGGCACATCTACAAGCTTACTCTGGCCAATTCTCCTGAAGAGATACGGTAATATCTGTTACATAAAGACTTTCACAGTACTCCTGCCGGGAGCTTTTCGACTTTGCCGATGTATTTCGCCTATTGACGAGGCGTTTGGCTACCTTAAGAGAGTCATAGTTACTCCTTCCAGTGTCTCTCCGTTAAACCACAGTCACATCTACGATTTTCCTCTGCCCCTTTCACCAGACGCGATACGCCATTATTTGTCGACATTATGACTTTCACAGTACTCCTGCTAGGGGCTCCTCCAGTTTACCAATGTATTTCACCTGTTGACGAGGCATTTGGCTACCTTAAGGGAGTCATACTTACTCCTGTCAGTTGCTCCCCGTTTTACCACAGTCACATTTTCAATCTTATTCTGGCCAGTTCACCTGAAGCGATACGCCATTATCAGTCAACCTAAAGAATTTCACAGTACTCCTGCCGGGAGCTTCTCAAGTATGCCGATTTATTTCGCGTGTTGACGAGGCATTCGGATGCCTTAAGAGAGTCATAGTTACTCCTTGCTGTTGCTCCCCATTTTACAACAGGCACATCTACAAGCTTACTCTGGTCAGTTCTCTTGAAGCGATACGCTAATATCTGTTGACATAAAGACTTTCACAGTACTCCTGCCGGGAGCTTCTCGACTTTGCCGATGTATTTCGCCTATTGACGAGGCATTGGGCTACCTTAAGAGAGTCATAGTTACTCCTGCCAGTGTCTCTCCGTTAAACCACATTCACATATACAATTTTCCTCTGCCCCTTTCACCAGACGCGATACGCCATTATTTGTCGACATTATGACTTTCACAGTACTCCTGCTAGGGGCTCCTCCAGTTTACCAATGTATTTCAGCTGTTGACGAGGCATTTGGCTACCTTAAGAGAGTCATACTTACTCCTGTCAGTTGCTCCCCGTTTTACCACAGTCACATTTTCAATCTTATTCTGGCCAGTTCACCTGAAGCGATACGCCATTATCAGTCAACCTAAAGAATTTCACAGTACTCCTTCCGGGAGCTTCTCAAGTATGCCGATGTATTTCGCGTGTTGACGAGGCATTCGGATGCCTTAAGAGAGTCATAGTTACTCCTTGCTGTTGCTCCCCATTTTACAACAGGCACATCTACAAGCTTACTCTGGCCAATTCTCCTGAAGCGATACGCTAATACCTGTTGACATAAAGACTTACACAGTACTCATGCCGGGAGCTTTTCGACTTTGCCGATGTATTTCGCATATTAACGAGGCATTGGGCTACCTTAAGAGAGTCATAGTTACTCCTGCCAGTGTCTCTCCGTTAAACCACATTCACATATACAATTTTCCTCTGCCCCTTTCACCAGACGCGATACGATATTATTTATCGACATTATGACTTTCACAGTACTCCTGCTAGGGGCTCCTCCAGTTTACCAAAGGATTTCGCCTGTAGAAGAAGCATTTGGCTACCTTAAGAGAGTCAAACTTACTCCTGTCAGTTGCTCCCCGTTTTACCACAGTCACATTTTCAATCTTATTCTGGCCAGTTCACCTGAAGCGGTACGCCATTATCAGTCAACCTAAAGAATATCACAGTACTCCTGCCGGGAGCTTCTCGAGTTTGCCGATGTATTTCGCCTGTTGACGAGGCATTTGGATACCTTAAGAGAGTCATAGTTACCCCTTGCTGTTGCTCCCCATTTTACAACAGGCACATCTACAAGCTTACTCTGGCCAATTCTCCTGAAGCGATACGCTAATATCTGTTGACATAAAGACTTTCACAGTACTCCTGCCGCGAGCTTCTCGACTTTGCCGATGTATTTCGCCTATTGACGAGGCATTGGGCTACCTTAAGAGAGTCATAGTTACTCCTGCCAGTGTCTCTCCGTTAAACCACATTCACATATACAATTTTCCTCTGCCCCTTTCACCAGACGCGATACGATATTATTTATCGACATTATGACTTTCACAGTACTCCTGCTAGGGGCTCCTCCAGTTTACCAAAGTATTTCGCCTGTAGAAGAGGCATTCGGCTACCTTAAGAGAGTCATAGATACTCCTGTCAGTTGCTCCCCGTTTTACCAAAGTCACATTCTCAGTCTTATTCTGGCCACTTCACCTGAAGCGATACGCCATTATCAGTCAACCTAAAGAATATCACAGTACTCCTGCCGGCAGCTTCTCGAGTTTGCCGATGTATTTCGCCTGTTGACGAGGCATTTGGCTACCTTAAGAGAGTCATAGTTACTCCTGCCAGTGTCTCTCCGATAAACCACAGTCACATCTACCATTTTCATCTGCCCCTTTCACCAGACGTGATACGCCATTATTTGTTGACATTATGACTTTCACAGTGCTCCTGCTAGGGGCTCCTCCAGTTTACCAATGTATTTCGCCTGTTGACGAGGCATTTGGCTACCTTAAGAGAGTCATACTTACTCCTGTCAGTTGCACCCAGTTTTATCACAGTCACATTTTCAATCTTATTCTGGCCAGTTCACCCGAAGCGATACGCCATTATCAGTCAACCTAAAGAATTTCACAGTACTCCTGCCGGGAGCTTCTCGAGTTTGCCGATGCATTTCGCCTGTTGACGAGGCATTTGGATACCTTAAGAGAGTCATAGTTTCACCTTGCTGTTGCTCCCCATTTTACAACAGGCACATCTACAAGCTTACTCTGGCCAATTCTCCTGAAGCGATACGCTAATATCTGTTGACATAAAGACTTTCACAGTACTCCTGCCGGGAGCTTTTCGACTTTGCCGATGTATTTCGCCTATGGACGAGGCGTTTGGCTACCTTAAGAGAGTCATAGTTACTCCTGCCAGTGTCTCTCCGATAAACCACAGTCACATCTACCATTTTCATCTGCCCTTTCACCAGACGTGATACGCCATTATTTGTCGACATTATGACTTTCACAGTACTCCTGCTAGGGGCTCCTCCAGTTTACCAATGTATTTCGCCTGTTGACGAGGCATTTGACTACCTTAAGAGATTCATACTTACTCCTGTCAGTTGCTCCCAGTTTTACCACAGTCACATTTTCAATTTTATTCTGGCCAGTTCACCTGAAGCGATACGCCATTATCAGTCAACCTAAAGAATTTCACAGTACTCCTGCCCGGAGCTTCTCGGTAACGCCGATGTATTTCGCGTGTTGACGAGGCATTTGGATGCCTTAAGAGAGTCATAGTTACTCCTTGCTGTTGCTCCCCATTTTACAACAGGCACATCTACAAGCTTACTCTGGCCAGTTCTCTTGAAGCGATACGCTAATATCTGTTGACATAAAGACTTTCACAGTACTCCTGCCGGGAGCTTCTCGACTTTGCCGATGTATTTCGCATATTGACGAGGCATTGGGCTACCTTAAGAGAGTCATAGTTACTCCTGCCAGTGTCTCTCCGTTAAACCACATTCACATATACAATTTTCCTCTGCCCCTTTCACCAGACGCGATACGATATTATTTATCGACATTATGACTTTCACAGTACTCCTGCTAGGGGCTCCTCCAGTTTACCAAAGTATTTCGCCTGTAGAAGAAGCATTTGGCTACCTTAAGAGAGTCATACTTACTCCTATCAGTTGCTCCCCGTTTTACCACAGTCACATTTTCAATCTTATTCTGACCAGTTCACCTGAAGCGATACGCCATTATCAGTCAACCTAAAGAATATCACAGTACTCCTGCCGGGAGCTTCTCGAGTTTGCCGATGTATTTCGCCTGTTGACGAGGCATTTGGATACCTTAAGAGAGTCATAGTTACCCCTTGCTGTTGCTGCCCATTTTACAACAGGCACATCTACAAGCTTACTCTGGCTAATTCTCCTGAAGCGATACGCTAATATCTGTTTACATAAAGACTTTCACAGTACTCCTGCCGGGAGCTTCTCGACTTTGCCGATGTATTTCGCCTATTGACGAGGCATTGGGCTACCTTAAGAGAGTCATAGTTACTCCTGCCAGTGTCTCTCCGTTAAACCACATTCACATATACAATTTTCCTCTGCCCCTTTCACCAGACGCGATACGATATTATTTATCGACATTATGACTTTCACAGTACTCCTGCTAGGGGCTCCTCCAGTTTACCAAAGTATTTCGCCTGTAGAAGAGGCATTCGGCTACCTTAAGAGAGTCATAGATACTCCTGTCAGTTGCTCCCCGTTTTACCAAAGTCACATTCTCAATCTTATTCTGGCCAGTTCACCTGAAGCGATACGCCATTATCAGTCAACCTAAAGAATATCACAGTACTCCTGCCGGGAGCTTCTCGAGTTTGCCGATGTATTTCGCCTGTTGACGAGGCATTTGGATACCTTAAGAGAGTCATAGTTACCCCTTGCTGTTGCTCCCCATTTTACAACAGGCACATCTACAAGCTTACTCTGACCAATTCTCCTGAAGCGATACGCTAATATCTGTTGACATAAAGACTTTCACAGTACTCCAGCCGGGAGCTTCTCGACTTTACCGATGTATTTCGCCTATTGACGAGGCATTTGGCTACCTTAAGAGAGTCATAGTTACTCCTGCCAGTGTCTCTCAGATAAACCACAGTCACATCTACCACTTTCATCTGCCCCTTTCACCAGACGCGATACGCCATTATTTGTCGACATTATGACTTTCACAGTACTCCTGCTAGGGGCTCCTCCAGTTTACCAATGTATTTCACCTGTTGACGAGGCATTTGGCTACCTTAAGAGAGTCATACTTACTCCTGTCAGTTGCTCCCCGTTTTACCACAGTCACATTTTCAATCTTATTCTGGCCAGTTCACCCGAAGCGATACGCCATTATCAGTCAACCTAAAGAATTTCACAGTACTCCTGCCGGGAGCTTCTCAAGTATGCCGATGTATTTCGCGTGTTGACGAGGCATTCGGATGCCTTAAGAGAGTCATAGTTACTCCTTGCTGTTGCTCCCCATTTTACAACAGGCACATCTACAAGCTTACTCTGGTCAGTTCTCTTGAAGCGATACGCTAATATCTGTTGACATAAAGACTTTCACAGTACTCCTGCCGGGAGCTTCTCGACTTTACCGATGTATTTCGCCTGTTGACGAGGCATTTGGCTACCTTAAGAGAGTCATAGTTACTCCTGCCAGTGTCTCTCCGATAAACCACAGTCACATCTACCATTTTCATCTGCCCCTTCACCAGACGTGATACGCCATTATTTGTCGACATTATGACTTTCACAGTACTCCTGCTAGGGGCTCCTCCAGTTTACCAATGTATTTCGCCTGTTGACGAGGCATTTGGCTACCTTAAGAGAGTCATACTTACTCCTGTCAGTTGCTCCCAGTTTTATCACAGCCACATTTTCAATCTTATTCTGGCCAGTTCACCCGAAGCGATACGCCATTATCAGTCAACCTAAAGAATTTCACAGTACTCCTGCCGGGAGCTTCTCGAGTTTGCCGATGCATTTCGCCTGTTGACGAGGCATTTGGATACCTTAAGAGAGTCATAGTTTCACCTTGCTGTTGCTCCCCATTTTACAACAGGCACATCTACAAGCTTACTCTGGCCAATTCTCCTGAAGAGATACGCTAATATCTGTTACATAAAGACTTTCACAGTACTCCTGCCGGGAGCTTTTCGACTTTGCCGATGTATTTCGCCTATTGACGAGGCGTTTGGCTACCTTAAGAGAGTCATAGTTACTCCTTCCAGTGTCTCTCCGTTAAACCACAGTCACATCTACGATTTTCCTCTGCCCCTTTCACCAGACGCGATACGCCATTATTTGTCGACATTATGACTTTCACAGTACTCCTGCTAGGGGCTCCTCCAGTTTACCAATGTATTTCACCTGTTGACGAGGCATTTGGCTACCTTAAGAGAGTCATACTTACTCCTGTCAGTTGCTCCCCGTTTTACCACAGTCACATTTTCAATCTTATTCTGGCCAGTTCACCTGAAGCGATACGCCATTATCAGTCAACCTAAAGAATTTCACAGTACTCCTGCCGGGAGCTTCTCAAGTATGCCGATTTATTTCGCGTGTTGACGAGGCATTCGGATGCCTTAAGAGAGTCATAGTTACTCCTTGCTGTTGCTCCCCATTTTACAACAGGCACATCTACAAGCTTACTCTGGTCAGTTCTCTTGAAGCGATACGCTAATATCTGTTGACATAAAGACTTTCACAGTACTCCTGCCGGGAGCTTCTCGACTTTGCCGATGTATTTCGCCTATTGACGAGGCATTGGGCTACCTTAAGAGAGTCATAGTTACTCCTGCCAGTGTCTCTCCGTTAAACCACATTCACATATACAATTTTCCTCTGCCCCTTTCACCAGACGCGATACGATATTATTTATCGACATTATGACTTTAACAGTACTCCTGCTAGGGGCTCCTCCAGTTTACCAAAGTATTTCACCTGTAGAAGAGGCATTTGGCTACCTTAAGAGAGTCATAGATACTCCTGTCAGTTGCTCCCCGTTTTACCAAAGTCACATTCTCAATCTTATTCTGGCCAGTTCACCCGAAGCGATACGCCATTAGCAGTCAACCTAAAGAATTTCACAGTACTCCTGCCGGGAGCTTCTCGAGTTTGCCGATGCATTTCGCCTGTTGACGAGGCATTTGGATAAATTAAGAGAGTCATAGTTTCACCTTGCTGTTGCTCCCCATTTTACAACAGGCACATCTACAAGCTTACTCTGGCCAATTCTCCTGAAGCGATACGCTAATACCTGTTGACATAAAGACTTTCACAGTACTCCTGCCGGGAGCTTTTCGACTTTGCCGATGTATTTCGCCTATTGACGAGGCGTTTGGCTACCTTAAGAGAGTCATAGTTACTCCTTCCAGTGTCTCTCCGTTAAACCACAGTCACATCTACCATTTTCCTCTGCCCCTTTCACCAGACGCGATACGCCATTATTTGTCGACATTATGACTTTCACAATACTCCTGCTAGGGGCTCCTCCAGTTTACCAATGTATTTCACCTGTTGACGAGGCATTTGGCTACCTTAAGAGAGTCATACTTACTCCTGTCAGTTGCTCCCCGTTTTACCACAGTCACATTTTCAATCTTATTCTGGCCAGTTCACCTGAAGCGATACGCCAATATCAGTCAACCTAAAGAATTTCACAGTACTGCTGCCGGGAGCTTCTCAAGTATGCCGATGTATTTCGCGTGTTGACGAGGCATTCGGATGCCTTAAGAGAGTCATAGTTACTCCTTGCTGTTGCTCCCCATTTTACAACAGGCACATCTACAAGCTTACTCTGGCCAATTCTCCTGAAGCGATACGCTAATACCTGTTGACATAAAGACTTACACAGTACTCCTGCCGGGAGCTTTTCGACTTTGCCGATGTATTTCGCATATTGACGAGGCATTGGGCTACCTTAAGAGAGTCATAGTTACTCCTGCCAGTGTCTCTCCGTTAAACCACATTCACATATACAATTTTCCTCTGCCCCTTTCACCAGACGCGATACGATATTATTTATCGACATTATGACTTTCACAGTACTCCTGCTAGGGGCTCCTCCAGTTTACCAAAGTATTTCGCCTGTAGAAGAGGCATTTGGATACCTTAAGAGAGTCCAAGATACTCCTGTCAGTTGCTCCCCGTTTTACCAAAGTCACATTCTCAATCTTATTCTGGCCAGTTCACCTGAAGCGATACGCCATTATCAGTCAACCTAAAGAATATCACAGTACTCCTGCCGGGAGCTTCTCGAGTTTGCCGATGTATTTCGCCTGTTGACGAGGCATTTGGCTACCTTAAGAGAGTCATAGTTACTCCTGCCAGTGTCTCTCCGATAAACCACAGTCACATCTACCATTTTCATCTGCCCCTTTCACCAGACGTGATACGCCATTATTTGTCGACATTATGACTTTCACAGTACTCCTGCTAGGGGCTCCTCCAGTTTACCAATGTATTTCGCCTGTTGACGAGGCATTTGGCTACCTTAAGAGAGTCATACTTACTCCTGTCAGTTGCACCCAGATTTATCACAGTCACATTTTCAATCTTATTCTGGCCAGTTCACCCGAAGCGATACGCCATTATCAGTCAACCTAAAGAATTTCACAGTACTCCTGCCGGGAGCTTCTCGAGTTTGCCGATGCACTTCGCCTGTTGACGAGGCATTTGGATACCTTAAGAGAGTCATAGTTTCACCTTGCTGTTGCTCCCCATTTTACAACAGGCACATCTACAAGCTTACTCTGGCCAATTCTCCTGAAGCGATAGGCTAATATCTGTTGACATAAAGACTTTCACAGTACTCCTGCCGGGAGCTTTTCGACTTTGCCGATGTATTTCGCCTATTGACGAGGCGTTTGGCTACCTTAAGAGAGTCATAGTTACTCCTTCCAGTGTCTCTCCGTTAAACCACAGTCACATCTACCATTTTCCTCTGCCCCTTTCACCAGACGCGATACGCCATTATTTGTCGACATTATGACTTTCACAGTACTCCTGCTAGGGGCTCCTCCAGTTTACCAATGTATTTCACCTGTTGACGAGGCATTTGACTACCTTAAGAGAGTCATACTTACTCCTGTCAGTTGCTCCCCGTTTTACCACAGTCACATTTTCAATCTTATTCTGGCCTGTTCACCTGAAGCGATACGCCATTATCAGTCAACCTAAAGAATTTCACAGTACTCCTGCCGGGAGCTTCTCAAGTATGCCGATGTATTTCGCGTGTTGACGAGGCATTCGGATGCCTTAAGAGAGTCATAGTTACTCCTTGCTGTTGCTCCCCATTTTACAACAGGCACATCTACAAGCTTACTCTGGTCAGTTCTCTTGAAGCGATACGCTAATATCTGTTGACATAAAGACTTTCACAGTACTCCTGCCGGGAGCTTCTCGACTTTGCCGATGTATTTCGCCTATTGACGAGGCATTGGGCTACCTTAAGAGAGTCATAGTTACTCCTGCCAGTGTCTCTCCGTTAAACCACATTCACATATACAATTTTCCTCTGCCCCTTTCACCAGACGCGATACGATATTATTTATCGACATTATGACTTTCACAGTACTCCTGCTAGGGGCTCCTCCAGTTTACCAAAGTATTTCGCCTGTAGAAGAGGCATTTGGCTACCTTAAGAGAGTCATAGTTACTCCTTGCTGTTCCTCCCCATTTTACAACAGGCACATCTACAAGCTTACTCTGGCCAGTTCACCTGAAGCGATACGCCATTATCAGTCAACCTAAAGAATATCACAGTACTCCTGCCGGGAGCTTCTCGAGTTTGCCGATGTATTTCGCCTGTTGACGAGGCATTTGGATAACTTAAGACAGTCATAGTCACCCCTTGCTGTTGCTCCCCATTTTACAACAGGCTCATCTACAAGCTTACTCTGGCCAATTCTCCTGAAGCGATACGCTAATATCTGTTGACATAAAGACTTTCACAGTACTCCTGCCGGGAGCTTCTCGAATTTACCGATGTATTTCGCCTATTGACGAGGCATTTGTTTACCTTAAGAGAGTCATAGTTACTCCTTCCAGTGTCTCTCCGTTAAACCACAGTCACATCTACCATTTTCCTCTGCCCCTTTCACCAGACGCGATACGCCATTATTTGTCGACATTATGACTTTCACAGTACTCCTGCTAGGGGCTCCTCCAGTTTACCAATGTATTTCACCTGTTGACGAGGCATTTGACTACCTTAAGAGAGTCATACTTACTCCTGTCAGTTGCTCCCCGTTTTACCACAGTCACATTTTCAATCTTATTCTGGCCTGTTCACCTGAAGCGATACGCCATTATCAGTCAACCTAAAGAATTTCACAGTACTCCTGCCGGGAGCTTCTCAAGTATGCCGATGTATTTCGCGTGTTGACGAGGCATTCGGATGCCTTAAGAGAGTCATAGTTACTCCTTGCTGTTGCTCCCCATTTTACAACAGGCACATCTACAAGCTTACTCTGGTCAGTTCTCTTGAAGCGATACGCTAATATCTGTTGACATAAAGACTTTCACAGTACTCCTGCCGGGAGCTTCTCGACTTTGCCGATGTATTTCGCCTATTGACGAGGCATTGGGCTACCTTAAGAGAGTCATAGTTACTCCTGCCAGTGTCTCTCCGTTAAACCACATTCACATATACAATTTTCCTCTGCCCCTTTCACCAGACGCGATACGATATTATTTATCGACATTATGACTTTCACAGTACTCCTGCTAGGGGCTCCTCCAGTTTACCAAAGTATTTCGCCTGTAGAAGAGGCATTTGGCTACCTTAAGAGAGTCATAGTTACTCCTTGCTGTTCCTCCCCATTTTACAACAGGCACATCTACAAGCTTACTCTGGCCAGTTCACCTGAAGCGATACGCCATTATCAGTCAACCTAAAGAATATCACAGTACTCCTGCCGGGAGCTTCTCGAGTTTGCCGATGTATTTCGCCTGTTGACGAGGCATTTGGATAACTTAAGACAGTCATAGTCACCCCTTGCTGTTGCTCCCCATTTTACAACAGGCTCATCTACAAGCTTACTCTGGCCAATTCTCCTGAAGCGATACGCTAATATCTGTTGACATAAAGACTTTCACAGTACTCCTGCCGGGAGCTTCTCGAATTTACCGATGTATTTCGCCTATTGACGAGGCATTTGTTTACCTTAAGAGAGTCATAGTTACTCCTTCCAGTGTCTCTCCGTTAAACCACAGTCACATCTACCATTTTCCTCTGCCCCTTTCACCAGACGCGATACGCCATTATTTCTCGACATTATGACTTTCACAGTACTCCTGCTAGGGGCTCCTCCAGTTTACCAATGTATTTCACCTGTTGACGAGGCATTTGGCTACCTTAAGAGAGTCATACTTACTCCTGTCAGTTGCTCCCCGTTTTACCACAGTCACATTTTCAATCTTATTCTGGCCAGTTCACCTGAAGCGATACGCCAATATCAGTCAACCTAAAGAATTTCACAGTACTCCTGCCGGGAGCTTCTCAAGTATGCCGATGTATTTCGCGTGTTGACGAGGCATTCGGATGCCTTAAGAGAGTCATAGTTACTCCTTGCTGTTGCTCCCCATTTTACAACAGGCACATCTACAAACTTACTCTGGCCAATTCTCCTGAAGCGATACGCTAATACCTGTTGACATAAAGACTTACACAGTACTCCTGCCGGGAGCTTTTCGACTTTGCCGATGTATTTCGCATATTGACGAGGCATTGGGCTACCTTAAGAGAGTCATAGTTACTCCTGCCAGTGTCTCTCCGTTAAACCACATTCACATATACAATTTTCCTCTGCCCCTTTCACCAGACGCGATACGATATTATTTATCGACATTATGACTTTCACAGTACTCCTGCTAGGGGCTCCTCCAGTTTACCAATGTATTTCGCCTGTTGACGAGGCATTTGGCTACGTTAAGAGAGTCATACTTACTCCTGTCAGTTGCACCCAGATATATCACAGTCACATTTTCAATCTTATTCTGGCCAGTTCACCCGAAGCGATACGCCATTATCAGTCAACCTAAAGAATTTCACAGTACTCCTGCCGGGAGCTTCTCGAGTTTGCCGATGCACTTCGCCTGTTGACGAGGCATTTGGATACCTTAAGAGAGTCATAGTTTCACCTTGCTGTTGCTCCCCATTTTACAACAGGCACATCTACAAGCTTACTCTGGCCAATTCTCCTGAAGCGATACGCTAATATCTGTTGACATAAAGACTTTCACAGTACTCCTGCCGGGAGCTTTTCGACTTTGCCGATGTATTTCGCCTATTGACGAGGCGTTTGGCTACCTTAAGAGAGTCATAGTTACTCCTTCCAGTGTCTCTCCGTTAAACCACAGTCACATCTACCATTTTCCTCTGCCCCTTTCACCAGACGCGATACGCCATTATTTGTCGACATTATGACTTTCACAGTACTCCTGCTAGGGTTCCTCCAGTTTACCAATGTATTTCACCTGTTGACGAGGCATTTGGCTACCTTAAGAGAGTCATACTTACTCCTGTCAGTTGCTCCCCGTTTTACCACAGTCACATTTTCAATCTTATTCTGGCCAGTTCACCTGAAGCGATACGCAATTATCAGTCAACCTAAAGAATTTCACAGTACTCCTGCCGGGAGCTTCTCAAGTATGCCGATGTATTTCGCGTGTTGACGAGGCATTCGGATGCCTTAAGAGAGTCATAGTTACTCCTTGCTGTTGCTCCCCATTTTACAACAGGCACATCTACAAGCTTACTCTGGTCAGTTCTCTTGAAGCGATACGCTAATATCTGTTGACATAAAGACTTTCACAGTACTCCTGCCGGGAGCTTCTCGACTTTGCCGATGTATTTCGCCTATTGACGAGGCTTTGGGCTACCTTAAGAGAGTCATAGTTACTCCTGCCAGTGTCTCTCCGTTAAACCACATTCACATATACAATTTTCCTCTGCCCCTTTCACCAGACGCGATACGATATTATTTATCGACATTATGACTTTCACAGTACTCCTGCTAGGGGCTCCTCCAGTTTACCAAAGTATTTTGCCTGTAGAGGAGGCATTTGGCTACCTTAAGAGAGTCATAGTTACTCCTTGCTGTTCCTCCCCATTTTACAACAGGCACATCTACAAGCTTACTCTGGCCAGTTCACCTGAAGCGATACGCCATTATCAGTCAACCTAAAGAATATCACAGTACTCCTGCCGGGAGCTTCTCGAGTTTGCCGATGTATTTCGCCTGTTGACGAGGCATTTGGATACCTTAAGACAGTCATAGTTACCCCTTGCTGTTGCTCCCCATTTTACAACAGGCTCATCTACAAGCTTACTCTGGCCAATTCTCCTGAAGCGATACGCTAATATCTGTTGACATAAAGACTTTCACAGTACTCCTGCCGGGAGCTTCTCGAATTTACCGATGTATTTCGCCTATTGACGAGGCATTTGTTTACCTTAAGAGAGTCATAGTTACTCCTGCCAGTGTCTCTCCGATAAACCACAGTCACATCTATCATTTTCATCTGCCCTTTCACCAGACGTGATACGCCATTATTTGTCGACATTATGACTTTCCCAGTACTCCTGCTAGGAACTCCTCCAGTTTACCAATGTATTTCGCCTGTTGACGAGGCATTTGACTACCTTAAGAGAGTCATACTTACTCCTGTCAGTTGCTCCCCGTTTTACCAAAGTCACATTCTCAATCTTATTCTGGCCAGTTCACCCAAAGCGATACGCCATTAGCAGTCAACCTAAAGATTTTCACAGTACTCCTGCCGGGAGCTTCTCGAGTTTGCCGATGCACTTCGCCTGTTGACGAGGCATTTGGATACCTTAAGAGAGTCATAGTTTCACCTTGCTGTTGCTCCCCATTTTACAACAGGCACATCTACAAGCTTACTCTGGCCAATTCTCCTGAAGCGATAGGCTAATATCTGTTGACATAAAGACTTTCACAGTACTCCTGCCGGGAGCTTTTCGACTTTGCCGATGTATTTCGCCTATTGACGAGGCGTTTGGCTACCTTAAGAGAGTCATAGTTACTCCTTCCAGTGTCTCTCCGTTAAACCACAGTCACATCTACCATTTTCCTCTGCCCCTTTCACCAGACGCGATACGCCATTATTTGTCGACATTATGACTTTCACAGTACTCCTGCTAGGGGCTCCTCCAGTTTACCAATGTATTTCACCTGTTGACGAGGCATTTGACTACCTTAAGAGAGTCATACTTACTCCTGTCAGTTGCTCCCCGTTTTACCACAGTCACATTTTCAATCTTATTCTGGCCAGTTCACCTGAAGCGATACGCCATTATCAGTCAACCTAAAGAATTTCACAGTACTCCTGCCGGGAGCTTCTCAAGTATGCCGATCTATTTCGCGTGTTGACGAGGCATTCGGATGCCTTAAGAGAGTCATAGTTACTCCTTGCTGTTGCTCCCCATTTTACAACAGGCACATCTACAAGCTTACTCTGGTCAGTTCTCTTGAAGCGATACGCTAATATCTGTTGACATAAAGACTTTCACAGTACTCCTGCCGGGAGCTTCTCGACTTTGCCGATGTATTTCGCCTATTGACGAGGCATTGGGCTACCTTAAGAGAGTCATAGTTACTCCTGCCAGTGTCTCTCCGTTAAACCACATTCACATATACAATTTTCCTCTGCCCCTTTCACCAGACGCGATACGATATTATTTATCGACATTATGACTTTCACAGTACTCCTGCTAGGGGCTCCTCCAGTTTACCAAAGTATTTCGCCTGTAGAAGAGGCATTTGGCTACCTTAAGAGAGTCATAGTTACTCTTTGCTGTTCCTCCCCATTTTACAACAGGCACATCTACAAGCTTACTCTGGCCAGTTCTCCTGAAGCGATACGCTAATATCTGTTGACATAAAGACTTTCACAGTACTCCTGCCGGGAGCTTCTCGAATTTACCGATGTATTTCGCCTATTGACGAGGCATTTGTTTACCTTAAGAGAGTCATAGTTACTCCTTCCAGTGTCTCTCCGTTAAACCACAGTCACATCTACCATTTTCCTCTGCCCCTTTCACCAGACGCGATACGCCATTATTTCTCGACATTATGACTTTCACAGTACTCCTGCTAGGGGCTCCTCCAGTTTACCAATGTATTTCACCTGTTGACGAGGCATTTGGCTACCTTAAGAGAGTCATACTTACTCCTGTCAGTTGCTCCCCGTTTTACCACAGTCACATTTTCAATCTTATTCTGGCCAGTTCACCTGAAGCGATACGCCAATATCAGTCAACCTAAAGAATTTCACAGTACTCCTGCCGGGAGCTTCTCAAGTATGCCGATGTATTTCGCGTGTTGACGAGGCATTCGGATGCCTTAAGAGAGTCATAGTTACTCCTTGCTGTTGCTTTCCATTTTACAACAGGCACATCTACAAACTTACTCTGGCCAATTCTCCTGAAGCGATACGCTAATACCTGTTGACATAAAGACTTACACAGTACTCCTGCCGGGAGCTTTTCGACTTTGCCGATGTATTTCGCATATTGACGAGGCATTGGGCTACCTTAAGAGAGTCATAGTTACTCCTGCCAGTGTCTCTCCGTTAAACCACATTCACATATACAATTTTCCTCTGCCCCTTTCACCAGACGCGATACGATATTATTTATCGACATTATGACTTTCACAGTACTCCTACTAGGGGCTCCTCCAGTTTACCAAAGTATTTCGCCTGTAGAAGAGGCATTTGGCAACCTTAAGAGAGTCATAGATACTCCTGTCAGTTGCTCCCCGTTTTACCAAAGTCACATTCTCAATCTTATTCTGGCCAGTTCACCTGAAGCGATACGCCATTATAAGGCAACCTAAAGAATATCACAGTACTCCTGCCGGGAGCTTCTCGAGTTTTCGATGTATTTCGCCTGTTGACGAGGCATTTGGCTACCTTAAGAGAGTCATAGTTACTCCTGCCAGTGTCTCTCCGATAAACCACAGTCACATCTACCATTTTCATCTGCCCCTTTCACCAGACGTGATACGCCATTATTTGTCGACATTATGACTTTCACAGTACTCCTGCTAGGAACTCCTCCAGTTTACCAATGTATTTCGCCTGTTGACGAGGCATTTGGCTACCTTAAGAGATTCATACTTACTCCTGTCAGTTGCTCCCCGTTTTACCAAAGTCACATTCTCAATCTTATTCTGGCCAGTTCACCCAAAGCGATACGCCATTAGCAGTCAACCTAAAGAAATTCACAGTACTCCTGCCGGGAGCTTCTCGAGTTTGCCGATGCATTTCGCCTGTTGACGAGGCATTTGGATAAATTAAGAGAGTCATAGTTTCACCTTGCTGTTGCTCCCCATTTTACAACAGGCATATCTACAAGCTTACTCTGGCCAATTCTCCTGAAGCGATACGCTAATACCTGCTGACATAAAGACTTTCACAGTACTCCTGCCGGGAGCTTTTCGACTTTGCCGATGTATTTCGCCTATTGACGAGGCGTTTGGCTACCTTAAGAGAGTCATAGTTACTCCTTCCAGTGTCTCTCCGTTAAACCACAATCACATCTACCATTTTCCTCTGCCCCTTTCACCAGACGCGATACGCCATTATTTCTCGACATTATGACCTTCACAGTACTCCTGCTAGGGGCTCCTCCAGTTTACCAATGTATTTCACCTGTTGACGAGGCATTTGGCTACCTTAAGAGAGTCATACTTACTCCTGTCAGTTGCTCCCCGTTTTACCACAGTCACATTTTCAATCTTATTCTGGCCAGTTCACCTGAAGCGATACGCCAATATCAGTCAACCTAAAGAATTTCACAGTACTCCTGCCGGGAGCTTCTCAAGTATGCCGATGTATTTCGCGTGTTGACGAGGCATTCGGATGCCTTAAGAGGGTCATAGTTACTCCTTGCTGTTGCTCCCCATTTTACAACAGGCACATCTACAAGCTTACTCTGGCCAATTCTCCTGAAGCGATACGCTAATACCTGTTGACATAAAGACTTACACAGTACTCCTGCCGGGAGCTTTTCGACTTTGCCGATGTATTTCGCATATTGACGAGGCATTGGGCTACCTTAACAGAGTCATAGTTACTCCTGCCAGTGTCTCTCCGTTAAACCACATTCACATATACAATTTTCCTCTGCCCCTTTCACCACACGCGATACGATATTATTTATCGACATTATGACTTTCACAGTACTCCTGCTAGGGGCTCCTCCAGTTTACCAAAGTATTTCGCCTGTAGAAGAAGCATTTGGCTACCTTAAGAGAGTCATACTTACTCCTGTCAGTTGCTCCCCGTTTTACCACAGTCACATTTTCAATGTTATTCTGGCCAGTTCACCTGAAGCGGTACGCCATTATCAGTCAACCTAAAGAATATCACAGTACTCCTGCCGGGAGCTTCTCGAGTTTGCCGATGTATTTCGCCTGTTGACGAGGCATTTGGCTACCTTAAGAGAGTCATAGTTACTCCTGCCAGTGTCTCTCCGATAAACCACAGTCACATCTACCATTTTCATCTGCCCCTTTCACCAGACGTGATACGCCATTATTTGTCGACATTATGACTTTCACAGTACTCCTGCTAGGGGCTCCTCCAGTTTACCAATGTATTTCGCCTGTTGACGAGGCATTTGGCTACCTTAAGAGAGTCATACTTACTCCTGTCAGTTGCACCCAGATTTATCACAGTCACATTTTCAATCTTATTCTGGCCAGTTCACCCGAAGCGATACGCCATTATCAGTCAACCTAAAGAATTTAACAGAACTCCTGCCGGGAGCTTCTCGAGTTTGCCGATGCACTTCGCCTGTTGACGAGGCATTTGGATACCTTAAGAGAGTCATAGTTTCACCTTGCTGTTGCTCCCCATTTTACAACAGGCACATCTACAAGCTTACTCTGGCCAATTCTCCTGAAGCGATACGCTAATATCTGTTGACATAAAGACTTTCACAGTACTCCTGCCGGGAGCTTTTCGACTTTGCCGATGTATTTCGCCTATTGACGAGGCGTTTGGCCACCTTAAGAGAGTCATAGTTACTCCTTCCAGTGTCTCTCCGTTAAACCACAGTCACATCTACCATTTTCCTCTGCCCCTTTCACCAGACGCGATACGCCATTATTTGTCGACATTATGACTTTCACAGTACTCCTGCTAGGGGCTCCTCCAGTTTACCAATGTATTTCACCTGTTGACGAGGCATTTGGCTACCTTAAGAGAGTCATACTTACTCCTGTCAGTTGCTCCCCGTTTTACCACAGTCATATTTTCAATCTTATTCTGGCCAGTTCACCTGAAGCGATACGCCATTATCAGTCAACCTAAAGAATTTCACAGTACTCCTGCCGGGAGCTTCTCAAGTATGCCGATGTATTTCGCGTGTTGACGAGGCATTCGGATGCCTTAAGAGAGTCATAGTTACTCCTTGCTGTTGCTCCCCATTTTACAACAGGCACATCTACAAGCTTACTCTGGTCAGTTCTCTTGAAGCGATACGCTAATATCTGTTGACATAAAGACTTTCACAGTACTCCTGCCGGGAGCTTCTCGACTTTGCCGATGTATTTCGCCTATTGACGAGGCATTGGGCTACCTTAAGAGAGTCATAGTTACTCCTGCCAGTGTCTCTCCGTTAAACCACATTCACATATACAATTTTCCTCTGCCCCTTTCACCAGACGCGATACGATATTATTTATCGACATTATGACTTTCACAGTACTCCTGCTAGGGGCTCCTCCAGTTTACCAAAGTATTTCGCCTGTAGAAGAGGCATTTGGCTACCTTAAGAGAGTCATAGTTACTCCTTGCTGTTCCTCCCCATTTTACAACAGGCACATCTACAAGCTTACTCTGGCCAGTTCACCTGAAGCGATACGCCATTATCAGTCAACTTAAAGAATATCACAGTACTCCTGCCGGGAGCTTCTCGAGTTTGCCGATGTATTTCGCCTGTTGACGAGGCATTTGGATACCTTAAGACAGTCATAGTTACCCCTTGCAGTTGCTCCCCATTTTACAACAGGCTCATCTACAAGCTTACTCTGGCCAATTCTCCTGAAGCGATACGCTAATATCTGTTGACATAAAGACTTTCACAGTACTCCTGCCGGGAGCTTCTCGACTTTACCGATGTATTTCGCCTATTGACGAGGCATTTGTTTACCTTAAGAGAGTCATAGTTACTCCTGCCAGTGTCTCTCCGATAAACCACAGTCACATCTACCATTTTCATCTGCCCTTTCACCAGACGTGATACGCCATTATTTGTCGACATTATGACTTTCACAGTACTCCTGCTAGGAACTCCTCCAGTTTACCAATGTATTTCGCCTGTTGACGAGGCATTTGGCTACCTTAAGAGATTCATACTTACTCCTGTCAGTTGCTCCCAGTTTTACCAAAGTCACATTTTCAATTTTATTCTGGCCAGTTCACCTGAAGCGATACGCCATTATCAGTCAACCTAAAGAATTTCACAGTACTCCTGCCGGGAGCTTCTCGGTAATGCCGATGTATTTCGCGTGTTGACGAGGCATTTGGATGCCTTAAGAGAGTCATAGTTACTCCTTGCTGTTGCTCCCCATTTTACAACAGGCACATCTACAAGCTTACTCTGGCCAGTTCTCTTGAAGCGATACGCTAATATCTGTTGACATAAAGACTTTCACAGTACTCCTGCCGGGAGCTTTTCGACTTTGCCGATGTATTTCGCATATTGACGAGGCATTGGGCTACCTTAAGAGAGTCATAGTTACTCCTGCCAGTGTCTCTCCGTTAAACCACATTCACATATACAATTTTCCTCTGCCCCTTTCACCACACGCGATACGATATTATTTATCGACATTATGACTTTCACAGTACTCCTGCTAGGGGCTCCTCCAGTTTACCAAAGTATTTCGCCTGTAGAAGAAGCATTTGGCTACCTTAAGAGAGTCATACTTACTCCTGTCAGTTGCTCCCCGTTTTACCACAGTCACATTTTCAATCTTATTCTGGCCAGTTCACCTGAAGCGGTACGCCATTATCAGTCAACCTAAAGAATATCACAGTACTCCTGCCGGGAGCTTCTCGAGTTTGCCGATGTATTTCGCCTGTTGACGAGGCATTTGGATACCTTAAGAGAGTCATAGTTACCCCTTGCTGTTGCTCCCCATTTTACAACAGGCACATCTACAAGCTTACTCTGGCCAATTCTCCTGAAGCGATACGCTAATATCTGTTGACATAAAGACTTTCACAGTACTCCTGCCGCGAGCTTCTCGACTTTGCCGATGTATTTCGCCTATTGACGAGGCATTGGGCTACCTTAAGAGATTCATAGTTACTCCTGCCAGTGTCTCTCCGTTAAACCACATTCACATATACAATTTTCCTCTGCCCCTTTCACCAGACGCGATACGATATTATTTATCGACATTATGACTTTCACAGTACTCCTGCTACGGGCTCCTCCAGTTTACCAAAGTATTTCGCCTGTAGAAGAGGCATTTGGCTACCTTAAGAGAGTCATAGATACTCCTGTCAGTTGCTCCCCGTTTTACCAAAGTCACATTCTCAATCTTATTCTGGCCAGTTCACCTGAAGCGATACGCCATTATCAGTCAACCTAAAGAATATCACAGTACTCCTGCCGGGAGCTTCTCGAGTTTGCCGATGTATTTCGCCTGTTGACGAGGCATTTGGCTACCTTAAGAGACTCATAGTTACTCCTGCCAGTGTCTCTCCGATAAACCACAGTCACATCTACCATTTTCATCTGCCCCTTTCACCAGACGTGATACGCCATTATTTGTCGACATTATGACTTTCACAGTACTCCTGCTAGGGGCTCCTCCAGTTTACCAATGTATTTCGCCTGTTGACGAGGCATTTGGCTACCTTAAGAGAGTCATACTTACTCCTGTCAGTTGCACCCAGTTTTATCACAGTCACATTTTCAATCTTATTCTGGCCAGTTCACCCGAAGCGATACGCCATTATCAGTCAACCTAAAGAATTTCACAGTACTCCTGCCGGGAGCTTCTCGAGTTTGCCGATGCTTTTCGCCTGTTGACGAGGCATTTGGATACCTTAAGAGAGTCATAGTTTCACCTTGCTGTTGCTCCCCATTTTACAACAGGCACATCTACAAGCTTACTCTGGCCAATTCTCCTGAAGCGATAGGCTAATATCTGTTGACATAAAGACTTTCACAGTACCCCTGCCGGGAGCTTTTCGACTTTGCCGATGTATTTCGCCTATTGACGAGGCGTTTGGCTACCTTAAGAGAGTCATAGTTACTCCTTCCAGTGTCTCTCCGTTAAGCCACAGTCACATCTACCATTTTCCTCTGCCCCTTTCACCAGACGCGATACGCCATTATTTGTCGACATTATGACTTTCACAGTACTCCTGCTAGGGGCTCCTCCAGTTTACCAATGTATTTCACCTGTTGACGAGGCATTTGGCTACCTTAAGAGAGTCATACTTACTCCTGTCAGTTGCTCCCCGTTTTACCACAGTCACATTTTCAATCTTATTCTGGCCAGTTCACCTGAAGCGATACGCCATTATCAGTCAACCTAAAGAATTTCACAGTACTCCTGCCGGGAGCTTCTCAAGTATGCCGATGTATTTCGCGTGTTGACGAGGCATTCGGATGCCTTAAGAGAGTCATAGTTACTCCTTGCTGTTGCTCCCCATTTTACAACAGGCACATCTACAAGCTTACTCTGGTCAGTTCTCTTGAAGCGATACGCTAATATCTGTTGACATAAAGACTTTCACAGTACTCCTGCCGGCAGCTTCTCGACTTTGCCGATGTATTTCGCCTATTGACGAGGCATTTGTTTACCTTAAGAGAGTCATAGTTACTCCTGCCAGTGTCTCTCCGATAAACCACAGTCACATCTACCATTTTCATCTGCCCTTTCACCAGACGTGATACGCCATTATTTGTCGACATTATGACTTTCACAGTACTCCTGCTAGGGGCTCCTCCAGTTTACCAATGTATTTCGCCCGTTGACGAGGCATTTGGCTACCTTAAGAGATTCATACTTACTCCTGTCAGTTGCTCCCAGTTTTACCACAGTCACATTTTCAATTTTATTCTGGCCAGTTCACCTGAAGCGATACGCCATTATCAGTCAACCTAAAGAATTTCACAGTACTCCTGCCGGGAGCTTCTCGAGTTTGCCGATGCATTTCGCCTGTTGACGAGGCATTTGGATAAATTAAGAGAGTCATAGTTTCACCTTGCTGTTGCTCCCCATTTTACAACAGGCACATCTACAAGCTTACTCTGGCCAATTCTCCTGAAGCGATACGATAATACCTGTTGACATAAAGACTTTCACAGTACTCCTGCCGGGAGCTTTTCGACTTTGCCGATGTATTTCGCCTATTGACGAGGCGTTTGGCTACCTTAAGAGAGTCATAGTTACTCCTTCCAGTGTCTCTCCGTTAAACCACAGTCACATCTACCATTTTCCTCTGCCCCTTTCACCAGACGCGATACGCCATTATTTCTCGACATTATGACTTTCACAGTACTCCTGCTAGGGGCTCCTCCAGTTTACCAATGTATTTCACCTGTTGACGAGGCATTTGGCTACCTTAAGAGAGTCAAACTTACTCCTGTCAGTTGCTCCCCGTTTTACCACAGTCACATTTTCAATCTTATTCTGGCCAGTTCACCTGAAGCGATACGCCAATATCAGTCAACCTAAAGAATTTCACAGTACTCCTGCCGGGAGCTTCTCAAGTATGCCGATGTATTTCGCGTGTTGACGAGGCATTCGGATGCCTTAAGAGAGTCATAGTTACTCCTTGCTGTTGCTCCCCATTTTACAACAGGCACATCTACAAGCTTACTCTGGCCAATTCTCCTGAAGCGATACGCTAATACCTGTTGACATAAAGACTTACACAGTACTCCTGCCGGGAGCTTTTCGACTTTGCCGATGTATTTCGCATATTGACGAGGCATTGGGCTA
Source organism: Schistocerca americana (assembly GCF_021461395.2). Classification (NCBI taxonomy): domain Eukaryota; kingdom Metazoa; phylum Arthropoda; class Insecta; order Orthoptera; family Acrididae; genus Schistocerca; species Schistocerca americana. The sequence goes on from NC_060130.1 coordinate 61,675,802, forward strand.
CCTTAAGAGAGTCATAGTTACTCCTGCCAGTGTCTCTATGTTAAACCACATTCACATATACAATTTTCCTCTGCCCCTTTCACCACACGCGATACGATATTATTTATCGACATTATGACTTTCACAGTACTCCTGCTAGGGGCTCCTCCAGTTTACCAAAGTATTTCGCCTGTAGAAGAAGCATTTGGCTACCTTAAGAGAGTCATACTTACTCCTGTCAGTTGCTCCCCGTTTTACCACAGTCACATTTTCAATCTTATTCTGGCCAGTTCACCTGAAGCGATACGCCATTATCAGTCAACCTAAAGAATTTCACAGTACTCCTGCCGGGAGCTTCTCGGTAATGCCGATGTATTTCGCGTGTTGACGAGGCATTTGGATGCCTTAAGAGAGTCATAGTTACTCCTTGCTGTTGCTCCCCATTTTACAACAGGCACATCTACAAGCTTACTCTGGCCAGTTCTCTTGAAGCGATACGCTAATATCTGTTGACATAAAGACTTTCACAGTACTCCTGCCGGGAGCTTTTCGACTTTGCCGATGTATTTCGCCTATTGACGAGGCGTTTGGCTACCTTAAGAGAGTCATAGTTACTCCTTCCAGTGTCTCTCCGTTAAGCCACAGTCACATCTACCATTTTCCTCTGCCCCTTTCACCAGACGCGATACGCCATTATTTGTCGACATTATGACTTTCACAGTACTCCTGCTAGGGGCTCCTCCAGTTTACCAATGTATTTCACTTGTTGACGAGGCATTTGGCTACCTTAAGAGAGTCATACTCACTCCTGTCAGTTGCTCCCCGTTTTACCACAGTCACATTTTCAATCTTATTCTGGCCAGTTCACCTGAAGCGATACGCCATTATCAGTCAACCTAAAGAATTTCACAGTACTCCTGCCGGGAGCTTCTCAAGTATGCCGATGTATTTCGCGTGTTGACGAGGCATTCGGATGCCTTAAGAGAGTCATAGTTACTCCTTGCTGTTGCGCCCCATTTTACAACAGGCACATCTACAAGCTTACTCTGGTCAGTTCTCTTGAAGCGATACGCTAATATCTGTTGACATAAAGACTTTCACAGTACTCCTGCCGGCAGCTTCTCGACTTTGCCGATGTATTTCGCCTATTGACGAGGCATTTGTTTACCTTAAGAGAGTCATAGTTACTCCTGCCAGTGTCTCTCCGATAAACCACAGTCACATCTACCATTTTCATCTGCCCTTTCACCAGACGTGATACGCCATTATTTGTCGACATTATGACTTTCACAGTACTCCTGCTAGGGGCTCCTCCAGTTTACCAATGTATTTCGCCTGTTGACGAGGCATTTGGCTACCTTAAGAGATTCATACTTACTCCTGTCAGTTGCTCCCAGTTTTACCACAGTCACATTTTCAATTTTATTCTGGCCAGTTCACCTGAAGCGATACGCCATTATCAGTCAACCTAAAGAATTTCGCAGTACTCCTGCCGGGAGCTTCTCGGTAATGCCGATGTATTTCGCGTGTTGACGAGGCATTTGGATGCCTTAAGAGAGTCATAGTTACTCCTTGCTGTTGCTCCCCATTTTACAACAGGCACATCTACAAGCTTACTCTGGCCAGTTCTCTTGAAGCGATACGCTAATATCTGTTGACATAAAGACTTTCACAGTACTCCTGCCGGGAGCTTTTCGACTTTGCCGATGTATTTCGCATATTGACGAGGCATTGGGCTACCTTAAGAGAGTCATAGTTACTCCTGCCAGTGTCTCTCCGTTAAACCACATTCACATATACAATTTTCCTCTGCCCCTTTCACCACACGCGATACGATATTATTTATCGACATTATGACTTTCACAGTACTCCTGCTAGGGGCTCCTCCAGTTTACCAAAGTATTTCGCCTGTAGAAGAAGCATTTGGCTACCTTAAGAGAGTCATACTTACTCCTGTCAGTTGCTCCCCGTTTTACCACAGTCACATTTTCAATCTTATTCTGGCCAGTTCACCTGAAGCGGTACGCCATTATCAGTCAACCTAAAGAATATCACAGTACTCCTGCCGGGAGCTTCTCGAGTTTGCCGATGTATTTCGCCTGTTGACGAGGCATTTGGATACCTTAAGAGAGTCATAGTTACCCCTTGCTGTTGCTCCCCATTTTACAACAGGCACATCTACAAGCTTACTCTGGCCAATTCTCCTGAAGCGATACGCTAATATCTGTTGACATAAAGACTTTCACAGTACTCCTGCCGCGAGCTTCTCGACTTTGCCGATGTATTTCGCCTATTGACGAGGCATTGGGCTACCTTAAGAGATTCATAGTTACTCCTGCCAGTGTCTCTCCGTTAAACCACATTCACATATACAATTTTCCTCTGCCCCTTTCACCAGACGCGATACGATATTATTTATCGACATTATGACTTTCACAGTACTCCTGCTAGGGGCTCCTCCAGTTTACCAAAGTATTTCGCCTGTAGAAGAGGCATTTGGCTACCTTAAGAGAGTCATAGATACTCCTGTCAGTTGCTCCCCGTTTTACCAAAGTCACATTCTCAATCTTATTCTGGCCAGTTCACCTGAAGCGATACGCCATTATCAGTCAACCTAAAGAATATCACAGTACTCCTGCCGGGAGCTTCTCGAGTTTGCCGATGTATTTCGCCTGTTGACGAGGCATTTGGCTACCTTAAGAGACTCATAGTTACTCCTGCCAGTGTCTCTCCGATAAACCACAGTCACATCTACCATTTTCATCTGCCCCTTTCACCAGACGTGATACGCCATTATTTGTCGACATTATGACTTTCACAGTACTCCTGCTAGGGGCTCCTCCAGTTTACCAATGTATTTCGCCTGTTGACGAGGCATTTGGCTACCTTAAGAGAGTCATACTTACTCCTGTCAGTTGCACCCAGTTTTATCACAGTCACATTTTCAATCTTATTCTGGCCAGTTCACCCGAAGCGATACGCCATTATCAGTCAACCTAAAGAATTTCACAGTACTCCTGCCGGGAGCTTCTCGAGTTTGCCGATGCATTTCGCCTGTTGAAGAGGCATTTGGATACCTTAAGAGAGTCATAGTTTCACCTTGCTGTTGCTCCCCATTTTACAACAGGCACATCTACAAGCTTACTCTGGCCAATTCTCCTGAAGCGATAGGCTAATATCTGTTGACATAAAGACTTTCACAGTACCCCTGCCGGGAGCTTTTCGACTTTGCCGATGTATTTCGCCTATTGACGAGGCGTTTGGCTACCTTAAGAGAGTCATAGTTACTCCTTCCAGTGTCTCTCCGTTAAGCCACAGTCACATCTACCATTTTCCTCTGCCCCTTTCACCAGACGCGATACGCCATTATTTGTCGACATTATGACTTTCACAGTACTCCTGCTAGGGGCTCCTCCAGTTTACCAATGTATTTCACCTGTTGACGAGGCATTTGGCTACCTTAAGAGAGTCATACTTACTCCTGTCAGTTGCTCCCCGTTTTACCACAGTCACATTTTCAATCTTATTCTGGCCAGTTCACCTGAAGCGATACGCCATTATCAGTCAACCTAAAGAATTTCACAGTACTCCTGCCGGGAGCTTCTCAAGTATGCGGATGTATTTCGCGTGTTGACGAGGCATTCGGATGCCTTAAGAGAGTCATAGTTACTCCTTGCTGTTGCTCCCCATTTTACAACAGGCACATCTACAAGCTTACTCTGGTCAGTTCTCTTGAAGCGATACGCTAATATCTGTTGACATAAGACTTTCACAGTACTCCTGCCGGCAGCTTCTCGACTTTGCCGATGTATTTCGCCTATTGACGAGGCATTTGTTTACCTTAAGAGAGTCATAGTTACTCCTGCCAGTGTCTCTCCGATAAACCACAGTCACATCTACCATTTTCATCTGCCCTTTCACCAGACGTGACACGCCATTATTTGTCGACATTATGACTTTCACAGTACTCCTGCTAGGGGCTCCTCCAGTTTACCAATGTTTTTCGCCTGTTGACGAGGCATTTGGCTACCTTAAGAGATTCATACTTACTCCTGTCAGTTGCTCCCAGTTTTACCACAGTCACATTTTCAATTTTATTCTGGCCAGTTCACCTGAAGCGATACGCCATTATCAGTCAACCTAAAGAATTTCACAGTACTCCTGCCGGGAGCTTCTCGGTAATGCCGATGTATTTCGCGTGTTGACGAGGCATTTGGATGCCTTAAGAGAGTCATAGTTACTCCTTGCTGTTGCTCCCCATTTTACAACAGGCACATCTACAAGCTTACTCTGGCCAGTTCCCTTGAAGCGATACGCTAATATCTGTTACATAAAGACTTTCACAGTACTCCTGCCGGGAGCTTTTCGACTTTGCCGATGTATTTCGCCTATTGACGAGGCGTTTGGCTACCTTAAGAGAGTCATAGTTACTCCATCCAGTGTCTCTCCGTTAAACCACAGTCACATCTACCATTTTCCTCTGCCCCTTTCACCAGACGCGATACGCCATTATTTGTCGACATTATGACTTTCACAGTACTCCTGCTAGGGGTTCCTCCAGTTTACCAATGTATTTCACCTGTTGACGAGGCATTTGGCTACCTTAAGAGAGTCATACTTACTCCTGTCAGTTGCTCCCCGTTTTACCACAGTCACATTTTCAATCTTATTCTGGCCAGTTCACCCGAAGCGATACGCCATTATCAGTCAACCTAAAGAATTTCACAATACTCCTGCCGGGAGCTTCTCGAGTTTGCCGATGCATTTCGCCTGTTGACGAGGCATTTGGATAAATTAAGAGAGTCATAGTTTCACCTTGCTGTTGCTCCCCATTTTACAACAGGCACATCTACAAGCTTACTCTAACCAATTCTCCTGAAGCGATACGATAATACCTGTTGACATAAAGTCGTTCACAGTACTCCTGCCGGGAGCTTTTCGACTTTGCCGATGTATTTCGCCTATTGACGAGGCGTTTGGCTACCTTAAGAGAGTCATAGTTACTCCTTCCAGTGTCTCTCCGTTAAACCACAGTCACATCTACCATTTTCCTCTGCCCCTTTCACCAGACGCGATACGCCATTATTTCTCGACATTATGACTTTCACAGTACTCCTGCTAGGGGCTCCTCCAGTTTACCAATGTATTTCACCTGTTGACGAGGCATTTGGCTACCTTAAGAGAGTCAAACTTACTCCTGTCAGTTGCTCCCCGTTTTACCACAGTCACATTTTCAATCTTATTCTGGCCAGTTCACCTGAAGCGATACGCCAATATCAGTCAACCTAAAGAATTTCACAGTACTCCTGCCGGGAGCTTCTCAAGTATGCCGATGTATTTCGCGTGTTGACGAGGCATTCGGATGCCTTAAGAGAGTCATAGTTACTCCTTGCTGTTGCTCCCCATTTTACAACAGGCACATCTACAAGCTTACTCTGGCCAATTCTCCTGAAGCGATACGCTAATACCTGTTGACATAAAGACTTACACAGTACTCCTGCCGGGAGCTTTTCGACTTTGCCGATGTATTTCGCATATTGACGAGGCATTGGGCTACCTTAAGAGAGTCATAGTTACTCCTGCCAGTGTCTCTATGTTAAACCACATTCACATATACAATTTTCCTCTGCCCCTTTCACCACACGCGATACGATATTATTTATCGACATTATGACTTTCGCAGTACTCCTGCTAGGGGCTCCTCCAGTTTACCAAAGTATTTCGCCTGTAGAAGAAGCATTTGGCTACCTTAAGAGAGTCATACTTACTCCTGTCAGTTGCTCCCCGTTTTACCACAGTCACATTTTCAATCTTATTCTGGCCAGTTCACCTGAAGCGGTACGCCATTATCAGTCAACCTAAAGAATATCACAGTACTCCTGCCGGGAGCTTCTCGAGTTTGCCGATGTATTTCGCCTGTTGACGAGGCATTTGGCTACCTTAAGAGAGTCGTAGTTACTCCTGCCAGTGTCTCTCCGATAAACCACAGTCACATCTACCATTTTCATCTGCCCCTTTCACCAGACGTGATACGCCATTATTTGTCGACATTATGACTTTCACAGTACTCCTGCTAGGGGCTCCTCCAGTTTACCAATGTATTTCGGCTGTTGACGAGGCATTTGGCTACCTTAAGAGAGTCATACTTACTCCTGTCAGTTGCACCCAGATTTATCACAGTCACATTTTCAATCTTATTCTGGCCAGTTCACCCGAAGCGATACGCCATTATCAGTCAACCTAAAGAATTTCACAGAACTCCTGCCGGGAGCTTCTCGAGTTTGCCGATGCACTTCGCCTGTTGACGAGGCATTTGGATACCTTAAGAGAGTCATAGTTTCACCTTGCTGTTGCTCCCCATTTTACAACAGGCACATCTACAAGCTTACTCTGGCCAATTCTCCTGAAGCGATACGCTAATATCTGTTGACATAAAGACTTTCACAGTACTCCTGCCGGGAGCTTTTCGACTTTGCCGATGTATTTCGCCTATTGACGAGGCGTTTGGCCACCTTAAGAGAGTCATAGTTACTCCTTCCAGTGTCTCTCCGTTAAACCACAGTCACATCTACCATTTTCCTCTGCCCCTTTCACCAGACGCGATACGCCATTATTTGTCGACATTATGACTTTCACAGTACTCCTGCTAGGGGCTCCTCCAGTTTACCAATGTATTTCACCTGTTGACGAGGCATTTGGCTACCTTAAGAGAGTCATACTTACTCCTGTCAGTTGCTCCCCGTTTTACCACAGTCATATTTTCAATCTTATTCTGGCCAGTTCACCTGAAGCGATACGCCATTATCAGTCAACCTAAAGAATTTCACAGTACTCCTGCCGGGAGCTTCTCAAGTATGCCGATGTATTTCGCGTGTTGACGAGGCATTCGGATGCCTTAAGAGAGTCATAGTTACTCCTTGCTGTTGCTCCCCATTTTACAACAGGCACATCTACAAGCTTACTCTGGCCAATTCTCCTGAAGCGATACGCTAATACCTGTTGACATAAAGACTTACACAGTACTCCTGCCGGGAGCTTTTCGACTTTGCCGATGTATTTCGCATATTGACGAGGCATTGGGCTACCTTAAGAGAGTCATAGTTACTCCTGCCAGTGTCTCTATGTTAAACCACATTCACATATACAATTTTCCTCTGCCCCTTTCACCACACGCGATACGATATTATTTATCGACATTATGACTTTCACAGTACTCCTGCTAGGGGCTCCTCCAGTTTACCAAAGTATTTCGCCTGTAGAAGAAGCATTTGGCTACCTTAAGAGAGTCATACTTACTCCTGTCAGTTGCTCCCCGTTTTACCACAGTCACATTTTCAATCTTATTCTGGCCAGTTCACCTGAAGCGATACGCCATTATCAGTCAACCTAAAGAATTTCACAGTACTCCTGCCGGGAGCTTCTCGGTAATGCCGATGTATTTCGCGTGTTGACGAGGCATTTGGATGCCTTAAGAGAGTCATAGTTACTCCTTGCTGTTGCTCCCCATTTTACAACAGGCACATCTACAAGCTTACTCTGGCCAGTTCTCTTGAAGCGATACGCTAATATCTGTTGACATAAAGACTTTCACAGTACTCCTGCCGGGAGCTTTTCGACTTTGCCGATGTATTTCGCCTATTGACGAGGCGTTTGGCTACCTTAAGAGAGTCATAGTTACTCCTTCCAGTGTCTCTCCGTTAAGCCACAGTCACATCTACCATTTTCCTCTGCCCCTTTCACCAGACGCGATACGCCATTATTTGTCGACATTATGACTTTCACAGTACTCCTGCTAGGGGCTCCTCCAGTTTACCAATGTATTTCACTTGTTGACGAGGCATTTGGCTACCTTAAGAGAGTCATACTCACTCCTGTCAGTTGCTCCCCGTTTTACCACAGTCACATTTTCAATCTTATTCTGGCCAGTTCACCTGAAGCGATACGCCATTATCAGTCAACCTAAAGAATTTCACAGTACTCCTGCCGGGAGCTTCTCAAGTATGCCGATGTATTTCGCGTGTTGACGAGGCATTCGGATGCCTTAAGAGAGTCATAGTTACTCCTTGCTGTTGCGCCCCATTTTACAACAGGCACATCTACAAGCTTACTCTGGTCAGTTCTCTTGAAGCGATACGCTAATATCTGTTGACATAAAGACTTTCACAGTACTCCTGCCGGCAGCTTCTCGACTTTGCCGATGTATTTCGCCTATTGACGAGGCATTTGTTTACCTTAAGAGAGTCATAGTTACTCCTGCCAGTGTCTCTCCGATAAACCACAGTCACATCTACCATTTTCATCTGCCCTTTCACCAGACGTGATACGCCATTATTTGTCGACATTATGACTTTCACAGTACTCCTGCTAGGGGCTCCTCCAGTTTACCAATGTATTTCGCCTGTTGACGAGGCATTTGGCTACCTTAAGAGATTCATACTTACTCCTGTCAGTTGCTCCCAGTTTTACCACAGTCACATTTTCAATTTTATTCTGGCCAGTTCACCTGAAGCGATACGCCATTATCAGTCAACCTAAAGAATTTCACAGTACTCCTGCCGGGAGCTTCTCGGTAATGCCGATGTATTTCGCGTGTTGACGAGGCATTTGGATGCCTTAAGAGAGTCATAGTTACTCCTTGCTGTTGCTCCCCATTTTACAACAGGCACATCTACAAGCTTACTCTGGCCAGTTCTCTTGAAGCGATACGCTAATATCTGTTGACATAAAGACTTTCACAGTACTCCTGCCGGGAGCTTTTCGACTTTGCCGATGTATTTCGCATATTGACGAGGCATTGGGCTACCTTAAGAGAGTCATAGTTACTCCTGCCAGTGTCTCTCCGTTAAACCACATTCACATATACAATTTTCCTCTGCCCCTTTCACCACACGCGATACGATATTATTTATCGACATTATGACTTTCACAGTACTCCTGCTAGGGGCTCCTCCAGTTTACCAAAGTATTTCGCCTGTAGAAGAAGCATTTGGCTACCTTAAGAGAGTCATACTTACTCCTGTCAGTTGCTCCCCGTTTTACCACAGTCACATTTTCAATCTTATTCTGGCCAGTTCACCTGAAGCGGTACGCCATTATCAGTCAACCTAAAGAATATCACAGTACTCCTGCCGGGAGCTTCTCGAGTTTGCCGATGTATTTCGCCTGTTGACGAGGCATTTGGATACCTTAAGAGAGTCATAGTTACCCCTTGCTGTTGCTCCCCATTTTACAACAGGCACATCTACAAGCTTACTCTGGCCAATTCTCCTGAAGCGATACGCTAATATCTGTTGACATAAAGACTTTCACAGTACTCCTGCCGCGAGCTTCTCGACTTTGCCGATGTATTTCGCCTATTGACGAGGCATTGGGCTACCTTAAGAGATTCATAGTTACTCCTGCCAGTGTCTCTCCGTTAAACCACATTCACATATACAATTTTCCTCTGCCCCTTTCACCAGACGCGATACGATATTATTTATCGACATTATGACTTTCACAGTACTCCTGCTAGGGGCTCCTCCAGTTTACCAAAGTATTTCGCCTGTAGAAGAGGCATTTGGCTACCTTAAGAGAGTCATAGATACTCCTGTCAGTTGCTCCCCGTTTTACCAAAGTCACATTCTCAATCTTATTCTGGCCAGTTCACCTGAAGCGATACGCCATTATCAGTCAACCTAAAGAATATCACAGTACTCCTGCCGGGAGCTTCTCGAGTTTGCCGATGTATTTCGCCTGTTGACGAGGCATTTGGCTACCTTAAGAGACTCATAGTTACTCCTGCCAGTGTCTCTCCGATAAACCACAGTCACATCTACCATTTTCATCTGCCCCTTTCACCAGACGTGATACGCCATTATTTGTCGACATTATGACTTTCACAGTACTCCTGCTAGGGGCTCCTCCAGTTTACCAATGTATTTCGCCTGTTGACGAGGCATTTGGCTACCTTAAGAGAGTCATACTTACTCCTGTCAGTTGCACCCAGTTTTATCACAGTCACATTTTCAATCTTATTCTGGCCAGTTCACCCGAAGCGATACGCCATTATCAGTCAACCTAAAGAATTTCACAGTACTCCTGCCGGGAGCTTCTCGAGTTTGCCGATGCATTTCGCCTGTTGAAGAGGCATTTGGATACCTTAAGAGAGTCATAGTTTCACCTTGCTGTTGCTCCCCATTTTACAACAGGCACATCTACAAGCTTACTCTGGCCAATTCTCCTGAAGCGATAGGCTAATATCTGTTGACATAAAGACTTTCACAGTACCCCTGCCGGGAGCTTTTCGACTTTGCCGATGTATTTCGCCTATTGACGAGGCGTTTGGCTACCTTAAGAGAGTCATAGTTACTCCTTCCAGTGTCTCTCCGTTAAGCCACAGTCACATCTACCATTTTCCTCTGCCCCTTTCACCAGACGCGATACGCCATTATTTGTCGACATTATGACTTTCACAGTACTCCTGCTAGGGGCTCCTCCAGTTTACCAATGTATTTCACCTGTTGACGAGGCATTTGGCTACCTTAAGAGAGTCATACTTACTCCTGTCAGTTGCTCCCCGTTTTACCACAGTCACATTTTCAATCTTATTCTGGCCAGTTCACCTGAAGCGATACGCCATTATCAGTCAACCTAAAGAATTTCACAGTACTCCTGCCGGGAGCTTCTCAAGTATGCCGATGTATTTCGCGTGTTGACGAGGCATTCGGATGCCTTAAGAGAGTCATAGTTACTCCTTGCTGTTGCTCCCCATTTTACAACAGGCACATCTACAAGCTTACTCTGGTCAGTTCTCTTGAAGCGATACGCTAATATCTGTTGACATAAGACTTTCACAGTACTCCTGCCGGCAGCTTCTCGACTTTGCCGATGTATTTCGCCTATTGACGAGGCATTTGTTTACCTTAAGAGAGTCATAGTTACTCCTGCCAGTGTCTCTCCGATAAACCACAGTCACATCTACCATTTTCATCTGCCCTTTCACCAGACGTGACACGCCATTATTTGTCGACATTATGACTTTCACAGTACTCCTGCTAGGGGCTCCTCCAGTTTACCAATGTTTTTCGCCTGTTGACGAGGCATTTGGCTACCTTAAGAGATTCATACTTACTCCTGTCAGTTGCTCCCAGTTTTACCACAGTCACATTTTCAATTTTATTCTGGCCAGTTCACCTGAAGCGATACGCCATTATCAGTCAACCTAAAGAATTTCACAGTACTCCTGCCGGGAGCTTCTCGGTAATGCCGATGTATTTCGCGTGTTGACGAGGCATTTGGATGCCTTAAGAGAGTCATAGTTACTCCTTGCTGTTGCTCCCCATTTTACAACAGGCACATCTACAAGCTTACTCTGGCCAGTTCCCTTGAAGCGATACGCTAATATCTGTTACATAAAGACTTTCACAGTACTCCTGCCGGGAGCTTTTCGACTTTGCCGATGTATTTCGCCTATTGACGAGGCGTTTGGCTACCTTAAGAGAGTCATAGTTACTCCATCCAGTGTCTCTCCGTTAAACCACAGTCACATCTACCATTTTCCTCTGCCCCTTTCACCAGACGCGATACGCCATTATTTGTCGACATTATGACTTTCACAGTACTCCTGCTAGGGGTTCCTCCAGTTTACCAATGTATTTCACCTGTTGACGAGGCATTTGGCTACCTTAAGAGAGTCATACTTACTCCTGTCAGTTGCTCCCCGTTTTACCACAGTCACATTTTCAATCTTATTCTGGCCAGTTCACCCGAAGCGATACGCCATTATCAGTCAACCTAAAGAATTTCACAATACTCCTGCCGGGAGCTTCTCGAGTTTGCCGATGCATTTCGCCTGTTGACGAGGCATTTGGATAAATTAAGAGAGTCATAGTTTCACCTTGCTGTTGCTCCCCATTTTACAACAGGCACATCTACAAGCTTACTCTAACCAATTCTCCTGAAGCGATACGATAATACCTGTTGACATAAAGTCGTTCACAGTACTCCTGCCGGGAGCTTTTCGACTTTGCCGATGTATTTCGCCTATTGACGAGGCGTTTGGCTACCTTAAGAGAGTCATAGTTACTCCTTCCAGTGTCTCTCCGTTAAACCACAGTCACATCTACCATTTTCCTCTGCCCCTTTCACCAGACGCGATACGCCATTATTTCTCGACATTATGACTTTCACAGTACTCCTGCTAGGGGCTCCTCCAGTTTACCAATGTATTTCACCTGTTGACGAGGCATTTGGCTACCTTAAGAGAGTCAAACTTACTCCTGTCAGTTGCTCCCCGTTTTACCACAGTCACATTTTCAATCTTATTCTGGCCAGTTCACCTGAAGCGATACGCCAATATCAGTCAACCTAAAGAATTTCACAGTACTCCTGCCGGGAGCTTCTCAAGTATGCCGATGTATTTCGCGTGTTGACGAGGCATTCGGATGCCTTAAGAGAGTCATAGTTACTCCTTGCTGTTGCTCCCCATTTTACAACAGGCACATCTACAAGCTTACTCTGGCCAATTCTCCTGAAGCGATACGCTAATACCTGTTGACATAAAGACTTACACAGTACTCCTGCCGGGAGCTTTTCGACTTTGCCGATGTATTTCGCATATTGACGAGGCATTGGGCTACCTTAAGAGAGTCATAGTTACTCCTGCCAGTGTCTCTATGTTAAACCACATTCACATATACAATTTTCCTCTGCCCCTTTCACCACACGCGATACGATATTATTTATCGACATTATGACTTTCGCAGTACTCCTGCTAGGGGCTCCTCCAGTTTACCAAAGTATTTCGCCTGTAGAAGAAGCATTTGGCTACCTTAAGAGAGTCATACTTACTCCTGTCAGTTGCTCCCCGTTTTACCACAGTCACATTTTCAATCTTATTCTGGCCAGTTCACCTGAAGCGGTACGCCATTATCAGTCAACCTAAAGAATATCACAGTACTCCTGCCGGGAGCTTCTCGAGTTTGCCGATGTATTTCGCCTGTTGACGAGGCATTTGGCTACCTTAAGAGAGTCGTAGTTACTCCTGCCAGTGTCTCTCCGATAAACCACAGTCACATCTACCATTTTCATCTGCCCCTTTCACCAGACGTGATACGCCATTATTTGTCGACATTATGACTTTCACAGTACTCCTGCTAGGGGCTCCTCCAGTTTACCAATGTATTTCGGCTGTTGACGAGGCATTTGGCTACCTTAAGAGAGTCATACTTACTCCTGTCAGTTGCACCCAGATTTATCACAGTCACATTTTCAATCTTATTCTGGCCAGTTCACCCGAAGCGATACGCCATTATCAGTCAACCTAAAGAATTTCACAGAACTCCTGCCGGGAGCTTCTCGAGTTTGCCGATGCACTTCGCCTGTTGACGAGGCATTTGGATACCTTAAGAGAGTCATAGTTTCACCTTGCTGTTGCTCCCCATTTTACAACAGGCACATCTACAAGCTTACTCTGGCCAATTCTCCTGAAGCGATACGCTAATATCTGTTGACATAAAGACTTTCACAGTACTCCTGCCGGGAGCTTTTCGACTTTGCCGATGTATTTCGCCTATTGACGAGGCGTTTGGCCACCTTAAGAGAGTCATAGTTACTCCTTCCAGTGTCTCTCCGTTAAACCACAGTCACATCTACCATTTTCCTCTGCCCCTTTCACCAGACGCGATACGCCATTATTTGTCGACATTATGACTTTCACAGTACTCCTGCTAGGGGCTCCTCCAGTTTACCAATGTATTTCACCTGTTGACGAGGCATTTGGCTACCTTAAGAGAGTCATACTTACTCCTGTCAGTTGCTCCCCGTTTTACCACAGTCATATTTTCAATCTTATTCTGGCCAGTTCACCTGAAGCGATACGCCATTATCAGTCAACCTAAAGAATTTCACAGTACTCCTGCCGGGAGCTTCTCAAGTATGCCGATGTATTTCGCGTGTTGACGAGGCATTCGGATGCCTTAAGTGAGTCATAGTTACTCCTTGCTGTTGTTCTCCCCATTTTACAACAGGCACATCTACAAGCTTACTCTGGTCAGTTCTCTTGAAGCGATACGCTAATATCTGTTGACATAAATACTTTCACAGTACTCCTGCCGGGAGCTTCTCGACTTTGCCGATGTATTTCGCCTATTGACGAGGCATTGGGCTACCTTAAGAGAGTCATAGTTACTCCTTCCAGTGTCTCTCCGTTAAACCACAGTCACATCTACCATTTTCCTCTGCCCCTTTTACCAGACGCGATACGCCATTATTTGTCGACATTATGACTTTCACAGTACTCCTGCTAGGGGCTCCTCCAGTTTACCAAAGTATTTCGCCTGTAGAAGAGGCATTTGGCTACCTTAAGAGAGTCATAGTTACTCCTTGCTGTTCCTCCCCATTTTACAACAGGCACATCTACAAGCTTACTCTGGCCAGTTCACCTGAAGCGATACGCCATTATCAGTCAACCTAAAGAATATCACAGTACTCCTGCCGGGAGCTTCTCGAGTTTGCCGATGTATTTCGCCTGTTGACGAGGCATTTGGATACCTTAAGACAGTCATAGTTACCCCTTGCAGTTGCTCCCCATTTTACAACAGGCTCATCTACAAGCTTACTCTGGCCAATTCTCCTGAAGCGATACGCTAATATCTGTTGACATAAAGACTTTCACAGTACTCCTGCCGGGAGCTTCTCGACTTTACCGATGTATTTCGCCTATTGACGAGGCATTTGTTTACCTTAAGAGAGTCATAGTTACTCCTGCCAGTGTCTCTCCGATAAACCACAGTCACATCTACCATTTTCATCTGCCCTTTCACCAGACGTGATACGCCATTATTTGTCGACATTATGACTTTCACAGTACTCCTGCTAGGAACTCCTCCAGTTTACCAATGTATTTCGCCTGTTGACGAGGCATTTGGCTACCTTAAGAGATTCATACTTACTCCTGTCAGTTGCTCCCAGTTTTACCAAAGTCACATTTTCAATTTTATTCTGGCCAGTTCACCTGAAGCGATACGCCATTATCAGTCAACCTAAAGAATTTCACAGTACTCCTGCCGGGAGCTTCTCGGTAATGCCGATGTATTTCGCGTGTTGACGAGGCATTTGGATGCCTTATGAGAGTCATAGTTACTCCTTGCTGTTGCTCCCCATTTTACAACAGGCACATCTACAAGCTTACTCTGGCCAGTTCTCTTGAAGCGATACGCTAATATCTGTTGACATAAAGACTTTCACAGTACTCCTGCCGGGAGCTTTTCGACTTTGCCGATGTATTTCGCATATTGACGAGGCATTGGGCTACCTTAAGAGAGTCATAGTTACTCCTGCCAGTGTCTCTCCGTTAAACCACATTCACATATACAATTTTCCTCTGCCCCTTTCACCACACGCGATACGATATTATTTATCGACATTATGACTTTCACAGTACTCCTGCTAGGGGCTCCTCCAGTTTACCAAAGTATTTCGCCTGTAGAAGAAGCATTTGGCTACCTTAAGAGAGTCATACTTACTCCTGTCAGTTGCTCCCCGTTTTACCACAGTCACATTTTCAATCTTATTCTGGCCAGTTCACCTGAAGCGGAACGCCATTATCAGTCAACCTAAAGAATATCACAGTACTCCTACCGGGAGCTTCTCGAGTTTGCCGATGTATTTCGCCTGTTGACGAGGCATTTGGATACCTTAAGAGAGTCATAGTTACCCCTTGATGTTGCTCCCCATTTTACAACAGGCACATCTACAAGCTTACTCTGGCCAATTCTCCTGAAGCGATACGCTAATATCTGTTGACATAAAGACTTTCACAGTACTCCTGCCGCGAGCTTCTCGACTTTGCCGATGTATTTCGCCTATTGACGAGGCATTGGGCTACCTTAAGAGATTCATAGTTACTCCTGCAAGTGTCTCTCCGTTAAACCACATTCACATATACAATTTTCCTCTGCCCCTTTCACCAGACGCGATACGATATTATTTATCGACATTATGACTTTCACAGTACTCCTGCTAGGGGCTCCTCCAGTTTACCAAAGTATTTCGCCTGTAGAAGAGGCATTTGGCTACCTTAAGAGAGTCATAGATACTCCTGTCAGTTGCTCCCCGTTTTACCAAAGTCACATTCTCAATCTTATTCTGGCCAGTTCACATGAAGCGATACGCCAGCATCAGTCAACCTAAAGAATATCACAGTACTCCTGCCGGGAGCTTCTCGAGTTTGCCGATGTATTTCGCCTGTTGACGAGGCATTTGGCTACCTTAAGAGACTCATAGTTACTCCTGCCAGTGTCTCTCCGATAAACCACAGTCACATCTACCATTTTCATCTGCCCCTTTCACCAGACGTGATACGCCATTATTTGTCGACATTATGACTTTCACAGTACTCCTGCTAGGGGCTCCTCCAGTTTACCAATGTATTTCGCCTGTTGACGAGGCATTTGGCTACCTTAAGAGAGTCATACTTACTCCTGTCAGTTGCACCCAGTTTTATCACAGTCACATTTTCAATCTTATTCTGGCCAGTTCACCCGAAGCGATACGCCATTATCAGTCAACCTAAAGAATTTCACAGTACTCCTGCCGGGAGCTTCTCGAGTTTGCCGATGCATTTCGCCTGTTGACGAGGCATTTGGATACCTTAAGAGAGTCATAGTTTCACCTTGCTGTTGCTCCCCATTTTACAACAGGCACATCTACAAGCTTACTCTGGCCAATTCTCCTGAAGCGATAGGCTAATATCTGTTGACATAAAGACTTTCACAGTACCCCTGCCGGGAGCTTTTCGACTTTGCCGATGTATTTCGCCTATTGACGAGGCGTTTGGCTACCTTAAGAGAGTCATAGTTACTCCTTCCAGTGTCTCTCCGTTAAGCCACAGTCACATCTACCATTTTCCTCTGCCCCTTTCACCAGACGCGATACGCCATTATTTGTCGACATTATGACTTTCACAGTACTCCTGCTAGGGGCTCCTCCAGTTTACCAATGTATTTCACCTGTTGACGAGGCATTTGGCTACCTTAAGAGAGTCATACTTACTCCTGTCAGTTGCTCCCCGTTTTACCACAGTCACATTTTCAATCTTATTCTGGCCAGTTCACCTGAAGCGATACGCCATTATCAGTCAACCTAAAGAATTTCTCAGTACTCCTGCCGGGAGCTTCTCAAGTATGCCGATGTATTTCGCGTGTTGACGAGGCATTCGGATGCCTTAAGAGAGTCATAGTTACTCCTTGCTGTTGCTCCCCATTTTACAACAGGCACATCTACAAGCTTACTCTGGTCAGTTCTCTTGAAGCGATACGCTAATATCTGTTGACATAAAGACTTTCACAGTACTCCTGCCGGCAGCTTCTCGACTTTGCCGATGTATTTCGCCTATTGACGAGGCGTTTGTTTACCTTAAGAGAGTCATAGTTACTCCTGCCAGTGTCTCTCCGATAAACCACAGTCACATCTACCATTTTCATCTGCCCTTTCACCAGACGTGATACGCCATTATTTGTCGACATTATGACTTTCACAGTACTCCTGCTAGGGGCTCCTCCAGTTTACCAATGTATTTCGCCTGTTGACGAGGCATTTGGCTACCTTAAGAGATTCATACTTACTCCTGTCAGTTGCTCCCAGTTTTACCACAGTCACATTTTCAATTTTATTCTGGCCAGTTCACCTGAAGCGATACGCCATTATCAGTCAACCTAAAGAATTTCACAGTACTCCTGCCGGGAGCTTCTCGGTAATGCCGATGTATTTCGCGTGTTGTCGAGGCATTTGGATGCCTTAAGAGAGTCATAGTTACTCCTTGCTGTTGCTCCCCATTTTACAACAGGCACATCTACAAGCTTACTCTGGCCAGTTCCCTTGAAGCGATACGCTAATATCTGTTACATAAAGACTTTCACAGTACTCCTGCCGGGAGCTTTTCGACTTTGCCGATGTATTTCGCCTATTGACGAGGCGTTTGGCTACCTTAAGAGAGTCATAGTTACTCCATCCAGTGTCTCTCCGTTAAACCACAGTCACATCTACCATTTTCCTCTGCCCCTTTCACCAGACGCGATACGCCATTATTTGTCGACATTATGACTTTCACAGTACTCCTGCTAGGGGCTCCTCCAGTTTACCAATGTATTTCACCTGTTGACGAGGCATTTGGCTACCTTAAGAGAGTCATACTTACTCCTGTCAGTTGCTCCCCGTTTTACCACAGTCACATTTTCAATCTTATTCTGGCCAGTTCACCCGAAGCGATACGCCATTATCAGTCAACCTAAAGAATTTCACAATACTCCTGCCGGGAGCTTCTCGAGTTTGCCGATGCATTTCGCCTGTTGACGAGGCATTTGGATAAATTAAGAGAGTCATAGTTTCACCTTGCTGTTGCTCCCCATTTTACAACAGGCACATCTACAAGCTTACTCTGGCCAATTCTCCTGAAGCGATACGCTAATACCTGTTGACATAAAGACTTTCACAGTACTCCTGCCGGGAGCTTTTCGACTTTGCCGATGTATTTCGCCTATTGACGAGGCGTTTGGCTACCTTAAGAGAGTCATAGTTACTCCTTCCAGTGTCTCTCCGTTAAACCACAGTCACATCTACCATTTTCCTCTGCCCCTTTCACCAGACGCGATACGCCATTATTTCTCGACATTATGACTTTCACAGTACTCCTGCTAGGGGCTCCTCCAGTTTACCAATGTATTTCACCTGTTGACGAGGCATTTGGCTACCTTAAGAGAGTCAAACTTACTCCTGTCAGTTGCTCCCCGTTTTACCACAGTCACATTTTCAATCTTATTCTGGCCAGTTCACCTGAAGCGATACGCCAATATCAGTCAACCTAAAGAATTTCACAGTACTCCTGCCGGGAGCTTCTCAAGTATGCCGATGTATTTCGCGTGTTGACGAGGCATTCGGATGCCTTAAGAGAGTCATAGTTACTCCTTGCTGTTGCTCCCCATTTTACAACAGGCACATCTACAAGCTTACTCTGGCCAATTCTCCTGAAGCGATACGCTAATACCTGTTGACATAAAGACATACACAGTACTCCTGCCGGGAGCTTTTCGACTTTGCCGATGTATTTCGCATATTGACGAGGCATTGGGCTACCTTAAGAGAGTCATAGTTACTCCTGCCAGTGTCTCTATGTTAAACCACATTCACATATACAATTTTCCTCTGCCCCTTTCACCAGACGCGATACGATTTTATTTATCGACATTATGACTTTCACAGTACTCCTGCTAGGGGCTCCTCCAGTTTACCAAAGTATTTCGCCTGTGGAAGAAGCATTTGGCTACCTTAAGAGAGTCATACTTACTCCTGTCAGTTGCTCCCCGTTTTACCACAGTCACATTTTCAATCTTATTCTGGCCAGTTCACCTGAAGCGGTACGCCATTTTCAGTCAACCTAAAGAATATCACAGTACTCCTGCCGGAGCTTCTCGAGTTTGCCGATGTATTTCGCCTGTTGACGAGGCATTTGGATACCTTAAGAGAGTCATAGTTACCCCTTGCTGTTGCTCCCCATTTTACAACAGGCACATCTACAAGCTTACTCTGGCCAATTCTCCTGAGGCGATACGCTAATATCTGTTGACATAAAGACTTTCACAGTACCCCTGCCGCGAGCTTCTCGACTTTGCCGATGTATTTCGCCTATTGACGAGGCATTGGGCTACCTTAAGAGAGTCATAGTTACTCCTGCCAGTGTCTCTCCGTTAAACCACATTCACATATACAATTTTCCTCTGCCCCTTTCACCAGACGCGATACGCCATTATTTGTCGACATTATGACTTTCACAGTACTCCTGCTAGGGGCTCCTCCAGTTTACCAATGTATTTCACCTGTTGACGAGGCATTTGGCTACCTTAAGAGAGTCATACTTACTCCTGTCAGTTGCTCCCCGTTTTACCACAGTCACATTTTCAATCTTATTCTGGCCAGTTCACCTGAAGCGATACGCCATTATCAGTCAACCTAAAGAATTTCTCAGTACTCCTGCCGGGAGCTTCTCAAGTATGCCGATGTATTTCGCGTGTTGACGAGGCATTCGGATGCCTTAAGAGAGTCATAGTTACTCCTTGCTGTTGCTCCCCATTTTACAACAGGCACATCTACAAGCTTACTCTGGTCAGTTCTCTTGAAGCGATACGCTAATATCTGTTGACATAAAGACTTTCACAGTACTCCTGCCGGCAGCTTCTCGACTTTGCCGATGTATTTCGCCTATTGACGAGGCGTTTGTTTACCTTAAGAGAGTCATAGTTACTCCTGCCAGTGTCTCTCCGATAAACCACAGTCACATCTACCATTTTCATCTGCCCTTTCACCAGACGTGATACGCCATTATTTGTCGACATTATGACTTTCACAGTACTCCTGCTAGGGGCTCCTCCAGTTTACCAATGTATTTCGCCTGTTGACGAGGCATTTGGCTACCTTAAGAGATTCATACTTACTCCTGTCAGTTGCTCCCAGTTTTACCACAGTCACATTTTCAATTTTATTCTGGCCAGTTCACCTGAAGCGATACGCCATTATCAGTCAACCTAAAGAATTTCACAGTACTCCTGCCGGGAGCTTCTCGGTAATGCCGATGTATTTCGCGTGTTGTCGAGGCATTTGGATGCCTTAAGAGAGTCATAGTTACTCCTTGCTGTTGCTCCCCATTTTACAACAGGCACATCTACAAGCTTACTCTGGCCAGTTCCCTTGAAGCGATACGCTAATATCTGTTACATAAAGACTTTCACAGTACTCCTGCCGGGAGCTTTTCGACTTTGCCGATGTATTTCGCCTATTGACGAGGCGTTTGGCTACCTTAAGAGAGTCATAGTTACTCCATCCAGTGTCTCTCCGTTAAACCACAGTCACATCTACCATTTTCCTCTGCCCCTTTCACCAGACGCGATACGCCATTATTTGTCGACATTATGACTTTCACAGTACTCCTGCTAGGGGCTCCTCCAGTTTACCAATGTATTTCACCTGTTGACGAGGCATTTGGCTACCTTAAGAGAGTCATACTTACTCCTGTCAGTTGCTCCCCGTTTTACCACAGTCACATTTTCAATCTTATTCTGGCCAGTTCACCCGAAGCGATACGCCATTATCAGTCAACCTAAAGAATTTCACAATACTCCTGCCGGGAGCTTCTCGAGTTTGCCGATGCATTTCGCCTGTTGACGAGGCATTTGGATAAATTAAGAGAGTCATAGTTTCACCTTGCTGTTGCTCCCCATTTTACAACAGGCACATCTACAAGCTTACTCTGGCCAATTCTCCTGAAGCGATACGCTAATACCTGTTGACATAAAGACTTTCACAGTACTCCTGCCGGGAGCTTTTCGACTTTGCCGATGTATTTCGCCTATTGACGAGGCGTTTGGCTACCTTAAGAGAGTCATAGTTACTCCTTCCAGTGTCTCTCCGTTAAACCACAGTCACATCTACCATTTTCCTCTGCCCCTTTCACCAGACGCGATACGCCATTATTTCTCGACATTATGACTTTCACAGTACTCCTGCTAGGGGCTCCTCCAGTTTACCAATGTATTTCACCTGTTGACGAGGCATTTGGCTACCTTAAGAGAGTCAAACTTACTCCTGTCAGTTGCTCCCCGTTTTACCACAGTCACATTTTCAATCTTATTCTGGCCAGTTCACCTGAAGCGATACGCCAATATCAGTCAACCTAAAGAATTTCACAGTACTCCTGCCGGGAGCTTCTCAAGTATGCCGATGTATTTCGCGTGTTGACGAGGCATTCGGATGCCTTAAGAGAGTCATAGTTACTCCTTGCTGTTGCTCCCCATTTTACAACAGGCACATCTACAAGCTTACTCTGGCCAATTCTCCTGAAGCGATACGCTAATACCTGTTGACATAAAGACATACACAGTACTCCTGCCGGGAGCTTTTCGACTTTGCCGATGTATTTCGCATATTGACGAGGCATTGGGCTACCTTAAGAGAGTCATAGTTACTCCTGCCAGTGTCTCTATGTTAAACCACATTCACATATACAATTTTCCTCTGCCCTTTCACCAGACGCGATACGATTTTATTTATCGACATTATGACTTTCACAGTACTCCTGCTAGGGGCTCCTCCAGTTTACCAAAGTATTTCGCCTGTGGAAGAAGCATTTGGCTACCTTAAGAGAGTCATACTTACTCCTGTCAGTTGCTCCCCGTTTTACCACAGTCACATTTTCAATCTTATTCTGGCCAGTTCACCTGAAGCGGTACGCCATTTTCAGTCAACCTAAAGAATATCACAGTACTCCTGCCGGAGCTTCTCGAGTTTGCCGATGTATTTCGCCTGTTGACGAGGCATTTGGATACCTTAAGAGAGTCATAGTTACCCCTTGCTGTTGCTCCCCATTTTACAACAGGCACATCTACAAGCTTACTCTGGCCAATTCTCCTGAGGCGATACGCTAATATCTGTTGACATAAAGACTTTCACAGTACCCCTGCCGCGAGCTTCTCGACTTTGCCGATGTATTTCGCCTATTGACGAGGCATTGGGCTACCTTAAGAGAGTCATAGTTACTCCTGCCAGTGTCTCTCCGTTAAACCACATTCACATATACAATTTTCCTCTGCCCCTTTCACCAGACGCGATACGATATTATTTATCGACATTATGACTTTCACAGTACTCCTGCTAGAGGCTCCTCCAGTTTACCAAAGTATTTCGCCTGTAGAAGAGGCATTTGGCTACCTTAAGAGAGTCATAGATACTCCTGTCAGTTGCTCCCCGTTTTACCAAAGTCACATTCTCAATCTTATTCTGGCCAGTTCACCTGAAGCGATACGCCATTATCAGTCAACCTAAAGAATATCACAGTACTCCTGCCGGGAGCTTCTCGAGTTTGCCGATGTATTTCGCCTGTTGTCGAGGCATTTGGATACCTTAAGAGAGTCATAGTTACCCCTTGCTGTTGCTCCCCATTTTACAATAGGCACATCTACAAGCTTACTCTGGCCAGTTCTCTTGAAGCGATACGCTAATATCTGTTGACATAAAGACTTTCACAGTACTCCTGCCGGGAGCTTCTCGACTTTGCCGATGTATTTCGCATATTGACGAGGCATTGGGCTACCTTAAGAGAGTCATAGTTACTCCTGCCAGTGTCTCTCCGTTAAACCACATTCACATATACAATTTTCCTCTGCCCCTTTCACCAGACGCGATACGATATTATTTATCGACATTATGACTTTCACAGTACTCCTGCTAGGGGCTCCTCCAGTTTACCAAAGTATTTCGCCTGTAGAAGAAGCATTTGGCTACCTTAAGAGAGTCATACTTACTCCTATCAGTTGCTCCCCGTTTTACCACAGTCACATTTTCAATCTTATTCTGACCAGTTCACCTGAAGCGATACGCCATTATCAGTCAACCTAAAGAATATCACAGTACTCCTGCCGGGAGCTTCTCGAGTTTGCCGATGTATTTCGCCTGTTGACGAGGCATTTTGATACCTTAAGAGAGTCATAGTTACCCCTTGCTGTTGCTGCCCATTTTACAACAGGCACATCTACAAGTCTACTCTGGCCAATTCTCCTGAAGCGATACGCTAATATCTGTTTACATAAAGACTTTCACAGTACTCCTGCCGGGAGCTTCTCGACTTTGCCGATGTATTTCGCCTATTAACGAGGCATTGGGCTACCTTAAGAGAGTCATAGTTACTCCTGCCAGTGTCTCTCCGTTAAACCACATTCACATTTACAATTTTCCTCTGCCCCTTTCACCAGACGCGATACGATATTATTTATCGACATTATGACTTTCACAGTACTCCTGCTAGGGGCTCCTCCAGTTTACCAAAGTATTTCGCCTGTAGAAGAGGCATTTGGCTACCTTAAGAGAGTCATAGATACTCCTGTCAGTTGCTCTCCGTTTTACCAAAGTCACATACTCAATCTTATTCTGGCCAGTTCACCTGAAGCGATACGCCATTATCAGTCAACCTAAAGAATATCACAGTACTCCTGCCAGGAGCTTCTCGAGTTTGCCGATGTATTTCGCCTGTTGACGAGGCATTTGGATAACTTAAGAGAGTCATAGTTACCCCTTGCTGTTGCTCCCCATTTTACAACAGGCACATCTACAAGCTTACTCTGGCCAATTCTCCTGAAGCGATACGCTAATATCTCTTGACATAAAGACTTTCACAGTACTCCTGCCGGGAGCTTCTCGACTTTACCGATGTATTTCGCCTATTGACGAGGCATTTGGCTACCTTAAGAGAGTCATAGTTACTCCTTCCAGTGTCTCTCCGTTAAACCACAGTCACATCTACCATTTTCCTCTGCCCCTTTCACCAGACGCGATACGCCATTATTTCTCGACATTATGACTTTCACAGTACTCCTGCTAGGGGCTCCTCCAGTTTACCAATGTATTTCACCAGTTGACGAGGCATTTGGCTACCTTAAGAGAGTCAAACTTACTCCTGTCAGTTGCTCCCCGTTTTACCACAGTCACATTTTCAATCTTATTCTGGCCAGTTCACCTGAAGCGATACGCCAATATCAGTCAACCTAAAGAATTTCACAGTACTCCTGCCGGGAGCTTCTCAAGTATGCCGATGTATTTCGCGTGTTGACGAGGCATTCGGATGCCTTAAGAGAGTCATAGTTACTCCTTGCTGTTGCTCCCCGTTTTACAACAGGCACATCTACAAGCTTACTCTGGCCAATTCTCCTGAAGCGATACGCTAATACCTGTTGACATAAAGACTTACACAGTACTCCTGCCGGGAGCTTTTCGACTTTGCCGATGTATTTCGCATATTGACGAGGCATTGGGCTACCTTAAGAGAGTCATAGTTACTCCTGCCAGTGTCTCTCCGTTAAACCACATTCACATATACAATTTTCCTCTGCCCCTTTCACCAGACGCGATACGATATTATTTATCGACATTATGACTTTCACAGTACTCCTGCTAGGGGCTCCTCCAGTTTACCAAAGAATTTCGCCTGTAGAAGAAGCATTTGGCTACCTTAAGAGAGTCATACTTACTCCTGTCAGTTGCTCCCCGTTTTACCACAGTCACATTTTCAATCTTATTCTGGCCAGTTCACCTGAAGCGGTACGCCATTTTCAGTCAACCTAAAGAAAATCACAGTACTCCTGCCGGGAGCTTCTCGAGTTTGCCGATGTATTTCGCCTGTTGACGAGGCATTTAGATACCTTAAGAGAGTCATAGTTACCCCTTGCTGTTGCTCCCCATTTTACAACAGGCACATCTACAAGCTTACTCTGGCCAATTCTCCTGAAGCGATACGCTAATATCTGTTGACATAAAGACTTTCACAGTACCCCTGCCGCGAGCTTCTCGACTTTGCCGATGTATTTCGCCTATTGACGAGGCATTGGGCTACCTTAAGAGAGTCATAGTTACTCCTGCCAGTGTCTCTCCGTTAAACCACATTCACATATACTATTTTCCTCTGCCCCTTTCACCAGACGCGATACGATATTATTTATCGACATTATGACTTTCACAGTACTCCTGCTAGGGGCTCCTCCAGTTTACCAAAGTATTTCGCCTGTAGAAGAGGCATTTGGCTACCTTAAGAGAGTCATAGATACTCCTGTCAGTTGCTCCCCGTTTTACCAAAGTCACATTCTTAATCTTATTCTGGCCAGTTCACCTGAAGCGATACGCCATTATCGGTCAACCTAAAGAATATCACAGTACTCCTGCCGGGAGCTTCTCGAGTTTGCCGATGTATTTCGCCTGTTGTCGAGGCATTTGGATACCTTAAGAGAGTCATAGTTACCCCTTGCTGTTGCTCCCCATTTTACAACAGGCACATCTACAAGCTTACTCTGGCCAATTCTCCTGAAGCGATACGCTAATATCTCTTGACATAAAGACTTTCACAGTACTCCTGCCGGGAGCTTCTCGACTTTACCGATGTATTTCGCCTATTGACGAGGCATTTGGCTACCTTAAGAGAGTCATAGTTACTCCTTCCAGTGTCTCTCCGTTAAACCACAGTCACATCTACCATTTTCCTCTGCCCCTTTCACCAGACGCGATACGCCATTATTTCTCGACATTATGACTTTCACAGTACTCCTGCTAGGGGCTCCTCCAGTTTACCAATGTATTTCACCAGTTGACGAGGCATTTGGCTACCTTAAGAGAGTCAAACTTACTCCTGTCAGTTGCTCCCCGTTTTACCACAGTCACATTTTCAATCTTATTCTGGCCAGTTCACCTGAAGCGATACGCCAATATCAGTCAACCTAAAGAATTTCACAGTACTCCTGCCGGGAGCTTCTCAAGTATGCCGATGTATTTCGCGTGTTGACGAGGCATTCGGATGCCTTAAGAGAGTCATAGTTACTCCTTGCTGTTGCTCCCCGTTTTACAACAGGCACATCTACAAGCTTACTCTGGCCAATTCTCCTGAAGCGATACGCTAATACCTGTTGACATAAAGACTTACACAGTACTCCTGCCGGGAGCTTTTCGACTTTGCCGATGTATTTCGCATATTGACGAGGCATTGGGCTACCTTAAGAGAGTCATAGTTACTCCTGCCAGTGTCTCTCCGTTAAACCACATTCACATATACAATTTTCCTCTGCCCCTTTCACCAGACGCGATACGATATTATTTATCGACATTATGACTTTCACAGTACTCCTGCTAGGGGCTCCTCCAGTTTACCAAAGAATTTCGCCTGTAGAAGAAGCATTTGGCTACCTTAAGAGAGTCATACTTACTCCTGTCAGTTGCTCCCCGTTTTACCACAGTCACATTTTCAATCTTATTCCGGCCAGTTCACCTGAAGCGATACGCCATTATCGGTCAACCTAAAGAATATCACAGTACTCCTGCCGGGAGCTTCTCGAGTTTGCCGATGTATTTCGCCTGTTGTCGAGGCATTTGGATACCTTAAGAGAGTCATAGTTACCCCTTGCTGTTGCTCCCCATTTTACAACAGGCACATCTACAAGCTTACTCTGGCCAGTACTCTTGAAGCGATACGCTAATATCTGTTGACATAAAGACTTTCACAGTACTCCTGCCGGGAGCTTCTCGACTTTGCCGATGTATTTCGCATATTGACGAGGCATTGGGCTACCTTAAGAGAGTCATAGTTACTCCTGCCAGTGTCTCTCCGTTAAACCACATTCACATATACAATTTTCCTCTGCCCCTTTCACCAGACGCGATACGATATTATTTATCGACATTATGACTTTCACAGTACTCCTGCTAGGGGCTCCTCCAGTTTACCAAAGTATTTCGCCTGTAGAAGAAGCATTTGGCTACCTTAAGAGAGTCATACTTACTCCTATCAGTTGCTCCCCGTTTTACCACAGTCACATTTTCAATCTTATTCTGACCAGTTCACCTGAAGCGATACGCCATTATCAGTCAACCTAAAGAATATCACAGTACTCCTGCCGGGAGCTTCTCGAGTTTGCCGATGTATTTCGCCTGTTGACGAGGCATTTGGATACCTTAAGAGAGTCATAGTTACCCCTTGCTGTTGCTGCCCATTTTACAACAGGCACATCTACAAGCTTACTCTGGCCAATTCTCCCGAAGCGATACGCTAATATCTGTTGACATAAAGACTTTCACAGTACTACTGCCGGGAGCTTCTCGAATTTACCGATGTATTTCGCCTATTGACGAGGCATTTGGATACCTTAAGAGAGTCATAGTTACTCCTTCCAGTGTCTCTCCGTTAAACCACAGTCACATCTACCATTTTCCTCTGCCCCTTTCACCAGACGCGATACGCCATTATATCTCGACATTATGACTTTCACAGTACTCCTGCTAGGGGCTCCTCCAGTTTACCAATGTATTTCACCAGTTGACGAGGCATTTGGCTACCTTAAGAGAGTCAAACTTACTCCTGTCAGTTGCTCCCCGTTTTACCACAGTCACATTTTCAATCTTATTCTGGCCAGTTCACCTGAAGCGATACGCCAATATCAGTCAACGTAAAGAATTTCACAGTACTCCTGCCGGGAGCTTCTCAAGTATGCCGATGTATTTCGCGTGTTGACGAGGCATTCGGATGCCTTAAGAGAGTCATAGTTACTCCTTGCTGTTGCTCCCCGTTTTACAACAGGCACATCTACAAGCTTACTCTGGCCAATTCTCCTGAAGCGATACGCTAATACCTGTTGACATAAAGACTTACACAGTACTCCTGCCGGGAGCTTTTCGACTTTGCCGATGTATTTCGCATATTGACGAGGCATTGGGCTACCTTAAGAGAGTCATAGTTACTCCTGCCAGTGTCTCTCCGTTAAACGACATTCACATATACAATTTTCCTCTGCCCCTTTCACCAGACGCGATACGATATTATTTATCGACATTATGACTTTCACAGTACTCCTGCTAGGGGCTCCTCCAGTTTACCAAAGTATTTCGCCTGTAGAAGAAGCATTTGGCTACCTTAAGAGAGTCATACTTACTCCTGTCAGTTGCTCCCCGTTTTACCACAGTCACATTTTCAATCTTATTCTGGCCAGTTCACCTGAAGCGGTACGCCATTTTCAGTCAACCTAAAGAAAATCACAGTACTCCTGCCGGGAGCTTCTCGAGTTTGCCGATGTATTTCGCCTGTTGACGAGGCATTTAGATACCTTAAGAGAGTCATAGTTACCCCTTGCTGTTGCTCCCCATTTTACAACAGGCACATCTACAAGCTTACTCTGGCCAATTCTCCTGAAGCGATACGCTAATATCTGTTGACATAAAGACTTTCACAGTACCCCTGCCGCGAGCTTCTCGACTTTGCCGATGTATTTCGCCTATTGACGAGGCATTGGGCTACCTTAAGAGAGTCATAGTTACTCCTGCCAGTGTCTCTCCGTTAAACCACATTCACATATACTATTTTCCTCTGCCCCTTTCGCCAGACGCGATACGATATTATTTATCAATATTATGACTTTCACAGTACTCCTGATAGGGGCTCCTCCAGTTTACCAAAGTATTTCGCCTGTAGAAGAGGCATTTGGCTACCTTAAGAGAGTCATAGATACTCCTGTCAGTTGCTCCCCGTTTTACCAAAGTCACATTATCAATCTTATTCTGGCCAGTTCACCTGAAGCGATACGCCATTATCAGTCAACCTAAAGAATATCACAGTACTCCTGCCGGGAGCTTCTCGAGTTTGCCGATGTATTTCGCCTGTTGTCGAGGCATTTGGATACCTTAAGAGAGTCATAGTTACCCCTTGCTGTTGCTCCCCATTTTACAACAGGCACATCTACAAGCTTACTCTGGCCAGTACTCTTGAAGCGATACGCTAATATCTGTTGACATAAAGACTTTCACAGTACTCCTGCCGGGAGCTTCTCGACTTTGCCGATGTATTTCGCATATTGACGAGGCATTGGGCTACCTTAAGAGAGTCATAGTTACTCCTGCCAGTGTCTCTCCGTTAAACCACATTCACATATACAATTTTCCTCTGCCCCTTTCACCAGACGCGATACGATATTATTTATCGACATTATGACTTTCACAGTACTCCTGCTAGGGGCTCCTCCAGTTTACCAAAGTATTTCGCCTGTAGAAGAAGCATTTGGCTACCTTAAGAGAGTCATACTTACTCCTATCAGTTGCTCCCCGTTTTACCACAGTCACATTTTCAATCTTATTCTGACCAGTTCACCTGAAGCGATACGCCATTATCAGTCAACCTAAAGAATATCACAGTACTCCTGCCGGGAGCTTCTCGAGTTTGCCGATGCATTTCGCCTGTTGACGAGGCATTTGGATACCTTAAGAGAGTCATAGTTACCCCTTGCTGTTGCTGCCCATTTTACAACAGGCACATCTACAAGCTTACTCTGGCCAATTCTCCTGAAGCGATACGCTAATATCTGTTTACATAAAGACTTTCACAGTACTCCTGCCGGGAGCTTCTCGACTTTGCCGATGTATTTCGCCTATTAACGAGGCATTGGGCTACCTTAAAAGAGTCATAGTTACTCCTGCCAGTGTCTCTCCGTTAAACCACATTCACATTTACAATTTTCTCCAGCCCCTTTCACCAGACGCGATACGATATTATTTATCGACATTATGACTTTCACAGTACTCCTGCTAGGGGCTCCTCCAGTTTACCAAAGTATTTCGCCTGTAGAAGAGGCATTTGGCTACCTTAAGAGAGTCATAGTTACTCCTGTCAGTTGCTCCCCGTTTTACCAAAGTCACATTCTCAATCTTATTCTGGCCAGTTCACCCGAAGCGATACGCCATTAGCAGTCAACCTAAAGAGTTTCACAGTACTCCTGCCGGGAGCTTCTCGAGTTTGCCGATGCATTTCGCCTGTTGACGAGGCATTTGGATAAATTAAGAGAGTCATAGTTGCACCTTGCTGTTGCTCCCCATTTTACAACAGGCACATCTACAAGCTTACTCTGGCCAATTCTCCTGAAGCGATACGCTAATACCTGTTGACATAAAGACTTTCAAAATACTCCTGCCGGGAGCTTTTCGACTTTGCCGATGTATTTCGCCTATTGACGAGGCGTTTGGCTACCTTAAGAGAGTCATAGTTACTCCTTCCAGTGTCTCTCCGTTAAACCACAGGCACATCTACCATATTCCTCTGCCCCTTTCACCAGACGCGATACGCCATTATTTCTCTACATTATGACTTTCACAGTACTCCTGCTAGGGGCTCCTCCAGTTTACCAATGTATTTCAGCTGTTGACGAGGCATTTGGCTACCTTAAGAGAGTCATACTTACTCCTGTCAGTTGCTCCCCGTTTTACCACAGTCACATTTTCAATCTTATTCTGGCCAGTTCACCTGAAGCGATACGCCATTATCAGTCAACCTAAAGAATTTCACAGTACTCCTTCCGGGAGCTTCTCAAGTATGCCGATGTATTTCGGGTGTTGACGAGGCATTCGGATGCCTTAAGTGAGTCATAGTTACTCCTTGCTGTTGCTCCCCATTTTACAACAGGCACATCTACAAGCTTACTCTGGTCAGTTCTCTTGAAGCGATACGCTAATATCTGTTGACATAAAGACTTTCACAGTACTCCTGCCGGGAGCTTCTCGACTTTGCCGATGTATTTCGCCTATTGACGAGGCATTGGGCTACCATAGGAGAGTCATAGTTACTCCTGCCAGTGTCTCTCCGTTAAACCACATTCACATATACAATTTTCCTCTGCCCCTTTCACCAGATGCGATACGATATTATTTATCGACATTATGACTTTCACAGTGCTCCTGCTAGGGGCTCCTCCAGTTTACCAAAGTATTTCACCTGTAGAAGAGGCATTTGGCTACCTTAAGAGAGTCATAGATACTCCTGTCAGTTGCTCCCCGTTTTACCAAAGTCACATTCTCAATCTTATTCTGGCCAGTCCACCCGAAGCGATACGCCATTAGCAGTCAACCTAAAGAATTTCACAGTACTCCTGCCGGGAGCTTCTCGAGTTTGCCGATGCATTTCGCCTGTTGACGAGGCATTTGGATAAATTAAGAGAGTCATAGTTTCACCTTGCTGTTGCTCCCCATTTTACAACAGGCACATCTACAAGCTTACTCTGGCCAATTCTCCTGAAGCGATACGCTAATACCTGTTGACATAAAGACTTTCACAATACTCCTGCCGGGAGCTTTTCGACTTTGCCGATGTATTTCGCATATTGACGAGGCATTGGGCTACCTTAAGAGAGTCATAGTTACTCCTGCCAGTGTCTCTCCGTTAAACCACATTCACATATACAATTTTCCTCTGCCCCTTTCACCAGACGCGATACGATATTATTTATCGACATTATGACTTTCACAGTACTCCTGCTAGGGGCTCCTCCAGTTTACCAAAGTATTTCGCCTGTAGAAGAGGCATTTGGCTACCTTAAGAGAGTCATAGATACTCCTGTCAGTTGCTCCCCGTTTTACCAAAGTCACATTCTCAATCTTACTCTGGCCAGTTCACCTGAAGCGATACGCCATTATCAGTCAACCTAAAGAATATCACAGTACTCCTGCCGGGAGCTTCTCGAGTTTGCCGATGTATTTCGCCTGTTGACGAGGCATTTGGATACCTTAAGAGAGTCATAGTTACCCCTTGCTGTTGCTGCCCATTTTACAACAGGCACATCTACAAGCTTACTCTGGCCAATTCTCCTGAAGCGATACGCTAATATCTGTTTACATAAAGACTTTCACAGTACTCCTGCCGGGAGCTTCTCGACTTTGCCGATGTATTTCGCCTATTAACGAGGCATTGGGCTACCTTAAGAGAGTCATAGTTACTCCTGCCAGTGTCTCTCCGTTAAACCACATTCACATTTACAATTTTCCTCTGCCCCTTTCACCAGACGCGATACGATATTATTTATCGACATTATGACTTTCACAGTACTCGTGCTAGGGGCTCCTCCAGTTTACCAAAGTATTTCGCCTGTAGAAGAGGCATTTGGCTACCTTAAGAGAGTCATAGATACTCCTGTCAGTTGCTCCCCGTTTTACCAAAGTCACATTCTCAATCTTATTCTGGCCAGTTCACCTGAAGCGATACGCCATTATCAGTCAACCTAAAGAATATCACAGTACTCCTGCCGGGAGCTTCTCGAGTTTGCCGATGTATTTCGCCTGTTGACGAGGCATTTGGATACCTTAAGAGAGACATAGTTACCCCGTGCTGTTGCTCCCCATTTTACAACAGGCACATCTACAAGCTTACTCTGGCCAATTCTCCTGAAGCGATACGCTAATACCTGTTGACATAAAGACTTTCATAATACTCCTGCCGGGAGCTTTTCGACTTTGCCGATGTATTTCGCCTATTGACGAGGCGTTTGGCTACCTTAAGAGAGTCATAGTTACTCCTTCCAGTGTCTCTCCGTTAAACCACAGTCACATCTACCATTTTCCTCTGCCCCTTTCACCAGACGCGATACGCCATTATTTCTCGACATTATGACTTTCACAGTACTCCTGCTAGGGGCTCCTCCAGTTTGCCAATGTATTTCAGCTGTTGACGAGGCATTTGGCTACCTTAAGAGAGTCATACTTACTCCAGTCAGTTGCTCCCCGTTTTACCACAGTCACATTTTCAATCTTATTCTGGCCAGTTCACCTGAAGCGATACGCCATTATCAGTCAACCTAAAGAATTTCACAGTACTCCTTCCGGGAGCTTCTCAAGTATGCCGATGTATTTCGTGTGTTGACGAGGCATTCGGATGCCTTAAGTGAGTCATAGTTACTCCTTGCTGTTGTTCTCCCCATTTTACAACAGGCACATCTACAAGCTTACTCTGGTCAGTTCTCTTGAAGCGATACGCTAATATCTGTTGACATAAATACTTTCACAGTACTCCTGCCGGGAGCTTCTCGACTTTGCCGATGTATTTCGCCTATTGACGAGGCATTGGGCTACCTTAAGAGAGTCATAGTTACTCCTGCCAGTGTCTCTCCGTTAAACCACATTCACATATACAATTTTCCTCCGCCCCTTTCACCAGATGCGATACGATATTATTTATCGACATTATGACTTTCACAGTACTCCTGCTAGGGGCTCCTCCAGTTTACCAAAGTATTTCACCTGTAGAAGAGGCATTTGGCTACCTTAAGAGAGTCATAGATACTCCTGTCAGTTGCTCCCCGTTTTACCAAAGTCACACTCTCAATCTTATTCTGGCCAGTTCAACCGAAGCGATACGCCATTAGCAGTCAACCTAAAGAATTTCACAGTACTCCTGCCGGGAGCTTCTCGAGTTTGCCGATGCATTTCGCCTGTTGACGAGGCATTTGGATAAATTAAGAGAGTCATAGTTTCACCTTGCTGTTGCTCCCCATTTTACAACTGGCACATCTACAAGCTTACTCTGGCCAATTCTCCTGAAGCGATACGCTAATACCTGTTGACATAAAGACTTTCACAATACTCCTGCCGGGAGCTTTTCGACTTTGCCGATGTATTTCGCCTATTGACGAGGCGTTTGGCTACCTTAAGAGAGTCATAGTTACTCCTTCCAGTGTCTCTCCGTTAAACCACAGTCACATCTACCATTTTCCTCTGCCCCTTTCACCAGACGCGATACGCCATTATTTCTCGACATTATGACTTTCACAGTACTCCTGCTAGGGGCTCCTCCAGTTTACCAATGTATTTCAGCTGTTGACGAGGCATTTGGCTACCTTAAGAGAGTCATACTTACTCCTGTCAGTTGCTCCCCGTTTTACCACAGTCACATTTTAAATCTTTTTCTGGCCAGTTCACCTGAAGCGATACGCCATTATCAGTCAACCTAAAGAATTTCACAGTACTCCTTCCGGGAGCTTCTCAAGTAGGCCGATGTATTTCGCGTGTTGACGAGGCATTCGGATGCCTTAAGAGAGTCATAGTTACTCCTTGCTTTGCTCCCCATTTTACAACAGGCGCATCTACAAGCTTACTCTGGCCAATTCTCCTGAAGCGATACGCTAATACCTGTTGACATAAAGACTTACACAGGACTCCTGCCGGGAGCTTTTCGACTTTGTCGATGTATTTCGCATATTGACGAGGCATTGGGCTACCTTAAGAGAGTCATAGTTACTCCTGCCAGTGTCTCTCCGTTAAACCACATCCACATATACAATTTTCCTCTGCCCCTTTCACCACACGCGATACGGTATTATTTATCGACATTATGACTTTCACAGTACTCCTGCTAGGGGCTCCTCCAGTTTACCAAAGTATTTCGCCTGTAGAAGAAGCATTTGGCTACCTTAAGAGAGTCATACTTACTCCTGTCAGTTGCTCCCCGTTTTACCACAGTCACATTTTCAATCTTATTCTCGCCAGTTCACCTGAAGCGGTACGCCATTATCAGTCAACCTAAAGAATATCACAGTACTCCTGCCGGGAGCTTCTCGATTTTGCCGATGTATTTCGCCTGTTGATGAGGCATTTGGCTACCTTAAGAGAGTCATAGTTACTCCTGCCAGTGTCTCTCCGATAAACCACAGTCACATCTACCATTTTCATCTGCCCCTTTCACCAGACGTGATACGCCATTATTTGTCGACATTATGACTTTCACAGTACTCCTGCTAGGGGCTCCTCCAGTTTACCAATGTATTTCGCCTGTTGACGAGGCATTTGGCTACCTTAAAAGAGTCATACTTACTCCTGTCAGTTGCACCCAGTTTTATCACAGTCACATTTTCAATCTTATTCTGGCCAGTTCACCTGAAGCGATACGCCATTATCAGTCAACCTAAAGAATTTCACAGTACTCCTGCCGGGAGCTTCTCGAGTTTGCCGATGCATTTCGCCTGTTGACGAGGCATTTGGATACCTTAAGAGAGTCATAGTTTCACCTTGCTGTTGCTCCCCATTTTACAACAGGCACATCTACAAGCTAACTCTGGCCAATTCTCCTGAAGCGATACGCTAATATCTGTTGACATAAAGACTTTCACAGTACTCCTGCCGGGAGGTTTTCGACTTTGCCGATGTATTTCGCCTATTGACGAGGCGTTTGGCTACCTTAAGAGAGTCATAGTTACTCCTTCCAGTGTCTCTCCGTTAAACCACAGTCACATCTACCATTTTCCTCTGCCCCTTTCACCAGACGCGATACGCCATTATTTGTCGACATTATGACTTTCACAGTACTCCTGCTAGGGGCTCCTCCAGTTTACCAATGTATTTCACCTGTTGACGAGGCATTTGGCTACCTTAAGAGAGTCATACTTACTCCTGTCAGTTGCTCCCCGTTTTACCACAGTCACATTTTCAATCTTATTCTGGCCAGTTAACCTGAAGCGATACGCCATTATCAGTCAACCTAAAGAATTTCACAGTACTCCTGCCGGGAGCTTCTCAAGTATGCCGATGTATTTCGCGTGTTGACGAGGCATTCGGATGCCTTAAGAGAGTCATAGTTACTCCTTGCTGTTGCTCCCCATTTTACAACAGGCACATCTACAAGCTTACTCTGGTCAGTTCTCTGGAAGCGATACGCTAATATCTGTTGACATAAAGACTTTCACAGTACTCCTGCCGGGAGCTTCTCGACTTTGCCGATGTATTTCGCCTATTGACGAGGCATTGGGCTACCTTAAGAGAGTCATAGTTACTCCTGCCAGTGTCTCTCCGTTAAACCACATTCACATATACAATTTTCCTCTGCCCCTTTCACCAGATGCGATACGATATTATTTATCGACATTATGACTTTCACAGTACTCCTGCTAGGGGCTCCTCCAGTTTACCAAAGTATTTCACCTGTAGAACAGGCATTTGGCTACCTTAAGAGAGTCATAGATACTCCTGTCAGTTGCTCCCCGTTTTACCAAAGTCACATTCTCAATCTTATTCTGGCCAGTTCACCCGAAGCGATACGCCATTAGCAGTCAACCTAAAGAATTTCACAGTACTCCTGCCGGGAGCTTCTCGAGTTTGCCGATGCATTTCGCCTGTTGACGAGGCATTTGGATAAATTAAGAGAGTCATAGTTTCACCTTGCTGTTGCTCCCCATTTTACAACAGGCACATCTACAAGCTTACTCTGGCCAATTCTCATGAAGCGATACGCTAATACCTGTTGACATAAAGACTTTCACAGTACTCCTGCCGGGAGCTTTTCGACTTTGCCGATGTATTTCGCCTATTGACGAGGCGTTTGGCTACCTTAAGAGAGTCATAGTTACTCCTGCCAGTGTCTCTCCGTTAAACCACAGTCACATCTACCATTTTCCTCTGCCCCTTTCACCAGACGCGATACGCCATTATTTCTCGACATTATGACTTTCACAGTACTCCTGCTAGGGGCTCCTCCAGTTTACCAATGTATTTCACCTGTTGACGAGGCAGTTGGCTACCATAAGAGAGTCATACTTACTCCTGTCAGTTGCTCCCCGTTTTACCACAGTCACATTTTCAATCTTATTCTAGCCAGTTCACCTGAAGCGATACGCCATTATCAGTCAACCTAAAGAATTTCACAGTACTCCTGCCGGGAGCTTCTCAAGTATGCTGATGTATTTCGCGTGTTGACGAGGCATTCGGATGCCTTAAGAGAGTCATAGTTACTCCTTGCTGTTGCTCCCCAT
The DNA here is from genome assembly GCF_021461395.2 of Schistocerca americana. Lineage (NCBI taxonomy): Eukaryota > Metazoa > Arthropoda > Insecta > Orthoptera > Acrididae > Schistocerca > Schistocerca americana. Next base: position 61,712,884 of record NC_060130.1, read on the forward strand.
TTTACAACAGGCACATCTACAAGCTTACTCTGGCCAATTCTCCTGAAGCGATACGCTAATACCTGTTGACATAAAGACTTGCACAGTTCTCCCGCCAGGAGCTTTTCGACTTTGCCGATGTATTTCGCATATTGACGAGGCATTGGGCTACCTTAAGAGAGTCATAGTTACTCCTGCCAGTGTCTCTTCGTTAAACCACATTCACATATACAATTTTCCTCTGCCCCTTTCACCAGACGCGATACGATATTATTTATCGACTTTATGACTTTCACAGTACTCCTGCTAGGGGCTCCTCCAGTTTACCAAAGTATTTCGCCTGTAGAAGAAGCATTTGGCTACCTTAAGCGAGTCATACTTACTCCTGTCAGTTGCTCCCCGTTTTACCACAGTCACATTTTCAATCTTATTCTGGCCAGTTCACCTGAAGCGGTACGCCATTATCAGTCAACCTAAAGAATATCACAGTACTCCTGCCGGGAGCTTCTCGAGTTTGCCGATGTATTTCGCCTGTTGACGAGGCATTTGGATACCTTAAGAGAGTCATAGTTACCCCTTGCTGTTGCTCCCCATTTTACAACAGGCACATCTACAAGCTTACTCTGGCCAATTCTCCTGAAGCGATACGCTAATATCTGTTGACATAAAGACTTTCACAGTACTCCTGCCGCGAGCTTCTCGACTTTGCCGATGTATTTCGCCTATTGACGAGGCATTGGGCTACCTTAAGAGAGTCATAGTTACTCCTGCCAGTGTCTCTCCGTTAAACCACATTCACATATACAATTTTCCTCTGCCCCTTTGACCAGACGCGATACGATATTATTTATCGACATTATGACTTTCACAGTACTCCTGCTAGGGGCTCCTCCAGTTTACCAAAGTATTTCGCCTGTAGAAGAGGCATTTGGCTACCTTAAGAGAGTCATAGATACTCCTGTCAGTTGCTCCCCGTTTTACCAAAGTCCCATTCTCAATCTTATTCTGGCCAGTTCACCTGAAGCGATACGCCATTATCAGTCAACCTAAAGAATTTCACAGTACTCCTGCCGGGAGCTTCTCGAGTTTGCCGATGCATTTCGCCTGTTGACGAGGCATTTGGATAAATTAAGAGAGTCATAGTTTCACCTTGCTGTTGCTCCCCATTTTACAACAGGCACATCTACATGCTTACTCTGGCCAATTCTCCTGAAGCGATTCGCTAATACCTGTTGACATAAAGACTTACACAGTACTCCTGCCGGGAGCTTTTCGACTTTGCCGATGTATTTCGCCTATTGACGAGGCGTTTGGCTACCTTAAGAGAGTCATAGTTACTCCTTCCAGTGTCTCTCCGTTAAACCACAGTCACATCTCCCATTTTCCTCTGCCCCTTTCACCAGACGCGATTCGCCATTATTTCTCGACATTATGACTTTCACAGTACTCCTGCTAGGGGCTCCTCCAGTTTACCAATGTATTTCACCTGTTGACGAGGCATTTGGCTACCTTAAGAGAGTCATACTTACTCCTGTCAGTTGCACCCCGTTTTACCACAGTCACATTTTCAATCTTATTCTGCCCAGTTCACCTGAAGCGATACGCCATTATCAGTCAACCTAAAGGATTTCACAGTACTCCTGCCGGGAGCTTCTCAAGTATGCCGATGTATTTCGCGTGTTGACGAGGCATTCGGATGCCTTAAGACTGTCATAGTTACTCCTTGCTGTTGCTCCCCATTTTACAACAGGCACATCTACAAGCTTACTCTGGCCAATTCTCCTGAAGCGATACGCTAATACCTGTTGACATAAAGACTTACACAGTACTCCTGCCAGGAGCTTTTCGACTTTGCCGATGTATTTCGCATATTGACGAGGCATTGGGCTACCTTAAGAGAGTCATAGTCACTCCTGCCAGTGTCTCTTCGTTAAACCACATTCACATATACAATTTTCCTCTGCCCCTTTCACCAGACGCGATACGATATTATTTATCGACATTATGACTTTCACAGTACTCCTGCTAGGGGCTCCTCCAGTTTACCAAAGTATTTCGCCTGTAGAAGAAGCATTTGGCTACCTTAAGAGAGTCATACTTACTCCTGTCAGTTGCTCCCCGTTTTACCACAGTCACATTTTCAATCTTATTCTGGCCAGTTCACCTGAAGCGGTACGCCATTATCAGTCAACCTAAAGAATATCACAGTACTCCTGCCGGGAGCTTCTCGAGTTTGCCGATGTATTTCGCCTGTTGACGAGGCATTTGGATACCTTAAGAGAGTCATAGTTACCCCTTGCTGTTGCTCCCCATTTTACAACAGGCACATCTACAAGCTTACTCTGGCCAATTCTCCTGTAGCGATACGCTAATATCTGTTGATATAAAGACTTTCACAGTACTCCTGCCGCGAGCTTCTCGACTTTGCCGATGTATTTCGCCTATTGACGAGGCATTGGGCTACCTTAAGAGAGTCATAGTTACTCCTGCCAGTGTCTCTCCGTTAAACCACATTCACATATACAATTTTCCTCTACCCCTTTCACCAGACGCGATACGATATTATTTATCGACATTATGACTTTCACAGTACTCCTGCTAGGGGCTCCACCAGTTTACCAAAGTATTTCGCCTGTAGAAGAAGCATTTGGCTACCTTAAGAGAGTCATACTTACTCCTGTCAGTTGCTCCCCGTTTTACCACAGTCACATTTTCAATCTTATTCTGGCCAGTTCACCTGAAGCGGTACGCCATTATCAGTCAACCTAAAGAATATCACAGTACTCCTGCCGGGAGCTTCTCGAGTTTGCCGATGTATTTCGCCTGTTGACGAGGCATTTGGATACCTTAAGAGAGTCATAGTTACCCCTTGCTGTTGCTCCCCATTTTACAACAGGCACATCTACAAGCTTACTCTGGCCAATTCTCCTGAAGCGATACGCTAATATCTGTTGATATAAAGACTTTCACAGTACTCCTGCCGCGAGCTTCTCGACTTTGCCGATGTATTTCGCCTATTGACGAGGCATTGGGCTACCTTAAGAGAGTCATAGTTACTCCTGCCAGTGTCTCTCCGTTAAACCACATTCACATATACAATTTTCCTCTGCCCCTTTGACCAGACGTGATACGATATTATTTATCAACATTATGAGTTTCACAGTACTCCTGCTAGGGGCTCCTCCAGTTTACCAAAGTATTTCGCCTGTAGAAGAGGCATTTGGCTACCTTAAGAGAGTCATAGATACTCCTGTCAGTTGCTCCCCGTTTTACCAAAGTCACATTCTCAATCTTATTCTGGCCAGTTCACCTGAAGCGATACGCCATTATCAGTCAACCTAAAGAATATCACAGTACTCCTGCCGGGAGCTTCTCGAGTTTGCCGACGTATTTCGCCTGTTGACGAAGCATTTGGATACCTTAAGAGAGTCATAGTTACCCCTTGCTGTTGCTCCCCATTTTACAACAGGCACATCTACAAGCTTACTCTGGCCAATTTTCCTGAAGCGATACGCTAATATCTGTCGACATAAAGACTTTCACAGTACTCCTGCCGGGAGCTTCTCGACTTTGCCGATGTATTTCGCCTATTGACGAGGCATTTGGCTACCTTAAGAGAGTTATAGTTACTCCTGCCAGTGTCTCTGTATTAAACCGCAGTCACATATACAATTATCCTCTGCCCCTTTCACCAGCGCGATACGTAATTATTTGTCGACGTTATGACTTTCACACTACTCCTGCTAGTGGCTCCTCCAGTTTACCAATGTATTTCGCCTGTTGATGAGGCACTTGGCTGCCTTAAGAGAGTCATAGTTACTCCTGTCAATTTGGTCCTCGTTTTACCACAGTCACATTTTCAATCTTATTCTGGCCATTTCACCTGAGGCGATACGCCATTGTCAGTCAACCTAAAGAATTTCACAGTACTTCTGCCGGAAGCTTCTCGAGTTTGCCGATGTATTTCGCGTGTTGACGAGGCATTCGGATGCCTTAAGACTGTCATAGTTACTCCTTGCTGTTGCTCCCCATTTTACAACAGGCACATCTACAAGCTTACTCTGGCCAATTCTCCTGGAGCGATACGCTAATACCTGTTGACATAAAGACTTACACAGTACTCCTGCCAGGAGCTTTTCGACTTTGCCGATGTATTTCGCATATTGACGAGGCATTGGGCTACCTTAAGAGAGTCATAGTTACTCCTGCCAGTGTCTCTTCGTTAAACCACATTCACATATACAATTTTCCTCTGCCCCTTTCACCAGACGCGATACGATATTATTTATCGACATTATGACTTTCACAGTACTCCTGCTAGGGGCTCCTCCAGTTTACCAAAGTATTTCGCCTGTAGAAGAAGCATTTGGCTACCTTAAGAGAGTCATACTTACTCCTGTCAGTTGCTCCCCGTTTTACCACAGTCACATTTTCAATCTTATTCTGGCCAGTTCACCTGAAGCGGTACGCCATTATCAGTCAACCTAAAGAATATCACAGTACTCCTGCCGGGAGCTTCTCGAGTTTGCCGATGTATTTCGCCTGTTGACGAGGCATTTGGATACCTTAAGAGAGTCATAGTTACCCCTTGCTGTTGCTCCCCATTTTACAACAGGCACATCTACAAGCTTACTCTGGCCAATTCTCCTGTAGCGATACGCTAATATCTGTTGATATAAAGACTTTCACAGTACTCCTGCCGCGAGCTTCTCGACTTTGCCGATGTATTTCGCCTATTGACGAGGCATTGGGCTACCTTAAGAGAGTCATAGTTACTCCTGCCAGTGTCTCTCCGTTAAACCACATTCACATATACAATTTTCCTCTACCCCTTTCACCAGACGCGATACGATATTATTTATCGACATTATGACTTTCACAGTACTCCTGCTAGGGGCTCCACCAGTTTACCAAAGTATTTCGCCTGTAGAAGAAGCATTTGGCTACCTTAAGAGAGTCATACTTACTCCTGTCAGTTGCTCCCCGTTTTACCACAGTCACATTTTCAATCTTATTCTGGCCAGTTCACCTGAAGCGGTACGCCATTATCAGTCAACCTAAAGAATATCACAGTACTCCTGCCGGGAGCTTCTCGAGTTTGCCGATGTATTTCGCCTGTTGACGAGGCATTTGGATACCTTAAGAGAGTCATAGTTACCCCTTGCTGTTGCTCCCCATTTTACAACAGGCACATCTACAAGCTTACTCTGGCCAATTCTCCTGAAGCGATACGCTAATATCTGTTGATATAAAGACTTTCACAGTACTCCTGCCGCGAGCTTCTCGACTTTGCCGATGTATTTCGCCTATTGACGAGGCATTGGGCTACCTTAAGAGAGTCATAGTTACTCCTGCCAGTGTCTCTCCGTTAAACCACATTCACATATACAATTTTCCTCTGCCCCTTTGACCAGACGTGATACGATATTATTTATCAACATTATGAGTTTCACAGTACTCCTGCTAGGGGCTCCTCCAGTTTACCAAAGTATTTCGCCTGTAGAAGAGGCATTTGGCTACCTTAAGAGAGTCATAGATACTCCTGTCAGTTGCTCCCCGTTTTACCAAAGTCACATTCTCAATCTTATTCTGGCCAGTTCACCTGAAGCGATACGCCATTATCAGTCAACCTAAAGAATATCACAGTACTCCTGCCGGGAGCTTCTCGAGTTTGCCGACGTATTTCGCCTGTTGACGAAGCATTTGGATACCTTAAGAGAGTCATAGTTACCCCTTGCTGTTGCTCCCCATTTTACAACAGGCACATCTACAAGCTTACTCTGGCCAATTTTCCTGAAGCGATACGCTAATATCTGTCGACATAAAGACTTTCACAGTACTCCTGCCGGGAGCTTCTCGACTTTGCCGATGTATTTCGCCTATTGACGAGGCATTTGGCTACCTTAAGAGAGTTATAGTTACTCCTGCCAGTGTCTCTGTATTAAACCGCAGTCACATATACAATTATCCTCTGCCCCTTTCACCAGCGCGATACGCCATTATTTGTCGACGTTATGACTTTCACACTACTCCTGCTAGTGGCTCCTCCAGTTTACCAATGTATTTCGCCTGTTGATGAGGCACTTGGCTGCCTTAAGAGAGTCATAGTTACTCCTGTCAATTTGGTCCTCGTTTTACCACAGTCACATTTTCAATCTTATTCTGGCCATTTCACCTGAGGCGATACGCCATTGTCAGTCAACCTAAAGAATTTCACAGTACTTCTGCCGGAAGCTTCTCGAGTTTGCCGAAGTATTTCGCCTGTTGACGAAGCATTTGGATACCTTAAGAGAGTCATAGTTACTCCTTGCGGTTGCTCCCCATTTTACAACAGGCACATCTACAAGCTTACTCTGGCCAATTCTCCTGAAGCAATACGCTAATATCTGTTGACATTAAGACTTTCACAGTACTCCTGCCGGGAGCTTCTCGACTTTACCGATGTATTTCGCCTATTGACGAGGCATTTGGCTACCTTAAGAGAGTCATAGTTACTCCTGCCAGTGTCTCTCCGTTAAACCACAGTCACATCTACAATATTCCTCTGCCCCTTTCACCAGACGCAATACGCCATTATTTGTCGACATTATGACTTTCACAGTACTCCTGCTAGAGGCTCCTCCAGTTTACCATTGTATTTCGCCTGTTGACGAGGCATTTGGCTACCTTAAGAGAGTCATAGTTACTCCTGTCAGTTGCTTTCCGTTTTACCACAGTCACATTTTCAATCTTATTCTGGCCAGTTCACCTGAGGCGTTACGCCATTATCAGTCAACCTAAAGACTTTCACAGTACTCCTGCCGGGAGCTTCTCGACTTTGCCGATGTATTTCGCCTATTGACGAGGCATTTGGCTACCCTAAGAGAGGTATAGTTACTCCTGCCAGTGTCTCTCTATTAAACCACAGTCACATATACAATATTCATCTGCCCCTTTCACCAGACGCAATACGCCATTATTTGTCGACATTATGACTTTCACACTACTCCTGCTAGTGGCTCCTCCAATTTACCAATGTATTTCGCCTGTTGACGAGGCATTTGGCTACCTTAAGAGAGTCATAGCTACTCCTGTCAGTTGCTCCTCGTTTTACCACAGTCACATTTTCAATCTTATTCGGGACAGTTCACCTGAGGCGATACGCCATTATCAGTCAACCTAAAGACTTTCACAGTACTCCTGCCGGGAGCTTTTCGACTTTGCCGATGTATTTCGCCTATTGACGAGGCGTTTGGCTACCTTAAGAGAGTCATAGTTACTCCTGCCAGTGTCTCTCCGTTAAACCACAGTCACATCTACCATTTTCCTCTGCCCCTTTCACCAGACGCGTTACGCCATTATTTGTCGACATCATGATTTTCAAAGTACTCCTACTAGGGGCTCCTCCAGTTTACCAATGTATTTCGCCTGTTGACGAGGCATTTGGCTATCTTAAGAGAGTCATAGTTACTCCTGTCAGTTGCTCCCCGTTTTACCACAGTCACATTTTCAATCTTATTCTGGCCAGTTCACCTGAAGCGATACGCCATTATCAGTCAACCTAAAGAATATCACAGTACTCCTGCCGGGAGCTTCTCGAGTTTGCCGACGTATTTCGCCTGTTGACGAAGCTTTTGGATACCTTAAGAGAGTCATAGTTACCCCTTGCTGTTGCTCCCCATTTTACAACAGGCTAATCTACAAGCTTACTCTGGCCAATTTTCCTGAAGCGATACGCTAATATCTGTCGACATAAAGACTTTCACAGTACTCCTGCCGGGAGCTTCTCGACTTTGCCGATGTATTTCGCCTATTGACGAGGCATTTGGCTACCTTAAGAGAGTTATAGTTACTCCTGCCAGTGTCTCTGTATTAAACCGCAGTCACATATACAATTATCCTCTGCTCCTTTCACCAGGCGCGATACGCAATTATTTGTCGACATTATGACTTTCACACTACTCCTGCTAGTGGCTCCTCCAGTTTACCAATGTATTTCGCCCGTTGATGAGGCATATGGCTACCTTAAGAGAGTCATAGTTACTCCTGTCAGTTGCTCCTCGTTTTACCACAGTCACATTTTCAATCTTAATCTGGCCAACTCACCTGAGGCGATACGCCATTATCAGTCAACCTAAAGAATTTCACAGTACTCCTGCCGAAAGCTTCTCGAGTTTGCCGAAGTATTTCGCCTGTTGACGAAGCATTTGGATACCTTAAGAGAGTCATAGTAACTCTTTGCTGATGCTCCCCACTTTACAACAGGCACATCCACAAGCTTACTCTGGCCAATTCTCCTGAAGCGATACGCTAATATCTGTTGACATTAAGACTTTCACAGTACTCCTGCCGGGAGCTTCTCGACTTTACCGATGTATTTCGCCTATTGACGAGGCATTTGGCTACCTTAAGAGAGTCATAGTTACTCCTGCCAGTGTCTCTCCGTTAAACCACAGTCACATCTACAATATTCCTCTGCCCCTTTCACCAGACGCAATACGCCATTATTTGTCGACATTATGACTTTCACAGTACTCCTGCTAGGGGCTCCTCCAGTTTACCAATGTATTTCGCCTGTTGACGAGGCATTTGGCTACCTTAAGAGAGTCATAGTTACTCCTGTCAGTTGCTTTCCGTTTTACCACAGTCACATTTTCAATCTTATTCTGGCCAGTTCACCTGAGGCGATACGCCATTATCAGTCAACCTAAAGACTTTCACATTACTCCTGCCGGGAGCTTCTCGACTTTGCCGATGTATTTCGCCTATTGACGAGGCATTTGGCTACCTTAAAAGAGTTATAGTTACTCCTGCCAGTGTCTCTCTATTAAACCACAGTCACATATACAATATTCATCTGCCCCTTTCACCAGACGCAATACGCCATTATTTGTTGACATTATGACTTTCACACTACTCCTGCTAGTGGCTCCTCCAGTTTACCAATGTATTTCGCCTGTTGACGAGGCATTTGGCTACCTTAAGAGAGTCATAGTTACTCCAGTTAGTTGCTCCTCGTTTTACCACAGTCACATTTTCAATCTTATTCTGGCCAGTTCACCTGAGGCGTTACGCCATTATCAGTCAACCTAAAGACTTTCACAGTACTCCTGCCGGGAGCTTTTCGACTTTGCCGATGTATTTCGCCTATTGACGAGGCGTTTGGCTACCTTATGAGAGTCATAGTTACTCCTGCCAGTGTCTCTCCGTTAAACCACTGTCACATCTACCATTTTCCTCTGCCCCTTTCACCAGACGCGTTACGCCATTATTTGTCGACATCATGACTTTCAAAGTACTCCTGCTAGGGGCTCCTCCAGTTTACCAATGTATTTCGCCTGTTGACGAGGCATTTGGCTACCTTAAGAGAGTCATACTTACTCCTGTCAGTTGGTCCCCGTTTTACCACAGTCACATTTTCAATCTTATTCTGGCCAGTTCACCTGAAGCAATACGCCATTATCAGTCAACCTAAAGAATATCACAGTACTCCTGCCGGGAGCTTCTCGAGTTTGCCGACGTATTTCGCCTGTTGACGAAGCATTTGGATACTTTAAGAGAGTCATAGTTACCCCTTGCTGTTGCTCCCCATTTTACAACAGGCACATCTACAAGCTTACTCTGGCCAATTTTCCTGAAGCGATACGCTAATATCTGTCGACATAAAGACTTTCACAGTACTCCTGCCGGGAGCTTCTCGACTTTGCCGATGTATTTCGCCTATTGACGAGGCATTTGGCTACCTTAAGAGAGTTATAGTTACTCCTGCCAGTGTCTCTGTATTAAACCGCAGTCACATATACAATTATCCTCTGCCCCTTTCACCAGCGCGATACGCCATTATTTGTCGACGTTATGACTTTCACACTACTCCTGCTAGTGGCTCCTCCAGTTTACCAATGTATTTCGCCTGTTGATGAGGCACTTGGCTGCCTTAAGAGAGTCATAGTTACTCCTGTCAATTTGCTCCTCGTTTTACCACAGTCACATTTTCAATCTTATTCTGGCCATCTCACCTGAGGCGATACGCCATTATCAGTCAACCTAAAGAATTACACAGTACTTCTGCCGGAAGCTTCTCGAGTTTGCCGAAGTATTTCGCCTGTTGACGAAGCATTTGGATACCTTAAGAGAGTCATAGTTACTCCTTGCGGTTGCTCCCCATTTTACAACAGGCACATCTACAAGCTTACTCTGGCCAATTCTCCTGAAGCGATACGCTAATATCTGTTGACATTAAGACTTTCGCAGTACTCCTGCCGGGAGCTTCTCGACTTTACCGATGTATTTCGCCTATTGACGAGGCATTTGGCTATCTTAAGAGAGTCATAGTTACTCCTGCCAGTGTCTCTCCGTTAAACCACAGTCACATCTACAATATTCCTCTGCCCCTTTCACCAGACGCAATACGCCATTATTTGTCGACATTATGACTTTCACAGTACTCCTGCTAGAGGCTCCTCCAGTTTACCATTGTATTTCCCCTGTTGACGAGGCATTTGGCTACCTTAAGAGAGTCATAGTTACTCCTGTCAGTGGCTTTCCGTTTTACCACAGTCACATTTTCAATCTTATTCTGGCCAGTTCACCTGAGGCGATACGCCATTATCAGTCAACCTAAAGACTTTCACAGTACTCCTGCCGGGTGCTTCTCGACTTTGCCGATGTATTTCGCCTATTGACGAGGCATTTGGCTACCTTAAGAGAGTTATAGTTACTCCTGCCAGTGTCTCTGTATTAAACCGCAGTCACATATACATATATCCTCTGCCCCTTTCACCAGGCGCGATACGCCATTATTTGTCGACACTATGACTTTCACACTACTCCTGCTAGTGGCTCCTCCAATTTACCAATGTATTTCGCCTGTTGACGAGGCATTTGGCTACCTTAAGAGAGTCATAGTTACTCCTGTCAGTTGCTCCTCGTTTTACCACAGTCACATTTTCAATCTTATTCTGGCCAACTCACCTGAGGCGATACGCCATTATCAGTCAACCTAAAGAATTTCACAGTACTCCTGCCGGAAGCTTCTCGAGTTTGCCGAAGTATTTCGCCTGTTGACGAAGCATTTGGATACCTTAAGAGAGTCATAGTAACTCCTTGCTGTTGCTCCCCATTTTACAACAGGCACATCTACAAGCTTACTCTGGCCAATTCTCCTGAAGCGATACGCTAATATCTGTTGACATTAAGACTTTCGCAGTACTCCTGCCGGGAGCTTCTCGACTTCACCGATGTATCTCGCCTATTGACGAGGCATTTGGCTATCTTAAGAGAGTCATAGTTACTCCTGCCAGTGTCTCTCCGTTAAACCACAGTCACATCTACAATATTCCTCTGCCCCTTTCACCAGACGCAATACGCCATTATTTGTCGACATTATGACTTTCACAGTACTCCTGCTAGGGGCCCTCCAGTTTACCAATGTATTTCGCCTGTTGACGAGGCATTTGGCTACCTTAAGAGAGTCATAGTTACTCCTGTCAGTTGCTTTCCGTTTTACCACAGTCACATTTTCAATCTTATTCTGGCCAGTTCACCTGAGGCGATACGCCATTATCAGTCAACCTAAAGACTTTCACTTTACTCCTGCCGGGAGCTTCTCGACTTTGCCGATGTATTTCGCCTATTGACGAGGCATTTGGCTACCTTAAAAGAGTTATAGTTACTCCTGCCAGTGTCTCTCTATTAAACCACAGTCACATATACAATATTCATCTGCCCCTTTCACCAGACGCAATACGCCATTATTTGTCGACATTATGACTTTCACACTACTCCTGCTAGTGGCTCCTCCAGTTTACCAATGTATTTCGCCTGTTGATGAGGCACTTGGCTCCCTTAAGAGAGTCATAGTTACTACTGTCAATTTGCTCCTCGTTTTACCACAGTCACATTTTCAATCTTATTCTGGCCAACTCACCAGAGGCGATACGCCATTATCAGTCAACCTAAAGAATATCACAGTACTCCTGCCGGAAGCTTCTCGAGTTTGCCGAAGTATTTCGCCTGTTGACGAAGCATTTGGATACCTTAAGAGAGTCATAGTTACTCCTTGCTGTTGCTCCCCATTTTACAACAGGCACATCTACAAGCTTACTCTGGCCAATTCTGCTGAAGCGATACGCTAATATCTGTTGACATTAAGACTTTCACAGTACTCCTGCCGGGAGCTTCTCGACTTTACCGATGTATTTCGCCTATTGACGAGGCATTTGGCTACCTTAAGAGAGTCATAGTTACTCCTGCTAGTGTCTCTCCGTTAAACCACAGTCACATCTACAATATTCCTCTGCCCCTTTCACCAGACGCAATACGCCATTATTTGTCGACATTATGACTTTCACAGTACTCCTGCTAGGGACTCCTCCAGTTTACCATTGTATTTCGCCTGTTGACGAGGCATTGGGCTACCTTAAGAGAGTCATAGTTACTCCTGTCAGTTGCTTTCCGTTTTACCACAGTCACATTTTCAATCTTATTCTGGCCAGTTCACCTGAGGCGATACGCCATTATCAGTCAACCTAAAGACTTTCACAGTACTCCTGCCGGGAGCTTCTCGACTTTGCCGATGTATTTTGCCTATTGACGAGGCATTTGGCTACCCTAAGAGAGGTATAGTTACTCCTGCCAGTGTCTCTCTATTAAACCACAGTCACATATACAATATTCATCTGCCCCTTTCACCAGACGCAATACGCCATTATTTGTCGACATTATGACTTTCACACTACTCCTGCTAGTGGCTCCTCCAATTTACCAATGTATTTCGCCTGTTGACGAGGCATTTGGCAACCTTAAGAGAGTCATAGTTACTCCTGTCAGTTGCTCCTCGTTTTACCACAGTCACATTTTCAATCTTATTCTGGCCAGTTCACCTGAGGCGATACGCCATTATCAGTCAACCTAAAGACTTTCACAGTACTCCTGCCGGGAGCTTTTCGACTTTGCCGATGTATTTCGCCTATTGACGAGGCGTTTGGCTACCTTAAGAGAGTCATAGTTACTCCTGCCAGTGTCTCTCCGTTAAACCACAGTCACATCTACCATTTTCCTCTGCCCCTTTCACCAGACGCGTTACGCCATTATTTGTCGACATCATGACTTTCAAAGTACTCCTGCTAGGGGCTCCTCCAGTTTACCAATGTATTTCGCCTGTTGACGAGGCATTTGGCTATCTTAAGAGAGTCATAGTTACTCCTGTCAGTTGCTCCCCGTTTTACCACAGTCACATTTTCAATCTTATTCTGGCCAATTCACCTGAAGCGATACGCCATTATCAGTCAACCTAAAGAATATCACAGTACTCCTGCCGGGTGCTTCTCGAGTTTGCCGACGTATTTCGCCTGTTGACGAGGCATTTGGATACCTTAACAGAGTCATAGTTACCTCTTGCTGTTGCTCCCCATTTTACAACAGGCACATCTAGAAGCTTACTCTGGCCAATTTTCCTGAAGCGATACGCTAATATCTGTTGACAAAAAGACTTTCACAGTACTCCTGCCGGGTGCTTCTCGACTTTGCCGATGTATTTCGCCTATTGACGAGGCATTTGGCTACCTTAAGAGAGTTATAGTTACTCCTGCCAGTGTCTCTGTATTAAACCGCAGTCACATATACAATTATCCTCTGCCCCTTTCACCAGGCGCGATACGCCATTATTTGTCGACATTATGACTTTCACACTACTCCTGCTAGTGGCTCCTCCAATTTACCAATGTATTTCGAATGTTGACGAGGCATTTGGCTACCTTAAGAGAGTCATAGTTACTCCTGTCAGTTGCTCCTCGTTTTACCACAGTCACATTTTCAATCTTATTCTGGCCAACTCACCTGAGGCGATACGCCATTATCAGTCAACCTAAAGAATTTCACAGTACTCCTGCCGGAAGCTTCTCGAGTTTGCCGAAGTATTTCGCCTGTTGACGAAGCATTTGGATACCTTAAGAGAGTCATAGTAACTCCTTGCTGTTGCTCCCCATTTTACAACAGGCACATCTACAAGCTTACTCTGGCCAATTCTCCTGAAGCGATACGCTAATATCTGTTGACATTAAGACTTTCGCAGTACTCCTGCCGGGAGCTTCTCGACTTTACCGATGTATTTCGCCTATTGACGAGGCATTTGGCTATCTTAAGAGAGTCATAGTTACTCCTGCCAGTGTCTCTCCGTTAAACCACAGTCACATCTACAATATTCCTCTGCCCCTTTCACCAGACGCAATGCGCCATTATTTGTCGACATTATGACTTTCACAGTACTCCTGCTAGGGGCTCCTCCAGTTTACCAATGTATTTCGCCTGTTGACGAGGCATTTGGCTACCTTAAGAGAGTCATAGTTACTCCTGTCAGTTGCTTTCCGTTTTACCACAGTCACATTTTCAATCTTATTCTGGCCAGTTCACCTGAGGCGATACGCCATTATCAGTCAACCTAAAGACTTTCACATTACTCCTGCCGGGAGCTTCTCGACTTTGCCGATGTATTTCGCCTATTGACGAGGCATTTGGCTACCTTAAAAGAGTTATAGTTACTCCTGCCAGTGTCTCTCTATTAAACCACAGTCACATATACAATATTCATCTGCCCCTTTCACCAGACGCAATACGCCATTATTTGTCGACATTATGACTTTCACACTACTCCTGCTAGTGGCTCCTCCAGTTTACCAATGTATTTCGCCTGTTGATGAGGCACTTGGCTACCTTAAGAGAGTCATAGTTACTCCTGTCAATTTGCTCCTCGTTTTACCACAGTGACATTTTCAATCTTATTCTGGCCAACTCACCTGAGGCGATACGCCATTATCAGTCAACCTAAAGAATATCACAGTACTCCTGCCGGAAGCCTCTCGAGTTTGCCGAAGTATTTCGCCTGTTGACGAAGCATTTGGATACCTTAAGAGAGTCATAGTTACTCCTTGCTGTTGCTCCCCATTTTACAACAGGCACATCTACAAGCTTACTCTGGCCAATTCTCCTGAAGCGATACGCTAATATCTGTTAACATTAAGACTTTCACAGTACTCCTGCCGGGAGCTTCTCGACTTTACCGATGTATTTCGCCTATTGACGAGGCATTTGGCTACCTTAAGAGAGTCATAGTTACTCCTGCCAGTGTCTCTCCGTTAAACCACAGTCACATCTACAATATTCCTCTGCCCCTTTCACCAGACGCAATACGCCATTATTTGTCGACATTATGACTTTCACAGTACTCCTGCTAGGGGCTCCTCCAGTTTACCAATGTATTTCGCCTGTTAACGAGGCATTTGGCTACCTTAAGAGAGTCATAGTTACTCCTGTCAGTTGCTTTCCGTTTTACCACAGTCACATTTTCAATCTTATTCTGGCCAGTTCGCCTGAGGCTATACGCCATTATCAGTCAACCTAAAGACTTTCACAGTACTCCTGCCGGGAGCTTCTCGACTTTGCCGATGTATTTCGCCTATTGACGAGGCATTTGGCTACCTTAAGAGAGGTGTAGTTACTCCTGCCAGTGTCTCTCTATTAAACCACAGTCACATATACAATATTTATCTGCCCCTTCCACCAGACGCAATACGCCATTATTTGTCGACATTATGACTTTCACACTACTCCTGCTAGTGGCTCCTCCAATTTACCAATGTATTTCCCCTGTTGACGAGGCATTTGGCTACCTTAAGAGAGTCATAGTTACTCCTGTCAGTTGCTCCTCGTTTTACCACAGTCACATTATCAATCTTATTCTGGCCAGTTCACCTGAGGCGATACGCCATTATCAGTCAACCTAAAGACTTTCACAGTACTCCTGCCGGGAGCTTTTCGACTTTGCCGATAAATTTCGCCTATTGACGAGGCGTTTGGCTACCTTAAGAGAGTCATAGTTACTCCTGACAGTGTCTCTCCGTTAAACCACAGTCACATCTACCATTTTCCCCTGCCCCTTTCACCAGACGCGTTACGCCATTATTTGTCGACATCATGACTTTCAAAGTACTCCTGCTAGGGGCTCCTCCAGTTTACCAAAGTTATTTCGCCTGTTGACGAGGCATTTGGCTATCTTAAGAGAGTCATAGTTACTCCTGTCAGTTGCTTTCCGTTTTACCACAGTCACATTTTCAATCTTATTCTGGCCAGTTCGCCTGAGGCTATACGCCATTATCAGTCAACCTAAAGACTTTCACAGTACTCCTGCCGGGAGCTTCTCGACTTTGCCGAAGTATTTTGCCTATTGACGAGGCATTTGGCTACCCTAAGAGAGGTATAGTTACTCCTGCCAGTGTCTCTCTATTAAACCACAGTCACATATACAATATTCATCTGCCCCTTTCACCAGACGCAATACGCCATTATTTGTCGACATTATGACTTTCACACTACTCCTGCAAGTGGCTCCTCCAATTTACCAATGTATTTCGCCTGTTGACGAGGCATTTGGCAACCTTAAGAGAGTCATAGTTACTCCTGTCAGTTGCTCCTCGTTTTACCACAGTCACATTTTCAATCTTATTCTGGCCAGTTCACCTGAGGCGATACGCCATTATCAGTCAACCTAAAGACTTTCACAGTACTCCTGCCGGGGGCTTTTCGACTTTGCCGATGTATTTCGCCTATTGACGAGGCGTTTGGCTACCTTAAGAGAGTCACAGTTACTCCTGCCAGTGTCTCTCCGTTAAACCACAGTCATATCTACCATTTTCCTCTGCCCCTTTCACCAGACGAGTTACGCCATTATTTGTCGACATCATGACTTTCAAAGTACTCCTGCTAGGGGCTCCTCCAGTTTACCAATGTATTTCGCCTGTTGACGAGGCATTTGGCTATCTTAAGAGAGTCATAGTTACACCTGTCAGTTGCTCCCCGTTTTACCACAGTCACATTTTCAATCTTATTCTGGCCAATTCACCTGAAGCGATACGCCATTATCAGTCAACCTAAAGAATATCACAGTACTCCTGCCGGGTGCTTCTCGAGTTTGCCGACGTATTTCGCCTGTTGACGAGGCATTTGGATACCTTAACAGAGTCATAGTTACCTCTTGCTGTTGCTCCCCATTTTACAACAGGCACATCTAGAAGCTTACTCTGGCCAATTTTCCTGAAGCGATACGCTAATATCTGTTGACAAAAAGACTTTCACAGTACTCCTGCCGGGTGCTTCTCGACTTTGCCGATGTATTTCGCCTATTGACGAGGCATTTGGCTACCTTAAGAGAGTTATAGTTACTCCTGCCAGTGTCTCTGTATTAAACCGCAGTCACATATACAATTATCCTCTGCCCCTTTCACCAGGCGCGATACGCCATTATTTGTCGACATTATGACTTTCACACTACTCCTGCTAGTGGCTCCTCCAATTTACCAATGTATTTCGCCTGTTGACGAGGCATTTGGCTACCTTAAGAGAGTCATAGTTACTCCTTCCTGTTGCTCCCCATTTTACAACAGGCACATCTACAAGCTTACTCTGGCCAATTCTCCTGAAGCGATACGCTAATATCTGTTGACATTAAGACTTTCGCAGTACTCCTGCCGGGAGCTTCTCGACTTTACCGATGTATTTCGCCTATTGACGAGGCATTTGGCTATCTTAAGAGAGTCATAGTTACTCCTGCCAGTGTCTCTCCGTTAAACCACAGTCACATCTACAATATTCCTCTGCCCCTTTCACCAGACGCAATGCGCCATTATTTGTCGACATTATGACTTTCACAGTACTCCTGCTAGGGGCTCCTCCAGTTTACCAATGTATTTCGCCTGTTGACGAGACATTTGGCTACCTTAAGAGAGTCATAGTTACTCCTGTCAGTTGCTTTCCGTTTTACCACAGTCACATTTTCAATCTTATTCTGGCCAGTTCACCTGAGGCGATACGCCATTATCAGTCAACCTAAAGACTTTCACATTACGCCTGCCGGGAGCTTCTCGACTTTGCCGATGTATTTCGCCTATTGACGAGGCATTTGGCTACCTTAAGAGAGTCATAGTTATCCCTTCCAGTGTCTCTCCGTTAAACCACTGTCACATCTACCATTTTCCTCTGCCCCTTTCACCAGACGCGTTACGCCATTATTTGTCGACATTATGACTTTCACACTACTCCTGCTAGTGGCTCCTCCAGTTTACCAATGTATTTCGCCTGTTGATGAGGCACTTGGCTACCTTAAGAGAGTCATAGTTACTCCTGTCAATTTGCTCCTCGTTTTACCACAGTGACATTTTCAATCTTATTCTGGCCAACTCACCTGAGGCGATACGCCATTATCAGTCAACCTAAAGAATATCACAGTACTCCTGCCGGAAGCCTCTCGAGTTTGCCGAAGTATTTCGCCTGTTGACGAAGCATTTGGATACCTTAAGAGAGTCATAGTTACTCCTTGCTGTTGCTCCCCATTTTACAACAGGCACATCTACAAGCTTACTCTGGCCAATTCTCCTGAAGCGATACGCTAATATCTGTTAACATTAAGACTTTCACAGTACTCCTGCCGGGAGCTTCTCGACTTTACCGATGTATTTCGCCTATTGACGAGGCATTTGGCTACCTTAAGAGAGTCATAGTTACTCCTGCCAGTGTCTCTCCGTTAAACCACAGTCACATCTACAATATTCCTCTGCCCCTTTCACCAGACGCAATACGCCATTATTTGTCGACATTATGACTTTCACAGTACTCCTGCTAGGGGCTCCTCCAGTTTACCAATGTATTTCGCCTGTTGACGAGGCATTTGGCTACCTTAAGAGAGTCATAGTTACTCCTGTCAGTTGCTTTCCGTTTTACCACAGTCACATTTTCAATCTTATTCTGGCCAGTTCGCCTGAGGCTATACGCCATTATCAGTCAACCTAAAGACTTTCACAGTACTCCTGCCGGGAGCTTCTCGACTTTGCCGATGTATTTCGCCTATTGACGAGGCATTTGGCTACCTTAAGAGAGGTATAGTTACTCCTGCCAGTGTCTCTCTATTAAACCACAGTCACATATACAATATTTATCTGCCCCTTCCACCAGACGCAATACGCCATTATTTGTCGACATTATGACTTTCACACTACTCCTGCTAGTGGCACCTCCAATTTACCAATGTATTTCCCCTGTTGACGAGGCATTTGGCTACCTTAAGAGAGTCATAGTTACTCCTGTCAGTTGCTCCTCGTTTTACCACAGTCACATTTTCAATCTTATTCTGGCCAGTTCACCTGAGGCGATACGCCATTATCAGTCAACCTAAAGACTTTCACAGTACTCCTGCCGGGAGCTTTTCGACTTTGCCGATAAATTTCGCCTATTGACGAGGCGTTTGGCTACCTTAAGAGAGTCATAGTTACTCCTGACAGTGTCTCTCCGTTAAACCACAGTCACATCTACCATTTTCCCCTGCCCCTTTCACCAGACGCGTTACGCCATTATTTGTCGACATCATGACTTTCAAAGTACTCCTGCTAGGGGCTCCTCCAGTTTACCAAAGTTATTTCGCCTGTTGACGAGGCATTTGGCTATCTTAAGAGAGTCATATTTACTCCTGTCAGTTGCTCCCCGTTTTACCACAGTCACATTTTCAATCTTATTCTGGCCAGTTCACCTGAAGCGATACGCCATTATCAGTCAACCTAAAGAATATCACAGTACTCCTGCCGGTAGCTTCTCGAGTTTGCCGACGTATTACGCCTGTTGACGAGGCATTTGGATACCTTAACAGAGTCATAGTTACCCCTTGCGGTTGCTCCCCATTTTACAACAGGCACATCTAGAAGCTTACTCTGGCCAATTTTCCTGAAGCGATACGCTAATATCTGTTGACATAAAGACTTTCACAGTACTCCTGCCGGGTGCTTCTCGACTTTGCCGATGTATTTCGCTTATTGACGAGGCATTTGGCTACCTTAAGAGAGTTATAGTTACTCCTGCCAGTGTCTCTGTATTAAACCGCAGTCACATATACAATTATCCTCTGCCCCTTTCACCAGGCGCGATACGCCATTATTTGTCGACATTATGACTTTCACACTACTCCTGCTAGTGGCTCCTCCAGTTTACCAATGTATTTCGCCTGTTGATGAGGCATTTGGCTACCTTAAGAGAGTCATAGTTACTCCTGTCAGTTGCTCCTCGTTTTACCACAGTCACATTTTCAACCCTATTCTGGGCAAGTCACTTGAGGCGATACGCCATTATCAGTCAACCTAAAGGATTTCACAGTACTCCTGCCGGACACTTCTCGAGTTTGCCGAGGTATTTCGCCTGTTGACGAAGCATTTGGATACCTTAAGAGAGTCATAGTTACCCCTTGCTGTTGCTCCCCATTTTACAACAGGCACATCTACAAGCTTACTCTGGCCAATTTTCCTGAAGCGATACGCTAATATCTGTCGACATAAAGACTTTCACAGTACTCCTGCCGGGAGCTTCTCGACTTTGCCGATTTATTTCGCCTATTGACGAGGCATTTGGCTACCTTAAGAGAGTTATAGTTACTCCTGCCAGTGTCTCTGTATTAAACCGCAGTCACATATACAATTATCCTCTGCCCCTTTCACCAGGCGCGATACGCCATTATTTGTCGACATTATGACTTTCACACTACTCCTGCTAGTGGCTCCTCCAGTTTACCAATGTATTTCGCCTGTTGATGAGGCACTTGGCTACCTTAAGAGAGTCATAGTTACTCCTGTCAATTTGCTCCTCGTTTTACCACAGTCACATTTTCAATCTTATTCTGGTCAACTCACCTGAGGCGATACGCCATTATCAGTCAACCTAAAGAATCTCACAGTACTCCTGCCGGAAGCTTCTCGAGTTTGCCGAAGTATTTCGCCTGTTGACGAAGCATTTGGATACCTTAAGAGAGTCATAGTTACTCCTTGCTGTTGCTCCCCATTTTACAACAGGCTCATCTACAAGCTTACTCTGGCCAATTCTCCTGAAGCGATACGCTAATATCTGTTGACATTAAGACTTTCACAGTACTCCTGCCGGGAGCTTCTCGACTTTACCGATGTATTTCGCCTATTGACGAGGCATTTGGCTACCTTAAGAGAGTCATAGTTACTCCTGCCAGTGTCTCTCCGTTAAACCACAGTCACATCTACAATATTCCTCTGCCCCTTTCACCAGACGCAATACGCCATTATTTGTCGACATTATGACTTTCACAGTACTCCTGCTAGGGGCTCCTCCAGTTTACCAATGTATTTCGCCTGTTGACGAGGCATTTGGCTACCTTAAGAGAGTCATAGTTACTCCTGTCAGTTGTTTTCCGTTTTACCACAGTCACATTTTCAATCTTATTCTGGCCAGTTCACCTGAGGCGATACGCCATTATCAGTCAACCTAAAGACTTTCACAGTACTCCTGCCGGGAGCTTCTCGACATTGCCGATGTATTTCGCCTATTGACGAGGCATTTGGCTACCTTAAGAGAGGTATAGTTACTCCTGCTAGTGTCTCTCTATTAAACCACAGTCACATATACAATATTCATCTGCCCCTTTCACCAGACGCAATACGCCATTATTTGTCGACATTATGACTTTCACACTACTCCTGCTAGTGGCTCCTCCAATTTACCAATGTATTTCGCCTGTTGACGAGGCATTTGGCTACCTTAAGAGAGTCATAGTTACTCCTGTCAGTTGGTCCTCGTTTTACCACAGTCACATTTTCAATCTTATTCTGGCCAGTTCACCTGAGGCGATACGCCATTATCAGTCAACCTAAAGACTTTCACAGTACTCCTGCCGGGAGCTTTTCGACTTTGCCGGTGAATTTCGCCTATTGACGAGGCGTTTGGCTACCTTAAGAGAGTCATAGTTACTCCTGCCAGAGTCTCTCCGTTAAATCACAGTCACATCTACCATTTTCCTCTGCCCCTTTCACCAGACGCGTTACGCCATTATTTGTCGACATCATGACTTTCAAAGTACTCCTGCTAGGGGCTCCTCCAGTTTACCAATGTATTTCGCCTGTTGACGAGGCATTTGGCTATCTTAAGAGAGTCATAGTTACTCCTGTCAGTTGCTCCCCGTTTTACCACAGTCACATTTTCAATCTTATTCTGGCCACTTCACCTGAAGCGATACGCCATTATCAGTCAACCTAAAGAATATCACAGTACTCCTGCCGGGAGCTTCTCGAGTTTGCCGACGTATTTCGCCTGTTGACGAGGCATTTGGATACCTTAACAGAGTCATAGTTACCCCTTGCTGTTGCTCCCCACTTTACAACAGGCACATCTAGAAGCTTACTCTGGCCAATTTTCCTGAGGCGATACGCTAATATCTGTTGACATAAAGACTTTCACAGTACTCCTGCCGGGTGCTTCTCGACTTTGCCGATGTATTTCGCTTATTGACGAGGCATTTGGCTACCTTAAGAGAGTTATAGTTACTCCTGCCAGTGTCTCTGTATTAAACCGCAGTCACAGATACAATTATCCTCTGCCCCTTTCACCAGGCGCGATACGCCATTATTTGTCGACATTATGACTTTCACACTACTCCTGCTAGTGGCTCCTCCAGTTTACCAATGTATTTCGCCTGTTGATGAGGCATTTGGCTACCTTAAGAGAGTCATAGTTACTCCTGTCAGTTGCTCCTCGTTTTACCACAGTCACAGTTTCAACCTTATTCTGGGCGAGTCACTTGAGGCGATACGCCATTATCAGTCAACCTAAAGAATTTCACAGTACTCCTGCCGGACGCTTCTCGAGTTTGCCGAAGTATTTCGCCTGTTGACGAAGCATTTGGATACCTTAAGAGAGTCATAGTTACTCCTTGCTGTTGCTCCCCATTTTACAACAGGCACATCTACAAGCTTACTCTGGTCAATTCTCCTGAAGCGATACGCTAATATCTGTTAACATAAAGACTTTCACAGTACTCCTGCCGGGAGCTTCTCGACTTTACCGATGTATTTCACCTATTGACGAGGCATTTGGCTACCTTAAGAGAGTCATAGTTACTCCTGCCAGTGTCTCTCCGTTAAACCACAGTCACTTCTACGATTTTCCTCTGCCCCTTTCACCAAACGCGATACGCCATTATTTGTCGAAATTATGACTTTCACAGTACTCCTTCTAGGGGTTCCTCCAGTTTACCACTGTATTTCGCCTGTTGACGAGGCATTTGGCTGCCTTAAGAGAGTCATAGTTACTCCTGTCAGTTGCTCCCCGTTTTACCACAGTCACATTTTCAATCTTATTCTGGGCAGTTCACCTGAAGCGATACGCCATTATCAGTCAACCTAAAGAATATCACAGTAGTCCTGCAGGGAGCTCTCGAGTTTGCCGATGTATTTCGCCTGTTGACGAGGCATTTGGGTACCTTAAGAGAGTAATAGTTACCCCTTGCTGTTGCTCCCCATTTTACAACAGGCACATCTACTAGCTTACTCTGGCCAATTCTCCTGAAGCGATACGCTAATATTTGTTGACATAAAGACTTTCACATTACTCCTGGCGGGAGCTTTTCGACATTGCCGATGTATTTCGCCTATTGACGAGGCGTTTGGCTACCTTAAGAGAGTCATAGTTACTCCTGCCAGTGGCTCTCCGTTAAACCACAGTCACTTCTACGATTTTCCTCTGCCCCTTTCACCAAACGCGATACGCCATTATTTGTCGAAATTATGACTTTCACAGTACTCCTTCTAGGGGTTCCTCCAGTTTACCACTGTATTTCGCCTGTTGACGAGGCATTTGGCTGCCTTAAGAGAGTCATAGTTACTCCTGTCAGTTGCTCCCCGATATACCACAGTCACATTTTCAATCTTATTCTGGGCAGTTCACCTGAAGCGATACGCCATTATCAGTCAACCTAAAGAATATCACAGTACTCCTGCAGGGAGCTCTCGAGTTTGCCGATGTATTTCGCCTGTTGACGAGGCATTTGGGTACCTTAAGAGAGTAATAGTTACCCCTTGCTGTTGCTCCCCATTTTACAACAGGCACATCTACAAGCTTACTCTGGCCAATTCTCCTGAAGCGATACGCTAATATTTGTTGACATAAAGACTTTCACATTACTCCTGGCGGGAGCTTTTCGACATTGCCGATGTATTTCGCCTATTGACGAGGCGTTTGGCTACCTTAAGAGAGTCATAGATACTCCTGCCAGTGTCTCTCCGTTAAACCACAGTCACATCTACCATTTTCCTCTGCCCCTTTCACCAGACGCCATACGCCATTATTTGTCGACATCATGTCTTTCAAAGTACTCCTGCTAGGGGCTCCTCCAGTTTACCAATGTATTTCGCCTGTTGACGAGGCATTTGGCTACCTTAAGAGAGTCATAGTTACTCCTGTCAGTTGCTCCCCGTTTTACCACAGTCACATTTTCAATCTTATTCTGGCCAGTTCACCTGAAGCGATACGCCATTATCAGTCAACCTAAAGAATATCACAGTACTCCTGCCGGGAGCTCTCGAGTTTGCCGATGTATTTCGCCTGTTGACGAGGCGTTTGGATACCTTAAGAGAGTCATAGTTACCCCTTGCTGTTGCTCCCCATTTTACAACAGGCACATCTACAAGCTTACTCTGGCGAATTCTCCTGAAGCGATACGCTAATATCTGTTGACATAAAGACTTTTACAGTACTCCTGGCGGGAGCTTTTCGACTTTGCCGATGTATTTCGCCTATTGACGAGGCGTTTGGCTACCTTAAGAGAGTCATAGGTACTCCTGCCAGTGTCTCTCCGTTAAACCACAGTCACATCTACCATCTTCCTCTGCCCCTTTCACCAGACGCGATACGCCATTATTTGTCGACATCATGTCTTTCAAAGTACTCCTGCTAGGGGCTCCTCCAGTTTACCAATGTATTTCGCCTGTTGACGAGACATTTGGCTACCTTAAGAGAGTCATACTTACTCCTGTCAGTTGCTCCCCGTTTTACCACAGTCACATTTTCAATCTTATTCTGGCCAGTTCACCCGAAGCGATACGCCTCTTGACGAGGCATTTGGCTACCTTAAGGGAGTCATAGTTACTCCTGTCAGTTGCTCCCCGTTTAACCACAGTCACATTTTCAATCTTATTCTGGCCAGTTCACCTGAAGCGATACGCCATTATCAGTCAACCTAAAGAATATCACAGTACTCCTGCCGGGAGCTTCTCGAGTTTGCCGACGTATTTCGCCTGTTGACGAGGCATTTGGATACCTTAACAGAGTCATAGTTACCCCTTGCTGTTGCTCCCCATTTTACAACAGGCACATCTAGAAGCTTACTCTGGCCAATTTTCCTGAGGCGATACGCTAATATCTGTTGACATAAAGACTTTCACAGTACTCCTGCCGGGTGCTTCTCGACTTTGCCGATGTATTTCGCTTATTGACGAGGCATTTGGCTACCTTAAGAGAGTTATAGTTACTCCTGCCAGTGTCTCTGTATTAAACCGCAGTCACAGATACAATTATCCTCTGCCCCTTTCACCAGGCGCGATACGCCATTATTTGTCGACATTATGACTTTCACACTACTCCTGCTAGTGGCTCCTCCAGTTTACCAATGTATTTCGCCTGTTGATGAGGCATTTGGCTACCTTAAGAGAGTCATAGTTACTCCTGTCAGTTGCTCCTCGTTTTACCACAGTCACAGTTTCAACCTTATTCTGGGCGAGTCACTTGAGGCGATACGCCATTATCAGTCAACCTAAAGAATTTCACAGTACTCCTGCCGGACGCTTCTCGAGTTTGCCGAAGTATTTCGCCTGTTGACGAAGCATTTGGATACCTTAAGAGAGTCATAGTTACTCCTTGCTGTTGCTCCCCATTTTACAACAGGCACATCTACAAGCTTACTCAGGTCAATTCTCCTGAAGCGATACGCTAATATCTGTTGACATAAAGACTTTCACAGTACTCCTGCCGGGAGCTTCTCGACTTTACCGATGTATTTCACCTATTGACGAGGCATTTGGCTACCTTAAGAGAGTCATAGTTACTCCTGCCAGTGTCTCTCCGTTAAACCACAGTCACTTCTACGATTTTCCTCTGCCCCTTTCACCAAACGCGATACGCCATTATTTGTCGAAATTATGACTTTCACAGTACTCCTTCTAGGGGTTCCTCCAGTTTACCACTGTATTTCGCCTGTTGACGAGGCATTTGGCTGCCTTAAGAGAGTCATAGTTACTCCTGTCAGTTGCTCCCCGTTTTACCACAGTCACATTTTCAATCTTATTCTGGGCAGTTCACCTGAAGCGATACGCCATTATCAGTCAACCTAAAGAATATCACAGTAGTCCTGCAGGGAGCTCTCGAGTTTGCCGATGTATTTCGCCTGTTGACGAGGCATTTGGGTACCTTAAGAGAGTAATAGTTACCCCTTGCTGTTGCTCCCCATTTTACAACAGGCACATCTACAAGCTTACTCTGGCCAATTCTCCTGAAGCGATACGCTAATATTTGTTGACATAAAGACTTTCACATTACTCCTGGCGGGAGCTTTTCGACATTGCCGATGTATTTCGCCTATTGACGAGGCGTTTGGCTACCTTAAGAGAGTCATAGTTACTCCTGCCAGTGGCTCTCCGTTAAACCACAGTCACTTCTACGATTTTCCTCTGCCCCTTTCACCAAACGCGATACGCCATTATTTGTCGAAATTATGACTTTCACAGTACTCCTTCTAGGGGTTCCTCCAGTTTACCACTGTATTTCGCCTGTTGACGAGGCATTTGGCTGCCTTAAGAGAGTCATAGTTACTCCTGTCAGTTGCTCCCCGTTTTACCACAGTCACATTTTCAATCTTATTCTGGGCAGTTCACCTGAAGCGATACGCCATTATCAGTCAACCTAAAGAATATCACAGTACTCCTGCAGGGAGCTCTCGAGTTTGCCGATGTATTTCGCCTGTTGACGAGGCATTTGGGTACCTTAAGAGAGTAATAGTTACCCTTTGCTGTTGCTCCCCATTTTACAACAGGCACATCTACAAGCTTACTCTGGCCAATTCTCCTGAAGCGATACGCTAATATTTGTTGACATAAAGACTTTCACATTACTCCTGGCGGGAGCTTTTCGACATTGCCGATGTATTTCGCCTATTGACGAGGCGTTTGGCTACCTTAAGAGAGTCATAGATACTCCTGCCAGTGTCTCTCCGTTAAACCACAGTCACATCTACCATTTTCCTCTGCCCCTTTCACCAGACGCGATACGCCATTATTTGTCGACATCATGTCTTTCAAAGTACTTCTGCTAGGGGCTCCTCCAGTTTACCAATGTATTTCGCCTGTTGACGAGGCATTTGGCTACCTTAAGAGAGTCATAGTTACTCCTGTCAGTTGCTCCCCGTTTTACCACAGTCACATTTTCAATCTTATTCTGGCCAGTTCACCTGAAGCGATACGCCATTATCAGTCAACCTAAAGAATATCACAGTACTCCTGCCGGGAGCTCTCGAGTTTGCCGATGTATTTCGCCTGTTGACGAGGCGTTTGGATACCTTAAGAGAGTCATTGTTACCCCTTGCTGTTGCTCCCCATTTTACAACAGGCACATCTACAAGCTTACTCTGGCGAATACTCCTGAAGCGATACGCTAATATCTGTTGACATAAAGACTTTTACAGTACTCCTGGCGGGAGCTTTTCGACTTTGCCGATGTATTTCGCCTATTGACGAGGCGTTTGGCTACCTTAAGAGAGTCATAGATACTCCTGCCAGTGTCTCTCCGTTAAACCACAGTCACATCTACCATCTTCCTCTGCCCCTTTCACCAGACGCGATACGCCATTATTTGTCGACATCATGTCTTTCAAAGTACTCCTGCTAGGGGCTCCTCCAGTTTACCAATGTATTTCGCCTGTTGACGAGACATTTGGCTACCTTAAGAGAGTCATACTTACTCCTGTCAGTTGCTCCCCGTTTTACCACAGTCACATTTTCAATCTTATTCTGGCCAGTTCACCCGAAGCGATACGCCTCTTGACGAGGCATTTGGCTACCTTAAGGGAGTCATAGTTACTCCTGTCAGTTGCTCCCCGTTTAACCACAGTCACATTTTCAATCTTATTCTGGCCAGTTCACCTGAAGCGATACGCCATTATCAGTCAACCTAAAGAATATCACAGTACTCCTGCCGGGAGCTTCTCGAGTTTGCCGACGTATTTCGCCTGTTGACGAGGCATTTGGATACCATAACAGAGTCATAGTTACCCCTTGCTGTTGCTCCCCATTTTACAACAGGCACATCTAGAAGCTTACTCTGGCCAATTTTCCTGAGGCGATACGCTAATATCTGTTGACATAAAGACTTTCACAGTACTCCTGCCGGGTGCTTCTCGACTTTGCCGATGTATTTCGCTTATTGACGAGGCATTTGGCTACCTTAAGAGAGTTATAGTTACTCCTGCCAGTGTCTCTGTATTAAACCGCAGTCACAGATACAATTATCCTCTGCCCCTTTCACCAGGCGCGATACGCCATTATTTGACGACATTATGACTTTCACACTACTCCTGCTAGTGGCTCCTCCAGTTTACCAATGTATTTCGCCTGTTGATGAGGCATTTGGCTACCTTAAGAGAGTCATAGTTACTCCTGTCAGTTGCTCCTCGTTTTACCACAGTCACAGTTTCAACCTTATTCTGGGCGAGTCACTTGAGGCGATACGCCATTATCAGTCAACCTAAAGAATTTCACAGTACTCCTGCCGGACGCTTCTCGAGTTTGCCGAAGTATTTCGCCTGTTGACGAAGCATTTGGATACCTTAAGAGAGTCATAGTTACTCCTTGCTGTTGCTCCCCATTCTACAACAGGCACATCTACAAGCTTACTCTGGTCAATTCTCCTGAAGCGATACGCTAATATCTGTTGACATAAAGACTTTCACAGTACTCCTGCCGGGAGCTTCTCGACTTTACCGATGTATTTCACCTATTGACGAGGCATTTGGCTACCTTAAGAGAGTCATAGTTACTCCTGCCAGTGTCTCTCCGTTAAACCACAGTCACATCTACAATATTCCTCTGCCCCTTTCACCAGAGGCAATACGCCATTATTTGTCGACATTATGACTTTCACAGTACTCCTCCTAGGGGCTCCTCCAGTTTACCAATGTATTTCGCATGTTGACGAGGCATTTGGCTACCTTAAGAGAGTCATAGTTACTCCTGTCAGTTGCTCCCCGTTTTACCACAGTCACATTTTCAATCTGATTCTGGGCAGTTCACCTGAGGCGATACGCTATTATCAGTCAACCTAAAGAATTTCACAGTACTCCTGCCTGAAACTTTTCGAGTTTGCCGAAGTATTTCGCCTGTTGACGAAGCATTTGGATAACTTAGGAGAGTCATATTTACTCCTTGCTGGTGCTCCCCATTTTACAACAGGCACAGCTACAAGCTTACTCTGGCCAATTCTCCTGAAGCGATACGCTAATATCTGTTGACATAAAGACTCTCACAGTACTTCTGCTGGGAGCTTCTCAACTTTGCCGATGTATTTCGCCTATTGACGAGGCATTTGGCTACCTTAAGAGAGTCATAGTTACTCCTGCCAGTGGCTCTCCGTTAAACCACAGTCACTTCTACGATTTTCCTCTGCCCCTTTCACCAAACGCGATACGCCATTATTTGTCGAAATTATGACTTTCACAGTACTCCTTCTAGGGGTTCCTCCAGTTTACCACTGTATTTCGCCTGTTGACGAGGCATTTGGCTGCCTTAAGAGAGTCATAGTTACTCCTGTCAGTTGCTCCCCGTTTTACCACAGTCACATTTTCAATCTTATTCTGGGCAGTTCACCTGAAGCGATACGCCATTATCAGTCAACCTAAAGAATATCACAGTACTCCTGCAGGGAGCTCTCGAGTTTGCCGATGTATTTCGCCTGTTGACGAGGCATTTGGGTACCTTAAGAGAGTAATAGTTACCCCTTGCTGTTGCTCCCCATTTTACAACAGGCACATCTACAAGCTTACTCTGGCCAATTCTCCTGAAGCGATACGCTAATATTTGTTGACATAAAGACTTTCACATTACTCCTGGCGGGAGCTTTTCGACATTGCCGATGTATTTCGCCTATTGACGAGGCGTTTGGCTACCTTAAGAGAGTCATAGATACTCCTGCCAGTGTCTCTCCGTTAAACCACAGTCACATCTACCATTTTCCTCTGCCCCTTTCACCAGACACGATACGCCATTATTTGTCGACATCATGTCTTTCAAAGTACTCCTGCTAGGGGCTCCTCCAGTTTACCAATGTATTTCGCCTGTTGACGAGGCATTTGGCTACCTTAAGAGAGTCATACTTACTCCTGTCAGTTGCTCCTCGTTTCACCACAGTCACATTTTCAATCTTATTCTGGCCAGTTCACCTGAAGCGATACGCCATTATCAGTCAACCTAAAGAATATCACAGTACTCCTGCCGGGAGCTCTCGAGTTTGCCGATGTATTTCGCCTGTTGACGAGGCGTTTGGATACCTTAAGAGAGTCATAGTTACCCCTTGCTGTTGCTCCCCATTTTACAACAGGCACATCTACAAGCTTACTCTGGCCAATTCTCCTGAAGCGATACGCTAATATCTGTTGACATAAAGACTTTCACAGTACTCCTGGCGGGAGCTTTTCGACTTTGCCGATGTATTTCGCCTATTGACGAGGCGTTTGGCTACCTTAAGAGAGTCATAGATACTCCTGCCAGTGTCTCTCCGTTAAACCACAGTCACATCTACCATCTTCCTCTGCCCCTTTCACCAGACGCGATACGCCATTATTTGTCGACATCATGTCTTTCAAAGTACTCCTGCTAGGGGCTCCTCCAGTTTACCAATGTATTTCGCCTGTTGACGAGACATTTGGCTACCTTAAGAGAGTCATACTTACTCCTGTCAGTTGCTCCCCGTTTTACCACAGTCACATTTTCAATCTTATTCTGGCCAGTTCACTTGAAGCGATACGCCATTATCAGTCAACCTAAAGAATATCACAGTACTCCTGCCGGGAGCTCTCGAGTTTGCCGATGTATTTCGCCTGTTGACGAGGCGTTTGGATACCTTAAGAGAGTCATAGATACCCCTTGCTTTTGCTCCCCATTTTACAACAGGCACATCTACAAGCTTACTCTGGCCAATTCTCCTGAAGCGATACGCTAATATCTGTTGACATAAAGACTTTCACAGTACTCCTGGCGGGAGCTTTTCGACTTTGCCGATGTTTTTCGCCTATTGACGAGGCGTTTGGCTATCTTAAGAGAGTCATAGATACTCCTGCCAGTGTCTCTCCGTTAAACCACAGTCACATCTACCATTTTCCTCTGCCCTTTTCACCAGACGCGATACGCCATTATTTGTCGACATCATGTCTTTCAAAGTACTCCTGCTAGGGGCTCCTCCAGTTTACCAATGTATTTCGCCTGTTGACGAGGCATTTGGCTACCTTAAGAGAGTCATACTTGCTCCTGTCAGTTGCTCCCCGTTTTACCACAGTCACATTTTCAATCTTATTCTGGCCAGTTCACCTGAAGCGATACGCCATTATCAGTCAACCTAAAGAATATCACAGTACTCCTGCCGGGAGCTTCTCGAGTTTGCCGATGTATTTCGCCTGTTGACGAGGCATTTGGATACCTTAAGAGAGTCATAGATACCCCTTGCTGTTGCTCCCCATTTTACAACAGGCACATCTACAAGCTTACTCTGGCCAATTCTCCTGAAGCGATACGCTAATATCTGTTGACATAAAGACATTCACAGTACTCCTGACGGGAGCTTTTCGACTTTGCCGATGTATTTCGCCTATTGACGAGGCGTTTGGCTACCTTAAGAGAGTCATAGATACTCCTGCCAGTGTCTCTCCGTTAAACCACAGTCACATCTACCATTTTCCTCTGCCCCTTTCACGAGACGCGATACGCCATTATTTGTCGACATCATGTCTTTCAAAGTACTCTTGCTAGGGGCTCCTCCAGTTTACCAATGTATTTCGCCTGTTGACGAGACATTTGGCTACCTTAAGAGAGTCATAGTTACTCCTGTCAGTTGCTCCCCGTTTAACCACAGTCACATTTTCAATCTTATTCTGGCCAGTTCACCTGAAGCGATACGCCATTATCAGTCAACCTAAAGAATATCACAGTACTCCTGCCGGGAGCTTCTCGAGTTTGCCGACGTATTTCGCCTGTTGACGAGGCATTTGGATACCTTAACAGAGTCATAGTTACCCCTTGCTGTTGCTCCCCATTTTACAACAGGCACATCTAGAAGCTTACTCTGGCCAATTTTCCTGAGGCGATACGCTAATATCTGTTGACATAAAGACTTTCACAGTACTCCTGCCGGGTGCTTCTCGACTTTGCCGACGTATTTCGCTTATTGACGAGGCATTTGGCTACCTTAAGAGAGTTATAGTTACTCCTGCCAGTGTCTCTGTATTAAATCGCAGTCACAGATACAATTATCCTCTGCCCCTTTCACCAGGCGCGATACGCCATTATTTGACGACATTATGACTTTCACACTACTCCTGCTAGTGGCTCCTCCAGTTTACCAATTTATTTCGCCTGTTGATGAGGCATTTGGCTACCTTAAGAGAGTCATAGTTACTCCTGTCAGTTGCTCCTCGTTTTACCACAGTCACAGTTTCAACCTTATTCTGGGCGAGTCACTTGAGGCGATACGCCATTATCAGTCAACCTAAAGAATTTCACAGTACTCCTGCCGGACGCTTCTCGAGTTTGCCGAAGTATTTCGCCTGTTGACGAAGCATTTGGATACCTTAAGAGAGTCATAGTTACTCCTTGCTGTTGCTCCCCATTTTACAACAGGCACATCTACAAGCTTACTCTGGTCAATTCTCCTGAAGCGATACGCTAATATCTGTTGACATAAAGACTTTCACAGTACTCCTGCCGGGAGCTTCTCGACTTTACCGATGTATTTCACCTATTGACGAGGCATTTGGCTACCTTAAGAGAGTCATAGTTACTCCTGCCAGTGTCTCTCCGTTAAACCACAGTCACATCTACAATATTCCTCTGCCCCTTTCACCAGAGGCAATACGCCATTATTTGTCGACATTATGACTTTCACAGTACTCCTCCTAGGGGCTCCTCCAGTTTACCAATGTATTTCGCATGTTGACGAGGCATTTGGCTACCTTAAGAGAGTCATAGTTACTCCTGTCAGTTGCTCCCCGTTTTACCAAAGTCACATTTTCAATCTGATTCTGGGCAGTTCACCTGAGGCGATACGCTATTATCAGTCAACCTAAAGAATTTCACAGTACTCCTGCCTGAAACTTTTCGAGTTTGCCGAAGTATTTCGCCTGTTGACGAAGCATTTGGATAACTTAGGAGAGTCATAGTTACTCCTTGCTGGTGCTCCCCATTTTACAACAGGCACAGCTACAAGCTTACTCTGGCCAATTCTCCTGAAGCGATACGCTAATATCTGTTGACATAAAGACTCTCACAGTACTTCTGCTGGGAGCTTCTCAACTTTGCCGATGTATTTCGCCTATTGACGAGGCATTTGGCTACCTTAAGAGAGTCATAGTTACTCCTGCCAGTGGCTCTCCGTTAAACCACAGTCACTTCTACGATTTTCCTCTGCCCCTTTCACCAAACGCGATACGCCATTATTTGTCGAAATTATGACTTTCACAGTACTCCTTCTAGGGGTTCCTCCAGTTTACCACTGTATTTCGCCTGTTGACGAGGCATTTGGCTGCCTTAAGAGAGTCATAGTTACTCCTGTCAGTTGCTCCCCGTTTTACCACAGTCACATTTTCAATCTTATTCTGGGCAGTTCACCTGAAGCGATACGCCATTATCAGTCAACCTAAAGAATATCACAGTACTCCTGCAGGGAGCTCTCGAGTTTGCCGATGTATTTCGCCTGTTGACGAGGCATTTGGGTACCTTAAGAGAGTAATAGTTACCCCTTGCTGTTGCTCCCCATTTTACAACAGGCACATCTACAAGCTTACTCTGGCCAATTCTCCTGAAGCGATACGCTAATATTTGTTGACATAAAGACTTTCACATTACTCCTGGCGGGAGCTTTTCGACATTGCCGATGTATTTCGCCTATTGACGAGGCGTTTGGCTACCTTAAGAGAGTCATAGATACTCCTGCCAGTGTCTCTCCGTTAAACCACAGTCACATCTACCATTTTCCTCTGCCCCTTTCACCAGACGCGATACGCCATTATTTGTCGACATCATGTCTTTCAAAGTACTCCTGCTAGGGGCTCCTCCAGTTTACCAATGTATTTCGCCTGTTGACGAGGCATTTGGCTACCTTAAGAGAGTCATACTTACTCCTGTCAGTTGCTCCTCGTTTTACCACAGTCACATTTTCAATCTTATTCTGGCCAGTTCACCTGAAGCGATACGCCATTATCAGTCAACCTAAAGAATATCACAGTACTCCTGCCGGGAGCTCTCGAGTTTGCCGATGTATTTCGCCTGTTGACGAGGCGTTTGGATACCTTAAGAGAGTCATAGTTACCCCTTGCTGTTGCTCCCCATTTTACAACAGGCACATCTACAAGCTTACTCTGGCCAATTCTCCTGAAGCGATACGCTAATATCTGTTGACATAAAGACTTTCACAGTACTCCTGGCGGGAGCTTTTCGACTTTGCCGATGTATTTCGCCTATTGACGAGGCGTTTGGCTACCTTAAGAGAGTCTAGATACTCCTGCCAGTGTCTCTCCGTTAAACCACAGTCACATCTACCATCTTCCTCTGCCCCTTTCACCAGACGCGATACGCCATTATTTGTCGACATCATGTCTTTCAAAGTACTCCTGCTAGGGGCTCCTCCAGTTTACCAATGTATTTCGCCTGTTGACGAGACATTTGGCTACCTTAAGAGAGTCATACTTACTCCTGTCAGTTGCTCCCCGTTTTACCACAGTCACATTTTCAATCTTATTCTGGCCAGTTCACTTGAAGCGATACGCCATTATCAGTCAACCTAAAGAATATCACAGTACTCCTGCCGGGAGCTCTCGAGTTTGCCGATGTATTTCGCCTGTTGACGAGGCGTTTGGATACCTTAAGAGAGTCATAGATACCCCTTGCTTTTGCTCCCCATTTTACAACAGGCACATCTACAAGCTTACTCTGGCCAATTCTCCTGAAGCGATACGCTAATATCTGTTGACATAAAGACTTTCACAGTACTCCTGGCGGGAGCTTTTCGACTTTGCCGATGTTTTTCGCCTATTGACGAGGCGTTTGGCTATCTTAAGAGAGTCATAGATACTCCTGCCAGTGTCTCTCCGTTAAACCACAGTCACATCTACCATTTTCCTCTGCCCTTTTCACCAGACGCGATACGCCATTATTTGTCGACATCATGTCTTTCAAAGTAC
Organism: Schistocerca americana; assembly: GCF_021461395.2. NCBI lineage: Eukaryota > Metazoa > Arthropoda > Insecta > Orthoptera > Acrididae > Schistocerca > Schistocerca americana. The sequence goes on from NC_060130.1 coordinate 61,748,156, forward strand.
TCCTGCTAGGGGCTCCTCCAGTTTACCAATGTATTTCGCCTGTTGACGAGGCATTTGGCTACCTTAAGAGAGTCATACTTGCTCCTGTCAGTTGCTCCCCGTTTTACCACAGTCACATTTTCAATCTTATTCTGGCCAGTTCACCTGAAGCGATACGCCATTATCAGTCAACCTAAAGAATATCACAGTACTCCTGCCGGGAGCTTCTCGAGTTTGCCGATGTATTTCGCCTGTTGACGAGGCATTTGGATACCTTAAGAGAGTCATAGATACCCCTTGCTGTTGCTCCCCATTTTACAACAGGCACATCTACAAGCTTACTCTGGCCAATTCTCCTGAAGCGATACGCTAATATCTGTTGACATAAAGACATTCACAGTACTCCTGACGGGAGCTTTTCGACTTTGCCGATGTATTTCGCCTATTGACGAGGCGTTTGGCTACCTTAAGAGAGTCATAGATACTCCTGCCAGTGTCTCTCCGTTAAACCACAGTCACATCTACCATTTTCCTCTGCCCCTTTCACGAGACGCGATACGCCATTATTTGTCGACATCATGTCTTTCAAAGTACTCTTGCTAGGGGCTCCTCCAGTTTACCAATGTATTTCGCCTGTTGACGAGACATTTGGCTACCTTAAGAGAGTCATACTTACTCCTGTCAGTTGCTCCCCGTTTTACCACAGTCACATTTTCAGTCTTATTCTGGCCAGTTCACCTGAAGCGATACGCCATTATCAGTCAACCTAAAGAATATCACAGTACACCTGCCGGGAGCTCTCGAGTTTGCCGATGTATTTCGCCTGTTGACGAGGCGTTTGGATACCTTAAGAGAGTCATAGATACCCCTTGCTGTTGCTCCCCATTTTACAACAGGCACATCTACAAGCTTACTCTGGCCAATTCTCCTGAAGCGATACGCTAATATCTGTTGACATAAAGACTTTCACAGTACTCCTGGCGGGAGCTTTTCGACTTTGCCGATGTTTTTCGCCTATTGACGAGGCGTTTGGCTATCTTAAGAGAGTCATAGATACTCCTGCCAGTGTCTCTCCGTTAAACCACAGTCACATCTACCATTTTCCTCTGCCCTTTCACCAGACGCGATACGCCATTATTTGTCGACATCATGTCTTTCAAAGTACTCCTCTTAGGGGCTCCTCCAGTTTACCAATGTATTTCGCCTGTTGACGAGGCATTTGGCTACCTTAAGAGAGTCATACTTGCTCCTTTCAGTTGCTCCCCGTTTTACCACAGTCACATTTTCAATCTTATTCTGGCCAGTTCACCTGAAGCGATACGCCATTATCAGTCAACCTAAAGAATATCACAGTACTCCTGCCGGGAGCTCTCGAGTTTGCCGATGTATTTCGCCTGTTGACGAGTCGTTTGGATACCTTAAGAGAGTCATAGTTACCCCTTGCTGTTGCTTCCCATTTTACAACAGGCACATCTACAAGCTTACTCTGGCCAATTCTCCTGAAGCGATACGCTAATATCTGTTGACATAAAGACTTTCACAGTACTCCTGGCGGGAGCTTTTCGACTTTGCCGATGTTTTTCGCCTATTGACGAGGCGTTTGGCTATCTTAAGAGAGTCATAGATACTCCTGCCAGTGTCTCTCCGTTAAACCACAGTCACATCTACCATTTTCCTCTGCCCTTTCACCAGACGCGATACGCCATTATTTGTCGACATCATGTCTGTCAAAGTACTCCTGCTAGGGGCTCCTCCAGTTTACCAATGTATTTCGCCTGTTGACGAGGCATTTGGATACCTTAAGAGAGTCATAGTTACTCCTTGCTGTTGCTCCCCATTTTACAACAGGCACATCTACAAGCTTACTCTGGCCAATTCTCCTGAAGCGATACGCTAATATCTGTTGACATAAAGACTTTCACAGTACTCCTGCCGGGAGCTTCTCCACTTTACCGATGTATTTCGCCTATTGAAGAGGCATTTGGCTACCTTAAGAGAGTCATAGTTACTCCTGCCAGTTTCTTTCCGTTAAACCACAGTCACATCTACAATATTCCTCTGCCCCTTTCACCAGACGCGATACGCCATTATTTGTCGACATTATGACTTTCACAGTCCTCCTGCTAGGGGCTCCTCCAGTTTACCAATGTATTTCGCCTGTTGACGAGGCATTTGGCTACCTTAAGAGAGTCATAGTTACTCTTGTCAGTTGCTCCCCGTTTTACCACGGTCACATTTTCAATCTTATTCTGGCCAGTTCACCTGAAGCGATACGCCATTATCAGTCAACCTAAAGAATATCACAGTACTCCTGCCGGGAGCTTCTCGAGTTTGCCGATGTATTTCGCCTGTAGACGAGGCATTTGGATACCTTAAGAGAGTCATAGATACCCCTTGCTGTTGCTCCCCATTTTACAACAGGCACATCTACAAGCTTACTCTGGCCAATTCTCCTGAAGCGATACGCTAATATCTGTTGACATAAAGACTTTCACAGTACTCCTGCCGGGAGCTTCTCGACTTTGCCGATGTATTTCGCCTATTGACGAGGCATTTGGCTACCTTAAGAGAGTTATAGTTACTCCTGCCAGTGTCTCTCTATTAAACCACAGTCACATATACAATTATCCTCTGCCCCTTTCACCAGACGCGATACGCCATTATTTGTCGACGTTATGACTTTCACACTACTCCTGCTAGTGGCTCCTCCAGTTTACCAATGTATTTCGCCTGTTGACGAGGCATTTGGTTGCCTTAAGAGAGTCATAGTTACTCCTGTCAGTTGCTCCCCGTTTTACCACAGTCACATTTTCAATCTTATTCTGGCCAGTTCACCTGAAGCGATACGCCATTATCAGTCAACCTAAAGAACATCACAGTACTCCTGCCGGGAGCTCTCGAGTTTGCCGATGTATTTCGCCTGTTGACGAGGCGTTTGGGTACCTTAAGAGAGTCATAGTTACCCCTTGCTGTTGCTCCCCATTTTACAACAGGCACATCTACAAGCTTACTCTGGCCAATTCTCCTGAAGCGATACGCTAATATCTGTTGACATAAAGACTTTCACAGTACTCCTGGCGGAAGCTTTTCGACATTGCCGATGTATTTCGCCTATTGACGAGGCGTTTGGCTACCTTAAGAGAGTCATAGATACTCCTGCCAGTGTCTCTCCGTTAAACCACAGTCACATCTACCATTTTCCTCTGCCCCTTTCACCAGACGCGATACGCCATTATTTGTCGACATCATGTCTTTCAAAGTACTCCTGCTAGGGGCTCCTCCAGTTTACCAATGTATTTCGCCTGTTGACGAGGCATTTGGCTACCTTAAGAGAGTCATACTTACTCCTGTCAGTTGCTCCCCGTTTTACCACAGTCACATTTTCAATCTTATTCTTGCCAGTTCACCTGAAGCGATACGCCATTATCAGTCAACCTAAAGAATATCACAGTACACCTGCCGGAAGCTCTCGAGTTTGCCGATGTATTTCGCCTGTTGACGAGGCGTTTGGATACCTTAAGAGAGTCATAGTTACCCCTTGCTGTTGCTCCCCATTTTACAACAGGCACATCTACAAGCTTACTCTGGCCAATTCTCCTGAAGCGATACGCTAATATCTGTTGACATAAAGACTTTCACAGTACTCCTGGCGGGAGCTTTTCGACTTTGCCGATGTTTTTCGCCTATTGACGAGGCGTTTGGCTATCTTAAGAGAGTCATAGATACTCCTGCCAGTGATTCTCCGTTAAACCACAGTCACATCTACCATTTTCCTCTGCCCTTTCACCAGACGCGATACGCCATTATTTGTCGACATCATGTATTTCAAAGTACTCCTGCTAGGGGCTCCTTCAGTTTACCAATGTATTTCGCCTGTTGACGAGGCATTTGGATACCTTAAGAGAGTCATAGTTACTCCTTGCTGTTGCTCCCCGTTTTACAACAGGCACATCTACAAGCTTACTCTGGCCAATTCTCCTGAAGCGATACGCTAATATCTGTTGACATAAAGACTTTCACAGTACTCCTGCCGGGAGCTTCTCGACTTTACCGATGTATTTCGCCTATTGAAGAGGCATTTGGCTACCTTAAGAGAGTCATAGTTACTCCTGCCAGGTTCTTTCCGTTAAACCACAGTCACATCTACAATATTCCTCTGCCCCTTTCACCAGACGCGATACGCCATTATTTGTCGACATTATGACTTTCACAGTCCTCCTGCTAGGGGCTCCTCCAGTTTACCAATGTATTTCGCCTGTTGACGAGACATTTGGCTACCTTAAGAGAGTCATACTTACTCCTGTCAGTTGCTCCCCGTTTTACCACAGTCACATTTTCAGTCTTATTCTGGCCAGTTCACCTGAAGCGATACGCCATTATCAGTCAACCTAAAGAATATCACAGTACACCTGCCGGGAGCTCTCGAGTTTGCCGATGTATTTCGCCTGTTGACGAGGCGTTTGGCTACCTTAAGAGAGTCATAGATACTCCTGCCAGTGTCTCTCCGTTAAACCACAGTCACATCTACCATTTTCCTCTGCCCCTTTCACGAGACGCGATACGCCATTATTTGTCGACATCATGTCTTTCAAAGTACTCTTGCTAGGGGCTCCTCCAGTTTACCAATGTATTTCGCCTGTTGACGAGACATTTGGCTACCTTAAGAGAGTCATACTTACTCCTGTCAGTTGCTCCCCGTTTTACCACAGTCACATTTTCAGTCTTATTCTGGCCAGTTCACCTGAAGCGATACGCCATTATCAGTCAACCTAAAGAATATCACAGTACACCTGCCGGGAGCTCTCGAGTTTGCCGATGTATTTCGCCTGTTGACGAGGCGTTTGGATACCTTAAGAGAGTCATAGATACCCCTTGCTGTTGCTCCCCATTTTACAACAGGCACATCTACAAGCTTACTCTGGCCAATTCTCCTGAAGCGATACGCTAATATCTGTTGACATAAAGACTTTCACAGTACTCCTGGCGGGAGCTTTTCGACTTTGCCGATGTTTTTCGCCTATTGACGAGGCGTTTGGCTATCTTAAGAGAGTCATAGATACTCCTGCCAGTGTCTCTCCGTTAAACCACAGTCACATCTACCATTTTCCTCTGCCCTTTCACCAGACGCGATACGCCATTATTTGTCGACATCATGTCTTTCAAAGTACTCCTCTTAGGGGCTCCTCCAGTTTACCAATGTATTTCGCCTGTTGACGAGGCATTTGGCTACCTTAAGAGAGTCATACTTGCTCCTTTCAGTTGCTCCCCGTTTTACCACAGTCACATTTTCAATCTTATTCTGGCCAGTTCACCTGAAGCGATACGCCATTATCAGTCAACCTAAAGAATATCACAGTACTCCTGCCGGGAGCTCTCGAGTTTGCCGATGTATTTCGCCTGTTGACGAGTCGTTTGGATACCTTAAGAGAGTCATAGTTACCCCTTGCTGTTGCTTCCCATTTTACAACAGGCACATCTACAAGCTTACTCTGGCCAATTCTCCTGAAGCGATACGCTAATATCTGTTGACATAAAGACTTTCACAGTACTCCTGGCGGGAGCTTTTCGACTTTGCCGATGTTTTTCGCCTATTGACGAGGCGTTTGGCTATCTTAAGAGAGTCATAGATACTCCTGCCAGTGTCTCTCCGTTAAACCACAGTCACATCTACCATTTTCCTCTGCCCTTTCACCAGACGCGATACGCCATTATTTGTCGACATCATGTCTGTCAAAGTACTCCTGCTAGGGGCTCCTCCAGTTTACCAATGTATTTCGCCTGTTGACGAGGCATTTGGATACCTTAAGAGAGTCATAGTTACTCCTTGCTGTTGCTCCCCATTTTACAACAGGCACATCTACAAGCTTACTCTGGCCAATTCTCCTGAAGCGATACGCTAATATCTGTTGACATAAAGACTTTCACAGTACTCCTGCCGGGAGCTTCTCCACTTTACCGATGTATTTCGCCTATTGAAGAGGCATTTGGCTACCTTAAGAGAGTCATAGTTACTCCTGCCAGTTTCTTTCCGTTAAACCACAGTCACATCTACAATATTCCTCTGCCCCTTTCACCAGACGCGATACGCCATTATTTGTCGACATTATGACTTTCACAGTCCTCCTGCTAGGGGCTCCTCCAGTTTACCAATGTATTTCGCCTGTTGACGAGGCATTTGGCTACCTTAAGAGAGTCATAGTTACTCTTGTCAGTTGCTCCCCGTTTTACCACGGTCACATTTTCAATCTTATTCTGGCCAGTTCACCTGAAGCGATACGCCATTATCAGTCAACCTAAAGAATATCACAGTACTCCTGCCGGGAGCTTCTCGAGTTTGCCGATGTATTTCGCCTGTAGACGAGGCATTTGGATACCTTAAGAGAGTCATAGATACCCCTTGCTGTTGCTCCCCATTTTACAACAGGCACATCTACAAGCTTACTCTGGCCAATTCTCCTGAAGCGATACGCTAATATCTGTTGACATAAAGACTTTCACAGTACTCCTGCCGGGAGCTTCTCGACTTTGCCGATGTATTTCGCCTATTGACGAGGCATTTGGCTACCTTAAGAGAGTTATAGTTACTCCTGCCAGTGTCTCTCTATTAAACCACAGTCACATATACAATTATCCTCTGCCCCTTTCACCAGACGCGATACGCCATTATTTGTCGACGTTATGACTTTCACACTACTCCTGCTAGTGGCTCCTCCAGTTTACCAATGTATTTCGCCTGTTGACGAGGCATTTGGTTGCCTTAAGAGAGTCATAGTTACTCCTGTCAGTTGCTCCCCGTTTTACCACAGTCACATTTTCAATCTTATTCTGGCCAGTTCACCTGAAGCGATACGCCATTATCAGTCAACCTAAAGAACATCACAGTACTCCTGCCGGGAGCTCTCGAGTTTGCCGATGTATTTCGCCTGTTGACGAGGCGTTTGGGTACCTTAAGAGAGTCATAGTTACCCCTTGCTGTTGCTCCCCATTTTACAACAGGCACATCTACAAGCTTACTCTGGCCAATTCTCCTGAAGCGATACGCTAATATCTGTTGACATAAAGACTTTCACAGTACTCCTGGCGGAAGCTTTTCGACATTGCCGATGTATTTCGCCTATTGACGAGGCGTTTGGCTACCTTAAGAGAGTCATAGATACTCCTGCCAGTGTCTCTCCGTTAAACCACAGTCACATCTACCATTTTCCTCTGCCCCTTTCACCAGACGCGATACGCCATTATTTGTCGACATCATGTCTTTCAAAGTACTCCTGCTAGGGGCTCCTCCAGTTTACCAATGTATTTCGCCTGTTGACGAGGCATTTGGCTACCTTAAGAGAGTCATACTTACTCCTGTCAGTTGCTCCCCGTTTTACCACAGTCACATTTTCAATCTTATTCTTGCCAGTTCACCTGAAGCGATACGCCATTATCAGTCAACCTAAAGAATATCACAGTACACCTGCCGGAAGCTCTCGAGTTTGCCGATGTATTTCGCCTGTTGACGAGGCGTTTGGATACCTTAAGAGAGTCATAGTTACCCCTTGCTGTTGCTCCCCATTTTACAACAGGCACATCTACAAGCTTACTCTGGCCAATTCTCCTGAAGCGATACGCTAATATCTGTTGACATAAAGACTTTCACAGTACTCCTGGCGGGAGCTTTTCGACTTTGCCGATGTTTTTCGCCTATTGACGAGGCGTTTGGCTATCTTAAGAGAGTCATAGATACTCCTGCCAGTGATTCTCCGTTAAACCACAGTCACATCTACCATTTTCCTCTGCCCTTTCACCAGACGCGATACGCCATTATTTGTCGACATCATGTATTTCAAAGTACTCCTGCTAGGGGCTCCTTCAGTTTACCAATGTATTTCGCCTGTTGACGAGGCATTTGGATACCTTAAGAGAGTCATAGTTACTCCTTGCTGTTGCTCCCCGTTTTACAACAGGCACATCTACAAGCTTACTCTGGCCAATTCTCCTGAAGCGATACGCTAATATCTGTTGACATAAAGACTTTCACAGTACTCCTGCCGGGAGCTTCTCGACTTTACCGATGTATTTCGCCTATTGAAGAGGCATTTGGCTACCTTAAGAGAGTCATAGTTACTCCTGCCAGGTTCTTTCCGTTAAACCACAGTCACATCTACAATATTCCTCTGCCCCTTTCACCAGACGCGATACGCCATTATTTGTCGACATTATGACTTTCACAGTCCTCCTGCTAGGGGCTCCTCCAGTTTACCAATGTATTTCGCCTGTTGACGAGACATTTGGCTACCTTAAGAGAGTCATACTTACTCCTGTCAGTTGCTCCCCGTTTTACCACAGTCACATTTTCAGTCTCATTCTGGCCAGTTCACCTGAAGCGATACGCCATTATCAGTCAACCTAAAGAATATCACAGTACACCTGCCGGGAGCTCTCGAGTTTGCCGATGTATTTCGCCTGTTGACGAGGCGTTTGGATACCTTAAGAGAGTCATAGATACCCCTTGCTGTTGCTCCCCATTTTACAACAGGCACATCTACAAGCTTACTCTGGCCAATTCTCCTGAAGCGATACGCTAATATCTGTTGACATAAAGACTTTCACAGTACTCCTGGCGGGAGCTTTTCGACTTTGCCGATGTTTTTCGCCTATTGACGAGGCGTTTGGCTATCTTAAGAGAGTCATAGATACTCCTGCCAGTGTCTCTCCGTTAAACCACAGTCACATCTACCATTTTCCTCTGCCCTTTCACCAGACGCGATACGCCATTATTTGTCGACATCATGTCTTTCAAAGTACTCCTCCTAGGGGCTCCTCCAGTTTACCAATGTATTTCGCCTGTTGACGAGGCATTTGGCTACCTTAAGAGAGTCATACTTGCTCCTGTCAGTTGCTCCCCGTTTTACCACAGTCACATTTTCAATCTTATTCTGGCCAGTTCACCTGAAGCGATACGCCATTATCAGTCAACCTAAAGAATATCACAGTACTCCTGCCGGGAGCTCTCGAGTTTGCCGATGTATTTCGCCTGTTGACGAGGCGTTTGGATACCTTAAGAGAGTCATAGTTACCCCTTGCTGTTGCTTCCCATTTTACAACAGGCACATCTACAAGCTTACTCTGGCCAATTCTCCTGAAGCGATACGCTAATATCTGTTGACATAAAGACTTTCACAGTACTCCTGGCGGGAGCTTTTCGACTTTGCCGATGTTTTTCGCCTATTGACGAGGCGTTTGGCTATCTTAAGAGAGTCATAGATACTCCTGCCAGTGTCTCTCCGTTAAACCACAGTCACATCTACCATTTTCCTCTGCCCTTTCACCAGACGCGATACGCCATTATTTGTCGACATCATGTCTTTCAAAGTACTCCTGCTAGGGGCTCCTCCAGTTTACCAATGTATTTCGCCTGTTGACGAGGCATTTGGATACCTTAAGAGAGTCATAGTTACTCCTTGCTGTTGCTCCCCATTTTACAACAGGCACATCTACAAGCTTACTCTGGCCAATTCTCCTGAAGCGATACGCTAATATCTGTTGACATAAAGACTTTCACAGTACTCCTGCCGGGAGCTTCTCCACTTTACCGATGTATTTCGCCTATTGAAGAGGCATTTGGCTACCTTAAGAGAGTCATAGTTACTCCTGCCAGTTTCTTTCCGTTAAACCACAGTCACATCTACAATATTCCTCTGCCCCTTTCACCAGACGCGATACGCCATTATTTGTCGACATTATGACTTTCACAGTCCTCCTGCTAGGGGCTCCTCCAGTTTACCAATGTATTTCGCCTGTTGACGAGGCATTTGGCTACCTTAAGAGAGTCATAGTTACTCTTGTCAGTTGCTCCCCGTTTTACCACGGTCACATTTTCAATCTTATTCTGGCCAGTTCACCTGAAGCGATACGCCAATATCAGTCAACCTAAAGAATATCACAGTACTCCTGCCGGGAGCTTCTCGAGTTTGCCGATGTATTTCGCCTGTAGACGAGGCATTTGGATACCTTAAGAGAGTCATAGATACCCCTTGCTGTTGCTCCCCATTTTACAACAGGCACATCTACAAGCTTACTCTGGCCAATTCTCCTGAAGCGATACGCTAATATCTGTTGACATAAAGACTTTCACAGTACTCCTGCCGGGAGCTTCTCGACTTTGCCGATGTATTTCGCCTATTGACGAGGCATTTGGCTACCTTAAGAGAGTTATAGTTACTCCTGCCAGTGTCTCTCTATTAAACCACAGTCACATATACAATTATCCTCTGCCCCTTTCACCAGACGCGATACGCCATTATTTGTCGACGTTATGACTTTCACACTACTCCTGCTAGTGGCTCCTCCAGTTTACCAATGTATTTCGCCTGTTGACGAGGCATTTGGCTGCCTTAAGAGAGTCATAGTTACTCCTGTCAGTTGCTCCCCGTTTTACCACAGTCACATTTTCAATCTTATTCTGGCCAGTTCACCTGAAGCGATATGCCATTATCAGTCAACCTAAAGAATATCACAGTACTCCTGCCGGGAGCTCTCGAGTTTGCCGATGTATTTCGCCTGTTGACGAGGCGTTTGGGTACCTTAAGAGAGTCATAGTTACCCCTTGCTGTTGCTCCCCATTTTACAACAGGCACATCTACAAGCTTACTCTGGCCAATTCTCCTGAAGCGATACGCTAATATCTGTTGACATAAAGACTTTCACAGTACTCCTGGCGGAAGCTTTTCGACATTGCCGATGTATTTCGCCTATTGACGAGGCGTTTGGCTACCTTAAGAGAGTCATAGATACTCCTGCCAGTGTCTCTCCGTTAAACCACAGTCACATCTACCATTTTCCTCTGCCCCTTTCACCAGACGCGATACGCCATTATTTGTCGACATCATGTCTTTCAAAGTACTCCTGCTAGGGGCTCCTCCAGTTTACCAATGTATTTCGCCTGTTGACGAGGCATTTGGCTACCTTAAGAGAGTCATACTTACTCCTGTCAGTTGCTCCCCGTTTTACCACAGTCACATTTTCAATCTTATTCTTGCCAGTTCACCTGAAGCGATACGCCATTATCAGTCAACCTAAAGAATATCACAGTACACCTGCCGGAAGCTCTCGAGTTTGCCGATGTATTTCGCCTGTTGACGAGGCGTTTGGATACCTTAAGAGAGTCATAGTTACCCCTTGCTGTTGCTCCCCATTTTACAACAGGCACATCTACAAGCTTACTCTGGCCAATTCTCCTGAAGCGATACGCTAATATCTGTTGACATAAAGACTTTCACAGTACTCCTGGCGGGAGCTTTTCGACTTTGCCGATGTTTTTCGCCTATTGACGAGGCGTTTGGCTATCTTAAGAGAGGCATAGATACTCCTGCCAGTGATTCTCCGTTAAACCACAGTCACATCTACCATTTTCCTCTGCCCTTTCACCAGACGCGATACGCCATTATTTGTCGACATCATGTGTCTCAAAGTACTCCTGCTAGGGGCTCCTTCAGTTTACCAATGTATTTCGCCTGTTGACGAGGCATTTGGATACCTTAAGAGAGTCATAGTTACTCCTTGCTGTTGCTCCCCGTTTTACAACAGGCACATCTACAAGCTTACTCTGGCCAATTCTCCTGAAGCGATACGCTAATATCTGTTGACATAAAGACTTTCACAGTACTCCTGCCGGGAGCATCTCGACTTTACCGATGTATTTCGCCTATTGAAGAGGCATTTGGCTACCTTAAGAGAGTCATAGTTACTCCTGCCAGGTTCTTTCCGTTAAACCACAGTCACATCTACAATATTCCTCTGCCCCTTTCACCAGACGCGATACGCCATTATTTGTCGACATTATGACTTTCACAGTCCTCCTGCTAGGGGCTCCTCCAGTTTACCAATGTATTTCGCCTGTTGACGAGGCATTTGGCTACCTTAAGAGAGTCATAGTTACTCTTGTCAGTTGCTCCCCGTTTTACCACGGTCACATTTTCAATCTTATTCTGGCCAGTTCACCTGAAGCGATACGCCATTATCAGTCAACCTAAAGAATATCACAGTACACCTGCCGGGAGCTCTCGAGTTTGCCGATGTATTTCGCCTGTTGACGAGGCGTTTGGATACCTTAAGAGAGTCATAGATACCCCTTGCTGTTGCTCCCCATTTTACAACAGGCACATCTACAAGCTTACTCTGGCCAAATCTCCTGAAGCGATACGCTAATATCTGTTGACATAAAGACTTTCACAGTACTCCTGGCGGGAGCTTTTCGACTTTGCCGATGTTTTTCGCCTATTGTCGAGGCGTTTGGCTATCTTAAGAGAGTCATAGATACTCCTGCCAGTGTCTCTCCGTTAAACCACAGTCACATCTACCATTTTCCTCTGCCCTTTCACCAGACGCGATACGCCATTATTTGTCGACATCATGTCTTTCAAAGTACTCCTCCTAGGGGCTCCTCCAGTTTACCAATGTATTTCGCCTGTTGACGAGGCATTTGGCTACCTTAAGAGAGTCATACTTGCTCCTGTCAGTTGCTCCCCGTTTTACCACGGTCACATTTTCAATCTTATTCTGGCCAGTTCACCTGAAGCGATACGCCATTATCAGTCAACCTAAAGAATATCACAGTACTCCTGCCGGGAGCTTCTCGAGTTTGCCGATGTATTTCGCCTGTAGACGAGGCATTTGGATACCTTAAGAGAGTCATAGATACCCCTTGCTGTTGCTCCCCATTTTACAACAGGCACATCTACAAGCTTACTCTGGCCAATTCTCCTGAAGCGATACGCTAATATCTGTTGACATAAAGACTTTCACAGTACTCCTGCCGGGAGCTTCTCGACTTTGCCGATGTATTTCGCCTATTGACGAGGCATTTGGCTACCTTAAGAGAGTTATAGTTACTCCTGCCAGTGTCTCTCTATTAAACCACAGTCACATATACAATTATCCTCTGCCCCTTTCACCAGACGCGATACGCCATTATTTGTCGACGTTATGACTTTCACACTACTCCTGCTAGTGGCTCCTCCAGTTTACCAATGTATTTCGCCTGTTGACGAGGCATTTGGTTGCCTTAAGAGAGTCATAGTTACTCCTGTCAGTTGCTCCCCGTTTTACCACAGTCACATTTTCAATCTTATTCTGGCCAGTTCACCTGAAGCGATACGCCATTATCAGTCAACCTAAAGAACATCACAGTACTCCTGCCGGGAGCTCTCGAGTTTGCCGATGTATTTCGCCTGTTGACGAGGCGTTTGGGTACCTTAAGAGAGTCATAGTTACCCCTTGCTGTTGCTCCCCATTTTACAACAGGCACATCTACAAGCTTACTCTGGCCAATTCTCCTGAAGCGATACGCTAATATCTGTTGACATAAAGACTTTCACAGTACTCCTGGCGGAAGCTTTTCGACATTGCCGATGTATTTCGCCTATTGACGAGGCGTTTGGCTACCTTAAGAGAGTCATAGATACTCCTGCCAGTGTCTCTCCGTTAAACCACAGTCACATCTACCATTTTCCTCTGCCCCTTTCACCAGACGCGATACGCCATTATTTGTCGACATCATGTCTTTCAAAGTACTCCTGCTAGGGGCTCCTCCAGTTTACCAATGTATTTCGCCTGTTGACGAGGCATTTGGCTGCCTTAAGAGAGTCATACTTACTCCTGTCAGTTGCTCCCCGTTTTACCACAGTCACATTTTCAATCTTATTCTTGCCAGTTCACCTGAAGCGATACGCCATTATCAGTCAACCTAAAGAATATCACAGTACACCTGCCGGAAGCTCTCGAGTTTGCCGATGTATTTCGCCTGTTGACGAGGCGTTTGGATACCTTAAGAGAGTCATAGTTACCCCTTGCTGTTGCTCCCCATTTTACAACAGGCACATCTACAAGCTTACTCTGGCCAATTCTCCTGAAGCGATACGCTAATATCTGTTGACATAAAGACTTTCACAGTACTCCTGGCGGGAGCTTTTCGACTTTGCCGATGTTTTTCGCCTATTGACGAGGCGTTTGGCTATCTTAAGAGAGTCATAGATACTCCTGCCAGTGATTCTCCGTTAAACCACAGTCACATCTACCATTTTCCTCTGCCCTTTCACCAGACGCGATACGCCATTATTTGTCGACATCATGTATTTCAAAGTACTCCTGCTAGGGGCTCCTTCAGTTTACCAATGTATTTCGCCTGTTGACGAGGCATTTGGATACCTTAAGAGAGTCATAGTTACTCCTTGCTGTTGCTCCCCGTTTTACAACAGGCACATCTACAAGCTTACTCTGGCCAATTCTCCTGAAGCGATACGCTAATATCTGTTGACATAAAGACTTTCACAGTACTCCTGCCGGGAGCTTCTCGACTTTACCGATGTATTTCGCCTATTGAAGAGGCATTTGGCTACCTTAAGAGAGTCATAGTTACTCCTGCCAGGTTCTTTCCGTTAAACCACAGTCACATCTACAATATTCCTCTGCCCCTTTCACCAGACGCGATACGCCATTATTTGTCGACATTATGACTTTCACAGTCCTCCTGCTAGGGGCTCCTCCAGTTTACCAATGTATTTCGCCTGTTGACGAGACATTTGGCTACCTTAAGAGAGTCATACTTACTCCTGTCAGTTGCTCCCCGTTTTACCACAGTCACATTTTCAGTCTTATTCTGGCCAGTTCACCTGAAGCGATACGCCATTATCAGTCAACCTAAAGAATATCACAGTACACCTGCCGGGAGCTCTCGAGTTTGCCGATGTATTTCGCCTGTTGACGAGGCGTTTGGATACCTTAAGAGAGTCATAGATACCCCTTGCTGTTGCTCCCCATTTTACAACAGGCACATCTACAAGCTTACTCTGGCCAATTCTCCTGAAGCGATACGCTAATATCTGTTGACATAAAGACTTTCACAGTACTCCTGGCGGGAGCTTTTCGACTTTGCCGATGTTTTTCGCCTATTGACGAGGCGTTTGGCTATCTTAAGAGAGTCATAGATACTCCTGCCAGTGTCTCTCCGTTAAACCACAGTCACATCTACCATTTTCCTCTGCCCTTTCACCAGACGCGATACGCCGTTATTTGTCGACATCATGTCTTTCAAAGTACTCCTCCTAGGGGCTCCTCCAGTTTACCAATGTATTTCGCCTGTTGACGAGGCATTTGGCTACCTTAAGAGAGTCATACTTGCTCCTGTCAGTTGCTCCCCGTTTTACCACAGTCACATTTTCAATCTTATTCTGGCCAGTTCACCTGAAGCGATACGCCATTATCAGTCAACCTAAAGAATATCACAGTACTCCTGCCGGGAGCTCTCGAGTTTGCCGATGTATTTCGCCTGTTGACGAGGCGTTTGGATACCTTAAGAGAGTCATAGTTACCCCTTGCTGTTGCTTCCCATTTTACAACAGGCACATCTACAAGCTTACTCTGGCCAATTCTCCTGAAGCGATACGCTAATATCTGTTGACATAAAGACTTTCACAGTACTCCTGGCGGGAGCTTTTCGACTTTGCCGATGTTTTTCGCCTATTGACGAGGCGTTTGGCTATCTTAAGAGAGTCATAGATACTCCTGCCAGTGTCTCTCCGTTAAACCACAGTCACATCTACCATTTTCCTCTGCCCTTTCACCAGACGCGATACGCCATTATTTGTCGACATCATGTCTTTCAAAGTACTCCTGCTAGGGGCTCCTCCAGTTTACCAATGTATTTCGCCTGTTGACGAGGCATTTGGATACCTTAAGAGAGTCATAGTTACTCCTTGCTGTTGCTCCCCATTTTACAACAGGCACATCTACAAGCTTACTCTGGCCAATTCTCCTGAAGCGATACGCTAATATCTGTTGACATAAAGACTTTCACAGTACTCCTGCCGGGAGCTTCTCCACTTTACCGATGTATTTCGCCTATTGAAGAGGCATTTGGCTACCTTAAGAGAGTCATAGTTAGTCCTGCCAGTTTCTTTCCGTTAAACCACAGTCACATCTACAATATTCCTCTGCCCCTTTCACCAGACGCGATACGCCATTATTTGTCGACATTATGACTTTCACAGTCCTCCTGCTAGGGGCTCCTCCAGTTTACCAATGTATTTCGCCTGTTGACGAGGCATTTGGCTACCTTAAGAGTGTCATAGTTACTCTTGTCAGTTGCTCCCCGTTTTACCACGGTCACATTTTCAATCTTATTCTGGCCAGTTCACCTGAAGCGATACGCCATTATCAGTCAACCTAAAGAATATCACAGTACTCCTGCCGGGAGCTTCTCGAGTTTGCCGATGTATTTCGCCTGTAGACGAGGCATTTGGATACCTTAAGAGAGTCATAGATACCCCTTGCTGTTGCTCCCCATTTTACAACAGGCACATCTACAAGCTTACTCTGGCCAATTCTCCTGAAGCGATACGCTAATATCTGTTGACATAAAGACTTTCACAGTACTCCTGCCGGGAGCTTCTCGACTTTGCCGATGTATTTCGCCTATTGACGAGGCATTTGGCTACCTTAAGAGAGTTATAGTTACTCCTGCCAGTGTCTCTCTATTAAACCACAGTCACATATACAATTATCCTCTGCCCCTTTCACCAGACGCGATACGCCATTATTTGTCGACGTTATGACTTTCACACTACTCCTGCTAGTGGCTCCTCCAGTTTACCAATGTATTTCGCCTGTTGACGAGGCATTTGGCTGCCTTAAGAGAGTCATAGTTACTCCTGTCAGTTGCTCCCCGTTTTACCACAGTCACATTTTCAATCTTATTCTGGCCAGTTCACCTGAAGCGATATGCCATTATCAGTCAACCTAAAGAATATCACAGTACTCCTGCCGGGAGCTCTCGAGTTTGCCGATGTATTTCGCCTGTTGACGAGGCGTTTGGGTACCTTAAGAGAGTCATAGTTACCCCTTGCTGTTGCTCCCCATTTTACAACAGGCACATCTACAAGCTTACTCTGGCCAATTCTCCTGAAGCGATACGCTAATATCTGTTGACATAAAGACTTTCACAGTACTCCTGGCGGAAGCTTTTCGACATTGCCGATGTATTTCGCCTATTGACGAGGCGTTTGGCTACCTTAAGAGAGTCATAGATACTCCTGCCAGTGTCTCTCCGTTAAACCACAGTCACATCTACCATTTTCCTCTGCCCCTTTCACCAGACGCGATACGCCATTATTTGTCGACATCATGTCTTTCAAAGTACTCCTGCTAGGGGCTCCTCCAGTTTACCAATGTATTTCGCCTGTTGACGAGGCATTTGGCTACCTTAAGAGAGTCATACTTACTCCTGTCAGTTGCTCCCCGTTTTACCACAGTCACATTTTCAATCTTATTCTTGCCAGTTCACCTGAAGCGATACGCCATTATCAGTCAACCTAAAGAATATCACAGTACACCTGCCGGAAGCTCTCGAGTTTGCCGATGTATTTCGCCTGTTGACGAGGCGTTTGGATACCTTAAGAGAGTCATAGTTACCCCTTGCTGTTGCTCCCCATTTTACAACAGGCACATCTACAAGCTTACTCTGGCCAATTCTCCTGAAGCGATACGCTAATATCTGTTGACATAAAGACTTTCACAGTACTCCTGGCGGGAGCTTTTCGACTTTGCCGATGTTTTTCGCCTATTGACGAGGCGTTTGGCTATCTTAAGAGAGGCATAGATACTCCTGCCAGTGATTCTCCGTTAAACCACAGTCACATCTACCATTTTCCTCTGCCCTTTCACCAGACGCGATACGCCATTATTTGTCGACATCATGTGTTTCAAAGTACTCCTGCTAGGGGCTCCTTCAGTTTACCAATGTATTTCGCCTGTTGACGAGGCATTTGGATACCTTAAGAGAGTCATAGTTACTCCTTGCTGTTGCTCCCCGTTTTACAACAGGCACATCTACAAGCTTACTCTGGCCAATTCTCCTGAAGCGATACGCTAATATCTGTTGACATAAAGACTTTCACAGTACTCCTGCCGGGAGCATCTCGACTTTACCGATGTATTTCGCCTATTGAAGAGGCATTTGGCTACCTTAAGAGAGTCATAGTTACTCCTGCCAGGTTCTTTCCGTTAAACCACAGTCACATCTACAATATTCCTCTGCCCCTTTCACCAGACGCGATACGCCATTATTTGTCGACATTATGACTTTCACAGTCCTCCTGCTAGGGGCTCCTCCAGTTTACCAATGTATTTCGCCTGTTGACGAGGCATTTGGCTACCTTAAGAGAGTCATAGTTACTCTTGTCAGTTGCTCCCCGTTTTACCACGGTCACATTTTCAATCTTATTCTGGCCAGTTCACCTGAAGCGATACGCCATTATCAGTCAACCTAAAGAATATCACAGTACACCTGCCGGGAGCTCTCGAGTTTGCCGATGTATTTCGCCTGTTGACGAGGCGTTTGGATACCTTAAGAGAGTCATAGATACCCCTTGCTGTTGCTCCCCATTTTACAACAGGCACATCTACAAGCTTACTCTGGCCAAATCTCCTGAAGCGATACGCTAATATCTGTTGACATAAAGACTTTCACAGTACTCCTGGCGGGAGCTTTTCGACTTTGCCGATGTTTTTCGCCTATTGTCGAGGCGTTTGGCTATCTTAAGAGAGTCATAGATACTCCTGCCAGTGTCTCTCCGTTAAACCACAGTCACATCTACCATTTTCCTCTGCCCTTTCACCAGACGCGATACGCCATTATTTGTCGACATCATGTCTTTCAAAGTACTCCTCCTAGGGGCTCCTCCAGTTTACCAATGTATTTCGCCTGTTGACGAGGCATTTGGCTACCTTAAGAGAGTCATACTTGCTCCTGTCAGTTGCTCCCCGTTTTACCACAGTCACATTTTCAATCTTATTCTGGCCAGTTCACCTGAAGCGATACGCCATTGTCAGTCAACCTAAAGAATATCACAGTACTCCTGCCGGGAGCTCTCGAGTTTGCCGATGTATTTCGCCTGTTGACGAGGCGTTTGGATGCCTTAAGAGAGTCATAGTTACCCCTTGCTGTTGCTTCCCATTTTACAACAGGCACATCTACAAGCTTACTCTGGCCAATTCTCCTGAAGCGATACGCTAATATCTGTTGACATAAAGACTTTCACAGTACTCCTGGCGGGAGCTTTTCGACTTTGCCGATGTTTTTCGCCTATTGACGAGGCGTTTGGCTATCTTAAGAGAGTCATAGATACTCCTGCCAATGTCTCTCCGTTAAACCACAGTCACATCTACCATTTTCCTCTGCCCTTTCACCAGACGCGATACGCCATTATTTGTCGACATCATGTCTTTCAAAGTACTCCTGCTAGGGGCTCCTCCAGTTTACCAATGTATTTCGCCTGTTGACGAGGCATTTGGATACCTTATGGGGATACGGAATCACCTATCCCCGCAATGTTAATATATGCCTACTATAGGGTACATTTTCTCACAAACTACTGGAGACAGAGAGGTAAAAATTTTACTGTATGTGCATTCATATGTTACAACAATACTGAAACAACAGTTTATTGTCAAAGTATTTTCTTACAGAGATATTGTACATTTATTTTTAAGTAAATTTTTTCCATCGCTCTTTACTAGACTATCACCCCTAAGTCTTTTGTAAATCAAGTAATTAAAAAATCGTTGTTTCAGTATGTAATAGGGACCTATGTCACTACGTCACAAAAATTTCAGACTTCTAGGTTGACCAGTACCTGAGATAATGTTCCTAGATGAAGTAAAAAGTAAACTTACGGGAAACGGAGAAAGAAGATTAAAACATTCCTGATCCGTAGCTAATACCCCCTTCACAGTCTTCATAATCATCTTCAAGTCTTCTTTTGGCACCCCTCTGCACCTGTCTTGCTTTTTTCACTAATGTCTTGATTATATTATCAGCATGCTTTAGTCTGTGCTGATCTAAAAAGAACATAGCACGTACCGTACGGGAACCAACACACATACCCAACTTTTGAAGGACCTGGCATTTAGTTATATTTCCAAGATTGAAGGTTGCCACAGCATCATACACACCAAAATGTAGTGTATTAATTCCGACAAACACTGTTTTTGGGAGACGATGCCATATCACACTATTCAAGCACTCGTTGGGGTTCTGCGTTTTTCCGTGAAGACATTTCATCAGAAGACTTCTGTCAGCCAGATCTCTGAAAATGGGCTTTATTTCTGCCATGATGGCTGATGGTAGACTGTGGTGGTGAATGTATTTCTCTCCTGTTGTTAGTCCCCTATTGTATTTACACCAGCTGTTTTCACCTTTGGGGCACAAACCATGTTGTGGATGCTCATCCGTGGATGCGGTGTGGAAATATAAAGCCCATATAGTTCTCCTCATTTCTTCAAGATTGCCTGTATTTTGCCTGATTGCAAGGCCATAGCAGTTCTGAATGTGGTCTATTATGGAATCAGTCAATCTTCCTCTGCCATCCAAGGTTTTCCCATCATCTAGTTTTTTCCCTTTCATAACTGATTTTAACCTTCTCAGCCTGGCACCCATTCTCTTCTGCACATGTCCTATACATTCAAGTTTGCTTATATTTACACTGTTCCCATATGGTTTGCTTTCCAAAACTTCTTTGAATGCTTTAGAGTCACCATCTCCCAGATATTTGACATAGCGAACATTATACCACTGTGAAGAGCGATGAAAAATTTTCTTCACCCCAGCAACCTCCATGCCACCACTACTACCATAATAATTAGCAATACAGTCATCACTGTGTTCATTTTTCAGCCTGCCTGTGCACCTACAGTATTTAGACATTATTGCAACATCAATAACCTTGCCAGTATCAACACTAGTTGCTGTTACAACACCATTGTTGGAGGTGTGGCCCCTTTTCTGCCACGTGCCATCAAACGCCACTGTGAGGTCACGACTGCCGTCATTTTCTTCCACTGCTTCTTCCACAGCAACCTGCATTGACTTCTGTGCTACATCTTCAACTGCAGATCCTAGTACATAATTGTAAGCTTCAAACTTTGAAGGTGCACTTGGAAGATTTAGAACACCACATAGCATATCACCAGCTGCTTTGCCCTTACCAATTGCTCGCAATCCATAAACTAACCTAATATTTACACTATAAAGTTCAGTTTTCTTGTATCCATTATTTACAGTTACTGAAACCGAACTTGGAAACTTACAGCTGTATTTACAAACACTGCATATTAAATTAAACTGGGCAGCCAGGCCAACATGGGATTCTACTTTCAGAGAAACGTTTCCATGACATTTTTTGCAGCACAAACTGTTTTCAAGAGCTTCACACAATATATTCGTATCAATGAGTTCAAAAACTTCATTCCCTCTATCAAGTAAATTATATTTCTCTTCCAAATCTCTTAGTTTTTTATGAGAAGCACTGTTTCCATTTGGTGTAAGTTCGTTCGGCAAATCAGTAATAAGTGGATTCACATTTTCCAACAGTGATGATGATGAACTGCTTTGCTTTGCTAATGAATCATTATTTCTTTTCTTTTGCCAGTTCACACGCTTTTTAAATACTTTTGCTTTAGCTCTAGGCATTTTCACTGCGAAAAATGAAGCACTAAATACGAAATAACTCAACAACAACTACTTTCTTATATCACACTGTTTACAAAACAGTCCCGCCACAAAGTCAAAGAGTAACTTGAGGAAACCAGAGAGAAACATTTTCGGGCAACTAGTGTATAAATAGTCGCTGGAAACCGGGATATTTGAATTCATGTCACTTTAAAGGTACTGCCAAAAAGTTCATGGTCAGCCACGAGAGACGTGTATAACTAAAGCGCAATACCCGATCTCACAAATATATAAAAATAAAATAGTTATAATTGTAGTAGAGCTATGTATGATACGTCATTTTAAAGAGGAAACATGGCAGAATATAATACGCCAATAAAAAAAAATTCGATTTTTTAACCCAAAATCCGATTCCGTATCCCCTTAAGAGAGTCATAGTTACTCCTTGCTGTTGCTCCCCATTTTACAACAGGCACATCTACAAGCTTACTCTGGCCAATTCTCCTGAAGCGATACGCTAATATCTGTTGACATAAAGACTTTCACAGTACTCCTGCCGGGAGCTTCTCCACTTTACCGATGTATTTCGCCTATTGAAGAGGCATTTGGCTACCTTAAGAGAGTCATAGTTACTCCTGCCAGGTTCTTTCCGTTAAACCACAGTCACATCTACAATATTCCTCTGCCCCTTTCACCAGACGCGATACGCCATTATTTGTCGACATTATGACTTTCACAGTCCTCCTGCTAGGGGCTCCTCCAGTTTACCAATGTATTTCGCCTGTTGACGAGGCATTTGGCTACCTTAAGAGAGTCATAGTTACTCTTGTCAGTTGCTCCCCGTTTTACCACGGTCACATTTTCAATCTAATTCTGGCCAGTTCACCTGAAGCGATACGCCATTATCAGTCAACCTAAAGAATATCACAGTACTCCTGCCGGGAGCTTCTCGAGTTTGCCGATGTATTTCGCCTGCAGACGAGGCATTTGGATACCTTAAGAGAGTCATAGATACCCCTTGCTGTTGCTCCCCATTTTACAACAGGCACATCTACAAGCTTACTCTGGCCAATTCTCCTGAAGCGATACGCTAATATCTGTTGACATAAAGACTTTCACAGTACTCCTGCCGGGAGCTTCTCGTCTTTGCCGATGTATTTCGCCTATTGACGAGGCATTTGGCTACCTTAAGAGAGTTATAGTTACTCCTGCCAGTGTCTCTCTATTAAACCACAGTCACATATACAATTATCCTCTGCCCCTTTCACCAGACGCGATACGCCATTATTTGTCGACGTTATGACTTTCACACTACTCCTGCTAGTGGCTCCTCCAGTTTACCAATGTATTTCGCCTGTTGACGAGGCATTTGGCTGCCTTAAGAGAGTCATAGTTACTCCTGTCAGTTGCTCCCCGTTTTACCACAGTCACATTTTCAATCTTATTCTGGCCAGTTCACCTGAAGCGATACGCCATTATCAGTCAACCTAAAGAATATCACAGTACTCCTGCCGGGAGCTCTCGAGTTTGCCGATGTATTTCGCCTGTTGACGAGGCATTTGGGTACCTTAAGAGAGTCATAGTTACCCCTTGCTGTTGCTCCCCATTTTACAACAGGCACATCTACAAGCTTACTCTGGCCAATTCTCCTGAAGCGATACGCTAATATCTGTTGACATAAAGACTTTCACAGTACTCCTGGCGGGAGCTTTTCGACATTGCCGATGTATTTCGCCCATTGACGAGGCGTTTGGCTACCTTAAGAGAGTCATAGATACTCCTGCCAGTGTCTCTCCGTTAAACCACAGTCACATCTACCATTTTCCTCTGCCCCTTTCACCAGACGCGATACGCCATTATTTGTCGACATCATGTCTTTCAAAGTACTCCTGCTAGGGGCTCCTCCAGTTTACCAATGTATTTCGCCTGTTGACGAGGCATTTGGCTACCTTAAGAGAGTCATACTTACTCCTGTCAGTTGCTCCCCGTTTTACCACAGTCACATTTTCAATCTTATTCTTGCCAGTTCACCTGAAGCGATACGCCATTATCAGTCAACCTAAAGAATATCACAGTACACCTGCCGGAAGCTCTCGAGTTTGCCGATGTATTTCGCCTGTTGACGAGGCGTTTGGATACCTTAAGAGAGTCATAGTTACCCCTTGCTGTTGCTCCCCATTTTACAACAGGCACATCTACAAGCTTACTCTGGCCAATTCTCCTGAAGCGATACGCTAATATCTGTTGACATAAAGACTTTCACAGTACTCCTGGCGGGAGCTTTTCGACTTTGCCGATGTTTTTCGCCTATTGACGAGGCGTTTGGCTATCTTAAGAGAGTCATAGATACTCCTGCCAGTGATTCTCCGTTAAACCACAGTCACATCTACCATTTTCCTCTGCCCTTTCACCAGACGCGATACGCCATTATTTGTCGACATCATGTCTTTCAAAGTACTCCTCCTAGGGGCTCCTCCAGTTTACCAATGTATTTCGCCTGTTGACGAGGCATTTGGCTACCTTAAGAGAGTCATACTTGCTCCTGTCAGTTGCTCCCCGTTTTACCACAGTCACATTTTCAATCTTATTCTGGCCAGTTCACCTGAAGCGATACGCCATTATCAGTCAACCTAAAGAATATCACAGTACTCCTGCCGGGAGCTCTCGAGTTTGCCGATGTATTTCGCCTGCTGACGAGGCGTTTGGATACCTTAAGAGAGTCATAGTTACCCCTTGCTGTTGCTTCCCATTTTACAACAGGCACATCTACAAGCTTACTCTGGCCAATTCTCCTGAAGCGATACGCTAATATCTGTTGACATAAAGACTTTCACAGTACTCCTGGCGGGAGCTTTTCGACTTTGCCGATGTTTTTCGCCTATTGACGAGGCGTTTGGCTATCTTAAGAGAGTCATAGATACTCCTGCCAATGTCTCTCCGTTAAACCACAGTCACATCTACCATTTTCCTCTGCCCTTTCTCCAGACGCGATACGCCATTATTTGTCGACATCATGTCTTTCAAAGTACTCCTGCTAGGGGCTCCTCCAGTTTACCAATGTATTTCGCCTGTTGACGAGGCATTTGGATACCTTAAGAGAGTCATAGTTACTCCTTGCTGTTGCTCCCCATTTTACAACAGGCACATCTACAAGCTTACTCTGGCCAATTCTCCTGAAGCGATACGCTAATATCTGTTGACATAAAGACTTTCACAGTACTCCTGCCGGGAGCTTCTCCACTTTACCGATGTATTTCGCCTATTGAAGAGGCATTTGGCTACCTTAAGAGAGTCATAGTTACTCCTGCCAGGTTCTTTCCGTTAAACCACAGTCACATCTACAATATTCCTCTGCCCCTTTCACCAGACGCGATACGCCATTATTTGTCGACATTATGACTTTCACAGTCCTCCTGCTAGGGGCTCCTCCAGTTTACCAATGTATTTCGCCTGTTGACGAGGCATTTGGCTACCTTAAGAGAGTCATAGTTACTCTTGTCAGTTGCTCCCCGTTTTACCACGGTCACATTTTCAATCTTATTCTGGCCAGTTCACCTGAAGCGATACGCCATTATCAGTCAACCTAAAGAATATCACAGTACTCCTGCCGGGAGCTTCTCGAGTTTGCCGATGTATTTCGCCTGTATACGAGGCATTTGGATACCTTAAGAGAGTCATAGATACCCCTTGCTGTTGCTCCCCATTTTACAACAGGCACATCTACAAGCTTACTCTGGCCAATTCTCCTGAAGCGATACGCTAATATCTGTTGACATAAAGACTTTCACAGTACTCCTGCCGGGAGCTTCTCGTCTTTGCCGATGTATTTCGCCTATTGACGAGGCATTTGGCTACCTTAAGAGAGTTATAGTTACTCCTGCCAGTGTCTCTCTATTAAACTACAGTCACATATACAATTATCATCTGCCCCTTTCACCAGACGCGATACGCCATTATTTGTCGACGTTATGACTTTCACACTACTCCTGCTAGTGGCTCCTCCAGTTTACCAATGTATTTCGCCTGTTGACGAGGCATTTGGCTGCCTTAAGAGAGTCATAGTTACTCCTGTCAGTTGCTCCCCGTTTTACCACAGTCACATTTTCAATCTTATTCTGGCCAGTTCACCTGAAGCGATACGCCATTATCAGTCAACCTAAAGAATATCACAGTACTCCTGCCGGGAGCTCTCGAGTTTGCCGATGTATTTCGCCTGTTGACGAGGCATTTGGGTACCTTAAGAGAGTCATAGTTACCCCTTGCTGTTGCTCCCCATTTTACAACAGGCACATCTACAAGCTTACTCTGGCCAATTCTCCTGAAGCGATACGCTAATATCTGTTGACATAAAGACTTTCACAGTACTCCTGGCGGGAGCTTTTCGACATTGCCGATGTATTTCGCCCATTGACGAGGCGTTTGGCTACCTTAAGAGAGTCATAGATACTCCTGCCAGTGTCTCTCCGTTAAACCACAGTCACATCTACCATTTTCCTCTGCCCCTTTCACCAGACGCGATACGCCATTATTTGTCGACATCATGTCTTTCAAAGTACTCCTGCTAGGGGCTCCTCCAGTTTACCAATGTATTTCGCCTGTTGACGAGGCATTTGGCTACCTTAAGAGAGTCAT
This sequence comes from Schistocerca americana, assembly GCF_021461395.2. Lineage (NCBI taxonomy): Eukaryota > Metazoa > Arthropoda > Insecta > Orthoptera > Acrididae > Schistocerca > Schistocerca americana. The sequence goes on from NC_060130.1 coordinate 61,774,254, forward strand.
ACTTACTCCTGTCAGTTGCTCCCCGTTTTACCACAGTCACATTTTCAATCTTATTCTTGCCAGTTCACCTGAAGCGATACGCCATTATCAGTCAACCTAAAGAATATCACAGTACACCTGCCGGAAGCTCTCGAGTTTGCCGATGTATTTCGCCTGTTGACGAGGCGTTTGGATACCTTAAGAGAGTCATAGTTACCCCTTGCTGTTGCTCCCCATTTTACAACAGGCACATCTACAAGCTTACTCTGGCCAATTCTCCTGAAGCGATACGCTAATATCTGTTGACATAAAGACTTTCACAGTACTCCTGGCGGGAGCTTTTCGACTTTGCCGATGTTTTTCGCCTATTGACGAGGCGTTTGGCTATCTTAAGAGAGTCATAGATACTCCTGCCAGTGATTCTCCGTTAAACCACAGTCACATCTACCATTTTCCTCTGCCCTTTCACCAGACGCGATACGCCATTATTTGTCGACATCATGTCTTTCAAAGTACTCCTGCTAGGGGCTCCTTCAGTTTACCAATGTATTTCGCCTGTTGACGAGGCATTTGGATACCTTAAGAGAGTCATAGTTACTCCTTGCAGTTGCTCCCCGTTTTACAACAGGCACATCTACAAGCTTACTCTGGCCAATTCTCCTGAAGCGAGACGCTAATATCTGTTGACATAAAGACTTTCACAGTACTCCTGCCGGGAGCTTCTCGACTTTACCGATGTATTTCGCCTATTGAAGAGGCATTTGGCTACCTTAAGAGAGTCATAGTTACTCCTGCCAGGTTCTTTCCGTTAAACCACAGTCACATCTACAATATTCCTCTGCCCGTTTCACCAGTCGCGATACGCCATTATTTGTCGACATTATGACTTTCACAGTCCTCCTGCTAGGGGCTCCTCCAGTTTACCAATGTATTTCGCCTGTTGACGAGGCATTTGGCTACCTTAAGAGAGTCATAGTTACTCTTGTCAGTTGCTCCCCGTTTTACCACGGTCACATTTTCAATCTTATTCTGGCCAGTTCACCTGAAGCGATACGCCATTATCAGTCAACCTAAAGAATATCACAGTACTCCTGCCGGGAGCTTCTCGAGTTTGCCGATGTATTTCGCCTGTAGACGAGGCATTTGGATACCTTAAGAGAGTCATAGATACCCCTTGCTGTTGCTCCCCATTTTACAACAGGCACATCTACAAGCTTACTCTGGCCAACTCTCCTGAAGCGATACGCTAATATCTGTTGACATAAAGACTTTCACAGTACTCCTGCCGGGAGCTTCTCGACGTTGCCGATGTATTTCGCCTATTGACAAGGCATTTGGCTACCTTAAGAGAGTTATAGTTACTCCTGCCAGTGTCTCTCTATTAAACCACAGTCACATATACAATTATCCTCTGCCCCTTTCACCAGACGCGATACGCCATAATTTGTCGACGTTATGACTTTCACACTACTCCTGCTAGTGGCTCCTCCAGTTTACCAATATATATCGCCTGTTGACGAGGCATTTGGCTGCCTTAAGAGAGTCATAATTACTCCTGTCAGTTGCTCCCCGTTTTACCACAGTCACATTTTCAATCTTATTCTGGCCAGTTCACCTGAGGCGATACGCCATTATCAGTCAACCTAAAGAATATCACAGTACTCCTGCCGGGAGCTCTCGAGTTTGCCGATGTATTTCGCCTGTTGACGAGGCATTTGGGTACCTTAAGAGAGTCATAGTTACCCCTTGCTGTTGCTCCCCATTTTACAACAGGCACATCTACAAGCTTACTCTGGCCAATTCTCCTGAAGCGATACGCTAATATCTGTTGACATAAAGACTTTCACAGTACTCCTGGCGGGAGCTTTTCGACATTGCCGATGTATTTCGCCTATTGACGAGGCGTTTGGCTACCTTAAGAGAGTCATAGATACTCCTGCCAGTGTCTCTCCGTTAAACCACAGTCACATCTACCATTTTCCTCTGCCCCTTTCACCAGACGCGATACGCCATTATTTGTCGACATCATGTCTTTCAAAGTACTCCTGCTAGGGGCTCCTCCAGTTTACCAATGTATTTCGCCTGTTGACGAGGCATTTGGCTACCTTAAGAGAGTCATACTTACTCCTGTCAGTTGCTCCCCGTTTTACCACAGTCACATTTTCAATCTTATTCTTGCCAGTTCACCTGAAGCGATACGCCATTATCAGTCAACCTAAAGAATATCACAGTACACCTGCCGGAAGCTCTCGAGTTTGCCGATGTATTTCGCCTGTTGACGAGGCGTTTGGATACCTTAAGAGAGTCATAGTTACCCCTTGCTGTTGCTCCCCATTTTACAACAGGCACATCTACAAGCTTACTCTGGCCAATTCTCCTGAAGCGATACGCTAATATCTGTTGACATAAAGACTTTCACAGTACTCCTGGCGGGAGCTTTTCGACTTTGCCGATGTATTTCGCCTATTGACGAGGCGTTTGGCTACCTTAAGAGAGTCATAGATACTCCTGCCAGTGTCTCTCCGTTAAACCACAGTCACATCTACCATTTTCCTCTGCCCCTTTCACCAGACGCGATACGCCATTATTTGTCGACATCATGTCTTTCAAAGTACTCCTGCTAGGGGCTCCTCCAGTTTACCAATGTATTTCGCCTGTTGACGAGACATTTGGCTACCTTAAGAGAGTCATACTTACTCCTGTCAGTTGCTCCCCGTTTTACCACAGTCACATTTTCAATCTTATTCTGGCCAGTTCACCCAAAGCGATACGCCTCTTGACGAGGCATTTGGCTACCTTAAGAGAGTCATAGTTACTCCTGTCAGTTGCTCCCCGTTTAACCACAGTCACATTTTCAATCTCATTCTGGCCAGTTCACCTGAAGCGATACGCCATTATCAGTCAACCTAAAGAATATCACATTACTCCTGCCGGGAGCTTCTCGAGTTTGCCGATGTATTTCGCCTGTTGACGAGGCATTTGGATACCTTAAGAGAGTCATAGTTACCCCTTGCTGTTGCTCCCCATTTTACAACAGGCACATCTACAAGCTTACTCTGGCCAATTCTCCTGAAGCGATACGCTAATATCTGTTGACATAAAGACTTTCACAGTACTCCTGCCGGGAGCTTCTCGACTTTACCGTTGTATTTCGCCTATTGAAGAGGCATTTGGCTACTTTAAGAGAGTCATAGTTACTCCTGCCAGTTTCTCTCCGTTAAACCACAGTCACATCTACAATATTCCTCTGCCCCTTTCACCAGACGCGAAATGCCATTATTTGTCGACATTATGACTTTCACAGTCCTCCTGCTAGGGGCTCCTCCAGTTTACCAATGTATTTCGCCTGTTGACGAAGCATTTGGCTACCTTAAGAGAGTCATAGTTACTCCTGTCAGTTGCTCCCCGTTTTACCACGCTCACATTTTCAATCTTATTCTGGCCAGTTCACCTGAAGCGATACGCCATTATCAGTCAACCTAAAAAATATCACAGTACTCCTGCCGGGAGCTTCTCGAGTTTGCCGATGTATTTCGCCTGTTGACGAGGCATTTGGATACCTTAAGAGAGTCATAGATACCCCTTGCTGTTGCTCCCCATTTTACAACAGGCACATCTACAAGCTTACTCTGGCCAATTCTCCTGAAGCGATACGCTAATATCAGTTGACATAAAGACTTTCACAGTACTCCTGGCGGGAGCTTTTCGACTTTGCCGATGTATTTCGCCTATTGACGAGGCGTTTGGCTACCTTAAGAGAGTCATAGATACTCCTGCCAGTGTCTCTCCGTTAAACCACAGTCACATCTACCATTTTCCTCTGCCCCTTTCACCAGACGCGATACGCCATTATTTGGCGACATCATGTCTTTCAAAGTACTCCTGCTAGGGGCTCCTCCAATTTACCAATGTATTTCGCCTGTTGACGAGGCATTTGGCTACCTTAAGAGAGTCATAGTTACTCCTGTCAGTTGCTCCCCGTTTTACCACAGTCACATTTTCAATCTTATTCTGGCCAGTTCACCCGAAGCGATACGCCTCTTGACGAGGCAATTGGCTACCTTAAGAGAGTCATAGTTACTCTTGTCAGTTGCTCCCCGTTTTACCACGGTCACATTTTCAATCTTATTCTGGCCAGTTCACCTGAGGCGATACGCCATTATGTCAACCCAAAGAATTTCACAGTACTCCTGCCGGAAGCCTCTCGAGTTTGCCGAAGTATTTCGCCTGTTGACGAAGCATTTGGATACCTTAAGAGAGTCATAGTTACTCCTTGCTGTTGCTCCCCATTTTACAACAGGCACATCTACAAGCTTACTCTGGCCAATTCTCCTGAAGCGATACGCTAATATCTGTTGACATAAAGACTTTCACAGTACTCCTGCTGGGAGCTTCTCAACTTTGCCGATGTATTTCGCCTATTGACGAGGCATTTTTCTACCTTAAGTGAGTCATAGTTACTCCTGCCAGTGGCTCTCCGTTAAACCACAGTCACATCTACGATTTTCCTCTGCCCCTTGCACCAGACGCGATACGCCATTATTTGTCGAAATTATGACTTTCACAGTCCTCCTGCTAGGGGCTCCTCCAGTTTACCAATGTATTTCGCCTGTTGACGAGGCAATTGGCTACCTTAAGAGAGTCATAGTTACTCTTGTCAGTTGCTCCCCGTTTTACCACGGTCACATTTTCAATCTTATTCTGGCCAGTTCACCTGAAGCGATACGCCATTATCAGTCAACCTAAAGAATATCACAGTACTCCTGCCGGGAGCTTCTCGAGTTTGCCGATGTATTTCGCCTGTTGACGAGGCATTTGGATACCTTAAGAGAGTCATAGATACCCCTTGCTGTTGCTCCCCATTTTACAACAGGCACATCTACAAGCTTACTCTGGCCAATTCTCCTGAAGCGATACGCTAATATATGTTGACATAAAGACTTTTACAGTACTCCTGCCGGGAGCTTCTCGACTTTGCCGATGTATTTCGCCTATTGACGAGGCATTTGGCTACCTTAAGAGAGTCATAGTTACTCCTGTCAGTTGCTTTCCGTTTTACCACAGTCACATTTTCAATCTTATTCTGGCCAGTTCACCTGAGGCGATACGCCATTATGTCAACCCAAAGAATTTCACAGTACTCCTGCCGGAAGCCTCTCGAGTTTGCCGAAGTATTTCGCCTGTTGACGAAGCATTTGGATACCTTAAGAGAGTCATAGTTACTCCTTGCTGTTGCTCCCCATCTTACAACAGGCACATCTACAAGCTTACTCTGGCCAATTCTCCTGAAGCGATACGCTAATATCTGTTGACATAAAGACTTTCACAGTACTCCTGCTGGGAGCTTCTCAACTTTGCCGATGTATTTCGCCTATTGACGAGGCATTTTTCTACCTTAAGTGAGTCATAGTTACTCCTGCCAGTGGCTCTCCGTTAAACCACAGTCACATCTACGATTTTCCTCTGCCCCTTGCACCAGACGCGATACGCCATTATTTGTCGAAATTATGACTTTCACAGTCCTCCTGCTAGGGGCTCCTCCAGTTTACCAATGTATTTCGCCTGTTGACGAGGCATTTGGCTACCTTAAGAGAGTCATAGTTACTCTTGTCAGTTGCTCCCCGTTTTACCACGGTCACATTTTCAATCTTATTCTGGCCAGTTCACCTGAAGCGATACGCCATTATCAGTCAACCTAAAGAATATCACAGTACTCCTGCCGGGAGCTTCTCGAGTTTGCCGATGTATTTCGCCTGTTGACGAGGCATTTGGATACCTTAAGAGAGTCATAGATACCCCTTGCTGTTGCTCCCCATTTTACAACAGGCACATCTACAAGCTTACTCTGGCCAATTCTCCTGAAGCGATACGCTAATATCTGTTGACATAAAGACTTTCACAGTACTCCTGCCGGGAGCTTCTCGACTTTGCCGATGTATTTCGCCTATTGACGAGGCATTTGGCTACCTTAAGAGAGTTATAGTTACTCCTGCCAGTGTCTCTCTATTAAACCACAGTCACATATACAATTATCCTCTGCCCCTTTCACCAGACGCGATACGCCATTATTTGTCGACATTATGACTTTCACACTACTCCTGCTAGTGGCTCCTCCAGTTTACCAATGTATTTCGCCTGTTGACGAGGCATTTGGCTACCTTAAGAGAGTCATAGTTACTCCTGTCAGTTGCTCCCCGTTTAACCAATGTCACATTTTCAATCTCATTCTGGCCAGTTCACCTGAAGCGATACGCCATTATCAGTCAACCTAAAGAATATCACATTACTCCTGCCGGGAGCTTCTCGAGTTAGCCGATGTATTTCGCCTGTTGACGAGGCATTTGGATACCTTAAGAGAGTCATAGTTACCCCTTGCTGTTGCTCCCCATTTTACAACAGGCACATCTACAAGCTTACTCTGGCCAATTCTCCTGAAGCGATACGCTAACATCTGTTGACATAAAGACTTTCACAGTACTCCTGCCGGGAGCTTCTCGACTTTACCGATGTATTTCGCCTATTGAAGAGGCATTTGGCTACTTTAAGAGAGTCATAGTTACTCCTGCCAGTTTCTCTCCGTTAAACCACAGTCACATCTACCATTTTCCTCTGCCCCTTTCACCAGACGCGATACGCCATTATTTGTCGACATTATGACTTTCACAGTACTCCTGCTAGGGGCTCCTCCAGTTTACCAATGTATTTCGCCTGTTGACGAAGCATTTGGCTACCTTAAGAGAGTCATAGTTACTCCTGTCAGTGGCTCCCCGTTTTACCACGGTCACATTTTCAATCTTATTCTGGCCAGTTCACCTGAAGCGATACGCCATTATCAGTCAACCTAAAGAATATCACAGTACTCCTGCCGGGAGCTTCTCGGGTTTGCCAATGTATTTCGCCTGTTGATTAGGCATTTGTATACCTTAAGAGAGTCATAGTTACCCCTTGCTGTTGCTCCCCATTTTACAACAGGCACATCTACAAGCTTACTCTGGCCAATTCTCCTGAAGCGATACGCTAACATCTGTCGACATAAAGTCTTTCACAGTACTCCTGCCGGGAGCTTCTCGACTTTACCGATGTATTTCGCCTATTGAAGAGGCATTTGGCTACTTTAAGAGAGTCATAGTTACTCCTGCCAGTTTCTCTCCGTTAAACCACAGTCACATCTACAATATTCCTCTGCCTCTTTCACCAGACGCGATACGCCATTATTTGTCGACATCATGTCTTTCAAAGTACTCCTGCTAGGGGCTCCTCCAGTTTACCAATGTATTTCGCCTGTTGACGAGACATTTGGCTACCTTAAGAGAGTCATACTTACTCCTGTCAGTTGCTCCCCGTTTTACCACAGTCACATTTTCAATCTTATTCTGGCCAGTTCACCTGAAGCGATACGCCATTATCAGTCAACCTAAAGAATATCACAGTACTCCTGCCGGGAGCACTCGAATTTGCCGATGTATTTCGCCTGTTGACGAGGCATTTGGATACCTTAAGAGAGTCATAGTTACCCCTTGCTGTGGCTCCCCATTTTACAACAGGCACATCTGCAAGCTTACTCTGGCCAATTCTCCTGAAGCGATACGCTAATATGTGTTGACATAAAGACTTTCACAGTACTCCTGGCGGGAGCTTTTCGACATTGCCGATGTATTTCGCCTATTGACGAGGCGTTTGGCTACCTTAAGAGAGTCATAGATACTCCTGCCAGTGTCTCTCCGTTAAACCACAGTCACATCTACCATTTTCCTCTGCCCCTTTCACCAGACGCGATACGCCATTATTTGTCGACATTATGACTTTCACACTACTCCTGCTAGTAGCTCCTCCAGTTTACCAATGTATTTCGCCTGTTGACGAGGCATTTGGCTACCTTAAGAGAGTTATAGTTACTCCTGCCAGTGTCTCTCCGTTAAACCACAGTCACATCTACCATTTTCCTCTGCCCCTTTCACCAGACGCGATACGCCATTATTTGTCGACATCATGTCTTTCAAAGTACTCCTGCTAGGGGCTCCTCCAGTTTACCAATGTATTTCGCCTGTTGACGAGGCATTTGGCTACCTTAAGAGAGTCATAGTTACTCTTGTCAGTTGCTCCCCGTTTTACCACGGTCACATTTTCAATCTTATTCTGGCCAGTTCACCTGAAGCGATACGCCATTATCAGTCAACCTAAAGAATATCACAGTACTCCTGCCGGGAGCTCTCGAGTTTGCCGATGTATTTCGCCTGTTGACGAGGCCTTTAAATACCTTCAGATAGTCATAGTTACCCCTTGCTGTTGCTCCCCATTTTACAACAGGCACATCTACAAGCTTACTCTGGCCAATTCTCCTGAAGCGATACGCTAATATCTGTTGACATAAAGACTTTCACTGTACTCCTGGCGGGAGCTTTTCGACTTTGCCGATGTATTTCGCCTATTGACGAGGCATTTGGCTACCTTAAGAGAGTCATAGATATTCCTGCCAGTGTCTCTCCGTTAAACCGCAGTCACATCTACCATTTTCCTCTGCCCCTTTCACCAGACGCGATACCCCATTATTTGTCGACATCATGTCTTTCAAAGTACTCCTGCTAGGGGCTCCTCCAGTTTACCAATGTATTTCGCCTGTTGACGAGGCATTTGGATACCTTAAGAGAGTCATACTTACTCCTGTCAGTTGCTCCCCGTTTTACCACAGTCACATTTTCAATCTTATTCTGGCCAGTTCACCCGAAGCGATACGCCTCTTGACGAGGCATTTGGCTACCTTAAGAGAGTCATAGTTACTCCTGTCAGTTGCTCCCCGTTTAACCACAGTCACATTTTCAATCTCATTCTGGCCAGTTCACCTGACGCGATACGCCATTATCAGTCAACCTGAAGAATATCACATTACTCCTGCCGGGAGCTTCTCGAGTTTGCCGATGTATTTCGCCTGTTGACGAGGCATTTGGATACCTTAAGAGAGTCATAGTTACCCCTTGCTGTTGCTCCCCATTTTACAACAAGCACATCTACAAGCTTACTCTGGCCAATTCTCCTGAAGCGATACGCTAATATCTGTTGACATAAAGACTTTCACAGTACTCCTGCCGGGAGCTTCTCGACTTTACCGATGTATTTCGCCTATTGAGGAGGCATTTGGCTACCTTAAGAGAGTCATAGTTACTCCTGCCAGTTTCTTTCCGTTAAACCACAGTCACAGCTACAATATTCCTCTGCCCCCTTCACCAGACGCGATACGCCATTATTTGTCGACATTATGACTTTCACAGTCCTCCTGCTAGGGGCTCCTCCAGTTTACCAATGTATTTCGCCTGTTGACGAGGCATTTGGCTACCTTAAGAGAGTCATAGTTACTCTTGTCAGTTGCTCCCCGTTTTACCACGGTCACATTTTCAATCTTATTCTGGCCAGTTCACCTGAAGCGATACGCCATTATCAGTCAACCTAAAGAATATCACAGTACTCCTGCCGGGAGCTTCTCGAGTTTGCCGATGTATTTCGCCTGTTGACGAGGCATTTGGATACCTTAAGAGAGTCATAGATACCCCTTGCTGTTGCTCCCCATTTTACAACAGGCACATCTACAAGCTTACTCTGGCCAATTCTCCTGAAGCGATACGCTAATATATGTTGACATAAAGACTTTCACAGTACTCCTGTCGGGAGCTTCTCGACTTTGCCGATGTATTTCGCCTATTGAAGAGGCATTTGGCTACCTTAAAAGAGTCATAGTTACTCCTGCCAGTTTCTTTCCGTTAAACCACAGTCACAGCTACAATATTCCTCTGCCCCTTTCACCAGACGCGATACGCCATTATTTGTCGACATTATGACTTTCACAGTCCTCCTGCTAGGGGCTCCTCCAGTTTACCAATGTATTTCGCCTGTTGACGAGGCATTTGGCTACCTTAAGAGAGTCATAGTTACTCTTGTCAGTTGCTCCCCGTTTTACCACGGTCACATTTTCAATCTTATTCTGGGCAGTTCACCTGAAGCGATACGCCATTATCAGTCAACCTAAAGAATATCACAGTACTCCTGCCGGGAGCTCTCGAGTTTGCCGATGTATTTCGCCTGTTGACGAGGCATTTAAATACCTTCAGATAGTCATAGTTACCCCTTGCTGTTGCTCCCCATTTTACAACAGGCACATCTACAAGCTTACTCTGGCCAATTCTCCTGAAGCGATACGCTAATATCTGTTGACATAAAGACTTTCACTGTACTCCTGGCGGGAGCTTTTCGACTTTGCCGATGTATTTCGCCTATTGACGAGGCATTTGGCTACCTTAAGAGAGTCATAGATATTCCTGCCAGTGTCTCTCCGTTAAACCACAGTCACATCTACCATTTTCCTCTGCCCCTTTCACCAGACGCGATACCCCATTATTTGTCGACATCATGTCTTTCAAAGTACTCCTGCTAGGGGCTCCTCCAGTTTACCAATGTATTTCGCCTGTTGACGAGGCATTTGGCTACCTTAAGAGAGTCATACTTACTCCTGTCAGTTGCTCCCCTTTTTACCACAGTCACATTTTCAATCTTATTCTGGCCAGTTCACCCGAAGCGATACGCCTCTTGACGAGGCATTTGGCTACCTTAAGAGAGTCATAGTTACTCCTGTCAGTTGCTTTCCGTTTTACCACAGTCACATTTTCAATCTTATTCTGGCCAGTTCACCTGAGGCGATACGCCATTATCAGTCAACCTAAAGAATATCACATTATTCCTGCCGGGAGCTTCTCGAATTTGCCGATGTATTTCGCCTGTTGACGAGGCATTTGGATACCTTAAGAGAGTCATAGTTACCCCTTGCTGTTGCTCCCCATTTTACAACAGGCACATCTACAAGCTTACTCTGGCCAATTCTCCTGAAGCGATACGCTAATATCTGTTGACATAAAGACTTTCACAGTACTCCTGCCGGGAGCTTCTCGACTTTACCGATGTATTTCGCCTATTGAAGAGGCATTTGGCTACCTTAAGAGAGTCATAGTTACTGCTGCCAGTTTCTTTCCGTTAAACCACAGCCACAACTACAATATTCCTCTGCCCCTTTCACCAGACGCGATACGCCATTATTTGTCGACATTATGACTTTCACAGTCCTCCTGCTACGGGCTCCTCCAGTTTACCAATGTATTTCGCCTGTTGACGAGGCATTTGGCTACCTTAAGAGAGTCATAGTTACTCTTGTCAGTTGCTCCCCGTTTTACCACGGTCACATTTTCAATCTTATTCTGGCCAGTTCACCTGAAGCGATACGCCATTATCAGTCAACCTAAAGAATATCGCAGTACTCCTGCCGGGAGCTTCTCAAGTTTGCCGATGTATTTCGCCTGTTGGCGAGGCATTGGGATACCTTAAGAGAGTCATAGATACCCCTTGCTGTTGCTCCCCATTTTACAACAGGCACATCTACAAGCTTACTCTGGCCAATTCTCCTGAAGCGATACGCTAATATCTGTTGACATAAAGACTTTCACAGTACTCCTGCCGGGAGCTTCTCGACTTTGCCGATGTATTTCGCCTATTGACGAGGCATTTGGCTACCTTAAGAGAGTTATAGTTACTCCTGCCAGTGTCTCTCTATTAAACCACAGTCACATATACAATTATCCTCTGCCCCTTTCACCAGACGCGATACGCCATTATTTGACGACATTATGACTTTCACACTACTCCTGCTAGTGGCTCCTCCAGTTTACCAATGTATTTCGCCTGTTGGCGAGGCATTTGGCTACCTTAAGAGAGTCATAGTTACTCCTGTCAGTTGCTTTCCGTTTTACCACAGTCACATTTTCAATCTTATTCTGGCCAGTTCACCTGAGGCGATACGCCATTATCAGTCAACCCAAAGAATTTCACAGTACTCCTGCCGGAAGCCTCTCGAGTTTGCCGAAGTATTTCGCCTGTCGACGAAGCATTTGGATACCTTAAGAGAGTCATAGTTACTCCTTGCTGTTGCTCCCCATTTTACAACAGGCACATCTACAAGCTTACTCTGGCCAATTCTCCTGAAGCGATACGCTAATATCTGTTGACATAAATACTATCACAGTACTCCTGCTGGGAGCTTCTCAACTTTGCCGATGTATTTCGCCTATTGACGAGCATTTTTCTACCTTAAGTGAGTCATAGTTACTCCTTCCAGTGGCTCTCCGTTAAACCACAGTCACATCTACGATTTTCCTCTGCCCCTTGCACCAGACGCGATACGCCATTATTTGTCGAAATTATGACTTTCACAGTACTCCAGCTAGGGGTTCCTCAAGTTTACCAATGTATTTCGCCTGTTGACGAGGCATTTGGCTGCCTTAAGAGAGTCATAGTTACTCCTGTCAGTTGCTCCCCGTTTTAACACAGTCACATTTTCAATCTTATTTTGGCCAGTTCACCTGAAGCGATACGCCATTATCAGTCAACCTTAAGAACATCACAGTACTCCTGCCGGGAGCTCTCGAGTTTGCCGATGTATTTCGCCTGTTGACGAGGCATTTAAATACCTTCAGATAGTCATAGTTACCCCTTGCTGTTGCTCCCCATTTTACAACAGGCACATCTACAAGCTTACTCTGGCCAATTCTCCTGAAGCGATACGCTAATATCTGTTGACATAAAGACTTTCACTGTACTCCTGGCGGGAGCTTTTCGACTTTGCCGATGTATTTCGCCTATTGACGAGGCATTTGGCTACCTTAAGAGAGTCATAGATATTCCTGCCAGTGTCTCTCCGTTAAACCACAGTCACATCCACCATTTTCCTCTGCCCCTTTCACCAGACGCGATACCCCATTATTTGTCGACATCATGTCTTTCAAAGTACTCCTGCTAGGGGCTCCTCCAGTTTACCAATGTATTTCGCCTGTTGACGAGGCATTTGGCTACCTTAAGAGAGTCATACTTACTCCTGTCAGTTGCTCCCCGTTTTACCACAGTCACATTTTCAATCTTATTCTGGCCAGTTCACCCGAAGCGATACGCCTCTTGACGAGGCATTTGGCTACCTTAAGAGAGTCATAGTTACTCCTGTCAGTTGCTCCCCGTTTAACCACAGTCACATTTTCAATCTCATTCTGGCCAGTTCACCTGACGCGATACGCCATTATCAGTCAACCTAAAGAATATCACATTACTCCTGCCGGGAGCTTCTCGAGTTTGCCGATGTATTTCGCCTGTTGACGAGGCATTTGGATACCTTAAGAGAGTCATAGTTACGCCTTGCTGTTGCTCCCCATTTTACAACAAGCACATCTACAAGCTTACTATGGCCAATTCTCCTGAAGCGATACGCTAATATCTGTTGACATAAAGACTTTCACAGTACTCCTGCCGGGAGCTTCTCGACTTTACCGATGTATTTCGCCTATTGAGGAGGCATTTGGCTACCTTAAGAGAGTCATAGTTACTCCTGCCAGTTTCTTTCCGTTAAACCACAGTCACAGCTACAATATTCCTCTGCCCCCTTCACCAGACGCGATACGCCATTATTTGTCGACATTATGACTTTCACAGTCCTCCTGCTAGGGGCTCCTCCAGTTTACCAATGTATTTCGCCTGTTGACGAGGCATTTGGCTACCTTAAGAGAGTCATAGTTACTCTTGTCAGTTGCTCCCCGTTTTACCACGGTCACATTTTCAATCTTATTCTGGCCAGTTCACCTGAAGCGATACGCCATTATCAGTCAACCTAAAGAATATCACAGTACTCCTGCCGGGAGCTTCTCGAGTTTGCCGATGTATTTCGCCTGTTGACGAGGCATTTAAATACCTTAAGAGAGTCATAGATACCCCTTGCTGTTGCTCCCCATTTTACAACAGGCACATCTACAAGCTTACTCTGGCCAATTCTCCTGAAGCGATACGCTAATATATGTGACATAAAGACTTTTACAGTACTCCTGCCGGGAGCTTCTCGACTTTGCCGATGTATTTCGCCTATTGAAGAGGCATTTGGCTACCTTAAAAGAGTCATAGTTACTCCTGCCAGTTTCTTTCCGTTAAACCACAGTCACAGCTACAATACTCCTCTGCCCCTTTCACCAGACGCGATACGTCATTATTTGTCGACATTATGACTTTCACAGTCCTCCTGCTAGGGGCTCCTCCAGTTTACCAATGTATTTCGCCTGTTGACGAGGCATTTGGCTACCTTAAGAGAGTCATAGTTACTCTTGTCAGTGCTCCCCGTTTTACCACGGTCACATTTTCAATCTTATTCTGGCCAGTTCACCTGAAGCGATACGCCATTATCAGTCAACCTAAAGAATATCACAGTACTCCTGCCGGGAGCTTCTCAAGTTTGCCGATGTATTTCGCCTGTTGACGAGGCATTTGGATACCTTAAGAGAGTCATAGATACCCCTTGCTGTTGCTCCCCATTTTACAACAGGCACATCTACAAGCTTACTCTCGCCAATTCTCCTGAAGCGATACGCTAATATCTGTTGACATAAAGACTTTCACAGTACTCCTGCCGGGAGCTTCTCGACTTTGCCGATGTATTTCGCCTATTGACGAGGCATTTGGCTACCTTAAGAGAGTTATAGTTACTCCTGCCAGTGTCTCTCTATTAAACCACAGTCACATATACAATTATCCTCTGCCCCTTTCACCAGACGCGATACGCCATTATTTGACGACATTATGACTTTCACACTACTCCTGCTAGTGGCTCCTCCAGTTTACCAATGTATTTCGCCTGTTGGCGAGGCATTTGGCTACCTTAAGAGAGTCATAGTTACTCCTGTCAGTTGCTTTCCGTTTTACCACAGTCACATTTTCAATCTTATTCTGGCCAGTTCACCTGAGGCGATACGCCATTATCAGTCAACCCAAAGAATTTCACAGTACTCCTGCCGGAAGCCTCTCGAGTTTGCCGAAGTATTTCGCCTGTTGACGAAGCATTTGGATACCTTAAAAGAGTCATAGTTACTCCTTGCTGTTGCTCCCCATTTTACAACAGGCACATCTACAAGCTTACTCTGGCCAATTCTCCTGAAGCGATACGCTAATATCTGTTGACATAAATACTATCACAGTACTCCTGCTGGGAGCTTCTCAACTTTGCCGATGTATTTCGCCTATTGACGAGCATTTTTCTACCTTAAGTGAGTCATAGTTACTCCTTCCAGTGGCTCTCCGTTAAACCACAGTCACATCTACGATTTTCCTCTGCCCCTTGCACCAGACGCGATACGCCATTATTTGTCGAAATTATGACTTTCACAGTACTCCTGCTAGGGGTTCATCAAGTTTACCAATGTATTTCGCCTGTTGACGAGGCATTTGGCTGCCTTAAGAGAGTCATAGTTACTCCTGTCAGTTGCTCCCCGTTTTAACACAGTCACATTTTCAATCTTATTCTGGCCAGTTCACCTGAAGCGATACGCCATTATCAGTCAACCTTAAGAATATCACAGTACTCCTGCCGGGAGCTCTCGAGTTTGCCGATGTATTTCGCCTGTTGACGAGGCATTTAAATACCTTCAGATAGTCATAGTTACCCCTTGCTGTTGCTCCCCATTTTACAACAGGCACATCTACAAGCTTACTCTGGCCAATTCTCCTGAAGCGATACGCTAATATCTGTTGACATAAAGACTTTCACTGTACTCCTGGCGGGAGCTTTTCGACTTTGCCGATGTATTTCGCCTATTGACGAGGCATTTGGCTACCTTAAGAGAGTCATAGATATTCCTGCCAGTGTCTCTCCGTTAAACCACAGTCACATCTACCATTTTCCTCTGCCCCTTTCACCAGACGCGATACCCCATTATTTGTCGACATCATGTCTTTCAAAGTACTCCTGCTAGGGGCTCCTCCAGTTTACCAATGTATTTCGCCTGTTGACGAGGCATTTGGCTACCTTAAGAGAGTCATACTTACTCCTGTCAGTTGCTCCCCGTTTTACCACAGTCACATTTTCAATCTTATTCTGGCCAGTTCACCCGAAGCGATACGCCTCTTGACGAGGCATTTGGCTACCTTAAGAGAGTCATAGTTACTCCTGTCAGTTGCTCCCCGTTTAACCACAGTCACATTTTCAATCTCATTCTGGCCAGTTCACCTGACGCGATACGCCATTATCAGTCAACCTAAAGAATATCACATTACTCCTGCCGGGAGCTTCTCGAGTTTGCCGATGTATTTCGCCTGTTGACGAGGCATTTGGATACCTTAAGAGAGTCATAGTTACCCCTTGCTGTTGCTCCCCATTTTACAACAAGCACATCTACAAGCTTACTATGGCCAATTCTCCTGAAGCGATACGCTAATATCTGTTGACATAAAGACTTTCACAGTACTCCTGCCGGGAGCTTCTCGACTTTACCGATGTATTTCGCCTATTGAGGAGGCATTTGGCTACCTTAAGAGAGTCATAGTTACTCCTGCCAGTTTCTTTCCGTTAAACCACAGTCACAGCTACAATATTCCTCTGCCCCCTTCACCAGACGCGATACGCCATTATTTGTCGACATTATGACTTTCACAGTCCTCCTGCTAGGGGCACCTCCAGTTTACCAATGTATTTCGCCTGTTGACGAGGCATTTGGCTACCTTAAGAGAGTCATAGTTACTCTTGTCAGTTGCTCCCCGTTTTACCACGGTCACATTTTCAATCTTATTCTGGCCAGTTCACCTGAAGCGATACGCCATTATCAGTCAACCTAAAGAATATCACAGTACTCCTGCCGGGAGCTTCTCGAGTTTGCCGATGTATTTCGCCTGTTGACGAGGCATTTGGATACCTTAAGAGAGTCATAGATACCCCTTGCTGTTGCTCCCCATTTTGCAACAGGCACATCTACAAGCTTACTCTGGCCAATTCTCCTGAAGCGATACGCTAATATATGTTGACATAAAGACTTTCACAGTACTCCTGCCGGGAGCTTCTCGACTTTGCCGATGTATTTCGCCTATTGAAGAGGCATTTGGCTACCTTAAAAGAGTCATAGTTACTCCTGCCAGTTTCTTTCCGTTAAACCACAGTCACAGCTACAATATTCCTCTGCCCCTTTCACCAGACGCGATACGCCATTATTTGTCGACATTATGACTTTCACACTACTCCTGCTAGTGGCTCCTCCAGTTTACCAATGTATTTCGCCTGTTGGCGAGGCATTTGGCTACCTTAAGAGAGTCATAGTTACTCCTGTCAGTTGCTTTCCGTTTTACCACAGTCACATTTTCAATCTTATTCTGGCCAGTTCACCTGAGGCGATACGCCATTATCAGTCAACCCAAAGAATTTCACAGTACTCCTGCCGGAAGCCTCTCGAGTTTGCCGAAGTATTTCGCCTGTTGACGAAGCATTTGGATACCTTAAGAGAGTCATAGTTACTCCTTGCTGTTGCTCCCCATTTTACAACAGGCACATCTACAAGCTTACTCTGGCCAATTCTCCTGAAGCGATACGCTAATATCTGTTGACATAAATACTATCACAGTACTCCTGCTGGGAGCTTCTCAACTTTGCCGATGTATTTCGCCTATTGACGAGCATTTTTCTACCTTAAGTGAGTCATAGTTACTCCTTCCAGTGGCTCTCCGTTAAACCACAGTCACATCTACGATTTTCCTCTGCCCCTTGCACCAGACGCGATACGCCATTATTTGTCGAAATTATGACTTTCACAGTACTCCTGCTAGGGGTTCCTCAAGTTTACCAATGTATTTCGCCTGTTGACGAGGCATTTGGCTGCCTTAAGAGAGTCATAGTTACTCCTGTCAGTTGCTCCCCGTTTTAACACAGTCACATTTTCAATCTTATTCTGGCCAGTTCACCTGAAGCGATACGCCATTATCAGTCAACCTTAAGAATATCACAGTACTCCTGCCGGGAGCTCTCGAGTTTGCCGATGTATTTCGCCTGTTGACGAGGCATTTAAATACCTTCAGATAGTCATAGTTACCCCTTGCTGTTGCTCCCCATTTTACAACAGGCACATCTACAAGCTTACTCTGGCCAATTCTCCTGAAGCGATACGCTAATATCTGTTGACATAAAGACTTTCACTGTACTCCTGGCGGGAGCTTTTCGACTTTGCCGATGTATTTCGCCTATTGACGAGGCATTTGGCTACCTTAAGAGAGTCATAGATATTCCTGCCAGTGTCTCTCCGTTAAACCACAGTCACATCTACCATTTTCCTCTGCCCCTTTCACCAGACGCGATACCCCATTATTTGTCGACATCATGTCTTTCAAAGTACTCCTGCTAGGGGCTCCTCCAGTTTACCAATGTATTTCGCCTGTTGACGAGGCATTTGGCTACCTTAAGAGAGTCATACTTACTCCTGTCAGTTGCTCCCCGTTTTACCACAGTCACATTTTCAATCTTATTCTGGCCAGTTCACCCGAAGCGATACGCCTCTTGACGAGGCATTTGGCTACCTTAAGAGAGTCATAGTTACTCCTGTCAGTTGCTCCCCGTTTAACCACAGTCACATTTTCAATCTCATTCTGGCCAGTTCACCTGACGCGATACGCCATTATCAGTCAACCTAAAGAATATCACATTACTCCTGCCGGGAGCTTCTCGAGTTTGCCGATGTATTTCGCCTGTTGACGAGGCATTTGGATACCTTAAGAGAGTCATAGTTACCCCTTGCTGTTGCTCCCCATTTTACAACAAGCACATCTACAAGCTTACTATGGCCAATTCTCCTGAAGCGATACGCTAATATCTGTTGACATAAAGACTTTCACAGTACTCCTGCCGGGAGCTTCTCGACTTTACCGATGTATTTCGCCTATTGAGGAGGCATTTGGCTACCTTAAGAGAGTCATAGTTACTCCTGCCAGTTTCTTTCCGTTAAACCACAGTCACAGCTACAATATTCCTCTGCCCCCTTCACCAGACGCGATACGCCATTATTTGTCGACATTATGACTTTCACAGTCCTCCTGCTAGGGGCTCCTCCAGTTTACCAATGTATTTCGCCTGTTGACGAGGCATTTGGCTACCTTAAGAGAGTCATAGTTACTCTTGTCAGTTGCTCCCCGTTTTACCACGGTCACATTTTCAATCTTATTCTGGCCAGTTCACCTGAAGCGATACGCCATTATCAGTCAACCTTAAGAATATCACAGTACTCCTGCCGGGAGCTCTAGAGTTTGCCGATGTATTTCGCCTGTTGACGAGGCATTTAAATACCTTCAGATAGTCATAGTTACCCCTTGCTGTTGCTCCCCATTTTACAACAGGCACATCTACAAGCTTACTCTGGCCAATTCTCCTGAAGCGATACGCTAATATCTGTTGACATAAAGACTTTCACTGTACTCCTGGCGGGAGCTTTTCGACTTTGCCGATGTATTTCGCCTATTGACGAGGCATTTGGCTACCTTAAGA
The DNA here is from genome assembly GCF_021461395.2 of Schistocerca americana. Lineage (NCBI taxonomy): Eukaryota > Metazoa > Arthropoda > Insecta > Orthoptera > Acrididae > Schistocerca > Schistocerca americana. The sequence goes on from NC_060130.1 coordinate 61,793,587, forward strand.
GAGTCATAGATATTCCTGCCAGTGTCTCTCCGTTAAACCACAGTCACATCCACCATTTTCCTCTGCCCCTTTCACCAGACGCGATACCCCATTATTTGTCGACATCATGTCTTTCAAAGTACTCCTGCTAGGGGCTCCTCCAGTTTACCAATGTATTTCGCCTGTTGACGAGGCATTTGGCTACCTTAAGAGAGTCATACTTACTCCTGTCAGTTGCTCCCCGTTTTACCACAGTCACATTTTCAATCTTATTCTGGCCAGTTCACCCGAAGCGATACGCCTCTTGACGAGGCATTTGGCTACCTTAAGAGAGTCATAGTTACTCCTGTCAGTTGCTCCCCGTTTAACCACAGTCACATTTTCAATCTCATTCTGGCCAGTTCACCTGACGCGATACGCCATTATCAGTCAACCTAAAGAATATCACATTACTCCTGCCGGGAGCTTCTCGAGTTTGCCGATGTATTTCGCCTGTTGACGAGGCATTTGGATACCTTAAGAGAGTCATAGTTACGCCTTGCTGTTGCTCCCCATTTTACAACAAGCACATCTACAAGCTTACTATGGCCAATTCTCCTGAAGCGATACGCTAATATCTGTTGACATAAAGACTTTCACAGTACTCCTGCCGGGAGCTTCTCGACTTTACCGATGTATTTCGCCTATTGAGGAGGCATTTGGCTACCTTAAGAGAGTCATAGTTACTCCTGCCAGTTTCTTTCCGTTAAACCACAGTCACAGCTACAATATTCCTCTGCCCCCTTCACCAGACGCGATACGCCATTATTTGTCGACATTATGACTTTCACAGTCCTCCTGCTAGGGGCTCCTCCAGTTTACCAATGTATTTCGCCTGTTGACGAGGCATTTGGCTACCTTAAGAGAGTCATAGATACCCCTTGCTGTTGCTCCCCATTTTACAACAGGCACATCTACAAGCTTACTCTGGCCAATTCTCCTGAAGCGATACGCTAATATATGTGACATAAAGACTTTTACATTACTCCTGCCGGGAGCTTCTCGACTTTGCCGATGTATTTCGCCTATTGAAGAGGCATTTGGCTACCTTAAAAGAGTCATAGTTACTCCTGCCAGTTTCTTTCCGTTAAACCACAGTCACAGCTACAATATTCCTCTGCCCCTTTCACCAGACGCGATACGCCATTATTTGTCGACATTATGACTTTCACAGTCCTCCTGCTAGGGGCTCCTCCAGTTTACCAATGTATTTCGCCTGTTGACGAGGCATTTGGCTACCTTAAGGGAGTCATAGTTACTCTTGTCAGTGCTCCCCGTTTTACCACGGTCACATTTTCAATCTTATTCTGGCCAGTTCACCTGAAGCGATACGCCATTATCAGTCAACCTAAAGAATATCACAGTACTCCTGCCGGGAGCTTCTCAAGTTTGCCGATGTATTTCGCCTGTTGACGAGGCATTTGGATACCTTAAGAGAGTCATAGATACCCCTTGCTGTTGCTCCCCATTTTACAACAGGCACATCTACAAGCTTACTCTCGCCAATTCTCCTGAAGCGATACGCTAATATCTGTTGACATAAAGACTTTCACAGTACTCCTGCCGGGAGCTTCTCGACTTTGCCGATGTATTTCGCCTATTGACGAGGCATTTGGCTACCTTAAGAGAGTTATAGTTACTCCTGCCAGTGTCTCTCTATTAAACCACAGTCACATATACAATTATCCTCTGCCCCTTTCACCAGACGCGATACGCCATTATTTGACGACATTATGACTTTCACACTACTCCTGCTAGTGGCTCCTCCAGTTTACCAATGTATTTCGCCTGTTGGCGAGGCATTTGGCTACCTTAAGAGAGTCATAGTTACTCCTGTCAGTTGCTTTCCGTTTTACCACAGTCACATTTTCAATCTTATTCTGGCCAGTTCACCTGAGGCGATACGCCATTATCAGTCAACCCAAAGAATTTCACAGTACTCCTGCCGGAAGCCTCTCGAGTTTGCCGAAGTATTTCGCCTGTTGACGAAGCATTTGGATACCTTAAGAGAGTCATAGTTACTCCTTGCTGTTGCTCCCCATTTTACAACAGGCACATCTACAAGCTTACTCTGGCCAATTCTCCTGAAGCGATACGCTAATATCTGTTGACATAAATACTATCACAGTACTCCTGCTGGGAGCTTCTCAACTTTGCCGATGTATTTCGCCTATTGACGAGCATTTTTCTACCTTAAGTGAGTCATAGTTACTCCTTCCAGTGGCTCTCCGTTAAACCACAGTCACATCTACGATTTTCCTCTGCCCCTTGCACCAGACGCGATACGCCATTATTTGTCGAAATTATGACTTTCACAGTACTCCTGCTAGGGGTTCCTCAAGTTTACCAATGTATTTCGCCTGTTGACGAGGCATTTGGCTGCCTTAAGAGAGTCATAGTTACTCCTGTCAGTTGCTCCCCGTTTTAACACAGTCACATTTTCAATCTTATTCTGGCCAGTTCACCTGAAGCGATACGCCATTATCAGTCAACCTTAAGAATATCACAGTACTCCTGCCGGGAGCTCTCGAGTTTGCCGATGTATTTCGCCTGTTGACGAGGCATTTAAATACCTTCAGATAGTCATAGTTACCCCTTGCTGTTGCTCCCCATTTTACAACAGGCACATCTACAAGCTTACTCTGGCCAATTCTCCTGAAGCGATACGCTAATATCTGTTGACATAAAGACTTTCACTGTACTCCTGGCGGGAGCTTTTCGACTTTGCCGATGTATTTCGCCTATTGACGAGGCATTTGGCTACCTTAAGAGAGTCATAGATATTCCTGCCAGTGTCTCTCCGTTAAACCACAGTCACATCTACCATTTTCCTCTGCCCCTTTCACCAGACGCGATACCCCATTATTTGTCGACATCATGTCTTTCAAAGTACTCCTGCTAGGGGCTCCTCCAGTTTACCAATGTATTTCGCCTGTTGACGAGGCATTTGGCTACCTTAAGAGAGTCATACTTACTCCTGTCAGTTGCTCCCCGTTTTACCACAGTCACATTTTCAATCTTATTCTGGCCAGTTCACCCGAAGCGATACGCCTCTTGACGAGGCATTTGGCTACCTTAAGAGAGTCATAGTTACTCCTGTCAGTTGCTCCCCGTTTAACCACAGTCACATTTTCAATCTCATTCTGGCCAGTTCACCTGACGCGATACGCCATTATCAGTCAACCTAAAGAATATCACATTTCTCCTGCCGGGAGCTTCTCGAGTTTGCCGATGTATTTCGCCTGTTGACGAGGCATTTGGATACCTTAAGAGAGTCATAGTTACCCCTTGCTGTTGCTCCCCATTTTACAACAAGCACATCTACAAGCTTACTATGGCCAATTCTCCTGAAGCGATACGCTAATATCTGTTGACATAAAGACTTTCACAGTACTCCTGCCGGGAGCTTCTCGACTTTACCGATGTATTTCGCCTATTGAGGAGGCATTTGGCTACCTTAAGAGAGTCATAGTTACTCCTGCCAGTTTCTTTCCGTTAAACCACAGTCACAGCTACAATATTCCTCTGCCCCCTTCACCAGACGCGATACGCCATTATTTGTCGACATTATGACTTTCACAGTCCTCCTGCTAGGGGCTCCTCCAGTTTACCAATGTATTTCGCCTGTTGACGAGGCATTTGGCTACCTTAAGAGAGTCATAGTTACTCTTGTCAGTTGCTCCCCGTTTTACCACGGTCACATTTTCAATCTTATTCTGGCCAGTTCACCTGAAGCGATACGCCATTATCAGTCAACCTAAAGAATATCACAGTACTCCTGCCGGGAGCTTCTCGAGTTTGCCGATGTATTTCGCCTGTTGACGAGGCATTTGGATACCTTAAGAGAGTCATAGATACCCCTTGCTGTTGCTCCCCATTTTACAACAGGCACATCTACAAGCTTACTCTGGCCAATTCTCCTGAAGCGATACGCTAATATATGTTGACATAAAGACTTTCACAGTACTCCTGCCGGGAGCTTCTCGACTTTGCCGATGTATTTCGCCTATTGAAGAGGCATTTGGCTACCTTAAAAGAGTCATAGTTACTCCTGCCAGTTTCTTTCCGTTAAACCACAGTCACAGCTACAATATTCCTCTGCCCCTTTCACCAGACGCGATACGCCATTATTTGTCGACATTATGACTTTCACAGTCCTCCTGCTAGGGGCTCCTCCAGTTTACCAATGTATTTCGCCTGTTGACGAGGCATTTGGCTACCTTAAGAGAGTCATAGTTACTCTTGTCAGTTGCTCCCCGTTTTACCACGGTCACATTTTCAATCTTATTCTGGCCAGTTCACCTGAAGCGATACGCCATTATCAGTCAACCTAAAGAATATCACAGTACTCCTGCCGGGAGCTCTCGAGTTTGCCGATGTATTTCGCCTGTTGACGAGGCATTTAAATACCTTCAGATAGTCATAGTTACCCCTTGCTGTTGCTCCCCATTTTACAACAGGCACATCTACAAGCTTACTCTGGCCAATTCTCCTGAAGCGATACGCTAATATCTGTTGACATAAAGACTTTCACTGTACTCCTGGCGGGAGCTTTTCGACTTTGCCGATGTATTTCGCCTATTGACGAGGCATTTGGCTACCTTAAGAAAGTCATAGATATTCCTGCCAGTGTCTCTCCGTTAAACCACAGTCACATCTACCATTTTCCTCTGCCCCTTTCACCAGACGCGATACCCCATTATTTGTCGACATCATGTCTTTCAAAGTACTCCTGCTAGGGGCTCCTCCAGTTTACCAATGTATTTCGCCTGTTGACGAGGCATTTGGCTACCTTAAGAGAGTCATACTTACTCCTGTCAGTTGCTCCCCGTTTTACCACAGTCACATTTTCAATCTTATTCTGGCCAGTTCACCCGAAGCGATACGCCTCTTGACGAGGCATTTGGCTACCTTAAGAGAGTCATAGTTACTCCTGTCAGTTGCTTTCCGTTTTACCACAGTCACATTTTCAATCTTATTCTGGCCAGTTCACCTGAGGCGATACGCCATTATCAGTCAACCTAAAGAATATCACATTATTCCTGCCGGGAGCTTCTCGAGTTTGCCGATGTATTTCGCCTGTTGACGAGGCATTTGGATACCTTAAGAGAGTCATAGTTACCCCTTGCTGTTGCTCCCCATTTTACAACAGGCACATCTACAAGCTTACTCTGGCCAATTCTCCTGAAGCGATACGCTAATATCTGTTGACATAAAGACTTTCACAGTACTCCTGCCGGGAGCTTCTCGACTTTACCGATGTATTTCGCCTATTGAAGAGGCATTTGGCTACCTTAAGAGAGTCATAGTTACTCCTGCCAGTTTCTTTCCGTTAAACCACAGCCACAACTACAATATTCCTCTGCCCCTTTCACCAGACGCGATACGCCATTATTTGTCGACATTATGACTTTCACAGTCCTCCTGCTACGTTCTCCTCCAGTTTACCAATGTATTTCGCCTGTTGACGAGGCATTTGGCTACCTTAAGAGAGTCATAGTTACTCTTGTCAGTTGCTCCCCGTTTTACCACGGTCACATTTTCAATCTTATTCTGGCCAGTTCACCTGAAGCGATACGCCATTATCAGTCAACCTAAAGAATATCACAGTACTCCTACCGGGAGCTTCTCAAGTTTGCCGATGTATTTCGCCTGTTGACGAGGCATTTGGATACCTTAAGAGAGTCATAGATACCCCTTGCTGTTGCTCCCCATTTTACAACAGGCACATCTACAAGCTTACTCTCGCCAATTCTCCTGAAGCGATACGCTAATATCTGTTGACATAAAGACTTTCACAGTACTCCTGCCGGGAGCTTCTCGACTTTGCCGATGTATTTCGCCTATTGACGAGGCATTTGGCTACCTTAAGAGAGTTATAGTTACTCCTGCCAGTGTCTCTCTATTAAACCACAGTCACATATACAATTATCCTCTGCCCCTTTCACCAGACGCGATACGCCATTATTTGACGACATTATGACTTTCACACTACTCCTGCTAGTGGCTCCTCCAGTTTACCAATGTATTTCGCCTGTTGGCGAGGCATTTGGCTACCTTAAGAGAGTCATAGTTACTCCTGTCAGTTGCTTTCCGTTTTACCACAGTCACATTTTTAATCTTATTCTGGCCAGTTCACCTGAGGCGATACGCCATTATCAGTCAACCCAAAGAATTTCACAGTACTCCTGCCGGAAGCCTCTCGAGTTTGCCGAAGTATTTCGCCTGTTGACGAAGCATTTGGATACCTTAAGAGAGTCATAGTTACTCCTTGCTGTTGCTCCCCATTTTACAACAGGCACATCTACAAGCTTACTCTGGCCAATTCTCCTGAAGCGATACGCTAATATCTGTTGACATAAATACTATCACAGTACTCCTGCTGGGAGCTTCTCAACTTTGCCGATGTATTTCGCCTATTGACGAGCATTTTTCTACCTTAAGTGAGTCATAGTTACTCCTTCCAGTGGCTCTCCGTTAAACCACAGTCACATCTACGATTTTCCTCTGCCCCTTGCACCCGACGCGATACGCCATTATTTGTCGAAATTATGACTTTCACAGTACTCCTGCTAGGGGTTCCTCAAGTTTACCAATGTATTTCGCCTGTTGACGAGGCATTTGGCTGCCTTAAGAGAGTCATAGTTACTCCTGTCAGTTGCTCCCCGTTTTAACACAGTCACATTTTCAATCTTATTCTGGCCAGTTCACCTGAAGCGATACGCCATTATCAGTCAACCTTAAGAATATCACAGTACTCCTGCCGGGAGCTCTCGAGTTTGCCGATGTATTTCGCCTGTTGACGAGGCATTAGGATACCTTCAGATAGTCATAGTTACCCCTTGCTGTTGCTCCCCATTTTACAACAGGCACATCTACAAGCTTACTCTGGCCAATTCTCCTGAAGCGATACGCTAATATCTGTTGACATAAAGACTTTCACTGTACTCCTGGCGGGAGCTTTTCGACTTTGCCGATGTATTTCGCCTATTGACGAGGCGTTTGGCTACCTTAAGAGAGTCATAGATATTCCTGCCAGTGTCTCTCCATTAAACCACAGTCACATCTACCATTTTTCTCTGCCCCTTTCACCAGACGCGATACCCCATTATTTGTCGACATCATGTCTTTCAAAGTACTCCTGCTAGGGGCTCCTCCAGTTTACCAATGTATTTCGCCTGTTGACGAGGCATTTGGCTGCCTTAAGAGAGTCATAGTTACTCCTGTCAGTTGCTCCCCGTTTTAACACAGTCACATTTTCAATCTTATTCTGGCCAGTTCACCTGAAGCGATACGCCATTATCAGTCAACCTTAAGAATATCACAGTACTCCTGCCGGGAGCTCTCGAGTTTGCCGATGTATTTCGCCTGTTGACGAGGCATTTGGCTACCTTAAGAGAGTCATACTTACTCCTGTCAGTTGCTCCCCGTTTTACCACAGTCACATTTTCTATCTTATTCTGTCCAGTTCACCTGAAGCGATACGCCATTATCAGTCAACCTTAAGAATATCACAGTACTCCTGCCGGGAGCTCTCGAGTTTGCCGATGTATTTCGCCTGTTGACGAGGCATTTGGATACCTTAAGAGAGTCATAGTTTCACCTTGCTGTTTCTCCCCATTTTACAACAGGGAATTCTACAAGCTTACTCTGGCCAATTCTCCTGAAGCGATACGCTAATATCTGTTGACATAAAGACTTTCACAGTTCTCCTGCCGGGAGCTTCTCGACTTTGCCGATGTATTTCGCATATTGACGAGGCATCTGGCTACCTTAAGAGAGTTATAGTTACTCCTGCCAGTGTCTCTCCGTTAAACCACATTCACATTTACAATTTTCCTCTGCCCCTTTCACCAGACCCGATACGATATTATTCTTCGACATTATGACTTTTACAGTACTCCTGCTAGGGGCTCTTCCAGTTTACCAATGTATTTCGCCTGTTGACGAGGCATTTGGCTACCTTAAGAGAGTCATAGTTACTCCTGTCAGTTGCTCCCCGTTTTACCAAAGTCACATTTTGAATGTTATTCTGGCCAGTTCACCTGAAGCGATACGCCATTATCAGTCAACCTAAAGAATATCACAGTACTCCTGCCGGGAGCTTCTCGAGTTTGCCGATGTATTTCGCCTGTTGACGAGGCATTTGGATACCTTAAGAGAGTCATAGTTACCCCTTGCTGTTGCTCCCCATTTTACAACAGGCTCATCTACAAGCTTACTCTGGCCAATTCTCCTGAAGCGATACGCTAATATCTGTTGACATAAAGACTTTCACAGTTCTCCTGCCGGGAGCTTCTCGACTTTGCCGACGTATTTCGCATATTGACGAGGCATCTGGCTACCTTAAGAGAGTTATAGTTACTCCTGCCAGTGTCTCTCCGTTAAACCACATTCACATTTACAATTTTCCTCTGCCCCTTTCACCAGACCCGATACGATATTATTCTTCGACATTATGACTTTTACAGTACTCCTGCTAGGGGCTCCTCCAGTTTACCAATGTATTTCGCCTGTTGACGAGGCATTTGGCTACCTTAAGAGAGTCATAGTTACTCCTGTCAGTTGCTCCCCGTTTTACCAAAGTCACATTTTCAATGTTATTCTGGCCAGTTCACCTGAAGCGATACGCCATTATCAGTCAACCTGCCGGGAGCTTCTCGAGTTTGCCGATGTATTTCGCCTGCTGACGATACATTTGGATACCTTAAGAGAGTCATAGTTACTCCTTGCTGTTGCTCCCCATTTTACAACAGGCACATCTACAAGCTTACTCTGGCCAATTATCCTGAAGCGATTCGCTAATATCTGTTGACATAAAGACTTTTACAGTACTCCTGCCTGGAGCTTCTCGACTTTTCCGATGTATTTCGCCTATTGACGAGGCATTTGGCTACCTTAAGAGAGTCATAGTCACTCCTATCAGTGTCTCTCCGTTAAACCACAGTCACATCTACAATATTCTACTGCCCCTTTCACCAGACGCGACACGCCATTATCTGTCTACATTATGACTTTCACAGTACTCCTGCTAGGGGCTCCTCCAATTTACCAATGTATTTCGCCTGTTGACGAGGCATTTGGCTGCCTTAAGGGTGTCATAGTTACTCCTGTCAGTTGCTCCCCGTTTTAGCAAAGTCACATTTTCAATCTTATTCTGGCCAGTTCACCTGAAGCGATACGCCATAATCAGTCAACCTAAAGAATATCACAGTACTCCTGCCGGGAGCTTCTCGAGTTTGCCGATGCATTTCGCCTGTTGACGAGGCATTTGTATACCTTAAGAGAGTCATAGTTTCACCTTGCTGTTGCTCCCCATTTTACAACAGGCATATCTACAAGCTTACTCTGGCCAATTCACCTAAAGCAATACGCTAATATCTGTTGACATAAAGACTTTCACAGTGCTCCTGCCGGGAGCTTTTCGACTTTGCCGATGTATTTCGCCTATTGACGAGGCATTTGGCTACCTTAAGAGAGTTATAGTTACTCCTGCCAGTGTCTCTCTATTAAACCACAGTCACATATACAATTATCCTCTGCCCCTTTCACCAGACGCGATACGCCATTATTTGTCGACATTATGACTTTCACACTACTCCTGCTAGTGGCTCCTCCAGTTTACCAATGTATTTCGCCTGTTGACGAGGCATTTGGCTACCTTAAGAGAGTCATAGTTACTCCTGTCAGTTGCTTTCCGTTTTACCACAGTCACATTTTCAATCTTTTTCTGGCCAGTTCACCTGAGGCGATACGCCATTATCAGTCAACCCAAAGAATTTCACACTACTCCTGCCGGAAGCCTCTCGAGTTTGCCGAAGTATTTCGCCTGTTGACGAAGCATTTGGATACCTTAAGAGAGACATAGTTACTCCTTGCTGTTGCTCCCCATTTTACAACAGGCACATCTACAAGCTTACTCTGGCCAATTCTCCTGAAGCGATACGCTAATATCTGTTGACATAAATACTTTCACAGTACTCCTGCTGGGAGCTTCTCAACTTTGCCGATGTATTTCGCCTATTGACGAGGCATTTTTCTACCTTAAGAGAGTCATAGCTACTCCTGCCAGTGGCTCTCCGTTAAACCACAGTTACATCTACGATTTTCCTCTGCCCCTTTCACCAGACGCGATACGCCATTATTTGTCGACATTATGACTTTCACAGTACTCCTGCTAGGGGCTCCTCCAGTTTACCAATGTATTTCGCCTGTTGACGAAGCATTTGGATACCTTAAGAGAGTCATAGTTTCACCTTGCTGTTTCTCCCCATTTTACAACAGGGAATTCTACAAGCTTACTCTGGCCAATTCTCCTGAAGCGATACGCTAATATCTGTTGACATAAAGACTTTCACAGTTCTCCTGCCGGGAGCTTCTCGACTTTGCCGACGTATTTCGCATATTGACGAGGCATCTGGCTACCTTAAGAGAGTTATAGTTACTCCTGCCAGTGTCTCTCCGTTAAACCACATTCACATTTACAATTTTCCTCTGCCCCTTTCACCAGACCCGATACGATATTATTCTTCGACATTATGACTTTTACAGTACTCCTGCTAGGGGCTCCTCCAGTTTACCAATGTATTTCGCCTGTTGACGAGGCATTTGGCTACCTTAAGAGAGGCATAGTTACTCCTGTCAGTTGCTCCCCGTTTTACCAAAGTCACATTTTCAATGTTATTCTGGCCAGTTCACCTGAAGCGATACGCCATTATCAGTCAACCTGCCGGGAGCTTCTCGAGTTTGCCGATGTATTTCGCCTGCTGACGATACATTTGGATACCTTAAGAGAGTCATAGTTACTCCTTGCTGTTGCTCCCCATTTTACAACAGGCACATCTACAAGCTTACTCTGGCCAATTATCCTGAAGCGATTCGCTAATATCTGTTGACATAAAGACTTTTACAGTACTCCTGCCTGGAGCTTCTCGACTTTTCCGATGTATTTCGCCTATTGACGAGGCATTTGGCTACCTTAAGAGAGTCATAGTTACTCCTATCAGTGTCTCTCCGTTAAACCACAGTCACATCTACAATATTCTACTGCCCCTTTCACCAGACGCGACACGCCATTATCTGTCTACATTATGACTTTCACAGTACTCCTGCTAGGGGCTCCTCCAATTTACCAATGTATTTCGCCTGTTGACGAGGCATTTGGCTACCTTAAGGGTGTCATAGTTACTCCTGTCAGTTGCTCCCCGTTTTACCAAAGTCACATTTTCAATCTTACTCTGGCCAGTTCACCTGAAGCGATACGCCATTATCAGTCAACCTAAAGAATATCACAGTACTCCTGCCGGGAGCTTCTCGAGTTTGCCGATGCATTTCGCCTGTTGACGAGGCATTTGGATACCTTAAGAGAGTCATAGTTTCACCTTGCTGTTGCTCCCCATTTTACAACAGGCATATCTACAAGCTTACTCTGGCCAATTCACCTGAAGCAATACGCTAATATCTGTTGACATAAAGACTTTCACAGTGCTCCTGCCGGGAGCTTTTCGACTTTGCCGATGTATTTCGCCTATTGACGAGGCATTTGGCTACCTTAAGAGAGTTATAGTTACTCCTGCCAGTGTCTCTCTATTAAACCACAGTCACATATACAATTATCCTCTGCCCCTTTCACCAGACGCGATACGCCATTATTTGTCGACATTATGACTTTCACACTACTCCTGCTAGTGGCTCCTCCAGTTTACCAATGTATTTCGCCTGTTGACGAGGCATTTGGCTACCTTAAGAGATTCATAGTTACTCCTGTCAGTTGCTTTCCGTTTTACCACAGTCACATTTTCAATCTTATTCTGGCCAGTTCACCTGAGGCGATACGCCATTATCAGTCAACCCAAAGAATTTCACACTACTCCTGCCGGAAGCCTCTCGAGTTTGCCGAAGTATTTCGCCTGTTGACGAAGCATTTGGATACCTTAAGAGAGACATAGTTACTCCTTGCTGTTGCTCCCCATTTTACAACAGGCACATCTACAAGCTTACTCTGGCCAATTCTCCTGAAGCGATACGCTAATATCTGTTGACATAAATACTTTCACAGTACTCCTGCTGGGAGCTTCTCAACTTTGCCGATGTATTTCGCCTATTGACGAGGCATTTTTCTACCTTAAGAGAGTCATAGCTACTCCTGCCAGTGGCTCTCCGTTAAACCACAGTTACATCTACGATTTTCCTCTGCCCCTTTCACCAGACGCGATACGCCATTATTTGTCGACATTATGACTTTCACAGTACTCCTGCTAGGGGCTCCTCCAGTTTACCAATGTATTTCGCCTGTTGACGAAGCATTTGGCTACCTTAAGAGAGTCATAGTTACTCCTGTCAGTTGCTCCCCGTTTTACCACGGTCACATTTTCAATCTTATTCTGGCCAGTTCACCTGAAGCGATACGCCATTATCAGTCAACCTAAAGAATATCACAGTACTCCTGCCGGGAGCTTCTCGAATTTGCCGATGTATTTCGCCTGTTGACGAGGCATTTGGATACCTTAAGAGAGTCATAGTTTCACCTTGCTGTTTCTCCCCATTTTACAACAGGGAATTCTACAAGCTTACTCTGGCCAATTCTCCTGAAGCGATACGCTAATATCTGTTGACATAAAGACTTTCACAGTTCTCCTGCCGGGAGCTTCTCGACTTTGCCGACGTATTTCGCATATTGACGAGGCATCTGGCTACCTTAAGAGAGTTATAGTTACTCCTGCCAGTGTCTCTCCGTTAAACCACATTCACATTTACAATTTTCCTCTGCCCCTTTCACCAGACCCGATACGATATTATTCTTCGACATTATGACTTTTACAGTACTCCTGCTAGGGGCTCCTCCAGTTTACCAATGTATTTCGCCTGTTGACGAGGCATTTGGCTACCTTAAGAGAGTCATAGTTACTCCTGTCAGTTGCTCCCCGTTTTACCAAAGTCACATTTTCAATGTTATTCTGGCCAGTTCACCTGAAGCGATACGCCATTATCAGTCAACCTGCCGGGAGCTTCTCGAGTTTGCCGATGTATTTCGCCTGCTGACGATACATTTGGATACCTTAAGAGAGTCATAGTTACTCCTTGCTGTTGCTCCCCATTTTACAACAGGCACATCTACAAGCTTACTCTGGCCAATTATCCTGAAGCGATTCGCTAATATCTGTTGACATAAAGACTTTTACAGTACTCCTGCCTGGAGCTTCTCGACTTTTCCGATGTATTTCGCCTATTGACGAGGCATTTGGCTACCTTAAGAGAGTCATAGTTACTCCTATCAGTGTCTCTCCGTTAAACCACAGTCACATCTACAATATTCTACTGCCCCTTTCACCAGACGCGACACGCCATTATCTGTCTACATTATGACTTTCACAGTACTCCTGCTAGGGGCTCCTCCAATTTACCAATGTATTTCGCCTGTTGACGAGGCATTTGGCTACCTTAAGGGTGTCATAGTTACTCCTGTCAGTTGCTCCCCGTTTTACCAAAGTCACATTTTCAATCTTATTCTGGCCAGTTCACATGAAGCGATACGCCATTATCAGTCAACCTAAAGAATATCACAGTACTCCTGCCGGGAGCTTCTCGAGTTTGCCGATGCATTTCGCCTGTTGACGAGGCATTTGGATACCTTAAGAGAGTCATAGTTTCACCTTGCTGTTGCTCCCCATTTTACAACAGGCATATCTACAAGCTTACTCTGGCCAATTCACCTGAAGCAATACGCTAATATCTGTTGACATAAAGACTTTCACAGTGCTCCTGCCGGGAGCTTTTCGACTTTGCCGATGTATTTCGCCTATTGACGAGGCATTTGGCTACCTTAAGAAAGTTATAGTTACTCCTGCCAGTGTCTCTCTATTAAATCACAGTCACATATACAATTATCCTCTGCCCCTTTCACCAGACGCGATACGCCATTATTTGTCGACATTATGACTTTCACACTACTCCTGCTAGTGGCTCCTCCAGTTTACCAATGTATTTCGCCTGTTGACGAGGCATTTGGCTACCTTAAGAGAGTCATAGTTACTCCTGTCAGTTGCTTTCCGTTTTACCACAGTCACATTTTCAATCTTATTCTGGCCAGTTCACCTGAGGCGATACGCCATTATCAGTCAACCCAAAGAATTTCACAGTACTCCTGCCGGAAGCCTCTCGAGTTTGCCGAAGTATTTCGCCTGTTGACGAAGCATTTGGATACCTTAAGAGAGTCATAGTTACTCCTTGCTGTTGCTCCCCATTTTACAACAGGCACATCTACAAGCTTACTCTGGCCAATTCTCCTGAAGCGATACGCTAATATCTGTTGACATAAATACTTTCACAGTACTCCTGCTGGGAGCTTCTCAACTTTTCCGATGTATTTCGCCTATTGACGAGGCATTTTTCTACCTTAAGTGAGTCATAGTTACTCCTGCCAGTGGCTCTCCGTTAAACCACAGTCACATCTACGATTTTCCTCTGCCCCTTGCACCAGACGCGATACGCCATTATTTGTCGAAATTATGACTTTCACAGTACTCCTGCTAGGGGTTCCTCCAGTTTACCAATGTATTTCGGCTGTTGACGAGGCATTTGGCTGCCTTAAGAGAGTCATAGTTACTCCTGTCAGTTGCTCCCCGTTTTAACACAGTCACATTTTCAATCTTATTCTGGCCAGTTCACCTGAGGCGATACGCCATTATCAGTCAACCCAAAGAATTTCACAGTACTCCTGCCGGAAGCCTCTCGAGTTTGCCGAAGTATTTCGCCTGTTGACGAAGCATTTGGATACCTTAAGAGAGTCATAGTTACTCCTTGCTGTTGCTCCCCATTTTACAACAGGCACATCTACAAGCTTACTCTGGCCAATTCTCCTGAAGCGATACGCTAATATCTGTTGACATAAATACTTTCACAGTACTCCTGCTGGGAGCTTCTCAACTTTGCCGATGTATTTCGCCTATTGACGAGGCATTTTTCTACCTTAAGTGAGTCATAGTTACTCCTGCCAGTGGCTCTCCGTTAAACCACAGTCACATCTACGATTTTCCTCTGCCCCTTGCACCAGACGCGATACGCCGTTATTTGTCGAAATTATGACTTTCACAGTACTCCTGCTAGGGGTTCCTCCAGTTTACCAATGTATTTCGCCTGTTGACGAGGCATTTGGCTGCCTTAAGAGAGTCATAGTTACTCCTGTCAGTTGCTCCCCGTTTTAACACAGTCACATTTTCAATCTTATTCTGGCCAGTTCACCTGAAGCGATACGCCATTATCAGTCAACCTAAAGAATATCACAGTACTCCTGCCGGGAGCTTCTCGAATTTGCCGATGTATTTCGCCTGTTGACGAGGCATTTGGATACCTTAAGAGAGTCATAGTTTCACCTTGCTGTTTCTCCCCATTTTACAACAGGGAATTCTACAAGCTTACTCTGGCCAATTCTCCTGAAGTGATACGCTAATATCTGTTGACATAAAGACTTTCACAGTTCTCCTGCCGGGAACTTCTCGACCTTGCCGACGTATTTCGCATATTGACGAGGCATCTGGCTACCTTAAGAGAGTTATAGTTACTCCTGCCAGTGTCTCTCCGTTAAACCACATTCACATTTACAATTTTCCTCTGCCCCTTTCACCAGACCCGATACGATATTATTCTTCGACATTATGACTTTTACAGTACTCCTGCTAGGGGCTCCTCCAGTTTACCAATGTATTTCGCCTGTTGGCGAGGCATTTGGCTACCTTAAGAGAGTTATAGTTACTCCTGCCAGTGTCTCTCTATTAAATCACAGTCACATATACAATTATCCTCTGCCCCTTTCACCAGACGCGATACGCCATTATTTGTCGACATTATGACTTTCACACTACTCCTGCTAGTGGCCCCTCCAGTTTACCAATGTATTTCGCCTGTTGACGAGGCATTTGGCTACCTTAAGAGAGTCATAGTTACTCCTGTCAGTTGCTTTCCGTTTTACCACAGTCACATTTTCAATCTTATTCTGGCCAGTTCACCTGAGGCGATACGCCATTATCAGTCAACCCAAAGAATTTCACAGTACTCCTGCCGGAAGCCTCTCGAGTTTGCCGAAGTATTTCGCCTGTTGACGAAGCATTTGGATACCTTAAGAGAGTCATAGTTACTCCTTGCTGTTGCTCCCCATTTTACAACAGGCACATCTACAAGCTTACTCTGGCCAATTCTCCTGAAGCGATACGCTAATATCTGTTGACATAAATACTTTCACAGTACTCCTGCTGGGAGCTTCTCAACTTTGCCGATGTATTTCGCCTATTGACGAGGCATTTTTCTACCTTAAGTGAGTCATAGTTACTCCTGCCAGTGGCTCTCCGTTAAACCACAGTCACATCTACGATTTTCCTCTGCCCCTTGCACCAGACGCGATACGCCATTATTTGTCGAAATTATGACTTTCACAGTACTCCTGCTAGGGGTTCCTCCAGTTTACCAATGTATTTCGCCTGTTGACGAGGCATTTGGCTGCCTTAAGAGAGTCATAGTTACTCCTGTCAGTTGCTCCCCGTTTTAACACACTCACATTTTCAATCTTATTCTGGCCAGTTCACCTGAGGCGATACGCCATTTTCAGTCAACCCAAAGAATTTCACAGTACTCCTGCCGGAAGCCTCTCGAGTTTGCCGAAGTACTTCGCCTGTTGACGAAGCATTTGGATACCTTAAGAGAGTCATAGTTACTCCTTGCTGTTGCTCCCCATTTTACCACAGGCACATCTACAAGCTTACTCTGGCCAATTCTCCTGAAGCGATACGCTGATATCTGTTGACATAAATACTTTCACAGTACTCCTGCTGGGAGCTTCTCAACTTTGCCGATGTATTTCGCCTATTGACGAGGCATTTTTCTACCTTAAGTGAGTCATAGTTACTCCTGCAAGTGGCTCTCTATTAAACCACAGTCACATCTACGATTTTCCTCTGCCCCTTGCACCAGACGCGATACGCCATTATTTGTCGAAATTATGACTTTCACAGTACTCCTGCTAGGGGTTCCTCCAGTTTACCAATGTATTTCGCCTGTTGACGAGGCATTTGGCTGCCTTAAGAGAGTCATAGTTACTCCTGTCAGTTGCTCCCCGTTTTAACACAGTCACATTTTCAATCTTATTCTGGCCAGTTCACCTGAAGCGATACGCCATTATCAGTCAACCTAAAGAATATCACAGTACTCCTGCCGGGAGCTTCTCGAATTTGCCGATGTATTTCGCCTGTTGACGAGGCATTTGGATACCTTAAGAGAGTCATAGTTTCACCTTGCTGTTTCTCCCCATTTTACAACAGGGATTTCTACAAGCTTACTCTGGCCAATTCTCCTGAAGCGATACGCTAATATCTGTTGACATAAAGACTTTCACAGTTCTCCTGCCGGGAGCTTCTCGACTTTGCCGACGTATTTCGCATATTGACGAGGCATCTGGCTACCTTAAGAGAGTTATAGTTACTCCTGCCAGTGTCTCTCCGTTAAACCACATTCACATTTACAATTTTCCTCTGCCCCTTTCACCAGACCCGATACGATATTATTCTTCGACATTATGACTTTTACAGTACTCCTGCTAGGGGCTCCTCCAGTTTACCAATGTATTTCGCCTGTTGGCGAGGCATTTGGCTACCTTAAGAGAGTTATAGTTACTCCTGCCAGTGTCTCTCTATTAAATCTCAGTCACATATACAATTATCCTCTGCCCCTTTCACCAGACGCGATACGCCATTATTTGTCGACATTATGACTTTCACACTACTCCTGCTAGTGGCCCCTCCAGTTTACCAATGTATTTCGCCTGTTGACGAGGCATTTGGCTACCTTAAGAGAGTCATAGTTACTCCTGTCAGTTGCTTTCCGTTTTCCCACAGTCACATTTTCAATCTTATTCTGGCCAGTTCACCTGAGGCGATACGCCATTATCAGTCAACCCAAAGAATTTCACAGTACTCCTGCCGGAAGCCTCTCGAGTTTGCCGAAGTATTTCGCCTGTTGACGAAGCATTTGGATACCTTAAGAGAGTCATAGTTACTCCTTGCTGTTGCTCCCCATTTTACAACAGGCACATCTACAAGCTTACTCTGGCCAATTCTCCTGAAGCGATACGCTAATATCTGTTGACATAAATACTTTCACAGTACTCCTGCTGGGAGCTTCTCAACTTTGCCGATGTATTTCGCCTATTGACGAGGCATTTTTCTACCTTAAGTGAGTCATAGTTACTCCTGCCAGTGGCTCTCCGTTAAACCACAGTCACATCTACGATTTTCCTCTGCCCCTTGCACCAGACGCGATACGCCATTATTTGTCGAAATTATGACTTTCACAGTACTCCTGCTAGGGGTTCCTCCAGTTTACCAATGTATTTCGCCTGTTGACGAGGCATTTGGCTGCCTTAAGAGAGTCATAGTTACTCCTGTCAGTTGCTCCCCGTTTTAACACAGTCACATTTTCAATCTTATTCTGGCCAGTTCACCTGAAGCGATACGCCATTATCAGTCAACCTAAAGAATATCACAGTACTCCTGCCGGGAGCTTCTCGAATTTGCCGATGTATTTCGCCTGTTGACGAGGCATTTGGATACCTTAAGAGAGTCATAGTTTCACCTTGCTGTTTCTCCCCATTTTACAACAGGGAATTCTACAAGCTTACTCTGGCCAATTCTCCTGAAGCGATACGCTAATATCTGTTGACATAAAGACTTTCACAGTTCTCCTGCCGGGAGCTTCTCGACTTTGCCGACGTATTTCGCATATTGACGAGGCATCTGGCTACCTTAAGAAAGTTATAGTTACTCCTGCCAGTGTCTCTCCGTTAAACCACATTCACATTTACAATTTTCCTCTGCCCCTTTCACCAGACCCGATACGATATTATTCTTCGACATTATGACTTTTACAGTACTCCTGCTAGGGGCTCCTCCAGTTTACCAATGTATTTCGCCTGTTGACGAGGCATTTGGCTACCTTAAGAGAGTCATAGTTACTCCTGTCAGTTGCTCCCCGTTTTACCAAAGTCACATTTTCAATCTTATTCTGGCCAGTTCACCTGAAGCGATACGCCATTATCAGTCAACCTGCCGGGAGCTTCTCGAGTTTGCCGATGTATTTCGCCTGCTGACGATACATTTGGATACCTTAAGAGAGTCATAGTTACTCTTTGCTGTTGCTCCCCATTTTACAACAGGCACATCTACAAGCTTACTCTGGCCAATTCTCCTGAAGCGATACGCTAATATCTGTTGACATAAAGACTTTCACTGTACTCCTGGCGGGAGCTTTTCGACTTTGCCGATGTATTTCGCCTATTGACGAGGCGTTTGGCTACCTTAAGAGAGTCATAGAAATTCCTGCCAGTGTCTCTCTATTAAACCACAGTCACATCTACCATTTTCCTCTGCCCCTTTCACCAGACGCGATACGCCATTATTTGTCGACATCATGTCTTTCAAAGTACTCCTGCTAGGGGCTCCTCCAGTTTACCAATGTATTTCGCCTGTTGACGAGGCATTTGGCTACCTTAAGAGAGTCATAGTTACTCCTGTCAGTTGCTTTCCGTTTTACCACAGTCACATTTTCAATCTTATTCTGGCCAGTTCACCTGAGGCGATACGCCATTATCAGTCAACCCAAAGAATTTCACAGTACTCCTGCCGGAAGCCTCTCGAGTTTGCCGAAGTATTTCGCCTGTTGACGAAGCATTTGGATACCTTAAGAGAGTCATAGTTACTCCTTGCTGTTGCTCCCCATTTTACAACAGGCACATCTACAAGCTTACTCTGGCCAATTCTCCTGAAGCGATACGCTAATATCTGTTGACATAAATACTTTCACAGTACTCCTGCTGGGAGCTTCTCAACTTTGCCGATGTATTTCGCCTATTGACGAGGCATTTTTCTACCTTAAGTGAGTCATAGTTACTCCTGCCAGTGGCTCTCCGTTAAACCACAGTCACATCTACGATTTTCCTCTGCCCCTTGCACCAGACGCGATACGCCATTATTTGTCGAAATTATGACTTTCAC
This sequence comes from Schistocerca americana, assembly GCF_021461395.2. Classification (NCBI taxonomy): domain Eukaryota; kingdom Metazoa; phylum Arthropoda; class Insecta; order Orthoptera; family Acrididae; genus Schistocerca; species Schistocerca americana. Next base: position 61,813,641 of record NC_060130.1, read on the forward strand.
AGTACTCCTGCTAGGGGTTCCTCCAGTTTACCAATGTATTTCGCCTGTTGACGAGGCATTTGGCTGCCTTAAGAGAGTCATAGTTACTCCTGTCAGTTGCTCCCCGTTTTAACACACTCACATTTTCAATCTTATTCTGGCCAGTTCACCTGAGGCGATACGCCATTTTCAGTCAACCCAAAGAATTTCACAGTACTCCTGCCGGAAGCCTCTCGAGTTTGCCGAAGTACTTCGCCTGTTGACGAAGCATTTGGATACCTTAAGAGAGTCATAGTTACTCCTTGCTGTTGCTCCCCATTTTACCACAGGCACATCTACAAGCTTACTCTGGCCAATTCTCCTGAAGCGATACGCTGATATCTGTTGACATAAATACTTTCACAGTACTCCTGCTGGGAGGTTCTCAACTTTGCCGATGTATTTCGCCTATTGACGAGGCATTTTTCTACCTTAAGTGAGTCATAGTTACTCCTGCAAGTGGCTCTCCTTTAAACCACAGTCACATCTACGATTTTCCTCTGCCCCTTGCACCAGACGCGATACGCCATTATTTGTCGAAATTATGACTTTCACAGTACTCCTGCTAGGGGTTCCTCCAGTTTACCAATGTATTTCGCCTGTTGACGAGGCATTTGGCTGCCTTAAGAGAGTCATAGTTACTCCTGTCAGTTGCTCCCCGTTTTAACACAGTCACATTTTCAATCTTATTCTGGCCAGTTCACCTGAAGCGATACGCCATTATCAGTCAACCTAAAGAATATCACAGTACTCCTGCCGGGAGCTTCTCGAATTTGCCGATGTATTTCGCCTGTTGACGAGGCATTTGGATACCTTAAGAGAGTCATAGTTTCACCTTGCTGTTTCTCCCCATTTTACAACAGGGAATTCTACAAGCTTACTCTGGCCAATTCTCCTGAAGCGATACGCTAATATCTGTTGACATAAAGACTTTCACAGTTCTCCTGCCGGGAGCTTCTCGACTTTGCCGACGTATTTCGCATATTGACGAGGCATCTGGCTACCTTAAGAGAGTAATAGTTACTCCTGCCAGTGTCTCTCCGTTAAACCACATTCACATTTACAATTTTCCTCTGCCCCTTTCACCAGACCCGATACGATATTATTCTTCGACATTATGACTTTTACAGTACTCCTGCTAGGGGCTCCTCCAGTTTACCAATGTATTTCGCCTGTTGACGAGGCATTTGGCTACCTTAAGAGAGTCATAGGTACTCCTGTCAGTTGCTCCCCGTTTTACCAAAGTCACATTTTCAATGTTATTCTGGCCAGTTCACCTGAAGCGATACGCCATTATCAGTCAACCTGCCGGGAGCTTCTTGAGTTTGCCGATGTATTTCGCCTGCTGACGATACATTTGGATACCTTAAGAGAGTCATAGTTACTCTTTGCTGTTGCTCCCCATTTTACAACAGGCACATCTACAAGCTTACTCTGGCCAATTATCCTGAAGCGATTCGCTAATATCTGTTGACATAAAGACTTTTACAGTACTCCTGCCTGGAGCTTCTCGACTTTACCGATGTATTTCGCCTATTGACGAGGCATTTGGCTACCTTAAGAGAGTCATGGTTACTCCTATCAGTGTCTCTCCGTTAAACCACAGTCACATCTACCATTTTCCTCTGCCCCTTTCACCAGACGCGATACCCCATTATTTTTCGACATCATGTCTTTCAAAGTACTCCTGCTAGGGGCTCCTCCAGTTTACTATTGTATTTCGCCTGTTGACGAGGCATTTGGCTACCTTAAGAGAGTCATAGTTACTCCTGTCAGTTGCTCCCCGTTTTACCAAAGTCACATTTTCAATCTTATTCTGGCCAGTTCACCTGAAGCGATACGCCATTATCAGTCAACCTGCCGGGAGCTTCTCGAGTTTGCCGATGTATTTCGCCTGCTGACGATACATTTGGATACCTTAAGAGAGTCATAGTTACTCTTTGCTGTTGCTCCCCATTTTACAACAGGCACATCTACAAGCTTACTCTGGCCAATTCTCCTGAAGCGATACGCTAATATCTGTTGACATAAAGACTTTCACTGTACTCCTGGCGGGAGCTTTTCGACTTTGCCGATGTATTTCGCCTATTGACGAGGCGTTTGGCTACCTTAAGAGAGTCATAGAAATTCCTGCCAGTGTCTCTCTATTAAACCACAGTCACATCTACCATTTTCCTCTGCCCCTTTCACCAGACGCGATACGCCATTATTTGTCGACATCATGTCTTTCAAAGTACTCCTGCTAGGAGCTCCTCCAGTTTACCAATGTATTTCGCCTGTTGACGAGGCATTTGGCTACCTTAAGAGAGTCATAGTTACTCCTGTCAGTTGCTTTCCGTTTTACCACAGTCACATTTTCAATCTTATTCTGGCCAGTTCACCTGAGGCGATACGCCATTATCAGTCAACCCAAAGAATTTCACAGTACTCCTGCCGGAAGCCTCTCGAGTTTGCCGAAGTATTTCGCCTGTTGACGAAGCATTTGGATACCTTAAGAGAGTCATAGTTACTCCTTGCTGTTGCTCCCCATTTTACAACAGGCACATCTACAAGCTTACTCTGGCCAATTCTCCTGAAGCGATACGCTAATATCTGTTGACATAAAGACTTTCACAGTTCTCCTGCCGGGAGCTTCTCGACTTTGCCGACGTATTTCGCATATTGACGAGGCATCTGGCTACCTTAAGAGAGTTATAGTTACTCCTGCCAGTGTCTCTCCGTTAAACCACATTCACATTTACAATTTTCCTCTGCCCCTTTCACCAGACCCGATACGATATTATTCTTCGACATTATGACTTTTACAGTACTCCTGCTAGGGGCTCCTCCAGTTTACCAATGTATTTCGCCTGTTGACGAGGCATTTGGCTACCTTAAGAGAGTCATAGGTACTCCTGTCAGTTGCTCCCCGTTTTACCAAAGTCACATTTTCAATCTTATTCTGGCCAGTTCACCTGAAGCGATACGCCATTATCAGTCAACCTAAAGAATATCACAGTACTCCTGCCGGGAGCTTCTCGAGTTTGCCGATGCATTTCGCCTGTTGACGAGGCATTTGGATACCTTAAGAGAGTCATAGTTTCACCTTGCTGTTGCTCCCCATTTTACAACAGGCATATCTACAAGCTTACTCTGGCCAATTCACCTGAAGCAATACGCTAATATCTGTTGACATAAAGACTTTCACAGTGCTCCTGCCGGGAGCTTTTCGACTTTGCCGATGTATTTCGCCTATTGAAGAGGCATTTGGCTACCTTAAGAGAGTTATAGTTACTCCTGCCAGTGTCTCTCTATTAAACCACAGTCACATATACAATTATCCTCTGCCCCTTTCACCAGACGCGATACGCCATTATTTGTCGACATTATGACTTTCACACTACTCCTGCTAGTGGCCCCTCCAGTTTACCAATGTATTTCGCCTGTTGACGAGGCATTTGGCTACCTTAAGAGAGTCATAGTTACTCCTGTCAGTTGCTTTCCGTTTTACCACAGTCACATTTTCAATCTTATTCTGGCCAGTTCACCTGAGGCGATACGCCATTATCAGTCAACCCAAAGAATTTCACAGTACTCCTGCCGGAAGCCTCTCGAGTTTGCCGAAGTATTTCGCCTGTTGACGAAGCATTTGGATACCTTAAGAGAGTCATAGTTACTCCTTGCTGTTGCTCCCCATTTTACAACAGGCACATCTACAAGCTTACTCTGGCCAATTCTCCTGAAGCGATACGCTAATATCTGTTGACATAAATACTTTCACAGTACTCCTGCTGGGAGCTTCTCAACTTTGCCGATGTATTTCGCCTATTGACGAGGCATTTTTCTACCTTAAGTGAGTCATAGTTACTCCTGCCAGTGGCTCTTCGTTAAACCACAGTCACATCTACGATTTTCCTCTGCCCCTTGCACCAGACGCGATACGCCATTATTTGTCGAAATTATGACTTTCACAGTACTCCTGCTAGGGGTTCCTCCAGTTTACCAATGTATTTCGCCTGTTGACGAGGCATTTGGCTGCCTTAAGAGAGTCATAGTTACTCCTGTCAGTTGCTCCCCGTTTTAACACAGTCACATTTTCAATCTTATTCTGGCCAGTTCACCTGAAGCGATACGCCATTATCAGTCAACCTAAAGAATATCACAGTACTCCTGCCGGGAGCTTCTCGAATTTGCCGATGTATTTCGCCTGTTGACGAGGCATTTGGATACCTTAAGAGAGTCGTAGTTTCACCTTGCTGTTTCTCCCCATTTTACAACAGGGAATTCTACAAGCTTACTCTGGCCAATTCTCCTGAAGCGATACGCTAATATCTGTTGACATAAATACTTTCACAGTTCTCCTGCCGGGAGCTTCTCGACTTTGCCGACGTATTTCGCATATTGACGAGGCATCTGGCTACCTTAAGAGAGTTATAGTTACTCCTGCCAGTGTCTCTCCGTTAAACCACATTCACATTTACAATTTTCCTCTGCCCCTTTCACCAGACCCGATACGATATTATTCTTCGACATTATGACTTTTACAGTACTCCTGCTAGGGGCTCCTCCAGTTTACCAATGTATTTCGCCTGTTGACGAGGCATTTGGCTACCTTAAGAGAGTCATAGTTACTCCTGTCAGTTGCTCCCCGTTTTACCACAGTCACATTTTCAATCTTATTCTGGCCAGTTCACCTGAGGCGATACGCCATTATCAGTCAACCCAAAGAATTTCACAGTACTCCTGCCGGAAGCCTCTCGAGTTTGCCGAAGTATTTCGCCTGTTGACGAAGCATTTGGATACCTTAAGAGAGTCATAGTTACTCCTTGCTGTTGCTCCCCATTTTACAACAGGCACATCTACAAGCTTACTCTGGCCAATTCTCCTGAAGCGATACGCTAATATCTGTTGACATAAATACTTTCACAGTACTCCTGCTGGGAGCTTCTCAACTTTTCCGATGTATTTCGCCTATTGACGAGGCATTTTTCTACCTTAAGTGAGTCATAGTTACTCCTGCCAGTGGCTCTCCGTTAAACCACAGTCACATCTACGATTTTCCTCTGCCCCTTGCACCAGACGCGATACGCCATTATTTGTCGAAATTATGACTTTCACAGTACTCCTGCTAGGGGTTCCTCCAGTTTACCAATGTATTTCGCCTGTTGACGAGGCATTTGGCTGCCTTAAGAGAGTCATAGTTACTCCTGTCAGTTGTTCCCCGTTTTAACACAGTCACATTTTCAATCTTATTCTGGCCAGTTCACCTGAAGCGATACGCCATTATCAGTCAACCTAAAGAATATCACAGTACTCCTGCCGGGAGCTTCTCGAGTTTGCCGATGCATTTCGCCTGTTGACGAGGCATTTGGATACCTTAAGAGAGTCATAGTTTCACCTTGCTGTTGCTCCCCATTTTACAACAGGCATATCTACAAGCTTACTCTGGCCAATTCACCTGAAGCAATACGCTAATATCTGTTGACATAAAGACTTTCACAGTGCTCCTGCCGGGAGCTTTTCGACTTTGCCGATGTATTTCGCCTATTGAAGAGGCATTTGGCTACCTTAAGAGAGTTATAGTTACTCCTGCCAGTGTCTCTCTATTAAACCATAGTCACATATACAATTATCCTCTGCCTATTTCACCAGACGCGATACGCCATTATTTGTCGACATTATGACTTTCACACTACTCCTGCTAGTGGCCCCTCCAGTTTACCAATGTATTTCGCCTGTTGACGAGGCATTTGGCTACCTTAAGAGAGTCATAGTTACTCCTGTCAGTTGCTTTCCGTTTTACCACAGTCACATTTTCAATCTTATTCTGGCCAGTTCACCTGAGGCGATACGCCATTATCAGTCAACCCAAAGAATTTCACAGTACTCCTGCCGGAAGCCTCTCGAGTTTGCCGAAGTATTTCGCCTGTTGACGAAGCATTTGGATACCTTAAGAGAGTCATAGTTACTCCTTGCTGTTGCTCCCCATTTTACAACAGGCACATCTACAAGCTTACTCTGGCCAATTCTCCTGAAGCGATACGCTAATATCTGTTGACATAAATACTTTCACAGTACTCCTGCTGGGAGCTTCTCAACTTTGCCGATGTATTTCGCCTATTGACGAGGCATTTTTCTACCTTAAGTGAGTCATAGTTACTCCTGCCAGTGGCTCTTCGTTAAACCACAGTCACATCTACGATTTTCCTCTGCCCCTTGCACCAGACGCGATACGCCATTATTTGTCGAAATTATGACTTTCACAGTACTCCTGCTAGGGGTTCCTCCAGTTTACCAATGTATTTCGCCTGTTGACGAGGCATTTGGCTGCCTTAAGAGAGTCATAGTTACTCCTGTCAGTTGCTCCCCGTTTTAACACAGTCACATTTTCAATCTTATTCTGGCCAGTTCACCTGAAGCGATACGCCATTATCAGTCAACCTAAAGAATATCACAGTACTCCTGCCGGGAGCTTCTCGAATTTGCCGATGTATTTCGCCTGTTGACGAGGCATTTGGATACCTTAAGAGAGTCATAGTTTCACCTTGCTGTTTCTCCCCATTTTACAACAGGGAATTCTACAAGCTTACTCTGGCCAATTCTCCTGAAGCGATACGCTAATATCTGTTGACATAAATACTTTCACAGTTCTCCTGCCGGGAGCTTCTCGACTTTGCCGACGTATTTCGCATATTGACGAGGCATCTGGCTACCTTAAGAGAGTTATAGTTACTCCTGCCAGTGTCTCTCCGTTAAACCACATTCACATTTACAATTTTCCTCTGCCCCTTTCACCAGACCCGATACGATATTATTCTTCGACATTATGACTTTTACAGTACTCCTGCTAGGGGCTCCTCCAGTTTACCAATGTATTTCGCCTGTTGACGAGGCATTTGGCTACCTTAAGAGAGTCATAGTTACTCCTGTCAGTTGCTCCCCGTTTTACCACAGTCACATTTTCAATCTTATTCTGGCCAGTTCACCTGAGGCGATACGCCATTATCAGTCAACCCAAAGAATTTCACAGTACTCCTGCCGGAAGCCTCTCGAGTTTGCCGAAGTATTTCGCCTGTTGACGAAGCATTTGGATACCTTAAGAGAGTCATAGTTACTCCTTGCTGTTGCTCCCCATTTTACAACAGGCACATCTACAAGCTTACTCTGGCCAATTCTCCTGAAGCGATACGCTAATATCTGTTGACATAAATACTTTCACAGTACTCCTGCTGGGAGCTTCTCAACTTTGCCGATGTATTTCGCCTATTGACGAGGCATTTTTCTACCGTAAGTGAGTCATAGTTACTCCTGCCAGTGGCTCTCCGTTAAACCACAGTCACATCTACGATTTTCCTCTGCCCCTTGCACCAGACGCGATACGCCATTATTTGTCGAAATTATGACTTTCACAGTACTCCTGCTAGGGGTTCCTCCAGTTTACCAATGTATTTCGCCTGTTGACGAGGCATTTGGCTGCCTTAAGAGAGTCATAGTTACTCCTGTCAGTTGCTCCCCGTTTTAACACAGTCACATTTTCAATCTTATTCTGGCCAGTTCACCTGAAGCGATACGCCATTATCAGTCCACCTAAAGAATATCACAGTACTCCTGCCGGGAGCTTGTCGAATTTGCCGATGTATTTCGCCTGTTGACGAGGCATTTGGATACCTCAAGAGAGTTATAGTTTCACCTTGCTGTTTCTCCCCATTTTACAACAGGGAATTCTACAAGCTTACTCTGGCCAATTCTCCTGAAGCGATACGCTAATATCTGTTGACATAAAGACTTTCACAGTTCTCCTGCCGGGAGCTTCTCGACTTTGCCGACGTATTTCGCATATTGACGAGGCATCTGGCTACCTTAAGAGAGTTATAGTTACTCCTGCCAGTGTCTCTCCGTAAACCACATTCACATTTGCAATTTTCCTCTGCCCCTTTCACCAGACCCGATACGATATTATTCTTCGACATTATGACTTTTACAGTACTCCTGCTAGGGGCTCCTCCAGTTTCCCAATGTATTTCGCCTGTTGACGAGGCATTTGGCTACCTTAAGAGAGTCATAGTTACTCCTGTCAGTTGCTCCCCGTTTTACCAAAGTCACATTTTCAATGTTATTCTGGCCAGTTCACCTGAAGCGATACGCCATTATCAGTCAACCTGCCAGGAGCTTCTCGAGTTTGCCGATGTATTTCGCCTGCTGACGATACATTTGGATACCTTAAGAGAGTCATAGTTACTCCTTGCTGTTGCTCCCCATTTTACAACAGGCACATCTACAAGCTTACTCTGGCCAATTATCCTGAAGCGATTCGCTACTATCTGTTGACATAAAGACTTTTACAGTACTCCTGCCTGGAGCTTCTCGACTTTACCGATGTATTTCGCCTATTGACGAGGCATTTGGCTACCTTAAGAGAGTCATAGTTACTCCTATCAGTGTCTCTCCGTTAAACCACAGTCACATCTACAATATTCCTCTGCCCCTTTCACCAGACGCGACAAGCCATTATCTGTCTACATTATGACTTTCACAGTACTCCTGCTAGGGGCTCCTCCAATTTACCAATGTATTTCGCCTGTTGACGAGGCATTTGGCTACCTTAAGGGTGTCATAGTTACTCCTGTCAGTTGCTCCCCGTTTTACCAAAGTCACATTTTCAATCTTATTCTGGCCAGTTCACCTGAAGCGATACGCCATTATCAGTCAACCTAAAGAATATCACAGTACTCCTGCCGGGAGCTTCACGAGTTTGCCGATGCATTTCGCCTGTTGACGAGGCATTTGGATACCTTAAGAGAGTCATAGTTTCACCTTGCTGTTGCTCCCCATTTTACAACAGGCATATCTACAAGCTTACTCTGGCCAATTCACCTGAAGCAATACGCTAATATCTGTTGACATAAAGACTTTCACAGTGCTCCTGCCGGGAGCTTTTCGACTTTGCCAATGTATTTCGCCTATTGACGAGGCATTTGGCTACCTTAAGAGAGTTATAGTTACTCCTGCCAGTGTCTCTCTATTAAACCACAGTCACATATACAATTATCCTCTGCCCCTTTCACCAGACGCGATACGCCATTATTTGTCGACATTATGACTTTCACACTACTCCTGCTAGTGGCTCCTCCAGTTTACCAATGTATTTCGCCTGTTGACGAGGCATTTGGCTACCTTAAGAGAGTCATAGTTACTCCTGTCAGTTGCTTTCCGTTTTACCACAGTCACATTTTCAATCTTATTCTGGCCAGTTCACCTGAGGCGATACGCCATTATCAGTCAACCCAAAGAATTTCACAGTACTCCTGCCGGAAGCCTCTCGAGTTTGCCGAAGTATATCGCCTGTTGACGAAGCATTTGGATACCTTAAGAGAGTCATAGTTACTCCTTGCTGTTGCTCCCCATTTTACAACAGGCACATCTACAAGCTTACTCTGGCCAATTCTCCTGAAGCGATACGCTAATATCTGTTGACATAAATACTTTCACTGTACTCCTGGCGGGAGCTTTTCGACTTTGCCGATGTATTTCGCCTATTGACGAGGCGTTTGGCTACCTTAAGAGAGTCATAGATATTCCTGCCAGTGTCTCTCCGTTAAACCACAGTCACATCTACCATTTTCCTCTGCCCCTTTCACCAGACGCGATACCCCATTATTTGTCGACATCATGTCTTTCAAAGTACTCCTGCTAGGGGCTCCTCCAGTTTACCAATGTATTTCGCCTGTTGACGAGGCATTTGGCTACCTTAAGAGAGTCATAGTTACTCCTGTCTGTTGCTCCCCGTTTTAACACAGTCACATTTTCAATCTTATTCTGGCCAGTTCACCTGAAGCGATACGCCATTTTCAGTCAACCCAAAGAATTTCACAGTACTCCTGCCGGAAGCCTCTCGAGTTTGCCGAAGTATTTCGCCTGTTGACGAAGCATTTGGATACCTTAAGAGAGTCATAGTTACTCCTTGCTGTTGCTCCCCATTTTACAACAGGCACATCTACAAGCTTACTCTGGCCAATTCTCCTGAAGCGATACGCTAATATCTGTTGACATAAATACTTTCACAGTACTCCTGCTGGGAGCTTCTCAACTTTGCCGATGTATTTCGCCTATTGAAGAGGCATTTTTCTACCTTAAGTGAGTCATAGTTACTCCTGCCAGTGGCTCTCCGTTAAACCACAGTCACATCTACGATTTTCCTCTGCCCCTTGCACCAGACGCGATACGCCATTATTTGTCGAAATTATGACTTTCACAGTACTCCTGCTAGGGGTTCCTCCAGTTTACCAATGTATTTCGCCTGTTGACGAGGCATTTGGCTGCATTAAGAGAGTCATAGTTACTCCTGTCAGTTGCTCCCCGTTTTAACACAGTCACATTTTCAATCTTATTCTGGCCAGTTCACCTGAAGCGATACGCCATTATCAGTCAACCTGCCGGGAGCTTCTCGAGTTTGCCGATGTATTTCGCCTGCTGACGATACATTTGGATACCTTAAGAGAGTCATAGTTACTCCTTGCTGTTGCTCCCCATTTTACAACAGGCACATCTACAAGCTTACTCTGGCCAATTATCCTGAAGCGATTCGCTAATATCTGTTGACATAAAGACTTTTACAGTACTCCTGCCTGGAGCTTCTCGACTTTACCGATTTATTTCGCCTATTGACGAGGCATTTGGCTACCTTAAGAGAGTCAGAGTTACTCCTATCAGTGTCTCTCCGTTAAACCACAGTCACATCTACAATATTCCTCTGCCCCTTTCACCAGACGCGACAAGCCATTATCTGTCTACATTATGACTTTCACAGTACTCCTGCTAGGGGCTCCTCCAATTTACCAATGTATTTCGCCTGTTGACGAGGCATTTGGCTACCTTAAGGGTGTCATAGTTACTCCTGTCAGTTGCTCCCCGTTTTACCAAAGTCACATTTTCAATCTTATTCTGTCCAGTTCACCTGAAGCGATACGCCATTATCAGTCAACCTAAAGAATATCACAGTACTCCTGCCGGGAGCTTCTCGAGTTTGCCGATGCATTTCGCCTGCTGACGATACATTTGGATACCTTAAGAGAGTCATAGTTACTCCTTGCTGTTGCTCCCCATTTTACAACAGGCACATCTACAAGCTTACTCTGGCCAATTATCCTGAAGCGATTCGCTACTATCTGTTGACATAAAGACTTTTACAGTACTCCTGCCTGGAGCTTCTCGACTTTACCGATGTATTTCGCCTATTGACGAGGCATTTGGCTACCTTAAGAGAGTCATAGTTACTCCTATCAGTGTCTCTCCGTTAAACCACAGTCACATCTACAATATTCCTCTGCCCCTTTCACCAGACGCGACAAGCCATTATCTGTCTACATTATGACTTTCACAGTACTCCTGCTAGGGGCTCCTCCAATTTACCAATGTATTTCGCCTGTTGACGAGGCATTTGGCTACCTTAAGGGTGTCATAGTTACTCCTGTCAGTTGCTCCCCGTTTTACCAAAGTCACATTTTCAATCTTATTCTGGCCAGTTCACCTGAAGCGATACGCCATTATCAGTCAACCTAAAGAATATCACAGTACTCCTGCCGGGAGCTTCACGAGTTTGCCGATGCATTTCGCCTGTTGACGAGGCATTTGGATACCTTAAGAGAGTCATAGTTTCACCTTGCTGTTGCTCCCCATTTTACAACAGGCATATCTACAAGCTTACTCTGGCCAATTCACCTGAAGCAATACGCTAATATCTGTTGACATAAAGACTTTCACAGTGCTCCTGCCGGGAGCTTTTCGACTTTGCCAATGTATTTCGCCTATAGACGAGGCATTTGGCTACCTTAAGAGAGTTATAGTTACTCCTGCCAGTGTCTCTCTATTAAACCACAGTCACATATACAATTATCCTCTGCCCCTTTCACCAGACGCGATACGCCATTATTTGTCGACATTATGACTTTCACACTACTCCTGCTAGTGGCTCCTCCAGTTTACCAATGTATTTCGCCTGTTGACGAGGCATTTGGCTACCTTAAGAGAGTCATAGTTACTCCTGTCAGTTGCTTTCCGTTTTACCACAGTCACATTTTCAATCTTATTCTGGCCAGTTCACCTGAGGCGATACGCCATTATCAGTCAACCCAAAGAATTTCACAGTACTCCTGCCGGAAGCCTCTCGAGTTTGCCGAAGTATATCGCCTGTTGACGAAGCATTTGGATACCTTAAGAGAGTCATAGTTACTCCTTGCTGTTGCTCCCCATTTTACAACAGGCACATCTACAAGCTTACTCTGGCCAATTCTCCTGAAGCGATACGCTAATATCTGTTGACATAAATACTTTCACTGTACTCCTGGCGGGAGCTTTTCGACTTTGCCGATGTATTTCGCCTATTGACGAGGCGTTTGGCTACCTTAAGAGAGTCATAGATATTCCTGCCAGTGTCTCTCCGTTAAACCACAGTCACATCTACCATTTTCCTCTGCCCCTTTCACCAGACGCGATACCCCATTATTTGTCGACATCATGTCTTTCAAAGTACTCCTGCTAGGGGCTCCTCCAGTTTACCAATGTATTTCGCCTGTTGACGAGGCATTTGGCTACCTTAAGAGAGTCATAGTTACTCCTGTCTGTTGCTCCCCGTTTTAACACAGTCACATTTTCAATCTTATTCTGGCCAGTTCACCTGAAGCGATACGCCATTTTCAGTCAACCCAAAGAATTTCACAGTACTCCTGCCGGAAGCCTCTCGAGTTTGCCGAAGTATTTCGCCTGTTGACGAAGCATTTGGATACCTTAAGAGAGTCATAGTTACTCCTTGCTGTTGCTCCCCATTTTACAACAGGCACATCTACAAGCTTACTCTGGCCAATTCTCCTGAAGCGATACGCTAATATCTGTTGACATAAATACTTTCACAGTACTCCTGCTGGGAGCTTCTCAACTTTGCCGATGTATTTCGCCTATTGAAGAGGCATTTTTCTACCTTAAGTGAGTCATAGTTACTCCTGCCAGTGGCTCTCCGTTAAACCACAGTCACATCTACGATTTTCCTCTGCCCCTTGCACCAGACGCGATACGCCATTATTTGTCGAAATTATGACTTTCACAGTACTCCTGCTAGGGGTTCCTCCAGTTTACCAATGTATTTCGCCTGTTGACGAGGCATTTGGCTGCATTAAGAGAGTCATAGTTACTCCTGTCAGTTGCTCCCCGTTTTAACACAGTCACATTTTCAATCTTATTCTGGCCAGTTCACCTGAAGCGATACGCCATTATCAGTCAACCTGCCGGGAGCTTCTCGAGTTTGCCGATGTATTTCGCCTGCTGACGATACATTTGGATACCTTAAGAGAGTCATAGTTACTCCTTGCTGTTGCTCCCCATTTTACAACAGGCACATCTACAAGCTTACTCTGGCCAATTATCCTGAAGCGATTCGCTAATATCTGTTGACATAAAGACTTTTACAGTACTCCTGCCTGGAGCTTCTCGACTTTACCGATTTATTTCGCCTATTGACGAGGCATTTGGCTACCTTAAGAGAGTCAGAGTTACTCCTATCAGTGTCTCTCCGTTAAACCACAGTCACATCTACAATATTCCTCTGCCCCTTTCACCAGACGCGACAAGCCATTATCTGTCTACATTATGACTTTCACAGTACTCCTGCTAGGGGCTCCTCCAATTTACCAATGTATTTCGCCTGTTGACGAGGCATTTGGCTACCTTAAGGGTGTCATAGTTACTCCTGTCAGTTGCTCCCCGTTTTACCAAAGTCACATTTTCAATCTTATTCTGTCCAGTTCACCTGAAGCGATACGCCATTATCAGTCAACCTAAAGAATATCACAGTACTCCTGCCGGGAGCTTCTCGAGTTTGCCGATGCATTTCGCCTGTTGACGAGGCATTTGGATACCTTAAGAGAGTCATAGTTTCACCTTGCTGTTGCTCCCCATTTTACAACAGGCATATCTACAAGCTTACTCTGGCCAATTCACCTGAAGCAATACGCTAATATCTGTTGACATAAAGACTTCACAGTGCTCCTGCCGGGAGCTTTTCGACTTTGCCGATGCATTTCGCCTATTGACGAGGCATTTGGCTACCTTAAGAGAGTTATAGTTACTCCTGCCAGTGTCTCTCTATTAAACCACAGTCACATCTACCATTTTCCTCTGCCCCTTTCACCAGACGCGATACCCCATTATTTGTCGACATCATGTCTTTCAAAGTACTCCTGCTAGGGGCTCCTCCAGTTTACCAATGTATTTCGCCTGTTGACGAGGCATTTGGCTACCTTAAGAGAGTCATAGTTACTCCTGTCAGTTGCTCCCCGTTTTAACACAGTCACATTTTCAATCTTATTCTGGCCAGTTCACCTGAAGCGATACGCCATTATCAGTCAACCTAAAGAATATCACAGTACTCCTGCCGGGAGCTTCTCGAATTTGCCGATGTATTTCGCCTGTTGACGAGGCATTTGGATACCTTAAGAGAGTCATAGTTTCACCTTGCTGTTTCTCCCCATTTTACAACAGGGAATTCTACAAGCTTACTCTGGCCAATTCTCCTGAAGCGATACGCTAATATCTGTTGACATAAAGACTTTCACAGTTCTCCTGCCGGGAGCTTCTCGACTTTGCCGACGTATTTCGCATATTGACGAGGCATCTGGCTACCTTAAGAGAGTTATAGTTACTCCTGCCAGTGTCTCTCCGTTAAACCACATTCACATTTACAATTTTCCTCTGCCCCTTTCACCAGACCCGATACGATATTATTCTTCGACATTATGACTTTTACAGTACTCCTGCTAGGGGCTCCTCCAGTTTACCAATGTATTTCGCCTGTTGACGAGGCATTTGGCTACCTTAAGAGAGTCATAGTTACTCCTGTCAGTTGCTCCCCGTTTTACCAAAGTCACATTTTCAATGTTATTCTGGCCAGTTCACCTGAAGCGATACGCCATTATCAGTCAACCTGCCGGGAGCTTCTCGAGTTTGCCGATGTATTTCGCCTGCTGACGATACATTTGGATACCTTAAGAGAGTCATAGTTTCACCTTGCTGTTGCTCCCCATTTTACAACAGGCATATCTACAAGCTTACTCTGGCCAATTCACCTGAAGCAATACGCTAATATCTGTTGACATAAAGACTTTCACAGTGCTCCTGCCGGGAGCTTTTCGACTTTGCCGATGTATTTCGCCTATTGACGAGGCATTTGGCTACCTTAAGAGAGTTATAGTTACTCCTGCCAGTGTCTCTCTATTAAACCACAGTCACATATACAATTATCCTCTGTCCCTTTCACCAGACGCGATACGCCATTATTTGTCGACATTATGACTTTCACACTACTCCTGCTAGTGGCTCCTCCAGTTTACCAATGTATTTCGCCTGTTGACGAGGCATTTGGCTACCTTAAGAGAGTCATAGTTACTCCTGTCAGTTGCTTTCCGTTTTACCACAGTCACATTTTCAATCTTATTCTGGCCAGTTCACCTGAGGCGATACGCCATTATCAGTCAACCCAAAGAATTTCACAGTACTCCTGCCGGAAGCCTCTCGAGTTTGCCGAAGTATTTCGCCTGTTGACGAAGCATTTGGATACCTTAAGAGAGTCATAGTTACTCCTTGCTGTTGCTCCCCATTTTACAACAGGCACATCTACAAGCTTACTCTGGCCAATTCTCCTGAAGCGATACGCTAATATCTGTTGACATAAATACTTTCACAGTACTCCTGCTGGGAGCTTCTCAACTTTGCCGATGTATTTCGCCTATTGAAGAGGCATTTTTCTACCTTAAGTGAGTCATAGTTACTCCTGCCAGTGGCTCTCCGTTAAACCACAGTCACATCTACGATTTTCCTCTGCCCCTTGCACCAGACGCGATACGCCATTATTTGTCGAAATTATGACTTTCACAGTACTCCTGCTAGGGGTTCCTCCAGTTTACCAATGTATTTCGCCTGTTGACGAGGCATTTGGCTGCCTTAAGAGAGTCATAGTTACTCCTGTCAGTTGTTCCCCGTTTTAACACAGTCACATTTTCAATCTTATTCTGGCCAGTTCACCTGAGGCGATACGCCATTTTCAGTCAACCCAAAGAATTTCACAGTACTCCTACCGGAAGCCTCTCGAGTTTGCCGAAGTATTTCGCCTGTTGACGAAGCATTTGGATACCTTAAGAGAGTCATAGTTACCCCTTGCTGTTGCTCCCCATTTTACAACAGGCACATCTACAAGCTTACTCTGGCCAATTCTCCTGAAGCGATACGCTAATATCTGTTGACATAAATACTTTCACAGTACTCCTGCTGGGAGCTTCTCAACTTTGCCGATGTATTTCGCCTATTGACGAGGCATTTTTCTACCTTAAGTGAGTCATAGTTACTCCTGCCAGTGGCTCTCCGTTTAACCACAGTCACATCTACGATTTTCCTCTGCCCCTTGCACCAGACGCGATACGCCATTATTTGTCGAAATTATGACTTTCACAGTACTCCTGCTAGGGGTTCCTCCAGTTTACCAATGTATTTCGCCTGTTGACGAGGCATTTGGCTGCCTTAAGAGAGTCATAGTTACTCCTGTCAGTTGCTCCCCGTTTTAACACAGTCACATTTTCAATCTTATTCTGGCCAGTTCACCTGAAGCGATACGCCATTATCAGTCCACCTAAAGAATATCACAGTACTCCTGCCGGGAGCTTGTCGAATTTGCCGATGTATTTCGCCTGTTGACGAGGCATTTGGATACCTTAAGAGAGTCATAGTTTCACCTTGCTGTTTCTCCCCATTTTACACCAGGGAATTCTACAAGCTTACTCTGGCCAATTCTCCTGAAGCGATACGCTAATATCTGTTGACATAAAGACTTTCACAGTTCTCCTGCCGGGAGCTTCTCGACTTTGCCGACGTATTTCGCATATTGACGAGGCATCTGGCTACCTTAAGAGAGTTATAGTTACTCCTGCCAGTGTCTCTCCGTTAAACCACATTCACATTTACAATTTTCCTCTGCCCCTTTCACCAGACCCGATACGATATTATTCTTCGACATTATGACTTTTACAGTACTCCTGCTAGGGGCTCCTCCAGTTTACCAATGTATTTCGCCTGTTGACGAGGCATTTGGCTACCTTAAGAGAGTCATAGTTACTCCTGTCAGTTGCTCCCCGTTTTACCAAAGTCACATTTTCAATGTTATTCTGGCCAGTTCACCTGAAGCGATACGCCATTATCAGTCAACCTGCCGGGAGCTTCTCGAGTTTGCCGATGTATTTCGCCTGCTGACGATACATTTGGATACCTTAAGAGAGTCATAGTTACTCCTTGCTGTTGCTCCCCATTTTACAACAGGCACATCTACAAGCTTACTCTGGCCAATTATCCTGAAGCGATTCGCTAATATCTGTTGACATAAAGACTTTTACAGTACTCCTGCCTGGAGCTTCTCGACTTTACCGATGTATTTCGCCTATTGACGAGGCATTTGGCTACCTTAAGAGAGTCATAGTTACTCCTGCCAGTGTCTCTCCGTTAAACCACAGTCACATCTACCATTTTCCTCTGCCCCTTTCACCAGACGCGATACGCCATTATTTGTCGACATTATGACTTTCACAGTACTCCTGCTAGGGGCTCCTCCAGTTTACCAATGTATTTCGCCTGTTGACGAGGCATTTGGCTACCTTAAGAGAGTCATACTTATTCCTGTCAGTTGCTCCCAGTTTTACCACAGTCACATCTTCAATCTTATTCTGGCCAGTTCACCCGAAGCGATACGCCATTATCAGTCAACCTAAAGAATATCACAGTACTCCTGCCGGGAGCTTCTCGAGTTTGCCGATGCATTTCGCCTGTTGACGAGGCATTTGGATACCTTAAGAGAGTCATAGTTTCACCTTGCTGTTGCTCCCCATTTTACAACAGGCATATCTACAAGCTTACTCTGGCCAATTCACCTGAAGCAATACGCTAATATCTGTTGACATAAAGACTTTCACAGTGCTCCTGCCGGGAGCTTTTCGACTTTGCCGATGTGTTTCGCCTATTGACGAGGCATTTGGCTACCTTAAGAGAGTTATAGTTACTCCTGCCAGTGTCTCTCTATTAAACCACAGTCACATATACAATTATCCTCTGCCCCTTTCACCAGACGCGATACGCCATTATTTGTCGACATTATGACTTTCATACTACTCCTGCTAGTGGCTCCTCCAGTTTACCAATGTATTTCGCCTGTTGACGAGGCATTTGGCTACCTTAAGAGAGTCATAGTTACTCCTGTCAGTTGCTTTCCGTTTTACCACAGTCACATTTTCAATCTTATTCTGGCCAGTTCACCTGAGGCGATACGCCATTATCAGTCAACCCAAAGAATTTCACAGTACTCCTGCCGGAAGCCTCTCGAGTTTGCCGAAGTATTTCGCCTGTTGACGAAGCATTTGGATACCTTAAGAGAGTCATAGTTACTCCTTGCTGTTGCTCCCCATTTTACAACAGGCACATCTACAAGCTTACTCTGGCCAATTCTCCTGAAGCGATACGCTAATATCTGTTGACATAAATACTTTCACAGTACTCCTGGCGGGAGCTTTTCGACTTTGCCGATGTATTTCGCCTATTGACGAGGCGTTTGGCTACCTTAAGAGAGTCATAGATATTCCTGCCAGTGTCTCTCCGTTAAACCACAGTCACATCTACCATTTTCCTCTGCCCCTTTCACCAGACGCGATACCCCATTATTTGTCGACATCATGTCTTTCAAAGTACTCCTGCTAGGGGCTCCTCCAGTTTACCAATGTATTTCGCCTGTTGACGAGGCATTTGGCTACCTTAAGAGAGTCATAGTTACTCCTGTCAGTTGCTCCCCGTTTTACCACGGTCACATTCTCAATCTTATTCTGGCCAGTTCACCTGAAGCGATACGCCATTATCAGTCAACCTAAAGAATATCACAGTACTCCTGCCGGGAGCTTCTCGAGTTTGCCGATGTATTTCGCCTGTTGACGAAGCATTTGGATACCTTAAGAGAGTCATAGTTACTCCTTGCTGTTGCTCCCCATTTTACAACAGGCACATCTACAAGCTTACTCTGTCCAATTCTCCTGAAGCGATACGCTAATATCTGTTGACATAAATACTTTCACTGTACTCCTGGCGGGAGCTTTTCGACTTTGCCGATGTATTTCGCCTATTGACGAGGCGTTTGGCTACCTTAAGAGAGTCATAGATATTCCTGCCAGTGTCTCTCCGTTAAACCACAGTCACATCTACCATTTTCCTCTGCCCCTTTCACCAGACGCGATACCCCATTATTTGTCGACATCATGTCTTTCAAAGTACTCCTGCTAGGGGCTCCTCCAGTTTACCAATGTATTTCGGCTGTTGACGAGGCATTTGGCTACCTTAAGAGAGTCATAGTTACTCCTGTCAGTTGCTCCCCGTTTTACCACGGTCACATTTTCAATCTTATTCTGGCCAGTTCACCTGAAGCGATACGCCATTATCAGTCAACCTAAAGAATATCACAGTACTCCTGCCGGGAGCTTCTCGAGTTTGCCGATGTATTTCGCCTGTTGACGAAGCATTTGGATACCTTAAGAGAGACATAGTTACTCCTGTCAGTTGCACCCCGTTTTACCACGGTCACATTTTCAATCTTATTCTGGCCAGTTCACCCGAAGCGATACGCCTCTTGACGAGGCATTTGACTACCTTAAGAGAGTCATAGTTACTCCTGTCAGTTGCTTTCCGTTTTACCACAGTCACATTTTCAATCTTATTCTGGCCAGTTCACCTGAGGCGATACGCCATTATCAGTGAACCCAAAGAATTTCACACTACTCCTGCCGGAAGCCTCTCGAGTTTGCCGAAGTATTTCGCCTGTTGACGAAGCATTTGGATACCTTAAGAGAGACATAGTTACTCCTTGCTGTTGCTCCCCATTTTACAACAGGCACATCTACAAGCTTACTCTGGCCAATTCTCCTGAAGCGATACGCTAATATCTGTTGACATAAAGACTTTCACAGTACTCCTGCTGGGAGCTTTTAAACTTTCCCGATGTATTTCGCCTATTGACGAGGCATTTTTCTACCTTAAGAGAGTCATAGTTACTCCTGCCAGTGGCTCTCCGTTAAACCACAGTTACATCTACGATTTTCCTCTGCCCCTTTCACCAGATGCGATACGCCATTATTTGTCGACATTATGACTTTCACAGTACTCCTGCTAGGGGCTCCTCCAGTTTACCAATGTATTTCGCCTGTTGACGAAGCATTTGGCTACCTTAAGAGAGTCATAGTTACTCCTGTCAGTTGCTCCCCGTTTTACCACGGTCACATTTTCAATCTTATTCTGGCCAGTTCACCTGAAGCGATACGCCATTATCAGTCAACCTAAAGAATATCACAGTACTCCTGCCGGGAGCTTCTCGAGTTTGCCGATGTATTTCGCCTGTTGACGAGGCATTTGGATACCTTAAGAGAGTCATAGTTTCACCTTGCTGTTTCTCCCCATTTTACAACAGGGAATTCTACAAGCTTACGCTGGCCAATTCTCCTGAAGCGATACGCTAATATCTGTTGACATAAAGACTTTCACAGTTCTCCAGCCGGGAGCTTCTCGACTTTGCCGACGTATTTCGCATATTGACGAGGCATCTGGCTACCTTAAGAGAGTTATAGTTACTCCTGCCAGTGTCTCTCCGTTAAACCACATTCACATTTACAATTTTCCTCTGCCCCTTTCACCAGACCCGATACGATATTATTCTTCGACATTATGACTTTTACAGTACTCCTGCTAGGGGCTCCTCCAGTTTACCAATGTATTTCGCCTGTTGACGAGGCATTTGGCTACCTTAAGAGAGTCATAGTTACTCCTGTCAGTTGCTCCCCGTTTTACCAAAGTCACATTTTCAATGTTATTCTGGCCAGTTCACCTGAAGCGATACGCCATTATCAGTCAACCTGCCGGGAGCTTCTCGAGTTTGCCGATGTATTTCGCCTGCTGACGATACATTTGGATACCTTAAGAGAGTCATAGTTACTCCTTGCTGTTGCTCCCCATTTTACAACAGGCACATCTACAAGCTTACTCTGGCCAATTATCCTGAAGCGATTCGCTAATATCTGTTGACATAAAGACTTTTACAGTACTCCTGCCTGGAGCTTCTCGACTTTACCGATGTATTTCGCCTATTGACGAGGCATTTGGCTACCTTAAGAGAGTCATAGTTACTCCTATCAGTGTCTCTCCGTTAAACCACAGTCACATCTACAATATTCCTCAGCCCCTTTCACCAGATGCGACACGCCATTATCTGTCTACATTATGACTTTCACAGTACTCCTGCTAGGGGCTCCTCCAATGTACCAATGTATTTCGCCTGTTGACGAGGCATTTGGCTACCTTAAGGGTGTCATAGTTACTCCTGTCAGTTGCTCCCCGTTTTACCAAAGTCACATTTTCAATCTTATTCTGGCCAGTTCACCTGAAGCGATACGCCATTATCAGTCAACCTAAAGAACATCACAGTACTCCTGCCGGGAGCTTCTCGAGTTTGCCGATGCATTTCGCCTGTTGACGAGGCATTTGGATACCTTAAGAGAGTCATAGTTTCACCTTGCTGTTGCTCCCCATTTTACAACAGGCATATCTACAAGCTTACTCTGGCCAATTCACCTGAAGCAATACGCTAATATCTGTTGACATAAAGACTTTCACAGTGCTCCTGCCGGGAGCTTTTCGACTTTGCCGATGTATTTCGCATATTGACGACGCGTTTGGCTACCTTAAGAGAGTCATAGTTACTCCTTCCAGTGTCTCTCCGTTAAACCACAGTAACATCTACCATTTTCCTCTGCCCTTTTCACCAGACGCGATACGCCATTATTTGTCGACATTATGACTTTCACAGTACTCCTGCTAGGGGCTCCTCCAGTTTACCAATGTATTTCACCTGTTGACGAGGCATTTGGCTACCTTTAGAGAGTCATAGTTACTCCTGTCAGTTGCTCCCCGTTGTACCACAGTCACATTTTCAATCTTATTCTGGCCAGTTCACCTGAAGCGATACGCCATTATCAGTCAACCTAAAGAATTTCGCAGTACTCCTGCCGGGAGCTTCTCGAGTTTGCCGATGCATTTCGCCTGTGGACGAGGCATTTGGATACCTTAAGAGAGTCATAGTTTCACCTTGCTGTTGCTCCCCATTTTACAACAGGGAATTCTACAAGCTTACTCTGGCCAATTCTCCTGAAGCGATACGCTAATATCTGTTGACATAAAGACTTTCACAATTCTCCTGCCGGAAGCTTCTCGACTTTGCCGACGTATTTCGCATTTTGACGAGGCATCTGGCTACCTTAAGAGAGTTATAGTTACTCCTGCCAGTGTCTCTCCGTTAAACCACATTCACATTTACAATTTTCCTCTGCCCCTTTCACCAGACCCGATACGATATTATTCTTCGACATTATGACTTTTACAGTACTCCTGCTAGGGGCTCCTCCAATGTACCAATGTATTTCGCCTGTTGACGAGGCATTTGGCTACCTTAAGGGTGTCATAGTTACTCCTGTCAGTTGCTCCCCGTTTTACCAAAGTCACATTTTCAATCTTATTCTGGCCAGTTCACCTGAAGCGATACGCCATTATCAGTCAACCTAAAGAACATCACAGTACTCCTGCCGGGAGCTTCTCGAGTTTGCCGATGCATTTCGCCTGTTGACGAGGCATTTGGATACCTTAAGAGAGTCATAGTTTCACCTTGCTGTTGCTCCCCATTTTACAACAGGCATATCTACAAGCTTACTCTGGCCAATTCACCTGAAGCAATACGCTAATATCTGTTGACATAAAGACTTTCACAGTGCTCCTGCCGGGAGCTTTTCGACTTTGCCGATGTATTTCGCATATTGACGAGGCGTTTGGCTACCTTAAGAGAGTCATAGTTACTCCTTCCAGTGTCTCTCCGTTAAACCACAGTAACATCTACCATTTTCCTCTGCCCTTTTCACCAGACGCGATACGCCGTTGTTTGTCGACATTATGACTTTCACAGTACTCCTGCTAGGGGCTCCTCCAGTTTACTAATGTATTTCACCTGTTGACGAGGCATTTGGCTACCTTTAGAGAGTCATAGTTACTCCTGTCAGTTGCTCCCCGTTGTACCACAGTCACATTTTCAATCTTATTCTGGCCAGTTCACCTGAAGCGATACGCCATTATCAGTCAACCTAAAGAATTTCGCAGTACTCCTGCCGGGAGCTTCTCGAGTTTGCCGATGCATTTCGCCTGTGGACGAGGCATTTGGATACCTTAAGAGAGTCATAGTTTCACCTTGCTGTTGCTCCCCATTTTACAACAGGGAATTCTACAAGCTTACTCTGGCCAATTCTCCTGAAGCGATACGCTAATATCTGTTGACATAAAGACTTTCACAATTCTCCTGCCGGGAGCTTCTCGACTTTGCCGACGTATTTCGCATTTTGACGAGGCATCTGGCTACCTTAAGAGAGTTATAGTTACTCCTGCCAGTGTCTCTCCGTTAAACCACATTCACATTTACAATTTTCCTCTGCCCCTTTCACCAGACCCGATACGATATTATTCTTCGACATTATGACTTTTACAGTACTCCTGCTAGGGGCTCCTCCAATGTACCAATGTATTTCGCCTGTTGACGAGGCATTTGGCTACCTTAAGGGTGTCATAGTTACTCCTGTCAGTTGCTCCCCGTTTTACCAAAGTCACATTTTCAATCTTATTCTGGCCAGTTCACCTGAAGCGATACGCCATTATCAGTCAACCTAAAGAACATCACAGTACTCCTGCCGGGAGCTTCTCGAGTTTGCCGATGCATTTCGCCTGTTGACGAGGCATTTGGATACCTTAAGAGAGTCATAGTTACTCCTTGCTGTTGCTCCCCATTTTACAACAGGCACATCTACAAGCTTACTCTGGCCAATTATCCTGAAGCGATTCGCTAATATCTGTTGACATAAAGACTTTCACAGTACTCCTGCCGGGAGCTTCTCGACTTTACCGATGTATTTCGCCTATTGACGAGGCATTTGGCTACCTTAAGAGAGTCATAGTTACTCCTATCAGTGTCTCTCCGTTAAACCACAGTCACATCTACAATATTCCTCTGCCCCTTTCACCAGACGCGACACGCCATTATCTGTCTACATTATGACTTTCACAGTACTCCTGCTAGGGGCTCCTCCAATTTACCAATGTATTTCGCCTGTTGACGAGGCATTTGGCTACCTTAAGGGAGTCATAGTTACTCCTGTCAGTTGCTCCCCGTTTTACCACAGTCACATTTTCAATCTTATTCTAGCCAGTTCACCTGAAGCGATACGCCATTATCAGTCAACCTAAAGAATATCACAGTACTCCTGCCGGGAGCTTCTCGAGTTTGCCGATGTATTTCGCCTGCTGACGATACATTTGGATACCTTAAGAGAGTCATAGTTACTCTTTGCTGTTGCTCCCCATTTTACAACAGGCACATCTACAAGCTTACTCTGGCCAATTATCCTGAAGCGATTCGCTAATTTCTGTTGACATAAAGACTTTCACAGTACTCCTGCCGGGAGCTTCTCGACTTTACCGATGTATTTCGATTATTGAAGAGGCATTTGGCTACTTTAAGAGAGTCATAGTTACTCCTGCCAGTTTCTCTCCGTTAAACCACAGTCACATCTACAATATTCCTCTGCCCCTTTCACCAGACGCGATACCCCATTATTTGTCGACATCATGTCTCTCAAAGTACTCCTGCTAGGGGCTCCTCCAGTTTACCAATGTATTTCGCCTGTTGACGAGGCATTTGGCTACCTTAAGAGAGTCATAGTTACTCCTGTCAGTTGCTCCCCGTTTTACCACAGTCACATTTTCTATCTTATTCTGGCCAGTTCACCCGAAGCGATACGCCCCTTGACGAGGCATTTGGCTACCTTAAGAGAGTCATAGTTACTCCTGTCAGTTGCTTTCCGTTTTACCACAGTCACATTTTCAATCTTATTCTGACCAGTTCACCTGAGGCGATACGCCATTATCAGTGAACCCAAAGAATTTCACACTACTCCTGCCGGAAGCCTCTCGAGTTTGCCGAAGTATTTCGCCTGTTGACGAAGCATTTGGATACCTTAAGAGAGACATAGTTAATCCTTGCTGTTGCTCCCCATTTTACAACAGGCACATCTACAAGCTTACTCTGGCCAATTCTCCTGATGCGATACGCTAATATCTGTTGACATAAATACTTTCACAGTACTCCTGCTGGGAGCTTCTCAACTTTGCCGATGTATTTCGCCTATTGACGAGGCATTTTTCTACCTTAAGAGAGTCATAGTTACTCCTGCCAGTGGCTCTCCGTGAAACCACAGTTACATCTACGATTTTCCTCTGCCCCTTTCACCAGACGCGATACGCCATTATTTGTCGACATTATGACTTTCACAGTACTCCTGCTAGGGGCTCCTCCAGTTTACCAATGTATTTCGCCTGTTGACGAAGCATTTGGCTACCTTAAGAGAGTCATAGTTACTCCTGTCAGTTGCTCCCCGTTGTACCACAGTCACATTTTCAATCTTATTCTGGCCAGTTCACCTGAAGCGATACGCCATTATCAGTCAACCTAAAGAATTTCGCAGTACTCCTGCCGGGAGCTTCTCGAGTTTGCCGATGCATTTCGCCTGTGGACGAGGCATTTGGATACCTTAAGAGAGTCATAGTTTCACCTTGCTGTTGCTCCCTATTTTACAACAGGGAATTCTACAAGCTTACTCTGGCCAATTCTCCTGAAGCGATACGCTAATATCTGTTGACATAAAGACTTTCACAATTCTCCTGCCGGGAGCTTCTCGACTTTGCCGACGTATTTCGCATTTTGACGAGGCATCTGGCTACCTTAAGAGAGTTATAGTTACTCCTGCCAGTGTCTCTCCGTTAAACCACATTCACATTTACAATTTTCCTCTGCCCCTTTCACCAGACCCGATACGATATTATTCTTCGACATTATGACTTTTACAGTACTCCTGCTAGGGGCTCCTCCAATGTACCAATGTATTTCGCCTGTTGACGAGGCATTTGGCTACCTTAAGGGTGTCATAGTTACTCCTGTCAGTTGCTCCCCGTTTTACCAAAGTCACATTTTCAATCTTATTCTGGCCAGTTCACCTGAAGCGATACGCCATTATCAGTCAACCTAAAGAACATCACAGTACTCCTGCCGGGAGCTTCTCGAGTTTGCCGATGCATTTCGCCTGTTGACGAGGCATTTGGATACCTTAAGAGAGTCATAGTTACTCCTTGCTGTTGCTCCCCATTTTACAACAGGCACATCTACAAGCTTACTCTGGCCAATTATCCTGAAGCGATTCGCTAATATCTGTTGACATAAAGACTTTCACAGTACTCCTGCCGGGAGCTTCTCGACTTTACCGACGTATTTCGCCTATTGACGAGGCATTTGGCTACCTTAAGAGAGTCATAGTTACTCCTATCAGTGTCTCTCCGTTAAACCACAGTCACATCTACAATATTCCTCTGCCCCTTTCACCAGACGCGACACGCCATTATCTGTCTACATTATGACTTTCACAGTACTCCTGCTAGGGGCTCCTCCAATTTACCAATGTATTTCGCCTGTTGACGAGGCATTTGGCTACCTTAAGGGAGTCATAGTTACTCCTGTCAGTTGCTCCCCGTTTTACCACAGTCACATTTTCAATCTTATTCTAGCCAGTTCACCTGAAGCGATACGCCATTATCAGTCAACCTAAAGAATATCACAGTACTCCTGCCGGGAGCTTCTCGAGTTTGCCGATGTATTTCGCCTGCTGACGATACATTTGGATACCTTAAGAGAGTCATAGTTACTCTTTGCTGTTGCTCCCCATTTTACAACAGGCACATCTACAAGCTTACTCTGGCCAATTATCCTGAAGCGATTCGCTAATTTCTGTTGACATAAAGACTTTCACAGTACTCCTGCCGGGAGCTTCTCGACTTTACCGATGTATTTCGATTATTGAAGAGGCATTTGGCTACTTTAAGAGAGTCATAGTTACTCCTGCCAGTTTCTCTCCGTTAAACCACAGTCACATCTACAATATTCCTCTGCCCCTTTCACCAGACGCGATACCCCATTATTTGTCGACATCATGTCTCTCAAAGTACTCCTGCTAGGGGCTCCTCCAGTTTACCAATGTATTTCGCCTGTTGACGAGGCATTTGGCTACCTTAAGAGAGTCATAGTTACTCCTGTCAGTTGCTCCCCGTTTTACCACAGTCACATTTTCTATCTTATTCTGGCCAGTTCACCCGAAGCGATACGCCCCTTGACGAGGCATTTGGCTACCTTAAGAGAGTCATAGTTACTCCTGTCAGTTGCTTTCCGTTTTACCACAGTCACATTTTCAATCTTATTCTGACCAGTTCACCTGAGGCGATACGCCATTATCAGTGAACCCAAAGAATTTCACACTACTCCTGCCGGAAGCCTCTCGAGTTTGCCGAAGTATTTCGCCTGTTGACGAAGCATTTGGATACCTTAAGAGAGACATAGTTACTCCTTGCTGTTGCTCCCCATTTTACAACAGGCACATCTACAAGCTTACTCTGGCCAATTCTCCTGAAGCGATACGCTAATATCTGTTGACATAAATACTTTCACAGTACTCCTGCTGGGAGCTTCTCAACTTTGCCGATGTATTTCGCCTATTGACGAGGCATTTTTCTACCTTAAGAGAGTCATAGTTACTCCTGCCAGTGGCTCTCCGTGAAACCACAGTTACATCTACGATTTTCCTCTGCCCCTTTCACCAGACGCGATACGCCATTATTTGTCGACATTATGACTTTCACAGTACTCCTGCTAGGGGCTCCTCCAGTTTACCAATGTATTTCGCCTGTTGACGAAGCATTTGGCTACCTTAAGAGAGTCATAGTTACTCCTGTCAGTTGCTCCCCGTTTTACCACGGTCACATTTTCAATCTTATTCTGGCCAGTTCACCTGAAGCGATACGCCATTATCAGTCAACCTAAAGAATATCACAGTACTCCTGCCGGGAGCTTCTCGAATTTGCCGATGTATTTCGCCTGTTGACGAGGCATTTGGATACCTTAAGAGAGTCATAGTTTCACCTTGCTGTTTCTCCCCATTTTACAACAGGGAATTCTACAAGCTTACTCTGGCCAATTCTCCTGAAGCGATACGCTAAAATCTGTTGACATAAACACTTTCACAGTTCTCCTGCCGGGAGCTTCTCGACTTTGCCGACGTATTTCGCATATTGACGAGGCATCTGGCTACCTTAAGAGAGTTATAGTTACTCCTGCCAGTGTCTCTCCGTTAAACCACATTCACATTTACAATTTTCCTCTGCCCCTTTCACCAGACCCGATACGATATTATTCTTCGACATTATGACTTTTACAGTACTCCTGCTAGGGGCTCCTCCAGTTTACCAATGTATTTCGCCTGTTGACGAGGCATTTGGCTACCTTAAGAGAGTCATAGTTACTCCTGTTAGTTGCTCCCCGTTTTAGCAAAGTCACATTTTCAATGTTATTCTGGCCAGTTCACCTGAAGCGATACGCCATTATCAGTCAACCTGCCGGGAGCTTCTAGAGTTTGCCGATGTATTTCGCCTGCTGACGATACATTTGGATACCTTAAGAGAGTCATAGTTACTCCTTGCTGTTGCTCCCCATTTTACAACAGGCACATCTACAAGCTTACTCTGGCCAATTATCC
The DNA here is from genome assembly GCF_021461395.2 of Schistocerca americana. Lineage (NCBI taxonomy): Eukaryota > Metazoa > Arthropoda > Insecta > Orthoptera > Acrididae > Schistocerca > Schistocerca americana. The sequence continues at coordinate 61,842,416 of NC_060130.1, forward strand.
TGAAGCGATTTGCTAATATCTGTTGACATAAAGACTTTTACAGTACTCCTGCCTGGTGCTTCTCAACTTTACCGATGTATTTCGCCTATTGACGAGGCATTTGGCTACCTTAAGAGAGTCATAGTTACTCCTATCAGTGTCTCTCCGTTAAACCACAGTCACATCTACAATATTCCTCTGCCCCTTTCACCAGACGCGACACGCCATTATCTGTCTACATTATGACTTTCACAGTACTCCTGCTAGGGGCTCCTCCAATTTACCAATGTATTTCGCCTGTTGACGATGCATTTGGCTACCTTAAGGGTGTCATAGTTACTCCTGTCAGTTGCTCCCCGTTTTACCAAAGTCACATTTTCAATCTTATTCTGGCCAGTTCACCTGAAGCGATACGCCATTATCAGTCAACCTAAAGAATATCACAGTACTCCTGCCGGGAGCTTCTCGAGTTTGCCGATGCATTTCGCCTGTTGACGAGGCATTTGGATACCTTAAGAGAGTCATAGTTTCACCTTGCTGTTGCTCCCCATTTTACAACAGGCATATCTACAAGTTTACTCTGGCCAATTCACCTGAAGCAATACGCTAATATCTGTTGACATAAAGACTTTCACAGTGCTCCTGCCGGGAGCTTTTCGACTTTGCCGATGTATTTCGCATATTGACGAGGCGTTTGGCTACCTTAAGAGAGTCATAGTTACTCCTTCCAGTGTCTCTCCGTTAAACCACAGTAACATCTACCATTTTCCTCTGCCCTTTTCACCAGACGCGATAGGCCATTATTTGTCGACATTATGACTTTCACAGTACTCCTGCTAGGGGCTCCTCCACTTTACCAATGTATTTCACCTGTTGACGAGGCATTTGGCTACCTTTAGAGAGTCATAGTTACTCCTGTCAGTTGCTCCCCGTTTTACCACAGTCACATTTTCAATCTTATTCTGGCCAGTTCACCTGAAGCGATACGCCATTATCAGTCAACCTAAAGAATATCACAGTACTCCTGCCGGGAGCTTCTCGAGTTTGCCGATGTATTTCGCCTGCTGACGATACATTTGGATACCTTAAGAGAGTCATAGTTACTCTTTGCTGTTGCTCCCCATTTTACAACAGGCACATCTACAAGCTTACTCTGGCCAATTATCCTGAAGCGATTCGCTAATTTCTGTTGACATAAAGACTTTCACAGTACTCCTGCCGGGAGCTTCTCGACTTTACCGATGTATTTCGATTATTGAAGAGGCATTTGGCTACTTTAAGAGTGTCATAGTTACTCCTGCCAGTTTCTCTCCGTTAAACCACAGTCACATCTACAATATTCCTCTGCCCCTTTCACCAGACGCGATACCCCATTATTTGTCGACATCATGTCTCTCAAAGTACTCCTGCTAGGGGCTCCTCCAGTTTACCAATGTATTTCGCCTGTTGACGAGGCATTTGGCTACCTTAAGAGAGTCATAGTTACTCCTGTCAGTTGCTCCCCGTTTTACCACAGTCACATTTTCTATCTTATTCTGGCCAGTTCACCCGAAGCGATACGCCCCTTGACGAGGCATTTGGCTACCTTAAGAGAGTCATAGTTACTCCTGTCAGTTGCTTTCCGTTTTACCACAGTCACATTTTCAATCTTATTCTGACCAGTTCACCTGAGGCGATACGCCATTATCAGTGAACCCAAAGAATTTCACACTACTCCTGCCGGAAGCCTCTCGAGTTTGCCGAAGTATTTCGCCTGTTGACGAAGCATTTGGATACCTTAAGAGAGACATAGTTACTCCTTGCTGTTGCTCCCCATTTTACAACAGGCACATCTACAAGCTTACTCTGGCCAATTCTCCTGAAGCGATACGCTAATATCTGTTGACATAAATACTTTCACAGTACTCCTGCTGGGAGCTTCTCAACTTTGCCGATGTATTTCGCCTATTGACGAGGCATTTTTCTACCTTAAGAGAGTCATAGTTACTCCTGCCAGTGGCTCTCCGTGAAACCACAGTTACATCTACGATTTTCCTCTGCCCCTTTCACCAGACGCGATACGCCATTATTTGTCGACATTATGACTTTCACAGTACTCCTGCTAGGGGCTCCTCCAGTTTACCAATGTATTTCGCCTGTTGACGAAGCATTTGGCTACCTTAAGAGAGTCATAGTTACTCCTGTCAGTTGCTCCCCGTTTTACCACGGTCACATTTTCAATCTTATTCTGGCCAGTTCACCTGAAGCGATACGCCATTATCAGTCAACCTAAAGAATATCACAGTACTCCTGCCGGGAGCTTCTCGAATTTGCCGATGTATTTCGCCTGTTGACGAGGCATTTGGATACCTTAAGAGAGTCATAGTTTCACCTTGCTGTTTCTCCCCATTTTACAACAGGGAATTCTACAAGCTTACTCTGGCCAATTCTCCTGAAGCGATACGCTAAAATCTGTTGACATAAACACTTTCACAGTTCTCCTGCCGGGAGCTTCTCGACTTTGCCGACGTATTTCGCATATTGACGAGGCATCTGGCTACCTTAAGAGAGTTATAGTTACTCCTGCCAGTGTCTCTCCGTTAAACCACATTCACATTTACAATTTTCCTCTGCCCCTTTCACCAGACCCGATACGATATTATTCTTCGACATTATGACTTTTACAGTACTCCTGCTAGGGGCTCCTCCAGTTTACCAATGTATTTCGCCTGTTGACGAGGCATTTGGCTACCTTAAGAGAGTCATAGTTACTCCTGTTAGTTGCTCCCCGTTTTAGCAAAGTCACATTTTCAATGTTATTCTGGCCAGTTCACCTGAAGCGATACGCCATTATCAGTCAACCTGCCGGGAGCTTCTAGAGTTTGCCGATGTATTTCGCCTGCTGACGATACATTTGGATACCTTAAGAGAGTCATAGTTACTCCTTGCTGTTGCTCCCCATTTTACAACAGGCACATCTACAAGCTTACTCTGGCCAATTATCCTGAAGCGATTTGCTAATATCTGTTGACATAAAGACTTTTACAGTACTCCTGCCTGGAGCTTCTCAACTTTACCGATGTATTTCGCCTATTGACGAGGCATTTGGCTACCTTAAGAGAGTCATAGTTACTCCTATCAGTGTCTCTCCGTTAAACCACAGTCACATCTACAATATTCCTCTGCCCCTTTCACCAGACGCGACACGCCATTATCTGTCTACATTATGACTTTCACAGTACTCCTGCTAGGGGCTCCTCCAATTTACCAATGTATTTCGCCTGTTGACGATGCATTTGGCTACCTTAAGGGTGTCATAGTTACTCCTGTCAGTTGCTCCCCGTTTTACCAAAGTCACATTTTCAATCTTATTCTGGCCAGTTCACCTGAAGCGATACGCCATTATCAGTCAACCTAAAGAATATCACAGTACTCCTGCCGGGAGCTTCTCGAGTTTGCCGATGCATTTCGCCTGTTGACGAGGCATTTGGATACCTTAAGAGAGTCATAGTTTCACCTTGCTGTTGCTCCCCATTTTACAACAGGCATATCTACAAGCTTACTCTGGCCAATTCACCTGAAGCAATACGCTAATATCTGTTGACATAAAGACTTTCACAGTGCTCCTGCCGGGAGCTTTTCGACTTTGCCGATGTATTTCGCATATTGACGAGGCGTTTGGCTACCTTAAGAGAGTCATAGTTACTCCTTCCAGTGTCTCTCCGTTAAACCACAGTAACATCTACCATTTTCCTCTGCCCTTTTCACCAGACGCGATAGGCCATTATTTGTCGACATTATGACTTTCACAGTACTCCTGCTAGGGGCTCCTCCACTTTACCAATGTATTTCACCTGTTGACGAGGCATTTGGCTACCTGTAGAGAGTCATAGTTACTCCTGTCAGTTGCTCCCCGTTTTACCACAGTCACATTTTCAATCTTATTCTGGCCAGTTCACCTGAAGCGATACGCCATTATCAGTCAACCTAAAGAATATCACAGTACTCCTGCCGGGAGCTTCTCGAGTTTGCCGATGCATTTCGCCTGTGGACGAGGCATTTAGATACCTTAAGAGAGTCATAGTTTCACCTTGCTGTTGCTCCCCATTTTACAACAGGGAATTCTACAAGCTTACTCTGGCCAATTCTCCTGAAGCGATACGCTAATATCTGTTGACATAAAGACTTTCACAGTTCTCCTGCCGGGAGCTTCTCGACTTTGCCGACGTATTTCGCATATTGACGAGGCATCTGGCTACCTTAAGAGAGTTATAGTTACTCCTGCCAGTGTCTCTCCGTTAAACCACATTCACATTTACAATTTTCCTCTGCCCCTTTCACCAGACCCGATACGATATTATTCTTCGACATTATGACTTTTACAGTACTCCTGCTAGGGGCTCCTCCAGTTTACCAATGTATTTCGCCTGTTGACGAGGCATTTGGCTACCTTAAGAGAGTCATAGTTACTCCTGTTAGTTGCTCCCCGTTTTAGCAAAGTCACATTTTCAATGTTATTCTGGCCAGTTCACCTGAAGCGATACGCCATTATCAGTCAACCTGCCGGGAGCTTCAAGAGTTTGCCGATGTATTTCGCCTGCTGACGATACATTTGGATACCTTAAGAGAGTCATAGTTACTCCTTGCTGTTGCTCCCCATTTTACAACAGGCACATCTACAAGCTTACTCTGGCCAATTATCCTGAAGCGATTCGCTAATATCTGTTGACATAAAGACTTTTACAGTACTCCTGCCTGGAGCTTCTCAACTTTACCGATGTATTTCGCCTATTGACGAGGCATTTGGCTACCTTAAGAGAGTCATAGTTACTCCTATCAGTGTCTCTCCGTTAAACCACAGTCACATCTACAATATTCCTCTGCCCCTTTCACCAGACGCGACACGCCATTATCTGTCTACATTATGACTTTCACAGTACTCCTGCTAGGGGCTCCTCCAATTTACCAATGTATTTCGCCTGTTGACGAGGCATTTGGCTACCTTAAGGGTGTCATAGTTACTCCTGTCAGTTGCTCCCCGTTTTACCAAAGTCAAATTTTCAATCTTATTCTGGCCAGTTCACCTGAAGCGATACGCCATTATCAGTCAACCTAAAGAATATCACAGTACTCCTGCCGGGAGCTTCTCGAGTTTGCCGATGCATTTCGCCTGTTGACGAGGCATTTGGATACCTTAAGAGAGTCATAGTTTCACCTTGCTGTTGCTCCCCATTTTACAACAGGCATATCTACAAGCTTACTTTGGCCAATTCACCTGAAGCAATACGCTAATATCTGTTGACATAAAGACTTTCACAGTGCTCCTGCCGGGAGCTTTTCGACTTTGCCGATGAATTTCGCATATTGACGAGGCGTTTGGCTACCTTAAGAGAATCGTAGTTACTCCTTCCAGTGTCTCTCCGTTAAACCACAGTAACATCTACCATTTTCCTCTGCCCTTTTCACCAGACGCGATACGCCATTATTTGTCGACATTATGACTTTCACAGTACTCCTGCTAGGGGCTCCTCCAGTTTACCAATGTATTTCACCTGTTGACGAGGCATTTGGCTACCTTTAGAGAGTCATAGTTACTCCTGTCAGTTGCTCCCCGTTTTACCACAGTCACATTTTCAATCTTATTCTGGCCAGTTCACCTGAAGCGATACGCCATTATCAGTCAACCTGCCGGGAGCTTCTCGAGTTTGCCGATGTATTTCGCCTGCTGACGATACATTTGGATACCTTAAGAGAGTCATAGTTACTCCTTGCTGTTGCTCCCCATTTTACAACAGGCACATCTACAAGCTTACTCTGGCCAATTATCCTGAAGCGATTCGCTAATATCTGTTGACATAAAGACTTTTACAGTACTCCTGCCTGGAGCTTCTCAACTTTACCGATGTATTTCGCCTATTGACGAGGCATTTGGCTACCTTAAGAGAGTCACAGTTACTCCTATCAGTGTCTCTCCGTTAAACCACAGTCACATCTACAATATTCCTCTGCCCCTTTCACCAGACGCGACACGCCATTATCTGTCTACATTACGACTTTCACAGTACTCCTGCTAGGGGCTCCTCCAATTTACCAATGTATTTCGCCTGTTGACGAGGCATTTGGCTACCTTAAGGGTGTCATAGTTACTCCTGTCAGTTGCTCCCCGTTTTACCAAAGTCACATTTTCAATCTTATTCTGGCCAGTTCACCTGAAGCGATACGCCATTATCAGTCAACCTAAAGAATATCACAGTACTCCTGCCGGGAGCTTCTCGAGTTTGCCGATGCATTTCGCCTGTTGACGAGGCATTTGGATACCTTAAGAGAGTCATAGTTTCACCTTGCTGTTGCTCCCCATTTTACAACAGGCATATCTACAAGCTTACTCTGGCCAATTCACCTGAAGCAATACGCTAATATCTGTTGACATAAAGACTTTCACAGTGCTCCTGCCGGGAGCTTTTCGACTTTGCCGATGTATTTCGCATATTGACGAGGCGTTTGGCTACCTTAAGAGAGTCATAGTTACTCCTTCCAGTGTCTCTCCGTTAAACCACAGTAACATCTACCATTTTCCTCTGCCCTTTTCACCAGACGCGATAGGCCATTATTTGTCGACATTATGACTTTCACAGTACTCCTGCTAGGGGCTCCTCCACTTTACCAATGTATTTCACCTGTTGACGAGGCATTTGGCTACCTTTAGAGAGTCATAGTTACTCCTGTCAGTTGCTCCCCGTTTTACCACAGTCACATTTTCAATCTTATTCTGGCCAGTTCACCTGAAGCGATACGCCATTATCAGTCAACCTAAAGAATATCACAGTACTCCTGCCGGGAGCTTCTCGAGTTTGCCGATGCATTTCGCCTGTGGACGAGGCATTTAGATACCTTAAGAGAGTCATAGTTTCACCTTGCTGTTGCTCCCCATTTTACAACAGGGAATTCTACAAGCTTACTCTGGCCAATTCTCCTGAAGCGATACGCTAATATCTGTTGACATAAAGACTTTCACAGTTCTCCTGCCGGGAGCTTCTCGACTTTGCCGACGTATTTCGCATATTGACGAGGCATCTGGCTACCTTAAGAGAGTTATAGTTACTCCTGCCAGTGTCTCTCCGTTAAACCACATTCACATTTACAATTTTCCTCTGCCCCTTTCACCAGACCCGATACGATATTATTCTTCGACATTATGACTTTTACAGTACTCCTGCTAGGGGCTCCTCCAGTTTACCAATGTATTTCGCCTGTTGACGAGGCATTTGGCTACCTTAAGAGAGTTCATAGTTACTCCTGTTAGTTGCTCCCCGTTTTAGCAAAGTCACATTTTCAATGTTATTCTGGGCCAGTTCACCTGAAGCGATACGCCATTATCAGTCAACCTGCCGGGAGCTTCTAGAGTTTGCCGATGTATTTCGCCTGCTGACGATACATTTGGATACCTTAAGAGAGTCATAGTTACTCTTGCTGTTGCTCCCCATTTTACAACAGGCACATCTACAAGCTTACTCTGGCCAATTATCCTGAAGCGATTCGCTAATATCTGTTGACATAAAGACTTTTACAGTACTCCTGCCTGGAGCTTCTCAACTTTACCGATGTATTTCGCCTATTGACGAGGCATTTGGCTACCTAAGAGAGTCATAGTTACTCCTATCAGTGTCTCTCCGTTAAACACAGTCACATCTACAATATTCCTCTGCCCCTTTCACCAGACGCGACACGCCATTATCTGTCTACATTATGACTTTCACAGTACTCCTGCTAGGGGCTCCTCCAATTTACCAATGTATTTCGCCTGTTGACGAGGCATTTGGCTACCTTAAGGGTGTCATAGTTACTCCTGTCAGTTGCTCCCCGTTTTACCAAAGTCAAATTTTCAATCTTATTCTGGCCAGTTCACCTGAAGCGATACGCCATTATCAGTCAACCTAAAGAATATCACAGTACTCCTGCCGGGAGCTTCTCGAGTTTGCCGATGCATTTCGCCTGTTGACGAGGCATTTGGATACCTTAAGAGAGTCATAGTTTCACCTTGCTGTTGCTCCCCCATTTTACAACAGGCATATCTACAAGCTTACTTTGGCCAATTCACCTGAAGCAATACGCTAATATCTGTTGACATAAAGACTTTCACAGTGCTCCTGCCGGGGAGCTTTTCGACTTTGCCGATGAATTTCGCATATTGACGAGGCGTTTGGCTACTTAAGAGAATCGTAGTTACTCCTTCCAGTGTCTCTCCGTTAAACCACAGTAACATCTACCATTTTCCTCTGCCCTTTTCACCAGACGCGATACGCCATTATTTGTCGACATTATGACTTTCACAGTACTCCTGCTAGGGGCTCCTCCAGTTTACCAATGTATTTCACCTGTTGACGAGGCATTTGGCTACCTTTAGAGAGTCATAGTTACTCCTGTCAGTTGCTCCCCGTTTTACCACAGTCACATTTTCAATCTTATTCTGGCCCAGTTCACCTGAAGCGATACGCCATTATCACTCAACCTAAAGAATATCACAGTACTCCTGCCGGGAGCTTCTCGAGTTTGCCGATGCATTTCGCCTGTGGACGAGGCATTTAGATACCTTAAGAGAGTCATAGTTTCACCTTGCTGTTGCTCCCCATTTTACAACAGGGAATTCTACAAGCTTACTCTGGCCAATTCTCCTGAAGCGATACGCTAATATCTGTTGACATAAAGACTTTCACAGTCTCCTGCGGGAGCTTCTCGACTTTGCCGACGTATTTCGCATATTGACGAGGCATCTGGCTACCTTAAGAGAGTTATAGTTACTCCTGCCAGTGTCTCTCCGTTAAACCACATTCACATTTACAATTTTCCTCTGCCCCTTTCACCAGACCCGATACGATATTATTCTTCGACATTATGACTTTTACAGTACTCCTGCTAGGGGCTCCTCCAGTTTACCAATGTATTTCGCCTGTTGACGAGGCATTTGGCTACCTTAAGAGAGTCATAGTTACTCCTGTTAGTTGCTCCCCGTTTTAGCAAAGTCACATTTTCAATGTTATTCTGGCCAGTTCACCTGAAAGCGATACGCCATTATCAGTCAACCTGCCGGGAGCTTCTAGAGTTTGCCGATGTATTTCGCCTGCTGACGATACATTTGGATACCTTAAGAGAGTCATAGTTACTCCTTGCTGTTGCTCCCCATTTTACAACAGGCACATCTACAAGCTTTACTCTGGCCAATTATCCTGAAGCGATTCGCTAATATCTGTTGACATAAAGACTTTTACAGTACTCCTGCCTGGAGCTTCTCAACTTTACCGATGTATTTCGCCTATTGACGAGGCATTTGGCTACCTTAAGAGAGTCATAGTTACTCCTATCAGTGTCTCTCCGTTAAACCACAGTCACATCTACAATATTCCTCTGCCCCTTTCACCAGACGCGACACGCATTATCTGTCTACATTATGACTTTCACAGTACTCCTGCTAGGGGCTCCTCCAATTTACCATGTATTTCGCCTGTTGACGAGGCATTTGGCTACCTTAAGGGTGTCATAGTTACTCCTGTCAGTTGCTCCCCGTTTTACCAAAGTCAAATTTTCAATCTTATTCTGGCCAGTTCACCTGAAGCGATACGCCATTATCAGTCAACCTAAGAATATCACAGTACTCCTGCGGGAGGTTCTCGAGTTTGCCGATGCATTTCGCCTGTTGACGAGGCATTTGGATACCTTAAGAGAGTCATAGTTTCACCTTGCTGTTGCTCCCCATTTTACAACAGGCATATCTACAAGCTTACTTTGGCCAATTCACCTGAAGCAATACGCTAATATCTGTTGACATAAAGACTTTCACAGTGCTCCTGCCGGGAGCTTTTCGACTTTGCCGATGAATTTCGCATATTGACGAGGCGTTTGGCTACCTTAAGAGAATCGTAGTTACTCCTTCCAGTGTCTCTCCGTTAAACCACAGTAACATCTACCATTTTCCTCTGCCCTTTTCACAGACGCGATACGCCATTATTTGTCGACATTATGACTTTCACAGTACTCCTGCTAGGGGCTCCTCCAGTTTACCAATGTATTTCACCTGTTGACGAGGCATTTGGCTACCTTTAGAGAGTCATAGTTACTCCTGTCAGTTGCTCCCCGTTTTACCACAGTCACATTTTCAATCTTATTCTGGCCAGTTCACCTGAAGCGATACGCCATTATCAGTCAACCTAAAGAATATCACAGTACTCCTGCCGGGAGCTTCTCGAGTTTGCCGATGCATTTCGCCTGTGGACGAGGCATTTAGATACCTTAAGAGAGTCATAGTTTCACCTTGCTGTTGCTCCCCATTTTACAACAGGGAATTCTACAAGCTTACTCTGGCCAATTCTCCTGAAGCGATACGCTAATATCTGTTGACATAAAGACTTTCACAGTCCTCCTGCCGGGAGCTTCTCGACTTTGCCGACGTATTTCGCATATTGACGAGGCATCTGGCTACCTTAAGAGAGTTATAGTTACTCCTGCCAGTGTCTCTCCGTTTAAACCACATTCACATTTACAATTTTCCTCTGCCCCTTTCACCAGACCCGATACGATATTATTCTTCGACATTATGACTTTTACAGTACTCCTGCTAGGGGCTCCTCCAGTTTACCAATGTATTTCGCCTGTTGACGAGGCATTTGTCTACCTTAAGAGAGTCATAGTTACTCCTGTCAGTTGCTCCCCGTTTTACCAAAGTCACATTTTCAATGTTATTCTGGCCAGTACACCTGAAGCGATACGGCATTATCAGTCAACCTAAAGTATATCACAGTTCTCCTGCCGGGAGCTTCTCGAGTTTGCCGATGTATTTCGCCTGCTGACGATACATTTGGATACCTTAAGAGAGTCATAGTTACTCCTTGCTGTTGCTCCCCATTCTACAACAGGCACATCTACAAGCTTACTCTGGCCAATTATCCCGAAGCGATTCGCTAATATCTGTTGACATAAAGACTTTCACAGTACTCCTGCCGGGAGCTTCTCGACTTTACCGATGTATTTCGCCTATTGACGAGGCATTTGGCTACCTTAAGAGAGTCATAGTTACTCCTATCAGTGTCTCTCCGTTAAACCACAGTCACATATACAATTATCCTCTGCCCCTTTCACCAGACGCGATACGCCATTATTTGTCGACATTATGACATTCACACTACTCCTGCTAGTGGCTCCTCCAGTTTACCAATGTATTTCGCCTGTTGACGAGGCATTTGGCTACCTTAAGAGAGTCATAGTTACTCCTGTCAGTTGCTTTCCGTCTTACCACAGTCACATTTTCAATCTTATTCTGGCCAGTTCACCTGAGGCGATACGCCATTATCAGTCAACCCAAAGAATTTCACAGTACTCCTGCCGGAAGCCTCTCGAGTTTGCCGAAGTATTTCGCCTGTTGACGAAGCATTTGGATACCTTAAGAGAGTCATAGTTACTCCTTGCTGTTGCTCCCCATTTTACAACAGGCACATCTACAAGCTTACTCTGGCCAATTCTCCTGAAGCGATACGCTAATATCTGTTGACATAAAGACTTTCACAGTACTCCTGCTGGGAGCTTCTCAACTTTGCCGATGTATTTCGCCTATTGACGAGGCATTTTTCTACCTTAAGAGAGTCATAGTTACTCCTGCCAGTGGCTCTCCGTTAAACCACAGTCACATCTACCATTTTCCTCTGCCCCTTTCACCAGACGCGATACGCCATTATTTGTCGACATCATGTCTTTCAAAGTACTCCTGCTAGGGGCTCCTCCAGTTTACCAATGTATTTCGCCTGTTGACGAGGCATTTGGCTACCTTAAGAGAGTCACACTTACTCCTGTCAGTTGCTCCCCGTTTTACCACAGTCACATTTTCAATCTTATTCTGGCCAGTTCACCCGAAGCGATACGCCACTTGACGAGGCATTTGGCTACCTTAAGAGAATCATAGTTACTCCTGTCAGTTGCTCCCCGTTTAACAACAGTCACATTTTCAATCTCATTCTGGCCAGTTCACCTGAAGCGATACGCCATTATCAGTCAACCTAAAGAATATCACATTACTCCTGCCGGGAGCTTCTCGAGTTTGCCGATGTATTTCGCCTGTTGACGAGGCATTTGGATACCTTAAGAGAGTCATAGTTACTCTTGCTGTTGCTCCCCATTTTACAACAGGCACATCTACAAGCTTACTCTGGCCAATTCTCCTGAAGCGATACGCTAATATCTGTTGACATAAAGACTTTCACTGTACTCCTGGCGGGAGCTTTTCGACTTTGCCGGTGTATTTCGCCTAATGACGAGGTATTTTTCTACCTTAAGGGAGTCATAGTTACTCCTGCCAGTGGCTCTCCGTTAAACCACAGTTACATCTACGATTTTCCTCTGCCCCTTTCACCAGACGCGATACGCCATTATTTGTCGAAATTATGACTTTCACAGTACTCCTGCTAGGGGTTCCTCCAGTTTACCAATGCATTTCGCCTGTTGACGAGGCATTTGGCTACCTTAAGAGAGTCATAGTTACTCCTGTCAGTTGCTCCCCGTTTAACCACTGTCACATTTTCAATCTCATTCTGGCCAGTTCACCTGAAGCGATACGCCATTATCAGTCAACCTAAAGAATATCACAGTACTCCTGCCGGGAGCCTCTCGAGTTTGCCGATGCATTTCGCCTGTGGACGAGGCATTTAGATACCTTAAGAGAGTCATAGTTTCACCTTGCTGTTGCTCCCCATTTTACAACAGGGAATTCTACAAGCTTACTCTGGCCAATTCTCCTGAAGCGATACGCTAATATCTGTTGACATAAAGACTTTCACAGTTCTCCTGCCGGGAGCTTCTCGACTTTGCCGACGTATTTCGCATATTGACGAGGCATCTTGCTACCTTAAGAGAGTTATAGTTACTCCTGCCAGTGTCTCTCCGTTAAACCACATTCACATTTACAATTTTCCTCTGCCCCTTTCACCAGACCCGATACGATATTATTCTTCGACATTATGACTTTTACAGTACTCCTGCTAGGGGCTCCTCCAGTTTACCAATGTATTTCGCCTGTTGACGAGGCATTTGGCTACCTTAAGAGAGTCATAGTTACTCCTGTTAGTTGCTCCCCGTTTTAGCAAAGTCACATTTTCAATGTTATTCTGGCCAGTTCACCTGAAGCGATACGCCATTATCAGTCAACCTGCCGGGAGCTTCTAGAGTTTGCCGATGTATTTCGCCTGCTGACGATACATTTGAATACCTTAAGAGAGTCATAGTTACTCCTTGCTGTTGCTCCCCATTTTACAACAGGCACATCTACAAGCTTACTCTGGCCAATTATCCTGAAGCGATTCGCTAATATCTGTTGACATAAAGACTTTTACAGTACTCCTGCCTGGAGCTTCTCAACTTTACCGATGTATTTCGCCTATTGACGAGGCATTTGGCTACCTTAAGAGAGTCATAGTTACTCCTATCAGTGTCTCTCCGTTAAACCACAGTCACATCTACAATATTCCTCTGCCCCTTTCACCAGACGCGACACGCCATTATCTGTCTACATTATGACTTTCACAGTACTCCTGCTAGGGGCTCCTCCAATTTACCAATGTATTTCGCCTGTTGACGAGGCATTTGGCTACCTTAAGGGTGTCATAGTTACTCCTGTCAGTTGCTCCCCGTTTTACCAAAGTCACATTTTCAATCTTATTCTGGCCAGTTCACCTGAAGCGATACGCCATTATCAGTCAACCTAAAGAATATCACAGTACTCCTGCCGGGAGCTTCTCGAGTTTGCCGATGCATTTCGCCTGTTGACGAGGCATTTGGATACCTTAAGAGAGTCATAGTTTCACCTTGCTGTTGCTCCCCATTTTACAACAGGCATATCTACAAGCTTACTCTGGCCAATTCACCTGAAGCAATACGCTAATATCTGTTGACATAAAGACTTCCACAGTGCTCCTGCCGGGAGCTTTTCGACTTTGCCGATGAATTTCGCATATTGACGAGGCGTTTGGCTACCTTAAGAGAGTCGTAGTTACTCCTTCCAGTGTCTCTCCGTTAAACCACAGTAACATCTACCATTTTCCTCTGCCCTTTTCACCAGACGCGATACGCCATTATTTGTCGACATTATGACTTTCACAGTACTCCTGCAAGGGGCTCCTCCAGTTTACCAATGTATTTCACCTGTTGACGAGGCATTTGGCTACCTTTAGAGAGTCATAGTTACTCCTGTCAGTTGCTCCCCGTTTTACCACAGTCACATTTTCAATCTTATTCTGGCCAGTTCACCTGAAGCGATACGCCATTATCAGTCAACCTAAAGAATATCACAGTACTCCTGCCGGGAGCTTCTCGAGTTTGCCGATGCATTTCGCCTGTGGACGAGGCATTTAGATACCTTAAGAGAGTCATAGTTTCACCTTGCTGTTGCTCCCCATTTTACAACAGGGAATTCTACAAGCTTACTCTGGCCAATTCTCCTGAAGCGATACGCTAATATCTGTTGACATAAAGAGTTTCACAGTCCTCCTGCCGGGAGCTTCTCGACTTTGCCGACGTATTTCGCATATTGACGAGGCATCTGGCTACCTTAAGAGAGTTATAGTTACTCCTGCCAGTGTCTCTCCGTTAACCACATTCACATTTACAATTTTCCTCTGCCCCTTTCACCAGACCCGATACGATATTATTCTTCGACATTATGACTTTTACAGTACTCCTGCTAGGGGCTCCTCCAGTTTACCAATGTATTTCGCCTGTTGACGAGGCATTTGGCTACCTTAAGAGAGTCATAGTTACTCCTGTCAGTTGCTCCCCGTTTTACCAAAGTCACATTTTCAATGTTATTCTGGCCAGTTCACCTGAAGCGATACGGCATTATCAGTCAACCTAAAGTATATCACAGTTCTCCTGCCGGGAGCTTCTCGAGTTTGCCGATGTATTTCGCCTGCTGACGATACATTTGGATACCTTAAGAGAGTCATAGTTACTCCTGTCAGTTGCTTTCCGTCTTACCACAGTCACATTTTCAATCTTATTCTGGCCAGTTCACCTGAGGCGATACGCCATTATCAGTCAACCCAAAGAATTTCACAGTACTCCTGCCGGAAGCCTCTCGAGTTTGCCGAAGTATTTCGCCTGTTGACGAAGCATTTGGATACCTTAAGAGAGTCATAGTTACTCCTTGCTGTTGCTCCCCATTTTACAACAGGCACATCTACAAGCTTACTCTGGCCAATTCTCCTGAAGCGATACGCTAATATCTGTTGACATAAAGACTTTCACAGTACTCCTGCTGGGAGCTTCTCAACTTTGCCGATGTATTTCGCCTATTGACGAGGCATTTTTCTACCTTAAGAGAGTCATAGTTACTCCTGCCAGTGGCTCTCCGTTAAACCACAGTCACATCTACCATTTTCCTCTGCCCCTTTCACCAGACGCGATACGCCATTATTTGTCGACATCATGTCTTTCAAAGTACTCCTGCTAGGGGCTCCTCCAGTTTACCAATGTATTTCGCCTGTTGACGAGGCATTTGGCTACCTTAAGAGAGTCATACTTACTCCTGTCAGTTGCTCCCCGTTTTACCACAGTCACATTTTCAATCTTATTCTGGCCAGTTCACCCGAAGCGATACGCCACTTGACGAGGCATTTGTCTACCTTAAGAGAATCATAGTTACTCCTGTCAGTTGCTCCCCGTTTAACAACAGTCACATTTTCAATCTCATTCTGGCCAGTTCACCTGAAGCGATACGCCATTATCAGTCAACCTAAAGAATATCACATTACTCCTGCCGGGAGCTTCTCGAGTTTGCCGATGTATTTCGCCTGTTGACGAGGCATTTGGATACCTTAAGAGAGTCATAGTTACTCTTGCTGTTGCTCCCCATTTTACAACAGGCACATCTACAAGCTTACTCTGGCCAATTCTCCTGAAGCGATACGCTAATATCTGTTGACATAAAGACTTTCACTGTACTCCTGGCGGGAGCTTTTCGACTTTGCCGATGTATTTCGCCTAATGACGAGGTATTTTTCTACCTTAAGGGAGTCATAGTTACTCCTGCCAGTGGCTCTCCGTTAAACCACAGTTACATCTACGATTTTCCTCTGCCCCTTTCACCAGACGCGATACGCCATTATTTGTCGAAATTATGACTTTCACAGTACTCCTGCTAGGGGTTCCTCCAGTTTACCAATGTATTTCGCCTGTTGACGAGGCATTTGGCTACCTTAAGAGAGTCATAGTTACTCCTGTCAGTTGCTCCCCGTTTAACCACTGTCACATTTTCAATCTCATTCTGGCCAGTTCACCTGAAGCGATACGCCATTATCAGTCAACCTAAAGAATATCACAGTACTCCTGCCGGGAGCTTCTCGAGTTTGCCGATGCATTTCGCCTGTGGACGAGGCATTTAGATACCTTAAGAGAGTCATAGTTTCACCTTGCTGTTGCTCCCCATTTTACAACAGGGAATTCTACAAGCTTACTCTGGCCAATTCTCCTGAAGCGATACGCTAATATCTGTTGACATAAAGACTTTCACAGTTCTCCTGCCGGGAGCTTCTCGACTTTGCCGACGTATTTCGCATATTGACGAGGCATCTGGCTACCTTAAGAGAGTTATAGTTACTCCTGCCAGTGTCTCTCCGTTAAACCACATTCACATTTACAATTTTCCTCTGCCCCTTTCACCAGACCCGATACGATATTATTCTTCGACATTATGACTTTTACAGTACTCCTGCTAGGGGCTCCTCCAGTTTACCAATGTATTTCGCCTGTTGACGAGGCATTTGGCTACCTTAAGAGAGTCATAGTTACTCCTGTTAGTTGCTCCCCGTTTTAGCAAAGTCACATTTTCAATGTTATTCTGGCCAGTTCACCTGAAGCGATACGCCATTATCAGTCAACCTGCCGGGAGCTTCTAGAGTTTGCCGATGTATTTCGCCTGCTGACGATACATTTGAATACCTTAAGAGAGTCATAGTTACTCCTTGCTGTTGCTCCCCATTTTACAACAGGCACATCTACAAGCTTACTCTGGCCAATTATCCTGAAGCGATTCGCTAATATCTGTTGACATAAAGACTTTTACAGTACTCCTGCCTGGAGCTTCTCAACTTTACCGATGTATTTCGCCTATTGACGAGGCATTTGGCTACCTTAAGAGAGTCATAGTTACTCCTATCAGTGTCTCTCCGTTAAACCACAGTCACATCTACAATATTCCTCTGCCCCTTTCACCAGACGCGACACGCCATTATCTGTCTACATTATGACTTTCACAGTACTCCTGCTAGGGGCTCCTCCAATTTACCAATGTATTTCGCCTGTTGACGAGGCATTTGGCTACCTTAAGGGTGTCATAGTTACTCCTGTCAGTTGCTCCCCGTTTTACCAAAGTCACATTTTCAATCTTCTTCTGGCCAGTTCACCTGAAGCGATACGCCATTATCAGTCAACCTAAAGAATATCACAGTACTCCTGCCGGGAGCTTCTCGAGTTTGCCGATGCATTTCGCCTGTTGACGAGGCATTTGGATACCTTAAGAGAGTCATAGTTTCACCTTGCTGTTGCTCCCCATTTTACAACAGGCATATCTACAAGCTTACTCTGGCCAATTCACCTGAAGCAATAGGCTAATATCTGTTGACATAAAGACTTCCACAGTGCTCCTGCCGGGAGCTTTTCGACTTTGCCGATGAATTTCGCATATTGACGAGGCGTTTGGCTACCTTAAGAGAGTCGTAGTTACTCCTTCCAGTGTCTCTCCGTTAAACCACAGTAACATCTACCATTTTCCTCTGCCCTTTTCACCAGACGCGATACGCCATTATTTGTCGACATTATGACTTTCACAGTACTCCTGCTAGGGGCTCCTCCAGTTTACCAATGTATTTCACCTGTTGACGAGGCATTTGGCTACCTTTAGAGAGTCATAGTTACTCCTGTCAGTTGCTCCCCGTTTTACCACAGTCACATTTTCAATCTTATTCTGGCCAGTTCACCTGAAGCGATACGCCATTATCAGTCAACCTAAAGAATATCACAGTACTCCTGCCGGGAGCTTCTCGAGTTTGCCGATGCATTTCGCCTGTGGACGAGGCATTTAGATACCTTAAGAGAGTCATAGTTTCACCTTGCTGTTGCTCCCCATTTTACAACAGGGAATTCTACAAGCTTACTCTGGCCAATTCTCCTGAAGCGATACGCTAATATCTGTTGACATAAAGAGTTTCACAGTCCTCCTGCCGGGAGCTTCTCGACTTTGCCGACGTATTTCGCATATTGACGAGGCATCTGGCTACCTTAAGAGAGTTATAGTTACTCCTGCCAGTGTCTCTCCGTTAACCACATTCACATTTACAATTTTCCTCTGCCCCTTTCACCAGACCCGATACGATATTATTCTTCGACATTATGACTTTTACAGTACTCCTGCTAGGGGCTCCTCCAGTTTACCAATGTATTTCGCCTGTTGACGAGGCATTTGGCTACCTTAAGAGAGTCATAGTTACTCCTGTCAGTTGCTCCCCGTTTTACCAAAGTCACATTTTCAATGTTATTCTGGCCAGTTCACCTGAAGCGATACGGCATTATCAGTCAACCTAAAGTATATCACAGTTCTCCTGCCGGGAGCTTCTCGAGTTTGCCGATGTATTTCGCCTGCTGACGATACATTTGGATACCTTAAGAGAGTCATAGTTACTCCTGTCAGTTGCTTTCCGTCTTACCACAGTCACATTTTCAATCTTATTCTGGCCAGTTCACCTGAGGCGATACGCCATTATCAGTCAACCCAAAGAATTTCACAGTACTCCTGCCGGAAGCCTCTCGAGTTTGCCGAAGTATTTCGCCTGTTGACGAAGCATTTGGATACCTTAAGAGAGTCATAGTTACTCCTTGCTGTTGCTCCCCATTTTACAACAGGCACATCTACAAGCTTACTCTGGCCAATTATCCTGAAGCGATTCGCTAATATCTGTTGACATAAAGACTTTCACAGTACTCCCGCCGGGAGCTTCTCGACTTTACCGATGTATTTCGCCTATTGACGAGGCATTTGGCTACCTTAAGAGAGTCATAGTTACTCCTATCAGTGTCTCTCCGTTAAACCACAGTCACATATACAATTATCCTCTGCCCCTTTCACCAGACGCGATACGCCATTATTTGTCGACATTATGACTTTCACACTACTCCTGCTAGTGGCTCCTCCAGTTTACCAATGTATTTCGCCTGTTGACGAGGCATTTGGCTACCTTAAGAGAGTCATAGTTACTCCTGTCAGTTGCTTTCCGTCTTACCACAGTCACATTTTCAATCTTATTCTGGCCAGTTCACCTGAGGCGATACGCCATTATCAGTCAACCCAAAGAATTTCACAGTACTCCTGCCGGAAGCCTCTCGAGTTTGCCGAAGTATTTCGCCTGTTGACGAAGCATTTGGATACCTTAAGAGAGTCATAGTTACTCCTTGCTGTTGCTCCCCATTTTACAACAGGCACATCTACAAGCTTACTCTGGCCAATTCTCCTGAAGCGATACGCTAATATCTGTTGACATAAAGACTTTCACAGTACTCCTGCTGGGAGCTTCTCAACTTTGCCGATGTATTTCGCCTATTGACGAGGCATTTTTCTACCTTAAGAGAGTCATAGTTACTCCTGCCAGTGGCTCTCCGTTAAACCACAGTCACATCTACCATTTTCCTCTGCCCCTTTCACCAGACGCGATACGCCATTATTTGTCGACATCATGTCTTTCAAAGTACTCCTGCTAGGGGCTCCTCCAGTTTACCAATGTATTTCGCCTGTTGACGAGGCATTTGGCTACCTTAAGAGAGTCATAGTTACTCCTGTCAGTTGCTCCCCGTTTTACCACGGTCACATTTTCAATCTTATTCTGGCCAGTTCACCTGAAGCGATACGCCATTATCAGTCAACCTGCCGGGAGCTTCTAGAGTTTGCCGATGTATTTCGCCTGCTGACGATACATTTGGATACCTTAAGAGAGTCATAGTTACTCCTTGCTGTTGCTCCCCATTTTACAACAGGCACATCTACAAGCTTACTCTGGCCAATTATCCTGAAGCGATTCGCTAATATCTGTTGACATAAAGACTTTTACAGTACTCCTGCCTGGAGCTTCTCAACTTTACCGATGTATTTCGCCTATTGACGAGGCATTTGGCTACCTTAAGAGAGTCATAGTTACTCCTATCAGTGTCTCTCCGTTAAACCACAGTCACATCTACAATATTCCTCTGCCCCTTTCACCAGACGCGACACGCCATTATCTGTCTACATTATGACTTTCACAGTACTCCTGCTAGGGGCTCCTCCAATTTACCAATGTATTTCGCCTGTTGACGAGGCATTTGGCTACCTTAAGGGTGTCATAGTTACTCCTGTCAGTTGCTCCCCGTTTTACCAAAGTCAAATTTTCAATCTTATTCTGGCCAGTTCACCTGAAGCGATACGCCATTATCAGTCAACCTAAAGAATATCACAGTACTCCTGCCGGGAGCTTCTCGAGTTTGCCGATGCATTTCGCCTGTTGACGAGGCATTTGGATACCTTAAGAGAGTCATAGTTTCACCTTGCTGTTGCTCCCCATTTTACAACAGGCATATCTACAAGCTTACTTTGGCCAATTCACCTGAAGCAATACGCTAATATCTGTTGACATAAAGACTTTCACAGTGCTCCTGCCGGGAGCTTTTCGACTTTGCCGATGAATTTCGCATATTGACGAGGCGTTTGGCTACCTTAAGAGAATCGTAGTTACTCCTTCCAGTGTCTCTCCGTTAAACCACAGTAACATCTACCATTTTCCTCTGCCCTTTTCACCAGACGCGATACGCCATTATTTGTCGACATTATGACTTTCACAGTACTCCTGCTAGGGGCTCCTCCAGTTTACCAATGTATTTCACCTGTTGACGAGGCATTTGGCTACCTTTAGAGAGTCATAGTTACTCCTGTCAGTTGCTCCCCGTTTTACCACAGTCACATTTTCAATCTTATTCTGGCCAGTTCACCTGAAGCGATACGCCATTATCAGTCAACCTAAAGAATATCACAGTACTCCTGCCGGGAGCTTCTCGAGTTTGCCGATGCATTTCGCCTGTGGACGAGGCATTTAGATACCTTAAGAGAGTCATAGTTTCACCTTGCTGTTGCTCCCCATTTTACAACAGGGAATTCTACAAGCTTACTCTGGCCAATTCTCCTGAAGCGATACGCTAATATCTGTTGACATAAAGACTTTCACAGTCCTCCTGCCGGGAGCTTCTCGACTTTGCCGACGTATTTCGCATATTGACGAGGCATCTGGCTACCTTAAGAGAGTTATAGTTACTCCTGCCAGTGTCTCTCCGTTAAACCACATTCACATTTACAATTTTCCTCTGCCCCTTTCACCAGACCCGATACGATATTATTCTTCGACATTATGACTTTTACAGTACTCCTGCTAGGGGCTCCTCCAGTTTACCAATGTATTTCGCCTGTTGACGAGGCATTTGGCTACCTTAAGAGAGTCATAGTTACTCCTGTCAGTTGCTCCCCGTTTTACCAAAGTCACATTTTCAATGTTATTCTGGCCAGTTCACCTGAAGCGATACGGCATTATCAGTCAACCTAAAGTATATCACAGTACTCCTGCCGGGAGCTTCTCGAGTTTGCCGATGTATTTCGCCTGCTGACGATACATTTGGATACCTTAAGAGAGTCATAGTTACTCCTTGCTGTTGCTCCCCATTTTACAACAGGCACATCTACAAGCTTACTCTGGCCAATTATCCTGAAGCGATTCGCTAATATCTGTTGACATAAAGACTTTCACAGTACTCCTGCCGGGAGCTTCTCGACTTTACCGATGTATTTCGCCTATTGACGAGGCATTTGGCTACCTTAAGAGAGTCATAGTTACTCCTATCAGTGTCTCTCCGTTAAACCACAGTCACATATACAATTATCCTCTGCCCCTTTCACCAGACGCGATACGCCATTATTTGTCGACATTATGACTTTCACACTACTCCTGCTAGTGGCTCCTCCAGTTTACCAATGTATTTCGCCTGTTGACGAGGCATTTGGCTACCTTAAGAGAGTCATAGTTACTCCTGTCAGTTGCTTTCCGTCTTACCACAGTCACATTTTCAATCTTATTCTGGCCAGTTCACCTGAGGCGATACGCCATTATCAGTCAACCCAAAGAATTTCACAGTACTCCTGCCGGAAGCCTCTCGAGTTTGCCGAAGTATTTCGCCTGTTGACGAAGCATTTGGATACCTTAAGAGAGTCATAGTTACTCCTTGCTGTTGCTCCCCATTTTACAACAGGCACATCTACAAGCTTACTCTGGCCAATTCTCCTGAAGCGATACGCTAATATCTGTTGACATAAAGACTTTCACAGTACTCCTGCTGGGAGCTTCTCAACTTTGCCGATGTATTTCGCCTATTGACGAGGCATTTTTCTACCTTAAGAGAGTCATAGTTACTCCTGCCAGTGGCTCTCCGTTAAACCACAGTCACATCTACCATTTTCCTCTGCCCCTTTCACCAGACGCGATACGCCATTATTTGTCGACATCATGTCTTTCAAAGTACTCCTGCTAGGGGCTCCTCCAGTTTACCAATGTATTTCGCCTGTTGACGAGGCATTTGGCTACCTTAAGAGAGTCATAGTTACTCCTGTCAGTTGCTCCCCGTTTTACCACGGTCACATTTTCAATCTTATTCTGGCCAGTTCACCTGAAGCGATACGCCATTATCAGTCAACCTGCCGGGAGCTTCTAGAGTTTGCCGATGTATTTCGCCTGCTGACGATACATTTGGATACCTTAAGAGAGTCATAGTTACTCCTTGCTGTTGCTCCCCATTTTACAACAGGCACATCTACAAGCTTACTCTGGCCAATTATCCTGAAGCGATTCGCTAATATCTGTTGACATAAAGACTTTTACAGTACTACTGCCTGGAGCTTCTCAACTTTACCGATGTATTTCGCCTATTGACGAGGCATTTGGCTACCTTAAGAGAGTCATAGTTACTCCTATCAGTGTCTCTCCGTTAAACCACAGTCACATCTACAATATTCCTCTGCCCCTTTCACCAGACGCGACACGCCATTATCTGTCTACATTATGACTTTCACAGTACTCCTGCTAGGGGCTCCTCCAATTTACCAATGTATTTCGCCTGTTGACGAGGCATTTGGCTACCTTAAGGGTGTCATAGTTACTCCTGTCAGTTGCTCCCCGTTTTACCAAAGTCAAATTTTCAATCTTATTCTGGCCAGTTCACCTGAAGCGATACGCCATTATCAGTCAACCTAAAGAATATCACAGTACTCCTGCCGGGAGCTTCTCGAGTTTGCCGATGCATTTCGCCTGTTGACGAGGCATTTGGATACCTTAAGAGAGTCATAGTTTCACCTTGCTGTTGCTCCCCATTTTACAACAGGCATATCTACAAGCTTACTCTGGCCAATTCACCTGAAGCAATACGCTAATATCTGTTGACATAAAGACTTTCACAGTGCTCCTGCCGGGAGCTTTTCGACTTTGCCGATGAATTTCGCATATTGACGAGGCGTTTGGCTACCTTAAGAGAGTCGTAGTTACTCCTTCCAGTGTCTCTCCGTTAAACCACAGTAACATCTACCATTTTCCTCTGCCCTTTTCACCAGACGCGATACGCCATTATTTGTCGACATTATGACTTTCACAGTACTCCTGCTAGGGGCTCCTCCAGTTTACCAATGTATTTCACCTGTTGACGAGGCATTTGGCTACCTTTAGAGAGTCATAGTTACTCCTGTCAGTTGCTCCCCGTTTTACCACAGTCACATTTTCAATCTTATTCTGGCCAGTTCACCTGAAGCGATACGCCATTATCAGTCAACCTAAAGAATATCACAGTACTCCTGCCGGGAGCTTCTCGAGTTTGCCGATGCATTTCGCCTGTGGACGAGGCATTTAGATACCTTAAGAGAGTCATAGTTTCACCTTGCTGTTGCTCCCCATTTTACAACAGGGAATTCTACAAGCTTACTCTGGCCAATTCTCCTGAAGCGATACGCTAATATCTGTTGACATAAAGACTTTCACAGTCCTCCTGCCGGGAGCTTCTCGACTTTGCCGACGTATTTCGCATATTGACGAGGCATCTGGCTACCTTAAGAGAGTTATAGTTACTCCTGCCAGTGTCTCTCCGTTAAACCACATTCACATTTACAATTTTCCTCTGCCCCTTTCACCAGACCCGATACGATATTATTCTTCGACATTATGACTTTTACAGTACTCCTGCTAGGGGCTCCTCCAGTTTACCAATGTATTTCGCCTGTTGACGAGGCATTTGTCTACCTTAAGAGAGTCATAGTTACTCCTGTCAGTTGCTCCCCGTTTTACCAAAGTCACATTTTCAATGTTATTCTGGCCAGTTCACCTGAAGCGATACGGCATTATCAGTCAACCTAAAGTATATCACAGTTCTCCTGCCGGGAGCTTATCGAGTTTGCCGATGTATTTCGCCCGCTGACGATACATTTGGATACCTTAAGAGAGTCATAGTTACTCCTTGCTGTTGCTCCCCATTCTACAACAGGCACATCTACAAGCTTACTCTGGCCAATTATCCTGAAGCGATTCGCTAATATCTGTTGACATAAAGACTTTCACAGTACTCCTGCCGGGAGCTTCTCGACTTTCCCGATGTATTTCGCCTATTGACGAGGCATTTGGCTACCTTAAGAGAGTCATAGTTACTCCTATCAGTGTCTCTCCGTTAAACCACAGTCACATATACAATTATCCTCTGCCCCTTTCACCAGACGCGATACGCCATTATTTGTCGACATTATGACTTTCACACTACTCCTGCTAGTGGCTCCTCCAGTTTACCAATGTATTTCGCCTGTTGACGAGGCATTTGGCTACCTTAAGAGAGTCATAGTTACTCCTGTCAGTTGCTTTCCGTCTTACCACAGTCACATTTTCAATCTTATTCTGGCCAGTTCACCTGAGGCGATACGCCATTATCAGTCAACCCAAAGAATTTCACAGTACTCCTGCCGGAAGCCTCTCGAGTTTGCCGAAGTATTTCGCCTGTTGACGAAGCATTTGGATACCTTAAGAGAGTCATAGTTACTCCTTGCTGTTGCTCCCCATTTTACAACAGGCACATCTACAAGCTTACTCTGGCCAATTCTCCTGAAGCGATACGCTAATATCTGTTGACATAAAGACTTTCACAGTACTCCTGCTGGGAGCTTCTCAACTTTGCCGATGTATTTCGCCTATTGACGAGGCATTTTTCTACCTTAAGAGAGTCATAGTTACTCCTGCCAGTGGCTCTCCGTTAAACCACAGTCACATCTACCATTTTCCTCTGCCCCTTTCACCAGACGCGATACGCCATTATTTGTCGACATCATGTCTTTCAAAGTACTCCTGCTAGGGGCTCCTCCAGTTTACCAATGTATTTCGCCTGTTGACGAGGCATTTGGCTACCTTAAGAGAGTCATACTTACTCCTGTCAGTTGCTCCCCGTTTTACCACAGTCACATTTTCAATCTTATTCTGGCCAGTTCACCCGTAGCGATACGCCACTTGACGAGGCATTTGGCTACCTTAAGAGAATCATAGTTACTCCTGTCAGTTGCTCCCCGTTTAACAACAGTCACATTTTCAATCTCATTCTGGCCAGTTCACCTGAAGCGATACGCCATTATCAGTCAACCTAAAGAATATCACATTACTCCTGCCGGGAGCTTCTCGAGTTTGCCGATGTATTTCGCCTGTTGACGAGGCATTTGGATACCTTAAGAGAGTCATAGTTACTCTTGCTGTTGCTCCCCATTTTACAACAGGCACATCTACAAGCTTACTCTGGCCAATTCTCCTGAAGCGATACGCTAATATCTGTTGACATAAAGACTTTCACTGTACTCCTGGCGGGAGCTTTTCGACTTTGCCGATGTATTTCGCCTAATGACGAGGTATTTTTCTACCTTAAGGGAGTCATAGTTACTCCTGCCAGTGGCTCTCCGTTAAACCACAGTTACATCTACGATTTTCCTCTGCCCCTTTCACCAGACGCGATACGCCATTATTTGTCGAAATTATGACTTTCACAGTACTCCTGCTAGGGGTTCCTCCAGTTTACCAATGTATTTCGCCTGTTGACGAGGCATTTGGCTACCTTAAGAGAGTCATAGTTACTCCTGTCAGTTGCTCCCCGTTTAACCACTGTCACATTTTCAATCTCATTCTGGCCAGTTCACCTGAGGCGATACGCCATTATCAGTCAACCTAAAGAATATCACAGTACTCCTGCCGGGAGCTTCTCGAGTTTGCCGATGCATTTCGCCTGTGGACGAGGCATTTAGATACCTTAAGAGAGTCATAGTTTCACCTTGCTGTTGCTCCCCATTTTACAACAGGGAATTCTACAAGCTTACTCTGGCCAATTCTCCTGAAGCGATACGCTAATATCTGTTGACATAAAGACTTTGACAGTTCTCCTGCCGGGAGCTTCTCGACTTTGCCGACGTATTTCGCATATTGACGAGGCATCTGGCTACCTTAAGAGAGTTATAGTTACTCCTGCCAGTGTCTCTCCGTTAAACCACATTCACATTTACAATTTTCCTCTGCCCCTTTCACCAGACCCGATACGATATTATTCTTCGACATTATGACTTTTACAGTACTCCTGCTAGGGGCTCCTCCAGTTTACCAATGTATTTCGCCTGTTGACGAGGCATTTGGCTACCTTAAGAGAGTCATAGTTACTCCTGTTAGTTGCTCCCCGTTTTAGCAAAGTCACATTTTCAATGTTATTCTGGCCAGTTCACCTGAAGCGATACGCCATTATCAGTCAACCTGCCGGGAGCTTCTAGAGTTTGCCGATGTATTTCGCCTGCTGACGATACATTTGAATACCTTAAGAGAGTCATAGTTACTCCTTGCTGTTGCTCCCCATTTTACAACAGGCACATCTACAAGCTTACTCTGGCCAATTATCCTGAAGCGATTCGCTAATATCTGTTGACATAAAGACTTTTACAGTACTCCTGCCTGGAGCTTCTCAACTTTACCGATGTATTTCGCCTATTGACGAGGCATTTGGCTACCTTAAGAGAGTCATAGTTACTCCTATCAGTGTCTCTCCGTTAAACCACAGTCACATCTACAATATTCCTCTGCCCCTTTCACCAGACGCGGCACGCCATTATCTGTCTACATTATGACTTTCACAGTACTCCTGCTAGGGGCTCCTCCAATTTACCAATGTATTTCGCCTGTTGACGAGGCATTTGGCTACCTTAAGGGTGTCATAGTTACTCCTGTCAGTTGCTCCCCGTTTTACCAAAGTCACATTTTCAATCTTATTCTGGCCAGTTCACCTGAAGCGATACGCCATTATCAGTCAACCTAAAGAATATCACAGTACTCCTGCCGGGAGCTTCTCGAGTTTGCCGATGCATTTCGCCTGTTGACGAGGCATTTGGATACCATAAGAGAGTCATAGTTTCACCTTGCTGTTGCTCCCCATTTTACAACAGGCATATCTACAAGCTTACTCTGGCCAATTCACCTGAAGCAATACGCTAATATCTGTTGACATAAAGACTTTCACAGTGCTCCTGCCGGGAGCTTTTCGACTTTGCCGATGAATTTCGCATATTGACGAGGCGTTTGGCTACCTTAAGAGAGTCATAGTTACTCCTATCAGTGTCTCTCCGTTAAACCACAGTAACATCTACCATTTTCCTCTGCCCTTTTCACCAGACGCGATACGCCATTATTTGTCGACATTATGACTTTCACAGTACTCCTGCTAGGGGCTCCTCCAGTTTACCAATGTATTTCACCTGTTGACGAGGCATTTGGCTACCTTTAGAGAGTCATAGTTACTCCTGTCAGTTGCTCCCCGTTTTACCACAGTCACATTTTCAATCTTATTCTGGCCAGTTCACCTGAAGCGATACGCCATTATCAGTCAACCTAAAGAATATCACAGTACTCCTGCCCGGAGCTTCTCGAGTTTGCCGATGCATTTCGCCTGTGGACGAGGCATTTAGATACCTTAAGAGAGTCATAGTTTCACCTTGCTGTTGCTCCCCATTTTACAACAGGGAATTCTACAAGCTTACTCTGGCCAATTCTCCTGAAGCGATACGCTAATATCTGTTGACATAATGACTTTCACAGTCCTCCTGCCGGGAGCTTCTCGACTTTGCCGACGTATTTCGCATATTGACGAGGCATCTGGCTACCTTAAGAGAGTTATAGTTACTCCTGCCAGTGTCTCTCCGTTAACCACATTCACATTTACAATTTTCCTCTGCCCCTTTCACCAGACCCGATACGATATTATTCTTCGACATTATGACTTTTACAGTACTCCTGCTAGGGGCTCCTCCAGTTTACCAATGTATTTCGCCTGTTGACGAGGCATTTGGCTACCTTAAGAGAGTCATAGTTACTCCTGTCAGTTGCTCCCCGTTTTACCAAAGTCACATTTTCAATGTTATTCTGGCCAGTTCACCTGAAGCGATACGGCATTATCAGTCAACCTAAAGTATATCACAGTTCTCCTGCCGGGAGCTTCTCGAGTTTGCCGATGTATTTCGCCTGCTGACGATACATTTGGATACCTTAAGAGAGTCATAGTTACTCCTTGCTGTTGCTCCCCATTTTACAACAGGCACATCTACAAGCTTACTCTGGCCAATTATCCTGAAGCGATTCGCTAATATCTGTTGACATAAAGACTTTCACAGTACTCCTGCCGGGAGCTTCTCGACTTTACTGATGTATTTCGCCTATTGACGAGGCATTTGGCTACCTTAAGAGAGTCATAGTTACTCCTATCAGTGTCTCTCCGTTAAACCACAGTCACATATACAATTATCCTCTGCCCCTTTCACCAGACGCGATACGCCATTATTTGTCGACATTATGACTTTCACACTACTCCTGCTAGTGGCTCCTCCAGTTTACCAATGTATTTCGCCTGTTGACGAGGCATTTGGCTACCTTAAGAGAGTCATAGTTACTCCTGTCAGTTGCTTTCCGTCTTACCACAGTCACATTTTCAATCTTATTCTGGCCAGTTCACCTGAGGCGATACGCCATTATCAGTCAACCCAAAGAATTTCACAGTACTCCTGCCGGAAGCCTCTCGAGTTTGCCGAAGTATTTCGCCTGTTGACGAAGCATTTGGATACCTTAAGAGAGTCATAGTTACTCCTTGCTGTTGCTCCCCATTTTACAACAGGCACATCTACAAGCTTACTCTGGCCAATTCTCCTGAAGCGATACGCTAATATCTGTTGACATAAAGACTTTCACAGTACTCCTGCTGGGAGCTTCTCAACTTTGCCGATGTATTTCGCCTATTGACGAGGCATTTTTCTACCTTAAGAGAGTCATAGTTACTCCTGCCAGTGGCTCTCCGTTAAACCACAGTCACATCTACCATTTTCCTCTGCCCCTTTCACCAGACGCGATACGCCATTATTTGTCGACATCATGTCTTTCAAAGTACTCCTGCTAGGGGCTCCTCCAGTTTACCAATGTATTTCGCCTGTTGACGAGGCATTTGGCTACCTTAAGAGAGTCATACTTACTCCTGTCAGTTGCTCCCCGTTTTACCACAGTCACATTTTCAATCTTATTCTGGCCAGTTCACCCGAAGCGATACGCCACTTGACGAGGCATTTGGCTACCTTAAGAGAATCATAGTTACTCCTGTCAGTTGCTCCCCGTTTAACAACAGTCACATTTTCAATCTCATTCTGGCCAGTTCACCTGAAGCGATACGCCATTATCAGTCAACCTAAAGAATATCACATTACTCCTGCCGGGAGCTTCTCGAGTTTGCCGATGTATTTCGCCTGTTGACGAGGCATTTGGATACCTTAAGAGAGTCATAGTTACTCTTGCTGTTGCTCCCCATTTTACAACAGGCACATCTACAAGCTTACTCTGGCCAATTCTCCTGAAGCGATACGCTAATATCTGTTGACATAAAGACTTTCACTGTACTCCTGGCGGGAGCTTTTCGACTTTGCCGATGTATTTCGCCTAATGACGAGGTATTTTTCTACCTTAAGGGAGTCATAGTCACTCCTGCCAGTGGCTCTCCGTTAAACCACAGTTACATCTACGATTTTCCTCTGCCCCTTTCACCAGACGCGATACGCCATTATTTGTCGAAATTATGACTTTCACAGTACTCCTGCTAGGGGTTCCTC
This sequence comes from Schistocerca americana, assembly GCF_021461395.2. Taxonomy (NCBI): domain Eukaryota; kingdom Metazoa; phylum Arthropoda; class Insecta; order Orthoptera; family Acrididae; genus Schistocerca; species Schistocerca americana. The sequence goes on from NC_060130.1 coordinate 61,872,651, forward strand.
CAGTTTACCAATGTATTTCGCCTGTTGACGAGGCATTTGGCTACCTTAAGAGAGTCATAGTTACTCCTGTTAGTTGCTCCCCGTTTTAGCAAAGTCACATTTTCAATGTTATTCTGGCCAGTTCACCTGAAGCGATACGCCATTATCAGTCAACCTGCCGGGAGCTTCTAGAGTTTGCCGATGTATTTCGCCTGCTGACGATACATTTGGATACCTTAAGAGAGTCATAGTTACTCCTTGCTGTTGCTCCCCATTTTACAACAGGCACATCTACAAGCTTACTCTGGCCAATTATCCTGAAGCGATTCGCTAATATCCGTTGACATAAAGACTTTTACAGTACTCCTGCCTGGAGCTTCTCAACTTTACCTATGTATTTCGCCTATTGACGAGGCATTTGGCTACCTTAAGAGAGTCATAGTTACTCCTACCAGTGTCTCTCCGTTAAACCACAGTCACATCTACAATATTCCTCTGCCCCTTTCACCAGACGCGACACGCCATTATCTGTCTACATTATGACTTTCACAGTACTCCTGCTAGGATCTCCTCCAATTTACCAATGTATTTCGCCTGTTGACGAGGCATTTGGCTACCTTAAGGGTGTCATAGTTACTCCTGTCAGTTGCTCCCCGTTTTACCAAAGTCACATTTTCAATCTTATTCTGGCCAGTTCACCTGAAGCGATACGCCATTATCAGTCAACCTAAAGAATATCACAGTACTCCTGCCGGGAGCTTCTCGAGTTTGCCGGTGCATTTCGCCTGTTGACGAGGCATTTGGATACCTTAAGAGAGTCATAGTTTCACCTTGCTGTTGCTCCCCATTTTACAACAGGCATATCTACAAGCTTACTCTGGCCAATTCACCTGAAGCAATACGCTAATATCTGTTGACATAAAGACTTTCACAGTGCTCCTGCCGGGAGCTTTTCGACTTTGCCGATGAATTTCGCATATTGACGAGGCGTTTGGCTACCTTAAGAGAGTCGTAGTTACTCCTTCCAGTGTCTCTCCGTTAAACCACAGTAACATCTACCATTTTCCTCTGCCCTTTTCACCAGACGCGATACGCCATTATTTGTCGACATTATGACTTTCACAGTACTCCTGCTAGGGGCTCCTCCAGTTTACCAATGTATTTCACCTGTTGACGAGGCATTTGGCTACCTTTAGAGAGTCATAGTTACTCCTGTCAGTTGCTCCCCGTTTTACCACAGTCACATTTTCAATCTTATTCTGGCCAGTTCACCTGAAGCGATACGCCATTATCAGTCAACCTAAAGAATATCACAGTACTCCTGCCGGGAGCTTCTCGAGTTTGCCGATGCATTTCGCCTGTGGACGAGGCATTTAGATACCTTAAGAGAGTCATAGTTTCACCTTGCTGTTGCTCCCCATTTTACAACAGGGAATTCTACAAGCTTACTCTGGCCAATTCTCCTGAAGCGATACGCTAATATCTGTTGACATAATGACTTTCACAGTCCTCCTGCCGGGAGCTTCTCGACTTTGCCGACGTATTTCGCATATTGACGAGGCAACTGGCTACCTTAAGAGAGTTATAGTTACTCCTGCCAGTGTCTCTCCGTTAACCACATTCACATTTACAATTTTCCTCTGCCCCTTTCACCAGACCCGATACGATATTATTCTTCGACATTATGACTTTTACAGTACTCCTGCTAGGGGCTCCTCCAGTTTACCAATGTATTTCGCCTGTTGACGAGGCATTTGGCTACCTTAAGAGAGTCATAGTTACTCCTGTCAGTTGCTCCCCGTTTTACCAAAGTCACATTTTCAATGTTATTCTGGCCAGTTCACCTGAAGCGATACGGCATTATCAGTCAACCTAAAGTATATCACAGTTCTCCTGCCGGGAGCTTCTCGAGTTTGCCGATGTATTTCGCCTGCTGACGATACATTTGGATACCTTAAGAGAGTCATAGTTACTCCTTGCTGTTGCTCCCCATTTTACAACAGGCACATCTACAAGCTTACTCTGGCCAATTATCCTGAAGCGATTCGCTAATATCTGTTGACATAAAGACTTTCACAGTACTCCTGCCGGGAGCTTCTCGACTTTACTGATGTATTTCGCCTATTGACGAGGCATTTGGCTACCTTAAGAGAGTCATAGTTACTCCTATCACTGTCTCTCCGTTAAACCACAGTCACATATACAATTATCCTCTGCCCCTTTCACCAGACGCGATACGCCATTATTTGTCGACATTATGACTTTCACACTACTCCTGCTAGTGGCTCCTCCAGTTTACCAATGTATTTCGCCTGTTGACGAGGCATTTGGCTACCTTAAGAGAGTCATAGTTACTCCTGTCAGTTGCTTTCCGTCTTACCACAGTCACATTTTCAATCTTATTCTGGCCAGTTCACCTGAGGCGATACGCCATTATCAGTCAACCCAAAGAATTTCACAGTACTCCTGCCGGAAGCCTCTCGAGTTTGCCGAAGTATTTCGCCTGTTGACGAAGCATTTGGATACCTTAAGAGAGTCATAGTTACTCCTTGCTGTTGCTCCCCATTTTACAACAGGCACATCTACAAGCTTACTCTGGCCAATTCTCCTGAAGCGATACGCTAATATCTGTTGACATAAAGACTTTCACAGTACTCCTGCTGGGAGCTTCTCAACTTTGCCGATGTATTTCGCCTATTGACGAGGCATTTTTCTACCTTAAGAGAGTCATAGTTACTCCTGCCAGTGGCTCTCCGTTAAACCACAGTCACATCTACCATTTTCCTCTGCCCCTTTCACCAGACGCGATACGCCATTATTTGTCGACATCATGTCTTTCAAAGTACTCCTGCTAGGGGCTCCTCCAGTTTACCAATGTATTTCGCCTGTTGACGAGGCATTTGGCTACCTTAAGAGAGTCATACTTACTCCTGTCAGTTGCTCCCCGTTTTACCACAGTCACATTTTCAATCTTATTCTGGCCAGTTCACCCGAAGCGATACGCCACTTGACGAGGCATTTGGCTACCTTAAGAGAATCATAGTTACTCCTGTCAGTTGCTCCCCGTTTAACAACAGTCACATTTTCAATCTCATTCTGGCCAGTTCACCTGAAGCGATACGCCATTATCAGTCAACCTAAAGAATATCACATTACTCCTGCTGGGAGCTTCTCGAGTTTGCCGATGTATTTCGCCTGTTGACGAGGCATTTGGATACCTTAAGAGAGTCATAGTTACTCTTGCTGTTGCTCCCCATTTTACAACAGGCACATCTACAAGCTTACTCTGGCCAATTCTCCTGAAGCGATACGCTAATATCTGTTGACATAAAGACTTTCACTGTACTCCTGGCGGGAGCTTTTCGACTTTGCCGATGTATTTCGCCTAATGACGAGGTATTTTTCTACCTTAAGGGAGTCATAGTTACTCCTGCCAGTGGCTCTCCGTTAAACCACAGTTACATCTACGATTTTCCTCTGCCCCTTTCACCAGACGCGATACGCCATTATTTGTCGAAATTATGACTTTCACAGTACTCCTGCTAGGGGTTCCTCCAGTTTACCAATGTATTTCGCCTGTTGACGAGGCATTTGGCTACCTTAAGAGAGTCATAGTTACTCCTGTCAGTTGCTCCCCGTTTAACCACTGTCACATTTTCAATCTCCTTCTGGCCAGTTCACCTGAAGCGATACGCCATTATCAGTCAACCTAAAGAATATCACAGTACTCCTGCCGGGAGCTTCTCGAGTTTGCCGATGCATTTCGCCTGTGGACGAGGCATTTAGATACCTTAAGAGAGTCATAGTTTCACCTTGCTGTTGCTCCCCATTTTACAACAGGGAATTCTACAAGCTTACTCTGGCCAATTCTCCTGAAGCGATACGCTAATATCTGTTGACATAAAGACTTTCACAGTTCTCCTGCCGGGAGCTTCTCGACTTTGCCGACGTATTTCGCATATTGACGAGGCATCTGGCTACCTTAAGAGAGTTATAGTTACTCCTGCCAGTGTCTCTCCGTTAAACCACATTCACATTTACAATTTTCCTCTGCCCCTTTCACCAGACCCGATACGATATTATTCTTCGACATTATGACTTTTACAGTACTCCTGCTAGGGGCTCCTCCAGTTTACCAATGTATTTCGCCTGTTGACGAGGCATTTGGCTACCTTAAGAGAGTCATAGTTACTCCTGTTAGTTGCTCCCCGTTTTAGCAAAGTCACATTTTCAATGTTATTCTGGCCAGTTCACCTGAAGCGATACGCCATTATCAGTCAACCTGCCGGGAGCTTCTAGAGTTTGCCGATGTATTTCGCCTGCTGACGATACATTTGGATACCTTAAGAGAGTCATAGTTACTCCTTGCTGTTGCTCCCCATTTTACAACAGGCACATCTACAAGCTTACTCTGGCCAATTATCCTGAAGCGATTCGCTAATATCTGTTGACATAAAGACTTTTACAGTACTCCTGCCTGGAGCTTCTCAACTTTACCTATGTATTTCGCCTATTGACGAGGCATTTGGCTACCTTAAGAGAGTCATAGTTACTCCTACCAGTGTCTCTCCGTTAAACCACAGTCACATCTACAATATTCCTCTGCCCCTTTCACCAGACGCGACACGCCATTATCTGTCTACATTATGACTTTCACAGTACTCCTGCTAGGGGCTCCTCCAATTTACCAATGTATTTCGCCTGTTGACGAGGCATTTGGCTACCTTAAGGGTGTCATAGTTACTCCTGTCAGTTGCTCCCCGTTTTACCAAAGTCACATTTTCAATCTTATTCTGGCCAGTTCACCTGAAGCGATACGCCATTATCAGTCAACCTAAAGAATATCACAGTACTCCTGCCGGGAGCTTCTCGAGTTTGCCGATGCATTTCGCCTGTTGACGAGGCATTTGGATACCTTAAGAGAGTCATAGTTTCACCTTGCTGTTGCTCCCCATTTTACAACAGGCATATCTACAAGCTTACTCTGGCCAATTCACCTGAAGCAATACGCTAATATCTGTTGACATAAAGACTTTCACAGTGCTCCTGCCGGGAGCTTTTCGACTTTGCCGATGAATTTCGCATATTAACGAGGCGTTTGGCTACCTTAAGAGAGTCGTAGTTACTCCTTCCAGTGTCTCTCCGTTAAACCACAGTAACATCTACCATTTTCCTCTGCCCTTTTCACCAGACGCGATACGCCATTATTTGTCGACATTATGACTTTCACAGTACTCCTGCTAGGGGCTCCTCCAGTTTACCAATGTATTTCACCTGTTGACGAGGCATTTGGCTACCTTTAGAGAGTCATAGTTACTCCTGTCAGTTGCTCCCCGTTTTACCACAGTCACATTTTCAATCTTATTCTGGCCAGTTCACCTGAAGCGATACGCCATTATCAGTCAACCTAAAGAATATCACAGTACTCCTGCCGGGAGCTTCTCGAGTTTGCCGATGCATTTCGCCTGTGGACGAGGCATTTAGATACCTTAAGAGAGTCATAGTTTCACCTTGCTGTTGCTCCCCATTTTACAACAGGGAATTCTACAAGCTTACTCTGGCCAATTCTCCTGAAGCGATACGCTAATATCTGTTGACATAAAGACTTTCACAGTCCTCCTGCCGGGAGCTTCTCGACTTTGCCGACGTATTTCGCATATTGACGAGGCATCTGGCTACCTTAAGAGAGTTATAGTTACTCCTGCCAGTGTCTCTCCGTTAAACCACATTCACATTTACAATTTTCCTCTGCCCCTTTCACCAGACCCGATACGATATTATTCTTCGACATTATGACTTTTACAGTACTCCTGCTAGGGGCTCCTCCAGTTTACCAATGTATTTCGCCTGTTGACGAGGCATTTGGCTACCTTAAGAGAGTCATAGTTACTCCTGTCAGTTGCTCCCCGTTTTACCAAAGTCACATTTTCAATGTTATTCTGGCCAGTTCACCTGAAGCGATACGGCATTATCAGTCAACCTAAAGTATATCACAGTTCTCCTGCCGGGAGCTTCTCGAGTTTGCCGATGTATTTCGCCTGCTGACGATACATTTGGATACCTTAAGAGAGTCATAGTTACTCCTTGCTGTTGCTCCCCATTTTACAACAGGCACATCTACAAGCTTACTCTGGCCAATTATCCTGAAGCGATTCGCTAATATCTGTTGACATAAAGACTTTCACAGTACTCCTGCCGGGAGCTTCTCGACTTTACCGATGTATTTCGCCTATTGACGAGGCATTTGGCTACCTTAAGAGAGTCATAGTTACTCCTATCAGTGTCTCTCCGTTAAACCACAGTCACATATACAATTATCCTCTGCCCCTTTCACCAGACGCGATACGCCATTATTTGTCGACATCATGTCTTTCAAAGTACTCCTGCTAGGGGCTCCTCCAGTTTACCAATGTATTTCGCCTGTTGACGAGGCATTTGGCTACCTTAAGAGAGTCATACTTACTCCTGTCAGTTGCTCCCCGTTTTACCACAGTCACATTTTCAATCTTATTCTGGCCAGTTCACCCGAAGCGATACGCCACTTGACGAGGCATTTGGCTACCTTAAGAGAATCATAGTTACTCCTGTCAGTTGCTCCCCGTTTAACAACAGTCACATTTTCAATCTCATTCTGGCCAGTTCACCTGAAGCGATACGCCATTATCAGTCAACCTAAAGAATATCACATTACTCCTGCCGGGAGCTTCTCGAGTTTGCCGATGTATTTCGCCTGTTGACGAGGCATTTGGATACCTTAAGAGAGTCGTAGTTACTCTTGCTGTTGCTCCCCATTTTACAACAGGCACATCTACAAGCTTACTCTGGCCAATTCTCCTGAAGCGATACGCTAATATCTGTTGACATAAAGACTTTCACTGTACTCCTGGCGGGAGCTTTTCGACTTTGCCGATGTATTTCGCCTAATGACGAGGTATTTTTCTACCTTAAGGGAGTCATAGTTACTCCTGCCAGTGGCTCTCCGTTAAACCACAGTTACATCTACGATTTTCCTCTGCCCCTTTCACCAGACGCGATACGCCATTATTTGTCGAAATTATGACTTTCACAGTACTCCTGCTAGGGGTTCCTCCAGTTTACCAATGTATTTCGCCTGTTGACGAGGCATTTGGCTACCTTAAGAGAGTCATAGTTACTCCTGTCAGTTGCTCCCCGTTTAACCACTGTCACATTTTCAATCTCCTTCTGGCCAGTTCACCTGAAGCGATACGCCATTATCAGTCAACCTAAAGAATATCACAGTACTCCTGCCGGGAGCTTCTCGAGTTTGCCGATGCATTTCGCCTGTGGACGAGGCATTTAGATACCTTAAGAGAGTCATAGTTACTCCTTGCTGTTGCTCCCCATTTTACAACAGGCACATCTACAAGCTTACTCTGGCCAATTATCCTGAAGCGATTCGCTAATATCTGTTGACATAAAGACTTTCACAGTACTCCTGCCGGGAGCTTCTCAACTTTGCCGATGTATTTCGCCTATTGACGAGGCATTTTTCTACCTTAAGAGAGTCATAGTTACTCCTGCCAGTGGCTCTCCGTTAAACCACAGTCACATCTACCATTTTCCTCTGCCCCTTTCACCAGACGCGATACGCCATTATTTGTCGACATCATGTCTTTCAAAGTACTCCTGCTAGGGGCTCCTCCAGTGTACCAATGTATTTCGCCTGTTGACGAGGCATTTGGCTACCTTAAGAGAGTCATACTTACTCCTGTCAGTTGCTCCCCGTTTTACCACAGTCACATTTTCAATCTTATTCTGGCCAGTTCACCCGAAGCGATACGCCACTTGACGAGGCATTTGGCTACCTTAAGAGACTCATAGTTACTCCTGTCAGTTGCTCCCCGTTTAACAACAGTCACATTTTCAATCTCATTCTGGCCAGTTCACCTGAAGCGATACGCCATTATCAGTCAACCTAAAGAATATCACATTACTCCTGCCGGGAGCTTCTCGAGTTTGCCGATGTATTTCGCCTGTTGACGAGGCATTTGGATACCTTAAGAGAGTCATAGTTACTCTTGCTGTTGCTCCCCATTTTACAACAGGCACATCTACAAGCTTACTCTGGCCAATTCTCCTGAAGCGATACGCTAATATCTGTTGACATAAAGACTTTCACTGTACTCCTGGCGGGAGCTTTTCGACTTTGCCGATGTATTTCGCCTAATGACGAGGTATTTTTCTACCTTAAGGGAGTCATAGTTACTCCTGCCAGTGGCTCTCCGTTAAACCACAGTTACATCTACGATTTTCCTCTGCCCCTTTCACCAGACGCGATACGCCATTATTTGTCGAAATTATGACTTTCACAGTACTCCTGCTAGGGGTTCCTCCAGTTTACCAATGTATTTCGCCTGTTGACGAGGCATTTGGCTACCTTAAGAGAGTCATAGTTACTCCTGTCAGTTGCTCCCCGTTTAACCACTGTCACATTTTCAATCTCATTCTGGCCAGTTCACCTGAAGCGATACGCCATTATCAGTCAACCTAAAGAATATCACAGTACTCCTGCCGGGAGCTTCTCGAGTTTGCCGATGCATTTCGCCTGTGGACGAGGCATTTAGATACCTTAAGAGAGTCATAGTTTCACCTTGCTGTTGCTCCCCATTTTACAACAGGGAATTCTACAAGCTTACTCTGGCCAATTCTCCTGAAGCGATACGCTAATATCTGTTGACATAAAGACTTTCACAGTCCTCCTGCCGGGAGCTTCTCGACTTTGCCGACGTATTTCGCATATTGACGAGGCATCTGGCTACCTTAAGAGAGTTATAGTTACTCCTGCCAGTGTCTCTCCGTTAAACCACATTCACATTTACAATTTTCCTCTGCCCCTTTCACCAGACCCGATACGATATTATTCTTCGACATTATGACTTTTACAGTACTCCTGCTAGGGGCTCCTCCAGTTTACCAATGTATTTCGCCTGTTGACGAGGCATTTGGCTACCTTAAGAGAGTCATAGTTACTCCTGTCAGTTGCTCCCCGTTTTACCAAAGTCACATTTTCAATGTTATTCTGGCCAGTTCACCTGAAGCGATACGGCATTATCAGTCAACCTAAAGTATATCACAGTTCTCCTGCCGGGAGCTTCTCGAGTTTGCCGATGTATTTCGCCTGCTGACGATACATTTGGATACCTTAAGAGAGTCATAGTTACTCCTTGCTGTTGCTCCCCATTTTACAACAGGCACATCTACAAGCTTACTCTGGCCAATTATCCTGAAGCGATTCGCTAATATCTGTTGACATAAAGACTTTCACAGTACTCCTGCCGGGAGCTTCTCGACTTTACCGATGTATTTCGCCTATTGACGAGGCATTTGGCTACCTTAAGAGAGTCATAGTTACTCCTATCAGTGTCTCTCCGTTAAACCACAGTCACATATACAATTATCCTCTGCCCCTTTCACCAGACGCGATACGCCATTATTTGTCGACATCATGTCTTTCAAAGTACTCCTGCTAGGGGCTCCTCCAGTTTACCAATGTATTTCGCCTGTTGACGAGGCATTTGGCTACCTTAAGAGAGTCATACTTACTCCTGTCAGTTGCTCCCCGTTTTACCACAGTCACATTTTCAATCTTATTCTGGCCAGTTCACCCGAAGCGATACGCCACTTGACGAGGCATTTGGCTACCTTAAGAGAATCATAGTTACTCCTGTCAGTTGCTCCCCGTTTAACAACAGTCACATTTTCAATCTCATTCTGGCCAGTTCACCTGAAGCGATACGCCATTATCAGTCAACCTAAAGAATATCACATTACTCCTGCCGGGAGCTTCTCGAGTTTGCCGATGTATTTCGCCTGTTGACGAGGCATTTGGATACCTTAAGAGAGTCGTAGTTACTCTTGCTGTTGCTCCCCATTTTACAACAGGCACATCTACAAGCTTACTCTGGCCAATTCTCCTGAAGCGATACGCTAATATCTGTTGACATAAAGACTTTCACTGTACTCCTGGCGGGAGCTTTTCGACTTTGCCGATGTATTTCGCCTAATGACGAGGTATTTTTCTACCTTAAGGGAGTCATAGTTACTCCTGCCAGTGGCTCTCCGTTAAACCACAGTTACATCTACGATTTTCCTCTGCCCCTTTCACCAGACGCGATACGCCATTATTTGTCGAAATTATGACTTTCACAGTACTCCTGCTAGGGGTTCCTCCAGTTTACCAATGTATTTCGCCTGTTGACGAGGCATTTGGCTACCTTAAGAGAGTCATAGTTACTCCTGTCAGTTGCTCCCCGTTTAACCACTGTCACATTTTCAATCTCCTTCTGGCCAGTTCACCTGAAGCGATACGCCATTATCAGTCAACCTAAAGAATATCACAGTACTCCTGCCGGGAGCTTCTCGAGTTTGCCGATGCATTTCGCCTGTGGACGAGGCATTTAGATACCTTAAGAGAGTCATAGTTACTCCTTGCTGTTGCTCCCCATTTTACAACAGGCACATCTACAAGCTTACTCTGGCCAATTATCCTGAAGCGATTCGCTAATATCTGTTGACATAAAGACTTTCACAGTACTCCTGCCGGGAGCTTCTCAACTTTGCCGATGTATTTCGCCTATTGACGAGGCATTTTTCTACCTTAAGAGAGTCATAGTTACTCCTGCCAGTGGCTCTCCGTTAAACCACAGTCACATCTACCATTTTCCTCTGCCCCTTTCACCAGACGCGATACGCCATTATTTGTCGACATCATGTCTTTCAAAGTACTCCTGCTAGGGGCTCCTCCAGTGTACCAATGTATTTCGCCTGTTGACGAGGCATTTGGCTACCTTAAGAGAGTCATACTTACTCCTGTCAGTTGCTCCCCGTTTTACCACAGTCACATTTTCAATCTTATTCTGGCCAGTTCACCCGAAGCGATACGCCACTTGACGAGGCATTTGGCTACCTTAAGAGACTCATAGTTACTCCTGTCAGTTGCTCCCCGTTTAACAACAGTCACATTTTCAATCTCATTCTGGCCAGTTCACCTGAAGCGATACGCCATTATCAGTCAACCTAAAGAATATCACATTACTCCTGCCGGGAGCTTCTCGAGTTTGCCGATGTATTTCGCCTGTTGACGAGGCATTTGGATACCTTAAGAGAGTCATAGTTACTCTTGCTGTTGCTCCCCATTTTACAACAGGCACATCTACAAGCTTACTCTGGCCAATTCTCCTGAAGCGATACGCTAATATCTGTTGACATAAAGACTTTCACTGTACTCCTGGCGGGAGCTTTTCGACTTTGCCGATGTATTTCGCCTAATGACGAGGTATTTTTCTACCTTAAGGGAGTCATAGTTACTCCTGCCAGTGGCTCTCCGTTAAACCACAGTTACATCTACGATTTTCCTCTGCCCCTTTCACCAGACGCGATACGCCATTATTTGTCGAAATTATGACTTTCACAGTACTCCTGCTAGGGGTTCCTCCAGTTTACCAATGTATTTCGCCTGTTGACGAGGCATTTGGCTACCTTAAGAGAGTCATAGTTACTCCTGTCAGTTGCTCCCCGTTTAACCACTGTCACATTTTCAATCTCATTCTGGCCAGTTCACCTGAAGCGATACGCCATTATCAGTCAACCTAAAGAATATCACAGTACTCCTGCCGGGAGCTTCTCGAGTTTGCCGATGCATTTCGCCTGTGGACGAGGCATTTAGATACCTTAAGAGAGTCATAGTTTCACCTTGCTGTTGCTCCCCATTTTACAACAGGGAATTCTACAAGCTTACTCTGGCCAATTCTCCTGAAGCGATACGCTAATATCTGTTGACATAAAGACTTTCACAGTTCTCCTGCCGGGAGCTTCTCGACTTTGCCGACGTATTTCGCATATTGACGAGGCATCTGGCTACCTTAAGAGAGTTATAGTTACTCCTGCCAGTGTCTCTCCGTTAAACCACATTCACATTTACAATTTTCCTCTGCCCCTTTCACCAGACCCGATACGATATTATTCTTCGACATTATGACTTTTACAGTACTCCTGCTAGGGGCTCCTCCAGTTTACCAATGTATTTCGCCTGTTGACGAGGCATTTGGCTACCTTAAGAGAGTCATAGTTACTCCTGTTAGTTGCTCCCCGTTTTAGCAAAGTCACATTTTCAATGTTATTCTGGCCAGTTCACCTGAAGCGATACGCCATTATCAGTCAACCTGCCGGGAGCTTCTAGAGTTTGCCGATGTATTTCGCCTGCTGACGATACATTTGGATACCTTAAGAGAGTCATAGTTACTCCTTGCTGTTGCTCCCCATTTTACAACAGGCACATCTACAAGCTTACTCTGGCCAATTATCCTGAAGCGATTCGCTAATATCTGTTGACATAAAGACTTTTACAGTACTCCTGCCTGGAGCTTCTCAACTTTACCGATGTATTTCGCCTATTGACGAGGCATTTGGCTACCTTAAGAGAGTCATAGTTACTCCTATCAGTGTCTCTCCGTTAAACCACAGTCACATCTACAATATTCCTCTGCCCCTTTCACCAGACGCGACACGCCATTATCTGTCTACATTATGACTTTCACAGTACTCCTGCTAGGGGCTCCTCCAATTTACCAATGTATTTCGCCTGTTGACGAGGCATTTGGCTACCTTAAGGGTGTCATAGTTACTCCTGTCAGTTGCTCCCCGTTTTACCAAAGTCACATTTTCAATCTTATTCTGGCCAGTTCACCTGAAGCGATACGCCATTATCAGTCAACCTAAAGAATATCACAGTACTCCTGCCGGGAGCTTCTCGAGTTTGCCGATGCATTTCGCCTGTTGACGAGGCATTTGGATACCTTAAGAGAGTCATAGTTTCACCTTGCTGTTGCTCCCCATTTTACAACAGGCATATCTACAAGCTTACTCTGGCCAATTCACCTGAAGCAATACGCTAATATCTGTTGACATAAAGACTTTCACAGTGCTCCTGCCGGGAGCTTTTCGACTTTGCCGATGAATTTCGCATATTGACGAGGCGTTTGGCTACCTTAAGAGAGTCGTAGTTACTCCTTCCAGTGTCTCTCCGTTAAACCACAGTAACATCTACCATTTTCCTCTGCCCTTTTCACCAGACGCGATACGCCATTATTTGTCGACATTATGACTTTCACAGTACTCCTGCTAGGGGCTCCTCCAGTTTACCAATGTATTTCACCTGTTGACGAGGCATTTGGCTACCTTTAGAGAGTCATAGTTACTCCTGTCAGTTGCTCCCCGTTTTACCACAGTCACATTTTCAATCTTATTCTGGCCAGTTCACCTGAAGCGATACGCCATTATCAGTCAACCTAAAGAATATCACAGTACTCCTGCCGGGAGCTTCTCGAGTTTGCCGATGCATTTCGCCTGTGGACGAGGCATTTAGATACCTTAAGAGAGTCATAGTTTCACCTTGCTGTTGCTCCCCATTTTACAACAGGGAATTCTACAAGCTTACTCTGGCCAATACTCCTGAAGCGATACGCTAATATCTGTTGACATAAAGACTTTCACAGTCCTCCTGCCGGGAGCTTCTCGACTTTGCCGACGTATTTCGCATATTGACGAGGCATCTGGCTACCTTAAGAGAGTTATAGTTACTCCTGCCAGTGTCTCTCCGTTAAACCACATTCACATTTACAATTTTCCTCTGCCCCTTTCACCAGACCCGATACGATATTATTCTTCGACATTATGACTTTTACAGTACTCCTGCTAGGGGCTCCTCCAGTTTACCAATGTATTTCGCCTGTTGACGAGGCATTTGGCTACCTTAAGAGAGTCATAGTTACTCCTGTCAGTTGCTCCCCGTTTTACCAAAGTCACATTTTCAATGTTATTCTGGCCAGTTCACCTGAAGCGATACGGCATTATCAGTCAACCTAAAGTATATCATAGTACTCCTGCCGGGAGCTTCTCGAGTTTGCCGATGTATTTCGCCTGCTGACGATACATTTGGATACCTTAAGAGAGTCATAGTTACTCCTTGCTGTTGCTCCCCATTTTACAACAGGCACATCTACAAGCTTACTCTGGCCAATTATCCTGAAGCGATTCGCTAATATCTGTTGACATAAAGACTTTCACAGTACTCCTGCCGGGAGCTTCTCGACTTTACCGATGTATTTCGCCTATTGACGAGGCATTTGGCTACCTTAAGAGAGTCATAGTTACTCCTATCAGTGTCTCTCCGTTAAACCATAGTCACATATACAATTATCCTCTGCCCCTTTCACCAGACGCGATACGCCATTATTTGTCGACATTATGACTTTCACACTACTCCTGCTAGTGGCTCCTCCAGTTTACCAATGTATTTCGCCTGTTGACGAGGCATTTGGCTACCTTAAGAGAGTCATAGTTACTCCTGTCAGTTGCTTTCCGTCTTACCACAGTCACATTTTCAATCTTATTCTGGCCAGTTCACCTGAGGCGATACGCCATTATCAGTCAACCCAAAGAATTTCACAGTACTCCTGCCGGAAGCCTCTCGAGTTTGCCGAAGTATTTCGCCTGTTGACGAAGCATTTGGATACCTTAAGAGAGTCATAGTTACTCCTTGCTGTTGCTCCCCATTTTACAACAGGCACATCTACAAGCTTACTCTGGCCAATTCTCCTGATGCGATACGCTAATATCTGTTGACATAAAGACTTTCACAGTACTCCTGCTGGGAGCTTCTCAACTTTGCCGATGTATTTCGCCTATTGACGAGGCATTTTTCTACCTTAAGAGAGTCATAGTTACTCCTGCCAGTGGCTCTCCGTTAAACCACAGTCACATCTACCATTTTCCTCTGCCCCTTTCACCAGACGCGATACGCCATTATTTGTCGACATCATGTCTTTCAAAGTACTCCTGCTAGGGGCTCCTCCAGTTTACCAATGTATTTCGCCTGTTGACGAGGCATTTGGCTACCTTAAGAGAGTCATACTTACTCCTGTCAGTTGCTCCCCGTTTTACCACAGTCACATTTTCAATCTTATTCTGGCCAGTTCACCCGAAGCGATACGCCACTTGACGAGGCATTTGGCTACCTTAAGAGACTCATAGTTACTCCTGTCAGTTGCTCCCAGTTTAACAACAGTCACATTTTCAATCTCATTCTGGCCAGTTCACCTGAAGCGATACGCCATTATCAGTCAACCTAAAGAATATCACATTACTCCTGCCGGGAGCTTCTCGAGTATGCCGATGTATTTCGCCTGTTGACGAGGCATTTGGATACCTTAAGAGAGTCATAGTTACTCTTGCTGTTGCTCCCCATTTTACAACAGGCACATCTACAAGCTTACTCTGGCCAATTCTCCTGAAGCGATACGCTAATATCTGTTGACATAAAGACTTTCACTGTACTCCTGGCGGGAGCTTTTCGACTTTGCCGATGTATTTCGCCTAATGACGAGGTATTTTTCTACCTTAAGGGAGTCATAGTTACTCCTGCCAGTGGCTCTCCGTTAAACCACAGTTACATCTACGATTTTCCTCTGCCCCTTTCACCAGACGCGATACGCCATTATTTGTCGAAATTATGACTTTCACAGTACTCCTGCTAGGGGTTCCTCCAGTTTACCAATGTATTTCGCCTGTTGACGAGGCATTTGGCTACCTTAAGAGAGTCATAGTTACTCCTGTCAGTTGCTCCCCGTTTAACCACTGTCACATTTTCAATCTCATTCTGGCCAGTTCACCTGAAGCGATACGCCATTATCAGTCAACCTAAAGAATATCACAGTACTCCTGCCGGGAGCTTCTCGAGTTTGCCGATGCATTTCGCCTGTGGACGAGGCATTTAGATACCTTAAGAGAGTCATAGTTTCACCTTGCTGTTGCTCCCCATTTTACAACAGGGAATTCTACAAGCTTACTCTGGCCAATTCACCTGAAGCAATACGCTAATATCTGTTGACATAAAGACTTTCACAGTGCTCCTGCCGGGAGCTTTTCGACTTTGCCGATGAATTTCGCATATTGACGAGGCGTTTGGCTACCTTAAGAGAGTCGTAGTTACTCCTTCCAGTGTCTCTCCGTTAAACCACAGTAACATCTACCATTTTCCTCTGCCCTTTTCACCAGACGCGATACGCCATTATTTGTCGACATTATGACTTTCACAGTACTCCTGCTAGGGGCTCCTCCAGTTTACCAATGTATTTCACCTGTTGACGAGGCATTTGGCTACCTTTAGAGAGTCATAGTTACTCCTGTCAGTTGCTCCCCGTTTTACCACAGTCACATTTTCAATCTTATTCTGGCCAGTTCACCTGAAGCGATACGCCATTATCAGTCAACCTAAAGAATATCACAGTACTCCTGCCGGGAGCTTCTCGAGTTTGCCGATGCATTTCGCCTGTGGACGAGGCATTTAGATACCTTAAGAGAGTCATAGTTTCACCTTGCTGTTGCTCCCCATTTTACAACAGGGAATTC